>NW_027507789.1:23424918-24029918 GCF_037356315.1 Lithobates pipiens
AAACAAGGGGTAAAGCCAAATTTTGAAGATGCACACCAAAAATTGGTAATGTCAACATGTGCTATGTACCATCATGAGTGATCAATGGACGTGTTTGGTGTGTGCAATCCCTTCCTCTCTCATACTAGAAGGAGGAAGGGTTTGCAAACACCAAATGCGTCCATTGCGATCCTCTGATGGCACATAGCACATGTTGACACACCGTGTGCATCTTCAAAATTTGGCCTATAAAAATCTTGTAACAACCTTAAAAACTTTTGGGCAAGGAAATGAAGGACATGATCGATTGTGGTTTAGGGGAAAAGGGGCTTATATTCTCCCTAAAACATCGATCATGTCCTTCATTTCCTGCCTCATAGGGACCAGCTGTTGCTGAATGCCCAGGATTTCTTGTTGCATGGCCTGGATGTTGCTCTCCATGATGTCGATCCTGGCATTCCAGGCCATGATCTGCCCTATCAGCCTCTGGGCACTGTCCGATGTAAATGGCTCGGCTACCACAACCAGATCATCACCTAAAAACATGTGTAGAAAAAAAAAATGGTTAACATATACAGCCATTAATTGTTTAGCTTAAGCTGGGTTGTCAGACACTCACTTTCACTCTCCTCCACATCTAGCCCTGGGCTCGGCTCATCCAGTGGAGCTACGGAGCTTGGTCCAGCGGAGGATACCGAGCTCCGTAGCTCCCTCGCAGACACAGGACTGGGCAGCTCCAATACCGATGCAGGGCTGGGGTTGGGGCTGGGGCTGGGGCTGGGGCTAATTGCCCAATCAGGCTGGCGAGGTCGGGGGGTCCTGGGCTGCTCCGCCTCTTGTCTGAGTCTTTGTTTCCCTATGAGAATGAAAAAAAAAAAAAAAAAAATATATATACTTTTAAGCATAGTGATATTTGAGTTCAGAAATTTGAATATGAAACATTGGTTTGAAGTGGTGTAAAATTATTAGTTGCTTATTACAAGATCCTAGTTTAATACATCCTTAAAATTACTTTTTTACAGTTAAGGTTGTGTTCAGACTGCTGCGATGTGTGAACGCTGCAAATCTACTGTGGTTTCACGCATCGCATGCGGAGTTCGCACTGCCCTATGTGACCTGCTGGGAGTATCAGTGTAAAGTTTTATTGACACCTCCAAATTAGTTATCACTTCACAGTGCAATCTTTAAACTCGGACAGGAATCGGACCACATGGTGTGAACATCCATGTGATCCGATTTGGCTGTGGACTAAAAAAAGGGCCATGTACAAGTTTGGTCCGGATGCGATGTAAATTCAGCCATACTATATGCATGGCTGAAAACGCATCACACAGAGATCACATGTGATTTGCACTGCAGTGCGGTGCAAATCACATTTGATCTCGTACATTGCAGCAATGTGAACCTAGCCTTTAACCAAACTGTGATACTGTATATCTTTTGTCCAAGTTTCACAGACGGACACACTCGAATCAACGCCAGGAGTACCCTGTGTGTGATTATGTCAAAAATGTTCTATGAAGGCCCAAACTACACTTATAAAAGTTTCCTAGTCCAGATGTTGAACCAGCATTTTATCTATCTATCTATCTCATTTTTTTAATTGAGTCTACATTGCACTGAATAAATTTATGAAACTTTATTAAAAATTTATATCTTATAAACTGAGCGTGACAATTCAGTTTATCATGAACAATACAAAAAAAAAAAAAAAATAACTAATTAAAATCTAATCCAACACCAGATAAATTTACACCATACACAAATTCATGCTATTTACGCCCACATATACGAACAACCATATGCGCCATATTTTCATAAACAACCTACACGAACGATTACGATCCGCCAGAGGTTCAGTCACTATCTACATGAACGATTACGATCAAATCCGCCAGTTTTACATACACTATCTATACGTACGATTACGATCAAATCCGCCAGTTTTACATACTATCTACACGAACGATTACGATCAAATCAAACGATTATGTCCGACAGTCACGAAAAACGCGGAGTTTACTCACTTTTTTTCAGGACCTTTTTGATGCGGTCATATTGGTCCGGCTCCCTGGACTTGATGTCCGACCATCTTTTCCGCAGCTGGTCCTTTCCTCTCCGTACCCCGAATTTTGACTCCAAGGTGGTGACCACCTCGTCCAAGATGGCGCTTTTTCTTATGTTGGGTTTTGGGTAAGGACCATGTTCCCCATCATAATCCTCCCTTTGAAGGATAGCTACCATCTCCACCATCTCTTCGAACGCCATATTGGTGGCCTTATATCTCCTCCTTGCTTGGGGCCCACGGCTTTCCTCCGCGCTGCTCACGCTGCTAATTGAGCTTGCATCCGCCATTTTCCACTCTCATACACCCACAGCGGAAGGAGGGTAAAAGGGGCGGGGAAACACGGTCGCAAGGAACGTCAGGGGCGGGCGACGCAGGCGGAGCCTGAGCGCATGCGCCGCGTATAAAGCGGTACCACGAGGCCGTACGCTTGTCCGAACGGGAGCAGCGAGTGCTACACGCGACGGTAAGATAGTTGTCATTTGTCATTATTTTCGGTTAATTTAAAGCCTGCGTTAGGGATATTCATATTGAATTTTATTCTTATTGATGTTTAATTGATTTCTATGTGGGTTGGTGGTTGAGTGGGCTTGGTGTTTTGTGTGGTAGTGTGGGGGTGGGTGTTTAGGGGGTGGGGCTAGTGTGTGTGTGTGTGTGTGTGTGTGTGTGTGTGTGTGTGTGTGTGTGTGTGTGTGTGGGTGTGTGGGTGTGTGGGTGTGTGGGTGTGGGGGTGTGGGGGTGTGGGGGTGTTTGTGTGGGGGGGTGTTTGTGTGGGGGGGGGCAGTAGTGTGTGTAGAGTGTGTGTGTGTGTGGGTGTGTGTGTGTGTGTGGGGGGGTGTGTGTGTGTGGGAGGGGTAGTGTGTGTGGGGGTGTGTGTGTGTGGGAGGGGTAGTGTGTGTGTGTGTGTGTGTGGGGGGGGGGTAGCGTGTGTAGTAGTGTGTGTCTCGCCTACATTGTCACAATATAGTGTGCATTTGGTCTGACTATTTTTTTTTTTTTTCCAGAAAATGCAAAAGTATAGTGCAGACCCCTTTAAAGAGGAGGCCTTCCTCTCCACCTTTATAGATCTAGTGGAGTCCCACAGCAATCTGTGGGATACAAAACACCCCCAAAACCCAATCCGTTCTGCCCGGAAGAAGACACTGGAGACAGTTTTGGCGTTTGTGAAAACCCGACTCCCCCAGGCAGACACTACCTTTGTGAGCAACAAAATTCAGAACCTGCGTAGCGCGTATAGGCGGGAGCAACGAAAGATCCTAGAGTCCCAAACATCAGGATCAGCAGCAGGTCAGGTCTATGTACCTAGGCTGTGGTATTATGACAGGCTGCGTTTTCTGGATGACACGTCAGAAGCCAGGCCGTCACTTTCGACTCTTCCGTCTACCCGTCCCTCCACCCTTCCCTCCGCCTCAGGTGAGCCATCCCTGGAAGATCCAGACCCTTCCTTGCTGGACGAGGTTGATGCGCCCAGCTGGAGCCAGGTATATTTTAGTTTCTAACGTTTGGATTGCTCAAATATTAATGATGTCAAGTTCAATGTTTGAATTGCTTCCAAATCTAGGATTTCATCACAAATTAAATTAGATAGAAGGATACAGTAGTTTCCACAAATGTGGCTCAAATCTTGGTGAACTGATGGAAAAATGATGGTGTCAAAATGATAGCCTTTTGTATTTCAAGACAAATGTATTTGCAAGTGAGAACTGTAAAATTGTTAGTGATTGATGATTTCTAAATATAGACATATTTTAGTTATTGATTGCTTTGTTTTTTTACACAGGATGAGCTCACCCAGGAGGAGGCCGGGACCAGTGGTATGGAGGAGGAGGCCGGGACCAGCCACACGCAGGAGCTAGCTGGGCCCAGCAGGAGTAGGACTGAGAGCCAGGTCCCTACCCTCCGCCTAGCCAGCAAAAGGCCCAGGAGGATGGGCCGTACAGAGGAGGAGTCCTTGGTGCTGATACGGCAAGCCACCCAGATTTTGACCAAACCCCCCAATCCGCAGGAGGCCTATGCCACTTATCTGGCTAGCAAGCTCCAAGAAATGGACAAACCCCAAAGAGACATGTGTGAGGCAATCTTCTTTGATGCCATACAACTGGGTCTGAAGGGTGAGCTCACACCCACCACGAAGCTCTACAAAACAGACCCTAATGCTCCTCCTCCTCCTCCTCCTCCTCCTCCTCCTCCTCCTCCTCCTCCTACCACAACTCCACCACCAGAGGCACAGCCTCCAGCGAAGCGTGGAGGGAAGGCTAGACGGAAGAGTCGCAAGTGACTGCCTGGCTTCAGTCTGCTCTGAAAGAAGACGCAGGCTGTTGTAGTACCACAGTCTGGGGACATAGATCTCATCTGCTGCTGTTCCTGGTCTTTGGGATTCTAGGACCTGGTTGTGCTCCCTATGTACATGCTACGCAGGTTCGGAATTTTGGTGTCCACTCACTTGATGTGTGCCTGGGGGACAAAAGGCTTCACAAACGTCAAAATTGTCTCCAGTGTTGCCTCCCTCTTAATTTATTTTGGTTATGAGGAAAAATAAAAATTTTTGATTTAAAAAAAAAAATTTTATGTTTTCTTTTATTTATTTTTTTATCAATATTTTTGTATAATTTTGGGTTAAAAAAAACAAAGTTTATTTGTGAGTAGGCAGATACATTTCAAAAAACTCTGGGGGTTATTTACAAAACACACGTTCATGTAAATATGCTAACTTCAAGTGCAATTTTTAAAGCACTGCAAGTGCACTTGGAAGTGCAGTCGCTGTAAATTTGAGGCTTAACATTTGAAATGAGGGGAAGCTCTGCTGATTTTGAACATGCAATCATGTGTAGGCTAAAATGATGGTTTGGGTATCTATCTATCTATCTATCTATCTATCTATCTATCTATCTATCTATCTATCTATCTATCTATCTATCTATCTATCTCTACTTGCATAGTCCTGCTTGTCCCAAAAAAATGAAAGTCCATCTTGTTTCAAACCCCCCACCCAAAAAAAAAAAATAAAAAAATAAAATAGTACCGTATATACTCGAGTATAAGCCGAGATTTTCAGCCTCTTTTTTGAGGCTGAAAGTGCCCCCCTCGGCTTATACTCGAGTCATCGCTGTCTGCCCGCTCGATCAGCGTGTCGAGCAGACAGACAGCGGCCATTCTATGATTCAAAAGCCGCGCCTCCGGCTCCGCCTTCGCCTGTGATAGGCGGAACACTGAATTTCCCAGCAGCCTGTGTTCCGCCTATCACGGGCATCCGCTCATCCTCGTACTACGGACGAGGATGATACGACGTCCGTGATAGGCGGAACACAGGCTGCTGGGAAATTCAGTGTTCCGCCTATCACAGGCGAAGGAGGAGGCGCGGCTTTTGAATTTTACAATGGCCGCCGACGAAGAGGGCACGGGACGGAGGCAAGGCAAGGCACGGCACGGGACGGGACGGGACGGGACGGGACGGGACGAAGGCAAGGCACGACACGGGACGGAGGCTCGGAACAAAGGCTCGGGACACAGGTAGGCTGGACACACACACACACACACACACACACACACACACACACACACACACACACACACACACACACGGATGGAGACACACACACACGGATGGATGGATGGATGGAGACACACACACACACAGGGATGGATGGATGGATGGATGGAGACACACACACACAGGGATGGATGGATGGAGACACACACACACAGGGATGGATGGATGGATGGATGGAGACACACACACACAGGGATGGATGGATGGATGGACACACACACACACAGGGATGGATGGACGGACACACAGGGATGGACGGACACACAGGGATGGACGGACACACAGGGATGGACGGACACACACACAGGGATGGACAGGCATGTCTCACCCTCGGCTTATACACGAGTCAATAAGTTTGCCAGTTTTTTTGGGGGTAAATTGGGGGCCTCGGCTTATATTCGGGTCGGCCTATACTCGAGTATATACGGTAGTTCCAAAAAATATATAGTAATAGATTTTTTTTTTTTCCTGAAATAAATAAATATATATATATATAAAAATAAATATATATATAAAAATAAATATATATATAAAAATAAATATAAATATATATATATATATATATATATATATATATATATATATATATATATATATATATATATATATAATATATATTTTTTTTCTTTTTATATAAATTGGGAATATATTTTTGATATAATTGGAAGATTAATCATAGGATGAGGATGAATAAAAACATGTAGTATAACTCTGTGTGAATATAAGCAGCAAAGCTACTTCACTTTTCTTGCATTACGAAGAAGAAAAGAACGGGCTATATTAAAAAAAACCACAAAATTAGCAGCATGACGAATATGCTAGCTTCAATCCGAACACTAGTTTTACAAGACCGAGCGCTTCCGCCCTGTAAATTCTTTCTGAGAATGCGCGGAACTTAGTTGGCCGAACAAGCCTACACACGAGCGAACAGTCCGCTGAAACCTTGTTTCAGCGGACAGTTTTTCGGAATTTCCGTAAGACCTTGTTCGGCCAACTGTCCGCTGAAACTGTCCGCTGAAGCCCCACACACGAGCGGACTGTCCGCCCAAACACTGTTCAGCGGACAAGGTTGGGCGAACAGTCCGCGCGTGTGTACGCGGCCTCATTGTTAACAGAGTCACCTATTGTTTCTGTCTGTCTGCTCATCTTGGAGATGAGATTACTATTATAACGACCTTACCTTGTTATGGAACCATTGTGGGATGTTATGTGTTTATTCTTATAATAATGTGTACTTGTGTCTGGTCACCTAGGCTGGTTTAACTGGTTAGTTGGTAATTAACTAATTAGATCACTGTCAGCTATTGGTTGCTAGAACATAACATACTATTTAAGTTTTCTGTTACATAGCTATGTTAATGCTATCTATCTATCTATCTATCTATCTATCTATCTATCTATCTATCTATCTATCTATCTATCTATCTATCTATCTCTCTCTCTCTATATCTATCTATCTATATCTCTATCTATCTATCTATCTATCTATCTATCTATCTATCTATCTATCTATCTATCTATCTATCTCTATCTATATCTCTATCTATATATCTTACTATATCTCTCTCTCTCTCTATCTATCTATCTATCTATCTATCTATCTATCTATCTATCTATATCTCTCTCTCTATATCTATCTATCTATATCTCTATCTATCTATCTATCTATCTATCTATCTATCTATCTATCTATCTATCTATCTATCTATCTATCTATATCTCTATCTATCTATCTATCTATCTATCTATCTATCTATCTATCTATCTATCTATCTATCTATCTATCTATCTATCTATCTATCTACCTATCTATCTATCTATCTATCTATCTATCTATCTATCTATCTATCTATCTATCTATCTATCTATCTCTATCTATATCTCTATCTATATATCTTACTATATCTCTCTCTCTCTCTATCTATCTATCTATCTATCTATCTATCTATCTATCTATCTATCTATCTATCTATCTATCTCTATCTATATCTCGATCTATATATCTTACTATATCTCTCTCTATATCTATCTATCTATCTATCTATCTATCTATCTATCTATCTATCTATCTATCTATCTATCTATCTATCTATCTATCTCTATATCTATCTCTATATCTATCACTCTCTCTATCTCTATATCTATCTCTTGCTCTATCTCTCTGTCTATCTCTCTCTCTATCTATCTATCTATCTATCTATCTATCTATCTATCTATCTATCTATCTATCTATCTATCTCAACCCGCTGTGACCCCTTGCATAGTAAGAAGAAGAGATAGTTCTCTGACCCAATAAGATACAAATCAACATAACATATGAATAAAACTGATTGACAGCTCTGATGAAAGAAGGTGAAACGCGTTGTTATCCTTGTGGGGTTAATAAATACGCTATTTGGAGACTCAGTCCTATCTGTTTCTGTAATTCAGTGTTTTCACCTATATGTTATACTGACTTACATCTTATGTTTGTGAGTATGTATCATCTTTTATTTCAAATAAATCATGGTAGCGCATTTTGTTTTATGGTCTGCGGGTGTTTCAAAGCTGAAAACAGCAATGAGTAAATATTCTGTAAATACAAGAGCCGTGTGTTCTCTTGTTGAATCTTGGTGCGCTTTGTGTATTTCTTCCAGATCGGTGCAGTTATCCAATATAAAACGTTGCCACAGGTAATGAAGACCGGTCACTGCTGCTCTCTCTCCTTGTGCAGAGTCTTGTCTCCGCCCCCTCCTGTAGTTTTCTACAGGAAACACGTAGTGGGAGGGGCCTGCTGGGCTCTGCACAGGCTATGTGCAGTAGGGTGTTTAATTTTCTAAGGCCCCTTTCACACTGGGGCAGTTTTAAAAATAGCGCCTGTGTAGCGCCTGAAAAAACCGGCCCCTTTCACTCCAGTGTGAAAGCCGGAGCGGTGTGCTGGCAGGACGGTGAAAAAAGTCCTGCTAGCCGCATCTTTGGAGCAGTGAAGGAGCAGTGTATTTACCGCTCCTACTCATTGAAATCAACAGGGCAGTGCGGCTATACTGCTGGCAAAGCGCCGCTTTGCGGGCGGTTTTAACCCCTTTTCGGCTGCTAGCAGGGGTTAAAACCACCCCGCTAGCCGCCACATACCTCCGCTAAAATGACGGTAAAAATAGTGGCGCTTTACCACCGACGCCCGCACCGCCCCAGTGTGAAAGGGGCCTAATGGAGAAAAATTAACTGTAAAATATTTGCAGACTTTGCTTACGCCCCGAGTCTGAATGATGTAAAAGATATATATGCTAAATTTCAAGAAGATTGCATAATATTTAGTGGTTGCACACTTTGATCTGTTTTGTAAAAGTAGGCGAAAAATAAGATTTTTCAATGTTAATTACTTTTATTGGGAAAACTAGAAATCACAAACTTAAAATACTATTAAAACTATACACTAAGATTAAAAGATAATATGATAGGCAAAACATGTGTTATATTAATCAACTTTGAACGATGCAATCCCTTGTATTCTGTCACGTCGTGGATCCCAAATAATTCAAAGAACGTCTTTGTTTTATTAGTAACGAAATGCCTCAGGTCTTTTCCTTCAAAAACCAGGTTTTTACCCTCTAATCGTTTCACTTTCTTTTTCTTCGCAGGCTTGGTTTCTAAATTTTTTGTCGTATTTTCCTCAACAGCCTTAGTAATACGTTCGTCCAAAAAAGCTATTCCTTCCAATTGTCGTTGAGGAATATTCAACTGTTTAGTGAAGAGGACAATTTTAAAGTCGCGTACACACGGGCGGACTGTATGGCCAACTTAGTCCGTCAGACAATCTGACGGACAGTCCGTCCTACTTTCGAATGAACGGACTTGACCACACACGGATGCAAAACAGTCCGTCGAAAGTTTGCGCAATGACGTGTACAGCACGTACGACGGGACTAGAAATAGGAAGTCCAATACACAGCAATGCAACCTTTCGCCGTGTAAATCCTTTCTGAGCATGCGCCATACTTAGTCCGTCGAACTAGCCTACTCACGAGCGGACTGTCCGCTGAAACCAAAGTACGACGGACAATATTACGGAAATTCCGAAATACTTAGTCCGCCAGACTGCACGCTGAAAAAGTCAGCTGAAGCCCACACACGAGCGGACTGTCCGCTGAAATGTGTTTTGACGGACTAAGTACGCCATACAGTCCGCCCGTGTGTACGCGGCTTAAGTGCATATATTGCCTTTGCCATCCACCTTCCTCGATGCAGTGCCCCTGGGATCCTGAAAATGAAGTCGTTTTTAGACCAATCTCCTAGGTACAGGAGTGAGAGTTGTAATAACTCTTTGTAGTCTTCTCTTGGATGGCTTCCGTCTTTTAGGACATTTTGGATGTAGTTAACCATTTTCACTTGTTCCTCTAGAAAGCCTTGAACTGGACTTTATTCATCCAGCATTGTTGTATATGACTTCTTATCAAGTGAAGCCCACAGACTTTGCTTTGATAAAAGTGATCAATGTGTGCAACCCCTAAATATTATCCAATCTTCTTGAAATTTGGCATATATATCTTTTACATCACTGAGACTCGGGGCGTAAGCAAAGTCATATGAAAATCACATCTTTGGAAAAATGAAACACCCTAATGTACAGCTAGTGATGGTGGCTAGTGAGGACTATATTAATATATAGTGAAAGTTTTCCTGTTTAGTTCAGCTTTAACCATATAAGGTCCACCCTATAGTGATTTTACTGCTACAGGGCAACACCTCTGTGCTGGATCGTGTATATATGTGTGATCCGGTGGCTCCTGGTAGGTGGTGCGCATGCGCGGCGGTGGTGGCTCATTCACAGCCGGAGCCCAGCGGCGGGCACCGTGAACTCGATGCCAATCATCCAGCAGAGAGGCAGAACAGTGGTCCGCATATGTAAACAAGGCAGATCACCGTCCGCATATGTAAACAAGGCAGATCGCCGTTCTGAAAAAGGGCCTGCATAGATCCTGTGTTCCTGCGAAGTAGGGGCAAGGATTTATGTCTTTCCCTAGTAAAAGCACTTCCCCCCACTGTTTAGAAAAACACTGGTTAGGCACACGGTTAACCGTTTGATCGTCCCTGCTGTTAACCCCTTCCCAACCAGTGTCATTAGTACAGTGACAGTGCATATTTTTAGCACTGATTACTGGATTAGTGTCACTGGTCCCTAAAAAGTATCAATTAATTTTATATTTTTATATTATCCTGCTGTTCACATCATTGGGATTCGAGTGGATGTCCATGGATCTTTCTGGAGAGGAATGCTGAAGTCTTCCATTGGCGAATCTTGGATTTCACTAAAAGCGCTGTTTGATTGATATGGGAGGTTGCAGGCTTTCTGGTAAGCCTTTTATCCTAATGAGGTGACGGGAAACACGGTGATGAGCACTCAGTCTACGTTATATGCTGCACTGTGAAGTCACATATTGGATTTCAGCAATCTATGAACAAACTTTTTTCATTTTTTTTTTCGTTTTTCACTTTTGTGCATTTTTTATGCGACTTTGGTTTCTTTCTGCATTGTCACATGCGACTGCACTAAATTAAATATTTTTTTGTATATAACACAGTCCATCACATTTGCACTGTATGGTACTTAAGATTATAGTTACATTACACATTTATTATTGTGCTATATTTTCTTCACATAAGTTCTCATGCACAGAGTCTTTTTGTTCCATAAACTTAGTGTTGCACTTTACAATTTGCATACTGTTTGCACTTTTGTGCGTTTTTTTTATCTTGTTTTTGTCGCATCGGATCGCACTAAAACAAAATATTTTGGTTGCGTATAATACAATTCATCATATGTGCACTGTATAGTTGCACTTTATTTGAATTGATGCCACTTAAAGTGGAGGGCCACCCTGAAAAAAAAAATATATATTAAAAATAAAAAAAAAATGAAAAAAAAAAATGAAAAATTTTTTTTTTTTTTACTTACCAGAAATGCCTGTTGCTAGGCACATAATCCTAATCTTCCTCTTCCTCCTCCGCGGAGATCTTCTTTCTTCTCTCCTCGTTGCGTTGTCTTCTGGGTAATGGGTCACGCTGTGTTCTGGGAACTGTGTGTTCCAGAACACAGCGCGTCCCATTCACAAAGCGCTGCGCGACTGCGCAATTGTCAGTTAAAGCGACGCAGTGCCAAATCGCAAAAAGTGGTCTGGTCTTAAGCCAGCAAAATGGTCCGGGGCTGAAAGTGGATACATTTTGACCTAAATTGATGAAGAAATTCGATTTTATTTTCATTTTTATTTTATTTTTTTTATTGGATGTGTTTTATAGCAGAAAGTAAAAAAAAAGTATCTTTTTTTTTTTCAAAATCGACGCTCTTTTTTTGTTAATGGCGCAAAAAAAAAAAATGCAGAGGTGATCAAATACCACCAAAAGAAAGCTCTATTTGTGGGAAGTGGCGTCAATTTTATTTGTCAGAGGACCGCGCAATTGTCAGTTAGGGTAACGCAGTGCCGTATGGCAAAAACTGGCCGGGTCATGAAGCTTCTGGAGGTCAAGTGGTTAAGCGATGCCACCTTAAAATAAAAACGTCCCTATAAAGAGGGGGTCATTGATTAAAGGGTTAAACACATGACATATTTCACTACTTATATTCGCGCGTATTCATTTTACCAAACACAGAGAACAGAGTGCATGACTCATTAATACAACCTACACTGTAATGGACTGAAATGATTAAGCATTGACATAAACCCTCCAACCTATGTTCTACTTATGGAAGCCGACACACTTCAGTTCATCAGAAATTAAGGATACTTGCAGATTCCATATGTTGATGAGTTATACGCCTACACAATGTGCTGAAGGCATATGCTTTTATAGTGTAATTATTTCAAAACCCAAAGAACGATGAAGGAGCATCTGTTGAGGAGATTTATCAAATAGCAAGTGGGATCCTAGTGGCAATGGGCGTGCTTTGATGTTTTTATTGAGTTATTATATGGTTTATGGTACTAAGCACCATTTGCATGGGGGAACGGGGTTATAGCTCTGGGTAGGATGATGTATTATTTTCTTTGGTGCCAGTGTTGTGTCAAAAACTGTACGGCCATCGGATAGTGTCCACCCTGTACTGCTCAGGCGCAGCGCTTGCGCAGTACGGAGGAGAAGGAGACTCCGAAAGTCTCCGAAGAAGTCCAGGTGCAAGCCCCACCATCCAAGTGGACATACGGTAGCACATAGTAACAGGGCCCCTCGCGGGCTTCGCTCGTCATGCTTCGCTCGCTATGCTTCGGGCACGGCCTCGCTTCGCTCGCCATGCTTCAGGCACGACCTCACTTCGCTCGGCTACTTTTTATTCTAATGCCGCGTACACCCGATCGGAATTCTCGTTGGAAAAAGCTCTGATGGTTTTTCCGACGGAATTTCCGATGGAATTACGCTCAAGTTGTCTCGCCTACACACGGTCACACCAAATTCCGATAGTTTATAACGCGGTGACGTACAACACGTACAACAGGACTAAAGGAAGTTCAATAGCCAGTAGCCAATAGCTTCCATCTCGTAGTTGAATCTGAGCATGCGTGATTTTTGGCATGTCAGAATTGCATACACACGATCGGAATTACCGATAGAAAGTTTTTGCGTCTGGAAAATTGAGAACATGCTATCAATTTTTGGCTGGCGGAAATTCGGACAGCTAAATTCTGATGGAGCATACGCACGGTCTCATTTTCCGATGAAAAGCTCTCATCGGTCTTTTTCTGGCCGGAATTCGGATCGTGTGTACGTGGCATAACTCTATGTCCACTTGGATGGTGGGGCTTGAACCTGGACTCACAGCGCAGGCGTCATTCATCTTCGGAGACCTTCGGCGTCTCCTTGTGCTCCGTACTGCGCAAGTGCAGTAAAGGGCGGACACAATCCGACGGGGGACAGTATTCGACACATCACCAGCGTAACTGCATGGGTAGGCAGTTGCCACTAAAGTTCATGTGCATGTAAAGGCAGGTGTCCCAATACTTTTGCCAATATAGTGTGTCGCTGTGAGAATATTCATGCCTATATATGATTTTCTGAGAAATTAGATCTACAATTGTTCCTAGGAGAATGTATAATTCAGGATATAGAATATACAATTAAGGCTTGGATCCTGAAGAAGCCAACCTTTTGTGAAACGCATTGGTTCTGTACGCCTAAACACTGCAAGATGATCTATATACGTAAATGATATGTTTTGAATTGTGTTTTGTACCTTATTGTTTTTATTTTCTGGAATAAAAATTGATTATTTTATAATTTCTGTAAGATTTCCCGGTGGCACATAGAAAGTTACATCCATGGTCTCCTTGCCTCGTCTGATATTGAAAAGAAATGTGTTGACAAAAAACAACTCCACATACGTTTCTACATATAAACCCAAAACATGCTGCATATTCAGTGAAGAAAGTTCAATCACAGTCCCAACGGGAGGTGAATACGGACCTTCAGCTTGAGATGTATAAGTCTGAAGTTTCGCTACCTCCTGTGGTTTATAATTGTGATGCTATTGTAGCAGGTTCAGGCAGAATTCCTGCATCACATTGATCCCTAGTCCAAGACCCAAATGCACAATGGTATGAATTGTGACAAGTCTGCTGAACTAGGGATTGAGCTGTTATTTCCAAAAGCATAGGTAAGTGTAATGGCATACGTTTCTGGCCCATAATGACAGTGCACTGGTAGGGAAGTGGTTAAAATCCATACCAGACCCAACCCAAAGGGTCCCCTGCGTAGTTTTTTTCCACGTGACGCTTGGGGATTCGTTGGGGGCCACAAAAGATATATATATATATATCTAAATTACCAGCGGGCCGTATGAAACCAGACCATGGGCTGCAATTGGCCCGTGGGCCGGACTTTGGACATGCCTGGCTTAAACTTTAACACACATTAATGCGGAGGTCCACCCTAAAGTGGACCTTCCGCTCATCGGAACCCTCCCCCCCTCCGGCACCACAATTGGCACCTTTCAGGGGGGAGGGGGGTGCAGATACCTGTACAGTACAGGTATCTGCACCCACTTCCGGGATAGCTCTCTGCGGAAAGGGGCGTAGATTACGCCCCTTTCCGCAAGTGCCCGCCCCTTTCCACAAGTGCCCCGCTGCCTGCTGGGAGACACACAGATCCCAGAGGCAGCGGGGACCGTCCTTATTGCGCAGCGCGACTCGCGCATGCGCAGTAGGGAACCGGGAAATGAAGCCGAAAGGCTCCACTTCCTGATTCCCATACCCAAGATGCCGGCGGCAGCACCCGAGAGACGATCTAGAGATCGGCTTCGGGTGCCGACATCGCGGGCGCGCTGGACAGGTAAGTGTCACTATTTTAAAAGTCAGCAGCTGCAGTATTTGTAGCTGCTGGCTTTAAAAAAAAAAAAAAAAAACGCGGAGTGCCGGCCGACTCCCGCTTTAAAGTGCTTCCACATCAACAACTCATTAGTAACCCTGTGGAGCAGATCCCCAGCTTTTTTGTACCCCCGTTCAGCAGATTCACTGCTCAATAGTACCCCCAGCTCTGCTGATGTCCCACTCAGTAGTACCCCCAGCTTTTGCTGATCCCCACTCAGTAGTAACCCCCAGCTCTGCTGATCCCCCACTTAGTAATAACCCCCAGTTCTGCTGATCCCCCACTTAGTAATAACCCCCAGCTCTGCTGATCCCCCACTTAGTAATAACCCCCAGCTCTGCTGGTCCTCTGGTTTGCCGAACCTCTTTCTTACTCACCTCCTGCTATATTGCTCCCATGCTGTTCACCACATGTGGCATCTGCTAGTTTCTCCTGCTCCGGTCCTCCAGCTCTGTTGATCCTCAGCTTCTCAGTCCCCTCTTTCTGGTCCCTGCTCAGCTTCTGCTATATAAAGTTCTCATGTTGCACACCGCATATGCTGTCTGCTAGCTGCTCCAGTCCAGACCCCACTCACCTTCCTGCTGCTCCACGTTGCACACCAGATGTGACGTCTGCACCAGAAACTTACAGAATATATACACATGAATCTGAAGTGATCGCTAATGACATCTTTCTGGCTCGCTTGTTGTTTTCCCAGAGCATCCTGGGATGTCTCATACCTGCAATACCTCTAAAACAAAGAAAAGCCCATGCTGAATAAAATCCCCTCAAAAGCTTCTGGTGCTATAAATGAGAATTGCCATAGACTTCTATGGAGGCTTTGATTTTGGAGATGCTTTGAAGCACCAAGACTAAACATGAGGCATTATTTTTGAAGCAAAGCAAACACAACGTGTGAACAGGACTAGAAGCTTACCATTTGATTTGATTGTCATTCTGAGGAAGCTTGAGGAGCCTTTGAAGACATTGAGGTCCCAGCAAGGTTTAGTTGGGGTCGCCTACTGAAGAGGGTCTGGTCTAGAGACTGCGCAGAGCCAGAAAAGAGTTGGTAGGAGGAAGCCCAACCATTCTATGACTGAGTGAGTAATTGCTCCTGCTATACAGAATAGAAGTTACTGTGGGGTAGTTTCATCTCACAAGCATGTGCAGTGCAGCCAGGAGTTGTGCAAAACAGCCAAGATCATGCAATACTGCTAGAAGTTTACCCAGAACAACCAGGAGTTGTACAAGGAAACCAAGAGAGTATAGTATATCTGGCTACACTATACTCTCTTGGTTGCCTTGTAAAACGAATGGTTTGCAATACAGCCAGCATTTTGTACAGGGCAGCCAAAAAGTCAAGCAGTCCTCAAGTTGTACAGTTAGGCAGTTTTGGGGTACCCCATGCTCCCCATCCCTATCCAAGTTACTGTTCCAATAAAATTTTAAAAAAGAAACCCCTGGACCAGCCATTCTCAACCAGGGTTCCGTGGAACCCTGGGGTTCCTCCAGAGGTTGCTAGGGGTTCTTTGACCTGTGGCTGTTGAACCACCTATTTGATGGTGCCTACAGAGTTTGAGGTTCAACACCACTGAGCAAAGCCAGCAGCATGACACCAAATATCTTTTTAGCTGGCTTTAAGGGTGGCATTCTGAACACCACTTTAAGGGGGACATTCTTCCTATTGACCACCAATATAATCATTGTTCCTATTGAGCCCTGATGAATTGGTTTTAGTAATGCCACGTACACACGAGTGGACTGTATGGCGTACTTAGTCCGTCATACAATCCGACGGACAGTCCGTCATACTTTCCACTGAACGGACTTGACCACACACGGATACCCAAACAGTCCGACGAAAGCTTGCGCGATGACGTGTACAGCACGTACGACGGGACTAGAAATAGGAAGTCCAATACACAGCAAAGCACCCTTCCGCCGTGTAAATCCTTTCTGGGCATGCGCCATTCTTAGTCCGTCGAACTAGCATACTGACGAGCGGATTGTCCGCTGAAACCAAAGTACGACGGACAGAATTTCGAAAAATCCGAAATTCTTAGTGCGCCGGACTGCACGCTGAAAAAGTCCGCTGAAGCCCACACACGAGCGGACTGTCCGCTGAAATGTGTTTCGACGGACTAAGTACCCCATACAGTCCGCCCGTGTGTATGCTTTGGTAGCGCTACAGCTATTTGGTCTGGTCAATGCATTTTGCACATTCAAATGTTTCCTCAAACTGGAGAAGAAATAGTCAGGATACAATATCATGTCATGACATTTATGCCATGGTGGTCTACTCATAAAATGAAAATACCAATGCATATAAGGGAATAAACTGAATAGACAGTTGGGTAAATCCCTTACAGCACACCAATCATTATTCAGAAAAATCCTAAGAAACAAAAAGGGATGTGTTCAGGCAGATTAAAGACTTCAGGGCCCAAAACGGTCCTACCATCAGATGTCATAAAAAAGGGAAAAAGCTGGTTCCTACTCCATGTCCCAAGGATGACAAATCTTCTTGTTAGATTTGAGGTCGTCATCATTCCCAGGATCTCATCGCACAAATTGTGACATCACGCTTGCCAAGACATTGAAAATATTGGTAAGGTAGGTATATTTTTAATCTTTTATTTATTAATAAAGGTTCTTTTTTATGCTTTAATGCAAAGCTGGAAATAAAAATTATATAAATATTCACTAGCAAGGTACACCTTGCTAATACCGTGTTGGACCCTTTTTCCTTCAGAACTGCCCTAAACTGATTGTAAAGGCAGAAGGTTTTTATCTTAATGGATTCTTTCCATTAAGATAAAAAGCATTCTGTGTGTAGCAGTCCTCCTCAGCCCCCCCTAATACTTATCTGAGCCCCATCTAGATCCAGCGATGTTGTAGGATTGTCTCGGGACTCCCCTCCTCATTGGCTGAGACAGCAGCACAGCACCATTGGATCCCAATGCTGTCTATCAAAGTCAGTCAGCCAATGAGGAGAGAGAGGGGGTGGGGCCGGGCAGCAGCTCTGTGTCTGAATGGACACACAGAGCTGTGGCTCGGCTCGGATGCCCCCATAGCAAGCTGCTTGCTGTGGGGGCACTCAACAAAAAAAAGACTTTACAATGACTTTAATTCTTGGTGGCATAGATTCATCAAGGTGTTGGAGACATTCCTCAGAAATTTTGGCCCATAGTGACATGATAGCATTCTGCAGATTTGTCAGCTGCACATCCATGATGTCAGTTGAGATCTGGTGAGTGTGGAGGCCTTTAAAGTACAGTGACCTCATTGTCATGTCCAAGAAACCAGTGGTGAGATGATTGGAGCTTTGTGATATGGTGCATTATCCTGCTGGAAGGAGCAATCAGAAGATGGGGACATAGTCAGGGATGTACATAGTCAGCAACAATACTCAGGTAGGCCATTGTGTTTAAACAATGCTTAATTGGTACTAAGTACTAAGGGGCCCAAAGTGTGCCGTGAAAAAATCCCCCACACCATTACACCACCACCACCAGCCTGAACCTTTGATACAAGGCAGGATGGATCCATACTTTCATGTTGTTTACACCAAATTCTGACCCGACCATCTGAATCTCGCAGCTGAAATCGAGACTCATCAGACCAGGCAACATTTTTCCAATCTTCTATTGTTCAATGTTGATGAGCCTGTGTGAATTGTAGCTTCAGTTTCCTGTTCTTAGCTGACAGCAGTGGCACCCGGTGTGGTCTTCTGCTGATGTAGCCCATCTGCTCCAAGGTTCGATGTGTTGTGCATTCAGAGATGGTATTCTGCATACCTTGGTTGTAATCAGTGGTTATTTGAGTTAATGTTGTCTTTCTATCATCTCCAACCAGTCTACCAATTCTCCTCTGACCTCTGACATTATGAAGCCATTTTCGTCTTTCTCTTTTTCGGACCATTCTCTGTAAACCCGAGAGATGGTTGTGCGTGAAAATCCTAGTAGATCAGCAGTTTTTGAAATACCCAGACCAACCCGTCTGGCACCAACAACCATGCCACGCTCAAAGTCACTTAACCACTTCCCACCCATCCAATGTACATATACGGCCGGGTGGGAGCTCTCTACTTCTGAGAGGACGTTCAGGAACGTCCTTCAGAAGGAAGGGGATAGCGCACGCATGTGTCCGCGCAGCGGCGCGATCCCGATGGGCTCATATCACCCGGACATGGCGCATCTCGGATCGGCAGGAGGGCTCTGTGATTGGCCCTCCTGATCACATTACAGCCGTGTCCAATCATGGCCGTCATGTGATGTAAACAAACAGCCGGTTGCTAGGCAATCAGCTCTTCTCTCCTCACACGGAAGTCGTCGCTGAGGAGAGGAGAGCAGATCGCTGCAGCCGGCTGGTGATCAGTCAGCTTTTTACTAACTGATCACCAGTCTAGTGTAAACCTACAGTGTAAACACACATGTCACCACAATATACATGTCACCACACATGTCCCCAAAACACACATGTCCCCAAATAATAAAAAGACATGTCCCCAAATAAAAAAACACATGTCCCCCACATATGTCCCACTAAAATCACATGTCCCAATGATTATCTGCACACATATGTACGTGATCACCTGCACACTAGGCTTGTGCAATTCGTTTCGTAACGAATCGAAATTCGGCCGAATTTTGCATCTTTCGGACATTCATATGCATCCGAATGTCCAAATAATAAAATAACGAATAACAATGAATACGAAAGAAATATAACGAATGAATTCGAATGAATTCGACATGATTCGGTAATTCTTTAAAGATCAAATTAAATAAAAGGTCATCTCAAAGTAAATCTTATAGTCCAATCAGCTAATTAATTTTGTGCCGGAGGATGGATTACTGGCAAAGTGCATTCCTGAGAACCGAGTTAAAAGGGTGTTGTATTGTATTTGAGCCGAGGAGAAGAGACGTTGTCATTGTGTGTGTTAAAAGATTCAATAAACAAACGACTTTCCAAACTACGAATCACTACGAATGTCTATACATACATAAATATATCGAATTTCAACGAATACGAGTGAATGAATTCGTCACTCTACGAATAATAACGAATTATCTGAAAACGTATTAACGTAACATAATGAATATAACAGAAAGAAATGATGTATTTTACGAATGACAACGAACCGAAACTAAACGAAATTCTCCATTGTGCACAAGTCTACTGCACACATATGTACATGATCATTTGCGTACATATGTCCGTGATCACACAAACCAATTATTATACACTTAACTGAATTTTTTTTTACCAAAAACATGTAGCAGAATACATGTTGGCTTAAATTTATGACAAAATTTGATTTTATTGGATTTCTTTTAAAATAGAAAAAATAAAATATTGTGTTTTTTTTCCAAATTTCCGCTTTTTTTGCGCTTATATCGCAAAAAATAAAAAACGGAGTCGTGAATAAATACCACCAAAATAAAGCTCTATTTGTGCGAACAAAATGATAAAAATTTCATTTGGGTAGAGTGTAGCACGACCGCGCAATTGTCATTGAAAGTGCTAGAGCGATGAAAGCTGAAAATTGGGCTGGGAAGGAAGGGGGCGAAAGTGCCCTGTATTGTAGTGGTTAAATCCCCTTTTCTTCCCCATTCTGATGCTCGGTTTGAACTTCAGCAAGTCGTCTTCGTCTAGATGCCTAAATGCATTGAGTTGCTGCCATGTGATTGGCTGATTTAGCAATTTGTGCTCCCAAGCAGGTGTACTTAATAAAGTGACCAGTGAGTGGTGTATATATATATATATATATATATATATATATATATATAAAACAAATAAATAGATATATATAGAAAACAAATAAACTATCTTACAGCCACCTAGTAGACGGGCGCAGAATTTCAATGATCTGGACAAACTACGAGGAAGAAAGAAACAGGTAAAAATTAAATATATATCTATATACATATATATATATATATATATATATATATATATATATATATATATATATAGAGAACAAAAAGGGTATAAGATAGGCCCACAGTACCCCACTCAGCGCCTATTTCAGCAGACCAAGCATTCAGAAAAATAGTAAACAGATATAATAATGACCTATCGAATTAGTCTCGAGGGTCTATTGGGCAGCAGCCGTTAAAGTAGAAAAAGTCATAAAGCAAATAGTACATGGATAAAAATCAGTTCATGTCCTGAAAATATCAGTACTACTAACACAGCGCTAAACAATAAATAAATTAAAGTCCCAAATAACAGCATAAAAATCCAAAAGGAGATTGTGCAGAAAGGGTGACAATGATGGTATAATCAACGCTGTAAGGTGATAATAATGTTCATCAAAAAGTGCTGTAACTACTCCATCCACCAGGATTGCACCAATATTTCACCGCGTGAAGTTCGTATCCCCTCAGGGGGTTAAACTCACCAGATATAAGAGTAATAAGCGCCTTTAAGGGAATAATCCCGTTTTTATATACCGCAATTCAAATGTCCTCCACCAGGGTTCGTCTGCCAAACACGCTTCCGCAATGTCATAGAACAGTGATGGCGAACCTTGGCACCCCAGATGTTTTGGAACTACATTTCCCATGATGCTCCACTACACTGCAGAGTGCCAGAGCATCATGGGAAATGTAGTTCCAAAACATCTGGGGTGCCAAGGTTAGCCATCACTGTCATAGAATATAAAAAGATTCGCACATAGCGTAATTCTATTTTTTTATTCAAAATTGGTCACACACAAATAAACCCTTATATCAATCTGCGTACATTTAAAAAGAAGAAATAAGCATAAGAACATCAGAGTGTTCAATCACCGTTTTAGATGGATGCCAGGAACTTTCCCCATGTGTCTTTCTGCTGACACTGTTGTCACTTAGTGGATTTGGTTAGCGGTGGAACGCAGCTGTAACTCCCTTGAGGGCGTGGCCTATACAACGTTGACCGGAAGTTACAGCTGCGTTCCACCGCTAACCAAATCCAGGAAGTGACAACAGTGTCAGTAGAAAGACACATGGGGAAAGTTCCTGGCATCCATCTAAAACGGTGATTGAACACTCTGATGTTCTTATGCTTATTTCTTCTTTTTAAATGTACGCAGATTGATATAAGGGTTTATTTGTGTGTGACCAATTTTTAATAAAAAAATAGAATTACGCTATGTGCGAATCTTTTTATATTCTATGACAGTGATGGCGAACCTTGGCACCCCAGATGTTTTGGAACTACATTTCCCATGATGCTCTGGCACTCTGCAGTGTAGTGGAGCATCATGGGAAATGTAGTTCCAAAACATCTGGGGTGCCAAGGTTCGCCATCACTGTTCTATGACATTGCGGAAGCGTGTTTGGCAGACGAACCCTGGTGGAGGACATTTGAATTGCGGTATATAAAAACGGGATTATTCCCTTAAAGGCGCTTATTACTCTTATATCTGGTGAGTTTAACCCCCTGAGGGGATACGAACTTCACGCGGTGAAATATTGGTGCAATCCTGGTGGATGGAGTAGTTACAGCACTTTTTGATGAACATTATTATCACCTTACAGCGTTGATTATACCATCATTGTCACCCTTTCTGCACAATCTCCTTTTGGATTTTTATGCTGTTATTTGGGACTTTAATTTATTTATTGTTTAGCGCTGTGTTAGTACTGATATTTTCAGGACATGAACTGATTTTTATCCATGTACTATTTGCTATATATATATATATATATATCTTTAATTTTTACCAGTTTTTTTCTTCCTCGTAGTTTGTCCATATCATTGAAATTCTGCGCCCGTCTACTAGGTGGCTGTAAGATGCTTTATTTGTTTTCATTTGTGTATGTGTACGTAATGTTCTGTAGATGAAATTGCCTTGACATAAAGTGCTTTATAAATAAGCATGATTATTTGTTCGATAATTGCATTGCTGCTTGCAGTTTTCCGAGCAGAGTGAAATGACATTGTCATTAAGGCAGCCGCAAGGGTTCTTGAAAATGCTCACTGCAGCATGTATGAGTGCGATTCTTCCTCGGGAAAGTCACTGCATTCTAAATGGCTTTAATATTCCTTATTGGCCTGATATGATGAAAAAAAAAAAAAAAAAAGAAACAACACTTACAAGCTTGCTGGCCTAATGGGAAATTTATATTTCAGGGAAGGAAAGACCAGTGCCAGCAGTGTTAGAGGGGTACTTGCAGTAGGGCTTGGAAGTTTAAGTATAGCTAAAGCCAAAACTTTTATTTTCATTTTGGACAGAGTATTCATTTTTTTTTTTTTTTTTTTTTGCTGGGAGATGTCCGAATATTTCCTGTACTTGAGCAAGGGGAAGGTAGGTAGAAAGGAGAACTATCCAGTAAATGCAAATTTGAAGTTTGAAAATCATTTTATTGAGAGTAGCAACAATTTAAATCGCATTTCGGGTGAACAGAGACTTGCCCTTCTTGAATAGGTTCTGAGAGAGAATCTAAAGTCGAGTGAAATGTTTCTTTCAATGGACTTCCCTACACATGAGAAATGCAAGGAGAAAAGTCCCTGACCCCTTTTTTTTTTTTAAAAAGACCCTCGTACCAAACCACGTAGTGTTGATGTGCCATATGGTGCAACCGAAAACGTGCGGGTGCCAATGCATGGGGGTGCCATTAAAGTGTTACTAAACCCAGGACCCTGCCATTCACTATATTTGGTCTCTCACAGTACGCAGACCATGGAAATGTAATTAGTTTAGTAATTATAAACAGCTAAATACCTTTTCTCATCAGCAGTACAGTGCCTTGCAAAAGTATTCACGCCCCCTCCATTGGCATTTTTCATGTTTTTTTGCCTCACAACCTGGAATTAACATGGATTGTTTGAGGATTTGCATCACTTAATTTGCAGAATTTGCAGAACATGTGAAGCAAATAACAAATAGGACAAAATAACAGAAAAAGTCAATGTGCATAACTATTCACCCCCCTAAAGTCAATACTTTGTAGAGCCCCCTTTTGCGGCTATCACAGCTCCAAGTCGCTTTGGATAAGTCTCTATGAGTTTGCCACATCTTACCACTGGGATTGTTGCCCATTCCTCTTTGCAAAACTGCTCCAGCTCCTTCAAGTTGGATGGTTTGCGCTTGTGAACAGCAATCTTTAAGTCTGACCACATATTTTCTATTGGATTGAGGTCTGGGCTTTGACTAGGCCATTCCAATACATTTACATGTTTCCCCTTAAACCACTCAAGTGTTGCTTTAGCAGTGTGTTTGGGGTCATTGTCCTGCTGGAAGATGAACCTCCATCCTAGCCTCAAATCACACACAGAGTGGTGCAGGTTTTGCTCAAGAATATCCCTGTATTTAGCACCATCCATCTTTCCCTCAACTCTGACCAGTTTCCCAGTCTTGACTGTTGAAAAACATCCCCACAGCATGATGCTGCCACCACCATGTTTCACAGTGGGGATGGTGTTCTTTGGGTGATGTGATGTGTTGGGTTTGCGCCAGACATAGCGTTTTCTTTGATGGCCAAAAAGTTCAATTTTAGTCTGATCAGACCAGAGCACCTTCCTCCATACATTTTGGGAGTCTCCCACATGCCTTTTCGCAAACTCCAAGCGTGCCATTTTGGTTTTTGCTGAAAGTAACGGCTTTCTTCCAGACACTCTGCCATAAAGCCCAACTCTATGGAGCGTAAAGCTTATTGTCGTCCTATGTACAGATACTCCAGTCTCTGCTGTGGAACTCTGCAGCTCCTCCAGAGTTACCTTAGGTCTCTGTGCTGCCTCTCTGATTAATGCCCTCCTTGCCCACTACGTGAGTTTTGGTGTGTGCCCGTCTCTTGGCAGGTTTGCTGTTGTGCCATGTTCTTTCCATCTGGTTATAATAGATTTGATGGTGCTCCTAGGGATCATCAAAGATTTGGATATTTTTTTATAACCTAACCCTGACTTGTATTTCTCAACAACATTGTCCCTTACTTGTTTGGAGAGTTCCTTGGTCTTCATGGCAGTGTTTGGTTAGTGGTGCCTCTTGCTTAGGTGTTGCACCCTCTGGGGCCTTTCAAAAAGGTGTGTATATGTAATGACAGATCATGTGACACTTAGATTGCACACAGGTGGACATCATTTCACTAATTATGTGACTTCTGAAGGTAATTGGTTGTACCAGAGCTTTTTATGGGCTTCATAACAAAGGTGGTGAATACATATGCACGTGCCAATTATCAGTTTTTTATTTCTGAAAAATAGTTTTATGTATATATATTTTTCTAATTTTACTTTACCAACATAGACTATTGTGTTCTGATCCACCACATATAATTCAGATAAAAAAACAAAAACATTGAACTAAAGGCTGTAATGCAACAAAATAGGTAATAAGCCAAGGGGGGTGAATACTTTTGCAGGGCACTGTATATAGCAGTCTTGTGACTTCTCTCAGTGTCTGGTTAAAGCTTCTATAAAAACAGGAAGAAAAGAACGGCTGCACACTACAGGAACGTTCCAACGATTTTATTCCCAAAAATAACGAGCGACAGCCAACAAAGACAGAGTGGCCGAACCAAGGAGGTGACGCGCGCGTTTCACACTGACCTCAGTGCTTATTCAAACCTGGGTTCGGACACTCTGTCTTTGTTGGCTGTCATTCGCTAGTTTTTGGAATAAAATCGTTGGAACGTTCCTGTGGTGTGCAGCCGTTTTTTTCTTCCTATCAATCATCAATGGCGGCCCGTGGCTCCGGACTGTCAGGGCCGTCTTTAATATTGATTGGACCCTGGGCAAAAATTTTCTTAGGGCCCCCCCCCCCCCCCCCATGCAAATGCAATTTCACTCTCCACCTGCTCTGAGACATAAAATAAATAGCAGCTAGACTTAAAATCAGTTTACTGTATCAGATCAGGCAGCAATTGCGATTGGTTGCCAGAGGTTACAGCATATCATTACTGCTTACTGACTGGTTGCTAGAGGTTACAGCACTCCTTAAGGCTCACTGATTAGTTGCTAGAGGTTACAGCACATTTCTGCTTGTTGATTGGCTGCTAGAGATTATACTGTACAGTAATACTGCTCACTGGTTGCTATAGGCAACAGCACATCTTCTCCTCACTGCAGGTGGGCATGAATGCTATGAATGCTGCCTTTATTTACATATCAATGCCATTGGCCTCAGCTATTTACATATGCATTTGACTGCTATTTACATATGAATGCCAATATTTACATGTAAACACAGGGTCTGCAGGTGAGTCATCTGTACACAACAATAGGGCAGAGCTGGGCAGCATTAGTAGCAGCACAGGGCTAAAACTTCAAGGGACAAGGGAATGTAAACTGGGATAGTTGGCAAGTATGAGGCAGCTGCTTTGGGCCCCACAACAATGACAGGGCCCTGGGCAGCTGCCCCTTTTGCCCTGCCTTTAAGACGGCCCTGCCGACTGTAGTGCGGCGTCTTCCTTGTTTGAATCTTCTACAAAGACAAAACATATCTCCTTCGCTCCAAGGTGGGCCGCACAGTGGTGAGCAAGTCTGGATAAATGCAACCTTGCTGCCCTCACATGACTTGGGGTGTCTCGATGCACTAAATCAAGAAATAAACAGAGGGCGCACCGGCCTAGTGCATTATCCTCCATAATTTTACTTTATTACATAAAAAAGAATGATACTCACACACATGTGCTTGAAAACAGCATATTAAATAATAAGCAGCTTAACGTCCATGGTATTACACAACAGATGGTTGGCTCTGAGGAAAAGGTGATACCTCGAAACGCGTCAACCAGTCTTATTGTGGGACGTTCCATCTGTTGTGTGATACCATGGACGTTAAGCTGCTTAATATATGTTATTTTCAAGCGCATGTTTGTGAGTATAATTCTTTTTTATGTAGTAAAGTAAAATTATTGTGGATAATGCACTAGATGTGCCCTCTGTTTATTTCTTGATCTGGTTAAAGCTTGTAAGAGGAGTTTTCATTCTCCTCTGACTGTCCTATGAACCTGCAGGACACCTGATCCTCTGTCTGGACAGTGCTGATTGGCCCTGTGGTGATCACATGCACCCTCCCAAAAAAAAAAAAACTCTCTAGCAATAAACTGAGCATGTGCAGAGTGCCCCCAAGGTTCTGTAATATCAGGAGATAGATTGGGGACAGTGGAAGAAGGGGAGGATCAGAGAAGGCAGGCTCAAACAGCCTTTTTACACAAGGCAGAGGATTAACTCCTTAAAGTGGTTGTAAACCCTTACAAACCACTTTGACCTACAGGTAAGCCTAGATTAAGGCTTACCTGTAGGTCCAAGAAATATCTCCTAAACCTATACGGTTTAGGAGATATTTGCCCCAAGACAGGCACCGCTGTCTACTGCGCATGCACCGTAGACAGCGGCGCGCAGGCGCACTGAGCGCGGCATTTCCAACAATGGAGCTGCCGTGCGTGTCGGCTCCCGTGCGCATGCGCGGGAGTGACGTCATCGCGGCTCCGCCTAATGACAGCGGCGGAGCTGCGAGACCCCACCGAAAAGATGGATGCGCCGGACTACAGGGGACAGCGGTGACTTCGCTGGCTCCTGTGTCAGGTAAGTGACACATAATGGACTACTATGCGATGCATAGTAGTCCATTATGCTTTGCCTTTGCAGGGAATGAAAGAGGAAGTAAACTCATCAGGGTTTACTTCCTCTTTAAGTTCCACAGGGAGTATAACAAGCATGCTTTACTGCATATACAGACTGATTTTACTGTTGTGGCTTTAGTAACACTGTAAGAGGGTTATGCGCACAATCCTTGACCCACACTAGTGTGAACCTAGCCTTGGGGGTGGATTGATGGCACTGGGATCTTCAGATGATGTTGTTGACTGAGTTTTGTATTCACATAGTTGTCAATAGTAAACTGATGATCTCCTAATGGGGCATCCAAGGGATAGGTAGGCAGATTCTGCAGACTGAAGGGTTACCACAGGCACCTTGGGGCATAAAGAAAATATTTGGATCTAGAGTTGAAGAGCCACACCAAAATACTTGAGACGAAAAGGGCTTATGCCAACACAGAGTACAAAAGCCGACGCATTTCAGACATCACCTTATTCATCAGGGATAGCTGAATTTCGATGTATTATCACACCATTCTCTATTACTTAATACTTCCTGAGTCCTAATACTTTGTATTGATTTGTCAGCACGCCCAGATGAAGAGATGGATTTTTTTTTTTACTCCATATTGGACTCGAGCAATACAAAACTGACAGAAGTGCTGACCCTTCCCGCTCTAATCCCAAAAAATCATGTTTTTAGGTGTGCTTAAATAAAGATCAGCCTCAATACCACACCAGTCACACCTGCCCAACCTTATTCTCCCGGATACTGGTTGGACCTAGACTTATGCCCCGTACACACGAGCAGATTTTCCGTCAGAAAAAACTTGGATGGATTTTCCGATGGAATTCCGCTGAAGCTTGGCTTGCATAC
Source organism: Lithobates pipiens (assembly GCF_037356315.1). Taxonomy (NCBI): domain Eukaryota; kingdom Metazoa; phylum Chordata; class Amphibia; order Anura; family Ranidae; genus Lithobates; species Lithobates pipiens. The sequence continues at coordinate 23,453,229 of NW_027507789.1, forward strand.
ACGCGGTCACACAAAAGTTTTCTGAACTTTTGACCGTCAAGAACGCGTCGACGTACAACACTACGACAAGCATAGAAAATGAAGTTCACTGCTTCCGAGGATGTGTCAAATTGTTTCTGAGCATGCGTAGGAATTTTGCACGTCGGAATTTGTACAAACGGTCGGAATTTTTCAGACTGAAAAATTGAGAACATGCGCTCAATCTTTTGCTGGCCGAAATTCCACCAGCAAAAGTCCGATACACTCGATCGCATTTTCCGACCAAAAGCCCTCATTGGACTTTTGCTGGCGGAATTTCCGATCACGTCTACAGGGCGTTAGAGTACTTAATAGGCAGGATGAGAAGAAGCCACCAAGGTCCAATATGGCTAATGCGTTTCAAAGGGGGAAACCCCTCTCTCAGTGTTTCTCACTATGCTAAAATTACCAAGACACATTCTATTAATATATATTGTTTTTTCCTCTGGAAATATTTGATTAACCAAAAGCATCCATTGGTGTAGAGTATGGGAGGTTGATTTCATCCACCTAAAAGCAATCACCTTAAGGGATATGTATATAGAATTTCCTTCAAGAATATTGATATACTGTATAGTGGGGCCACAGCTTCTCATACCAAACAAGCAAATCTGCAGGAATCAGGGAAGGATCATTGTAAACTACCATTTTATTCTCCAGGGTCTCTGTTTTTAGAAAGTATATAATTTTGAGAGGGATGTTTAAATAATCTTTAGTTCGTAAATAAGCATTTTATCCTCCTGCTGCCTATATAATGCAATTGCGCGGTGGCAAAGAGGTTGAGCTTTAACGTCCACATGCAATACATATGCGTCTATGGGCACTATAAGTTTCTTTACTGAAAGCATGCTCACTGCAAACTCTCGGTCTGTACTTATGATTGTGAACTGGCGGGACCAGTTCCCGATCATGTGGCCATAGTGGCAGCATGTCCGGACCCGGGTCTGACCCTGCAACCTCTGCTGTGTCTGGTGATGTCTCTTCATGCGGAGCCACTTGTGATGCCGGACAGCACCCTAAGCTATTGGCTTTCTGTTGAACCTTGAACTCCTTTCTCCTCCCATGAACTTCCTATTTAAGCCATGCCTTTGTACTTCCTGTTTGCCAGATTATTGTGCTCTCTCCAGCTAAAGCTTTTGCCGCTTCTGCTGCTGTCTTTATCTTTGCTACCACTCATTACAGACTTTTGGCTTGTTCCTCAACTTTGTTTCTGCTTGATCCCAGCCTGCGACCACTTATTACTGACCTTTGGTTTGTTTACTGACTATGCTTCTGCTTGATTCCTACATGCTATATCTGCTACTGGACCCTGGCTTGCTCATCTCCTGGTGGGGCAATCCTGAGCACTGCGACTTGATACTAACATGCAGCAAAACCCATCTCCACCATCAGGAGCTCTGGGGAACACGGGTTAAGGCTTAGGCCGCGTACACACGGGCGGATTGTCTGCCCAACTTAGTCCGCTGAACCGTGTTTCAGCGGACAATCCGCTCGTGTGTGGGCTTCAGCGGACTTTTTCAGCGGACAGTCCGACGGACTTTGTCTTTCGGAATTTCCGTAATTTTGTCCGCTGAAACTTGGTTTTGTCCGTCCAAACTTGGTTTCAGCGGACAGTCCGCTCGTTTGTAGGCAAGTTGGACGGACTAAGTATGGCGCATGCTCAGAAAGCGTTTACATGGCCAAAGGTTGCATTGCTGTGTATTGGACGTCGTTTTTCTAGTCCCGTCGTACGTGCTGTACACGTCATCGCGCACGTTTTCAGCGGACTGTCTGTTCATCGTGTGTGGTCACGTCCGTTCATTCAAAAGTTGAACGGACTGTCTGTCGGATTGTCTGACGAACTTAGTTGGGCAGACAATCCGCCCGTGTGTACGCAGCCTTAGACTCCACACCTCAGGTGAGTCCGTGTCATCTGCCAGGGTGAATTGCTGCTGCACTTATCCAGCTGGTCAGTGGGAACCTCTCTATATGCTATAGCTGCTGGTCTCCGAGCCTGACCCCTGACCATGACACAGCCAATTACAGCAGTCACGTGATTAGGCAGACCTTCCATAAAAGCCCAGTTAAAGGGATGTCAGGACAAATTGGGAAGGATTTGGTTCTGGGGTGATCCTGTAAAGAGGAAAACCTGATTTACAGTTTTCTCAGAATTATTACGTCCTTTTAATGGACCCAGAATCCAAAGGTTCTGAAAGATTTTGGATAGGAAAAAGCCTCCAACTCTGACTTTTGTTTTTACGAGCATGGCTGGCTGGTGATTTAGACTCCCCCAAATATCATAGTCATATGTACTTTAACCACTTCAGCCCCAGAAGGATTTACCTCCTTAATGACCAGGCTATTTTTTGCGATACAGCACTACGTCACTTTAACTGACAATTGCGTGGTCGTGCAACATTGTACACAAACAAAATGTATGTCCTTTTTTTTCACCCTACAAATAGAGCTTTCTTTTGGTGGTATTTGACCACCTCTGCGTTTTTTATTTTTTGCGCTATAAACAGAAAAAAGAGCGACAATTTTGAAAAAAAAATATATTTTTTACTTGTTGCTATAATAAATATATATAAAAAAAAATGTCTTCCTCGGTTTAGGCCGATATATAGTTACATACCGTATTTATCGTCGTATAACACGCGCCGGCGTATAACACGCACACCAAGTTTAGGAGGGAAGTTTAAGGAAAAAAACTTTTAGGAGGCAAGTTTAAGGAAAAAACCTTACATTTTAAATGCCCATCAATGTAGCCTTCCACTGTCCCCCTGCAGCCCTACACTGCCCCCCTGCAGCCCTACACTGTCCCCCTGCAGCCTTCCACTGTCCCCCTGCAGCCTTTCCCAAAATTGCAGCATGGTTAGTTTTAAATTTACTGCCGCTGCCGAGATCTTCGGCTCCTCCCACCGCCGTCGTCCAGATCTTCAGCTCCTCCCGCCGCCGGCGTCGAGATTTTCGGCTCCTCCCGCCGCCGCAGCCGAGATCTTCGTCTCCTCCCGCCGCCGCCGTCGAGATCTTCGGCTCCTCCCGCCACCAACATAGACCGAGCCGAGCCGAGGGGTACTCGGCTACTCAGCTCTGCTCGCAGTAACGCCCCCGTCCCGCCCCTTGTCCTGGCTCCTGTGATGGGCACAACACCGGGCCAATGGTGGGACATAAAGGCTAGGAGGCAGGACTGGGCGTGACTGAGAGCGGAGCCGAGTAAACAGTACACTCGGCTCCGCTCGGTAAATGTCGGAGGCGCTCCACAGACAGCGCAGATCGGCGTATAACACGCACCCATGATTTCCCCCCGATTTTAAGGGGAAAAAAGTGCATGTTATATGCCGATAAATACGGTAGTTACATAGTTGAATAAAGACACCAGTCCATCCAGTTCGACCTGAATGTCTACAATTGTCCCTATCTCTGTATATTGCACACATCGGTCCCTACCCTCAGGGAGCCCACAATCCAAGGTCCCCATTCATATACTAGGGCCACTTTTGGACAGAAGCCAATTAACCTACTTGCATGTCTTTGGATTGTGAGAAGAAACCAAAGTACCCGGAGGAAATCCACGCAGGCACAGGGAGAACATGCAAACTCCAGGCAGGTAGTGTTGAGGTTGGGATTTGAACCAGCGACCCTTTTTACTACTAGGTGAGAGTGCTAACCACTACAACACTGTGCCGCCCGAATCCTTCTACATATTTTTGGTAAAAAAAAATCGCAATAAGCGCATATTGATTGCTTTGCGCAAAAGTTATAGCGTCTACAATATATTTAAGGCTTTCAAAAAGCTTCAAGAATTGCTGAAGCCTGCTAGCAGCTTGCTTAAAATGGCAATCAACCCTCCCATTAGCATCTGCGTTCAACATTTACAAATTGGTAACTCCTAGCACACCTCCCCAAATTCCCCCTCTTAGAACAATTCTTACCCCCTGCCCCCCCCCCAAAAAAAAATTCCCCCTCTCAACACAAATTCCCTTCCCCCAATCTCCTCGTGGTGCCCCTCCACCCCACATGGTACCACAGTGCCCAGGGCAGCCGCCCCTCCAGCCACCGTTCGTCCCGGCCCTGCCCCCCCCCCCCACACTTCTTATGCTAGATATAAATTGATCTGAGAGGTTGCCCATTTTTACTTACCTCCAGCGCATAAACCTTTAAAAGAATCCAGAATAATGATATTACAGCTCTTTTAATAGTTTCAAATAAAACTGCAAGCAAGCCACGACGAGTTTACAATTCAAAATACGAGCTGACATAGATCTGCATTTGTATTACAGATGTTTGAGCGGATCATAACGCGGCGCTGACCTCTGTTAAGGAAAAACATTCTCTTCTGATCCATCTATCAGGGAAACGATTTTGCAGCACCGAGCTTCAGCATTTAACATGATTAATTGTCCATCAGCTTTAAAGCCCGTGATTTCGGCTTTGAAAAATGACAAGGACGGGGGGGGGGAACTGTGTGTCGTTCGTGATGCATAAATGAACAAGCTGTAAAAATTAGCCGAGAAGTAATGAATGCCAAGAACACGAATTTTTCATGTAAAAACAACCTCTCAATTAACTTTAATAAATGCGCCGCTGTCACCTTATTACTTAGTAAACCAACTTTTATCCATTATTTCTGGGGGGGATTATTAGACAAGAGTATTTGGAATGAGAAATTCCAGGATTTAATCATCTCTCACAATGAAATGGGAGTAAGCCGAGCTTTCAGAGATATCCCTGATTAGGTAAGCTATTCATTGGGGCATTTACAAGGTAACATTTACATTTAAAGGGATTCTCCACCTTTTCACCCCCCCACAAAATGAACAACAAATCTTGAAGTTCACCCAAGTTCTGCTTTTCTCTTGTTCAAAAGTTTTTATTTTATGTTAAAATAAATTACATGTACAGAATATAAGACAAATTATGTGAGTAAGCGCTGTTTGTAGCGTGAAACGCGTCAGTATCTTGTTCTATTTTTTTGTTCCCCTTTGCTGTGATGTGTTGTTCAATGGAGTTTTGCACTTGCATTTGAAGAAATAAAGGCACTTTATTTTTTACTCAACCCGGAGTGCGGCTATCCAGAGTTTTGTTCTGTTTTTGCACAAATTATGTGATACCAGAAATAAAAAGTAGACATATTGAAGTACGGATGATACAAAGCAAAGAAGAATTTCAAGATATTCTTGTGGGAAAGTTCTGCTTTTCTCATACCTCCCAACATTTTGAGATGGGAATGAGGGACACCTACTAACAAACGTATGTAGGCAACGGGCCCACCCCCCCCCCCCCCTGCCACAACCCCTTATCCCCCCTGGCGGTATTCCCGAGTTTGGCTCGGGGTGGAATTCCAGAACCAAAAGCGGTAACCCAGAGCCAGACTCGGGATCGCATTGCAGGATCCAGGAAGAGGTTACTTACCTTGTCCCGTGGATCCTGCGATGTCCTCCCCGCAGTGTGAGCGGCTCATCCTCTGCTCAATTCATCACGGAGCCGGGCTCCGTTCCCTGTGAGCCTTGTGACGCACGGGGACGGAGAACGGCGCCAAATTCAAAAAGTGAAACACACAATACATATACAGTAATCTTACAGATTACATTGCTGTATGTAATTATTTCCCATCCCCTTTGTCCCTAGTGGTCTGCCCAGTGCCCTGCATGCAGTTTTATATTATAAAAACTGTTCTTTCTGCCTGTAAACTGGAGATTGTCCATAGCAACCAAAACCGTCCCTTTACATCAAAAGAGGTTTTAGACCAGCTAGAAAACAGCGATAATAAATTAGAATCATTCGCAGAATTGAGCGATAGCGATTTGTGGGGAGATCCGTCATCAAATACTGGAAAGTAACGACAGCGACAATTCTGCAACTGAGCAAATTTCAGTGTTTTTGATTTGATTACATTGAATTGAATCATTTTTATTATTGTTATATTATTATTTGGTATAATTATTTATACCGTATATACTCGAGTATAGGCCGACCCGAATATAAGCCGAGGCCCCCAATTTACCCCCAAAAAAACTGGCAAACTTATTGACTCGTGTATAAGCCGAGGGTGAGACATGCCTGTCCATCCCTGTGTGTGTGTCCGTCCCTGTGTGTCCGTCCATCCCTGTGTGTCCGTCCATCCCTGTGTGTGTGTGTGTCCATCCATCCATCCATCCCTGTGTGTGTGTGTGTCCATCCATCCATCCATCCCTGTGTGTGTGTGTGTCCATCCATCCATCCATCCCTGTGTGTGTGTGTCTCCATCCATCCATCCATCCCTGTGTGTGTGTGTCTCCATCCATCCATCCATCCCTGTGTGTGTGTGTCTCCATCTATCCATCCATCCCTGTGTGTGTGTGTCTCCATCCATCCATCCATCCCTGTGTGTGTGTGTCTCCATCCATCCATCCCTGTGTGTGTGTGTCCATGTGTGTGTGTGTGTGTGTGTGTGTGTGTGTGTGTGTGTGTGTGTGTGTGTGTGTGTGTGTGTGTGTGTGTGTGTGTGTCCAGCCTACCTGTGTCCCGAGCCTGTGTCCCGAGCCTCCGTCCCGTGCCGTGCCTTGCCTCCTTGCCTCCGTCCCGTGCCGTGCCTTGCCTCCTTGCCTCCGTCCCGTGTCGTGCCTTGCCTCCGTCCCGTCCCGTGCCGTGCCTTGCCTTGCCTCCGTCCCGTGCCTTGCCAGGATCGCCGCTCTTCGTCGGCGCCTCGGCGGCCATTCTAAAATTCGAAAGCCGCGCCTCCGCCTCCGCCTGTGATAGGCGGAACACTGAATTTCCCAGCAGCCTGTGTTCCGCCTATCACGGACATCGTCTCATCCTCGTACTACGGACGAGGATGAGACGATGTCCGTGATAGGCGGAACACAGGCTGCTGGGAAATTCAGTGTTCCGCCTATCACAGGCGGAGGCGGAGGCGCGGCTTTCGAATTGTAGTATGTCCGCCGTCTGTCTGCTCGATACGCTGATCGAGCAGTCAGACGGCGATGACTCGAGTATAAGCCGAGGGGGGCACTTTCAGCCTCAAAAAAGAGGCTGAAAATCTCGGCTTATACTCGAGTATATACGGTAGTTATTTATTATATTATAATTTATGATTTAGTTTTTCAAATGTTATCATACCCGGGATCTCTACTAGACTCTGGTTTGGACAGATTTAAGAGAGTTATTCCTAAGAATTGCAGGACTACAATATAAAATGCCAAATTTCCATGCAAATTAATTGTACCGCTTTCAGCACCAAAAATCTGAAATAATCATACCGCCAGGGAGGTTAAAGGAGAATTAACACAAAAAAATATTAATTAAATCCCCAAGGACTTTTTTTTTTACCACTACTATTCCTTTATATTGGCTTTTATATGTACAAATGCAGCAATTTAGAAATGAGATGAAAGGTTTAGCACTGAGAAACACTTTTTGAAAGATAAAAAGTGCATTTTATATACAACTATTTGGATCAGACCAAAATTAAGGATAAATGAGAATGAAAGCGGGACAGAGGGACATTGCTCCAAATCAGGAACAGTTGGGAACTATGCTTTTCTAAGTATTTTTTTTTTTGGGGGGGGGGGGCAGGTACTTAGTTTTGATGGGTATCTGCTCCCACTTCTGCTTGGAATGCCTAAGAACAGGGGCGGACTGACCATTGGGCCACTCGGGCACTGCCCGAGGGCCCCGTGCCACTAGGGGGCCCCATCAAGGTTGCCAGCCTCAGTAAAACCAGGGACAGTATGTAACAATTTGTGGGGTTTTTTTTTTTTACATCTGTCTCTGAAATGTCCCTTACTGACATCCTTTTGGTCTAAAAATCCAGAGATTATAGCTGCCCCACCTCTCCAGTACTTTCTCAGCCAATAGAAACATGTCTGTGTATACTGTGTGATTGTATACTGTGTGTGTGTGCTTGTGTGGCCCCATAATCTCTGATTGCCTGGGGGCCCCATAATCTCCTATTGCCTGGGGGCCCCATGAGTTGTCAGTCCGCCCCTGGGTCATGCTATACATGTGGATGCCTCCTTTATTTACATATCTATGCAGCTATTTACATATGAATGATGCTGCTATTTACATATGAATGCAGGTTATTTACCGTATTTATCGGCGTATAACACGCGCCGGCGTATAACACGCACCCCAAGTTTAGGAGGGAATTTTGTGGAAAAAACTTTTAGGAGGAATTTTTTTTTACATCTAACTCTGAAATGTCCCTTACCGACATCCTTTTGGTCTAAAAATCCCAAGATTATAGCTGCTCCACCTCTCCAGTACCTTCTCAGCCAATAGAAACATGTCTGTGTATACTGTGTGATTGTGTTTGTGTATACTGTGTGGCCCCATAATGTCTGATTGCCTGGGGGCCCCATGAGTTGTCAGTCCTCCCCTGCCTAGGAATTTCTCCCCCAACCCCCTTTATCCGTAGCTTTCTGGGACACATCACAGGTCCCTAAAGGCTGCAGGACCCTATACAAAGTGCAGCATGGCTCATGCCTGTGCAGTGTGAAGCAGGCTGCGAACCTGCAAAGAGTCCCAGATGAGACTCAAAGACAGGTGAAGACCTGGCCCAGGTTTCATAGTTAGTAAGGTTGAATAAAGACACCAGTCCATCCAGTTCAACCCGAGTGTCAACAATTGTCCCTATCCCTGTACTTTACACACACACATTGGTCCCTACCCACAATCCAAGGTCCCCATTCATAGACTAGGGCCAATTTTGGACAGAAACCAATTAACCTACCTGCATGTCTATGGTCTGTGGGAGGAAACCGGAGTACCTGGAGGAAACCCACGCAGGCACAGGGAGAACATGCAAACTCCAGGCAGGTAGTGTCCTGGTTGGGATTCGAACCAGCGACCCTTCTTACTGCTAGGTGAGAGTGCTACCCACTACACCACTGTGCCGCCACAAAGACACCAGACACCGCTGGATTCCTGGACAGGTAAGTATCCTTTTATGAAAACTTATGAGATACAATATTTGTAGTTGCTGACTTTTAACATGTGCAGGGGGAACTGAAGATCCTCTTTATCTACTGGCAAGGTGTTTGTACTTTTTAACCACTTGCCGCCCGCCACCTGTATATATACGTCGGCAGAATGGCACGGCTGGGCAAAGTAACGCCCCCGTACATTACTTAGAATTTCCCGCCATGCGTGCATGCGCCTGCCGCGAGCTCCGTGAACGTGCCCGCGGGGATACCCGCGATCGTGTCATGGAGCTGAAGAACAGGGAGATGCCAATGTAAACACAGCGTCTCCCCGCTCTGCCCAGCGACAGGACGTCTGCTCCGTGTCACCGGGAGCAGCGATCAGTGTCGTGTCACTGCTAGCCCATCCCTCAGAGGGTTAGAATCACGGCTCAGGACACACTTAACCCCTCCCCCACCCCCTAGTGGTTAACCCCTTCACTGCCAGTGAAATTTTTACAGTAATCAATGCAATTTTATAGCATTGATCGCTGTATTAATGCCAATGGTCCCAAAAATTGTCCGATGTGTCCGCCATAATGTCGCAGTCATGATAAAAATCACGATCGCCGCCATTCCTAGTAAAAAAAAAATTATTCATAAAAATGCCATAAATCTATCCCCTATTTTTTAGATGCTATAACTTTTGCACAAACCAATCAATAAATAGTGATGGCCGAACGGTTCGCCCGGCGGTCGTTTCGCGGCGAATTTCCGACATTCGCGGTCCGCACGTTCGAACGCCTTTTTCCGTCGTTCGCCGCGGCGGACTTACGTGTTTAATGTATACAAGAACTTTAACCTTTGGTGACACGTTTATCATGTGATACAGGACAGCCAATTGAGACATGACAGCACATGGACACTTGTACATTCCCCCTAACCTATAAATACACCCGATCCGGTGGCCATTTTACATTCTTTCTTCTGTTAAGATAGGGACAGGTTCCTGTGTGGAGTAGGGAGAGATAAACCACTAGCTATTTGGTACACAAAAGTTCTTTTCAGGACTGGTATAGGTGTTAGGTGTTGATAGGTTTGCTGTGCTGCTGATTCTTGCAGCAGCCTGAGTGTCTTTTGTTAGTTTAGAGAAAGGGAAAGGACGGTGTATGCTACAGGGACAGCCAGATTAGTCTTTCATCATCATCATCATCATCATCATCATTAGCTGTTACTATCAAGGTCCACAAAAGAGCTGTTCCAGTAACCACTAATCGTTCTCTTTTTTTGCCAATTTGTATAGGGACAGGAAGGAAGCAGTGTTGTCAGGCAGTGAGGGTAATTTTAAAGACTTGCTGTTATTATTAGTTCCACAAAGGTTCTTTTCAGGACTGGTATCAGTGGTACAGTAATAGGCTTGTACATGTATAATATTCTTTCTTCCAAATATAGAAAGGATATTATACTTGACTGCTGCCCTTCTGCTGCAGTCTGCTAAACATTCACAACTCACTTGTTCCACAAAAGTTCTTATAAGGACTGGTAACTTGGTATAGGGTGCTACGGTACATAGGCTTGAGTGCGGTACAGTCTGCTGTTCTGTAAGGACCGCTATCGGTCCACAATAGATAGGGTTGACGTGCACCACTGCTGACCGCTGCCCTATACTGCAGCAGTCCTTCAGCGGTATAGGGACTGACGTACAGTCTGCTAATCACTAACACACAACCTGCTTGTTCCACAAAAGTTCTTATAAGGACTGGTAACTTGGTATAGGGTGCTACGGTACATAGGCTTGAGTGCGGTACAGTCTGCTGTTCTGTAAGGACCGCTATCGGTCCACAATAGATAGGGTTGACGTGCACCACTGCTGACCGCTCACCTATACTGCAGCAGTCCTTCAGCGGTATAGGGACTGACGTACAGTCTGCTAAACACTAATACACAACCTGCTTGGTCCACAAAAGTTCTTATAAGGACTGGTAACTTGGTATAGGGTGCTACGGTACATAGGCTTGAGTGCGGTACAGTCTGCTGTTCTGTAAGGACCGCTATCGGTCCACAATAGATAGGGTTGACGTGCACCACTGCTGACCGCTCACCTATACTGCAGCAGTCCTTCAGCGGTATAGGGACTGACGTACAGTCTGCTAAACACTAATACACAACCTGCTTGGTCCACAAAAGTTCTTATAAGGACTGGTAACTTGGTATAGGGTGCTACGGTACATAGGCTTGAGTGCGGTACAGTCTGCTGTTCTGTAAGGACCGCTATCGGTCCACAATAGATAGGGTTGACGTGCACCACTGCTGACCGCTCACCTATACTGCAGCAGTCCTTCAGCGGTATAGGGACTGACGTACAGTCTGCTAAACACTAATACACAACCTGCTTGGTCCACAAAAGTTCTTATAAGGACTGGTAACTTGGTATAGGGTGCTACGGTACATAGGCTTGAGTGCGGTACAGTCTGCTGTTCTGTAAGGACCGCTATCGGTCCACAATAGATAGGGTTGACGTGCACCACTGCTGACCGCTCACCTATACTGCAGCAGTCCTTCAGCGGTATAGGGACTGACGTACAGTCTGCTAAACACTAATACACAACCTGCTTGGTCCACAAAAGTTCTTATAAGGACTGGTAACTTGGTATAGGGTGCTACGGTACATAGGCTTGAGTGCGGTACAGTCTGCTGTTCTGTAAGGACCGCTATCGGTCCACAATAGATAGGGTTGACGTGCACCACTGCTGACCGCTGCCCTATACTGCAGCAGTCCTTCAGCGGTATAGGGACTGACGTACAGTCTGCTAATCACTAACACACAACCTGCTTGTTCCACAAAAGTTCTTATAAGGACTGGTAACTTGGTATAGGGTGCTACGGTACATAGGCTTGAGTGCGGTACAGTCTGCTGTTCTGTAAGGACCGCTATCGGTCCACAATAGATAGGGTTGACGTGCACCACTGCTGACCGCTCACCTATACTGCAGCAGTCCTTCAGCGGTATAGGGACTGACGTACAGTCTGCTAAACACTAATACACAACCTGCTTGGTCCACAAAAGTTCTTATAAGGACTGGTAACTTGGTATAGGGTGCTACGGTACATAGGCTTGAGTGCGGTACAGTCTGCTGTTCTGTAAGGACCGCTATCGGTCCACAATAGATAGGGTTGACGTGCACCACTGCTGACCGCTCACCTATACTGCAGCAGTCCTTCAGCGGTATAGGGACTGACGTACAGTCTGCTAAACACTAATACACAACCTGCTTGGTCCACAAAAGTTCTTATAAGGACTGGTAACTTGGTATAGGGTGCTACGGTACATAGGCTTGAGTGCGGTACAGTCTGCTGTTCTGTAAGGACCGCTATCGGTCCACAATAGATAGGGTTGACGTGCACCACTGCTGACCGCTGCCCTATACTGCAGCAGTCCTTCAGCGGTATAGGGACTGACGTACAGTCTGCTAATCACTAACACACAACCTGCTTGTTCCACAAAAGTTCTTATAAGGACTGGTAACTTGGTATAGGGTGCTACGGTACATAGGCTTGAGTGCGGTACAGTCTGCTGTTCTGTAAGGACCGCTATCGGTCCACAATAGATAGGGTTGACGTGCACCACTGCTGACCGCTGCCCTATACTGCAGCAGTCCTTCAGCGGTATAGGGACTGACGTACAGTCTGCTAATCACTAACACACAACCTGCTTGTTCCACAAAAGTTCTTATAAGGACTGGTAACTTGGTATAGGGTGCTACGGTACATAGGCTTGAGTGCGGTACAGTCTGCTGTTCTGTAAGGACCGCTATCGGTCCACAATAGATAGGGTTGACGTGCACCACTGCTGACCGCTGCCCTATACTGCAGCAGTCCTTCAGCGGTATAGGGACTGACGTACAGTCTGCTAATCACTAACACACAACCTGCTTGTTCCACAAAAGTTCTTATAAGGACTGGTAACTTGGTATAGGGTGCTACGGTACATAGGCTTGAGTGCGGTACAGTCTGCTGTTCTGTAAGGACCGCTATCGGTCCACAATAGATAGGGTTGACGTGCACCACTGCTGACCGCTGCCCTATACTGCAGCAGTCCTTCATCGGTATAGGGACTAAGAGTTTTGTCACAGGGTCATTTAAAAAATGACAGGCAGAGGAAGAGGCAGGCCCTTCCGCAGGGGTGGTAGGGGTAGGGCAGGAGCAACAGGCTTGAGCCAAAGTGGGAAGTTGCAGAAGGTGCGTTCAATTACTTTAAAGGATGCACCAGACTTGGTTGAGTGGCTCGCTCAGCCTTACTCTTCTGCACCCTCCTCATCCTCTCGATCTGCACCCTCTTCTTCACTCTCTGCTATGTGCACCCCCAAAGACACTACCACCAACAACACGACCACCACCACCACCACCACATACCTTCCGCTTGAGTCACTGGAATTATTTTCCGATCCATATCAAGAGGACATTTCTGATGCGCAGCCACTCTTGGTATTGGATCAGGAAGAGGAGGTAGCAACAAGCGCTACTCAGCAGTCTGACGCCAGTACCCAGATCAGCCCAAGGAGGAGGTTGGTCCCCGGTGTTGCTGCCTACTCCGAGATCTCTACTTATAGCGGTGGGGAAGGTGACGTTGATGATGACGTGTCTAGTGATGTCACGTGGGTGCCCACAAGAGAGGAAGAGGAGGGGAGTTCAGAGGGAGATATGGACCAGCAGATAGGGAGGAGAAGCAGCAATGACTTACATTGCACAGCAGGGACAAAGCAGACTGCAAATGTATCAGGAGCGAGTCATCGACCATGTACGGTCACATCTGGCGCTCCCAGGACACCGGCACATGGCTCCGCAGTGTGGGCTTTTTTTAACGTGTCCGCTGCTGACAATAGCGTTGCCATCTGCAATCTTTGCAGTCAACGCGTTAGTCGCGGTAAGCCCAATACTCACCTAGGGACGACCGCCTTAAGAAGGCACATGAGCAGCCATCACCGAGCCCAGTGGGAGCAACGGAACACACAAAGCCACACTGCAGGCTCTCACCGTCCAGCCTCGTCTTCTACTTCTCCTTCTCCTCTCTCCTCACAATTGTCCTCCACTCCACCTTCCATCACGCCAAGCTCACATTTTTCTGCAAAAAGGCAGGCTTCCGTGGGCCTAATGTTTGAGCGTAAAAAAATGATGACGCCGGATAACCCTCTTGCCCAACGGTTGGCGGCTGGCTTGTCAGAACTCATAGCCCGCCAACTACTGCCATATAAACTGGTGGACTCGGAGGCCTTTCGCAAATTTGTGGCCATTGGAACACCACAATGGAAGGTCCCAGGAAGGAAGTATTTCTCAGAGAAGGGCATCCCAGAGCTATATGGCCATGTTCAGCGGCAAGTGAATGTATCTCTGGCACACAGTGTCGGTGCCAAGATACATCTGACCACAGACACGTGGTCTAGCAAACACGGGCAGGGAAGGTATATCAGTTTTACTGCCCACTGGGTGAACCTTCTGACGGCCGTCAAGCATGTAACCCGTGGCACCCGTGTAGATTTGGTTTTACCGCCACGGATTGCATGCAGGCCTGACTCTTCTTCTCCTCCTCCTACTCCATCCTCCTCCCTCTCCTCCTCAGCTGCCTCCTCCTTTTCCGCTGCTAGCGTCTCTTCCACTGCACCGCCCAAGCTCCCCAGAACCTATTCCACATGCCAGGTGAGACGTTGCCATGCCGTGCTGCGTCTGTTGTGCCTGGAAGCAAAGAGCCACACTGGCCCGGCACTCCTTTCAGCTTTGCGTTCACAGGCAGATGAGTGGCTAACACCGCTCAATTTGACAGTTGGTAAAGTGGTGTGTGACAACGGTGCCAATCTGCTTAGCGCATTGAAACAGGGCAAAATCACGCACGTGCCGTGCATGGCACACGTCTTAAACTTGGTCGTGCAGCGATTCCTTGTCAAATACCCTGGGGTCCAGGACATCTTGCGGCAGGCAAGGAAAATCTCGGCCCATTTCAGAAGATCTTACACGGCCATGGCTCGCCTTGCTGACATTCAGCGGCGACACCATCTGCCGGTCAGACGTCTTATTTGCGATTGCCCGACGCGATGGAACTCAACCTTCTATATGCTTGATAGGCTGCTCCAGCAGAAACGTGCAGTTAACGTCTACCTGTATGAACTCTGCGAAAGAAACGGTTCTGGGGAGCTGGGTTTTTTTTCACCGCGCCAGTGGCTGCTCATGCGCGACACATGCAGACTTCTGCGGCCATTTGAGGAGATCACCAAACTGGTCAGTCGCAGCCATGGCGCCATCAGTGACATGGTACCTTATGCCTTCTTTCTGGAGCGTGCATTGCGTCGTGTCATTGATCAGGCTGTGGAGGAGCAGGAGCGGGAAGATGAGGAAGTCGCAATGCTGGATGAATTCCCAGGGGGGGCTACTCTATCTGAGACAAGTCAACAACAGGAGTCTGATGAGGAGTCAGAGGAGGATGGTGCCGGGGCGGATGAGCAGGAGCAAGAAGAGCATGCTTTAAACCTTTCTGGGATCCCTGTTGTGCGAGGATGGGGAGAGGAGAATGAAGAGGACGACATTATCCTGGATGATGAGCAGGAGCCAGGCCACCACACCGCTTCCACTTTAGTGCAAATGGGGGCCTTCATGCTCCAGTGTTTTAATAGGGACCCCCGTATAAAAAGCATGAGGGTCAAGGACCAGTACTGGGTGGCAACGTACTTAGACCCCCGGTACAAACACAAAATGGCGGAAATGTTACCGCCGTCGCAGAGGGCTGTCAGAATGCAGCACTTCCAGGCCTTGCTTCGAGAAATGCTGCATTCTGCTTTTGCGTGCGCTGGCAGAGGAGCAATTCCCACTCCCAGAGAAGGATTTGCGGGTACCAATCCAACAGCGCCTGCAAGAAGAGGCCGGTTTGAAGATGTGTTGGTGACTTCGGATATGAGGTCATTCTTTCAGCCGACCCATCGACAGGTGTCATCCGGATCCAGCATCAGGGAACGCCTAGACCGTCAGGTGTCCGACTACATTGGGTTAACGGCCGATGTGGACGCTCTGAGGAGTGATGAACCCCTAGACTACTGGGTGGGCAGGCTTGACCTCTGGCCAGAGCTTGCCCAATTTGCAATCGAACTGTTGGCTTGCCCCTCATCCAGTGTCCTGTCCGAAAGGACGTTCAGCGCAGCAGGGGGGATTGTGACCGATAAGCGTACTCGCCTAGCTCACCACAGTGTTAACTACCTCACATTTCTAAAAATGAATGAGGCATGGATCTCGGAGGAATTCAACACATGTGACCAGTAGACCATGTATATGTCTATAAACTATTTTTTTAATCAAGCACACAGACCTTCTTAATTCATTTGGCTCACTTCCTTGACCCAAAAAAGCACACCGTACTATATGCCCCTACCCTCCTCTTTGAAGAGGTTGAGCGGTGTCATATTTCTACTGGGGCTGCTTATGATATCCCTGTGCTGTGCTGACTTCCTCCTGGGGGTTCTTATTATGAAGGGATCACACTATCCCTGTGCTGTGCTGACTTCCTCCTGGGGGTTCTTATTATGAGGGGATCACACCATCCCTGTGCTGTGCTGACTTCCTCCTGGGGCTGCTTACGGTGCTGCTGTCAGTGCTGTATGTCACGGTGCTGCTGTCAGCGCTGTATGTCACGGTGCTGCTGTCAGCGCTGTATGTCACGGTGCTGCTGTCAGCGCTGTATGTCACGGTGCTGCTGTCAGCGCTGTATGTCACGGTGCTGCTGTCAGCGCTGTATGTCACGGTGCTGCTGTCAGCGCTGTATGTCACGGTGCTGCTGTCAGCGCTGTATGTCACGGTGCTGCTGTCAGCGCTGTATGTCACGGTGCTGCTGTCAGCGCTGTATGTCACGGTGCTGCTGTCAGTGCTCTGTATTACGGTGCTGCTGTCAGATGCCTCTATCACGGTGCATGTGTCATTCCGGTATGTCACGCTGCTGGTGATCATCTCCTGCACCCTCTTCTTTGCCTACCCTGGTCCCTGACCTTCCCTCTCCTCCATTGCCTTCATTAGCTCCATAGTCCTGAATTGTTAGAACAATTTCCCAAATAAAATAAAAATGCTTGTAGTTATCGATCCCAAATTCACCTCATACATGTATTATGTCATTGTCCAGATGGTGGGACTACGTTTTACCCCCTAATAATTACCACGTGGCCGCAAATTCGACATGAAGGTTTGCAAAGTTCGCCTCCCATTGAAGTCAATGGGGCCCGCGGCGAACGGTCGGTTTCGCGAACGTTTGGGTCCGTTCGCATTTCGCGTTCGCGAAACGTCCCGTCGGAAGTTCGTCCATCACTATCAATAAATGCTTATTGCGATTTTTTTTACCAAAAGTATGTAGAATACGTATAGACCTAAACTGAGGAAAAAAAATTTTTTTTGATATTTTTTGGGGATATTTATTATAGCAAAAAGTAAAAAATAATGCGTTTTCTTTCAAAATTTACGCTCTTTTTTTATTTTTAGCGCAAAAAATAAAAACCGCAGAGGTGATCAAATACCACCAAAAGAAAGCTCTATTTGTGAGAAAAAAGGGCGTAAATTTTGTTTGGGTATAACAACGAATGACCTCGCAATTGTCAGTTAAAGTGACACAGTGCCAAATCGCAAAAAATGGTCTGGTCATTGAGCAGCCAAATTTCCCGGGGCTGGCTGAAATGATTAATTGGCTATATATTTTAACAGCTCAGACTTTGTAGCATCCTGATGTCTACTATGACTCTGTAAGTGTGATTTTCTCAGATTATGTGGGTGCGGTGCAGCGTGGTACGGCGGCAGAGAACATTCAGAGGCCAGATGCAGAGAACTGAACTGTATTGGAGTTTCCTGTGACCCAGGAAACCAGAGAGGAACCAATTTCCTCTTGACTTCCTTTCCCCTTCAAAGCCACTGCAGTTGAGCGCCACCTGCAGTGGAGAAAGCAAGCTGCACCTTCCTACATGTGGATAGGAAAGAAAAAAAACGTTGGGACTTCATTGATAGGAATGCTGTGAGCTGGACTTAGCATGACTCTCAGCTACTATGAGCTTATGGATGAGCTCTGGGCAAATAACTTGATATATTGGAATGGGGATAATGGACTTTAAAGGGCAGGTATAAAAATAGTATCACATTTTAATAATTCACATAAAAGATTCACAACATATACACACAATGTAATATAAAAAGTACATAGGGCAAAGTGGTTCCCCTAAAGGATATACTATAATATACTGTATTTATCTGCGTATAACACGCACCCCAAGTTTAGGAGGGAAGTTTATGGAAAAAAAACTCGTAGGAGGGAATTTTAAGGAAAAAAATATACATTTGTAATGCCCATCAATGCAGCCTTATCAGTGTCCCTCTGCAGCCTTGCCCATCATTGCAGAATTACCAGTGTCCATCTGCAGCCTTGCCCAACAGTGTCCATCCGCAGCCTTGCAGAAACACACACATTGCACATTATATACTACTGTAATAGAGTGGATTATAGGATTTTACAAGCATTTTAACTCAGTTCCCACCAGGGATTCCTGTCAGGCAGGGAGAGAGAGGGGGAGATAAGACAGCACATTTCATGGTAAGACCTACCCCGAAAATGAGCCCTACTGTGTCTTTTACTGACAAAATTAATATAAGACCCGGGCTTATTTTCAGGGGAAACATGGTATTGAGTTATCATTTTGGCACTCCAACTTTTCTCCAGTTGATGTTCACATCGAAGGTGCCAAGCTCATCACGGGAATCTATGGTCTTTTATGCGTGGCCTCACCGTCCCCTTTTATTTATGGATTGTCACACACAATCCAAATTTCTCCTAATGCCTTGTACACACAGTCGGACATTCCGACCACAAAATCCGTCAGATTTTTTCCGATGGATTTTGTCCGAAACTGGTGTTGCATACACACGGTAGTTGCTGGGAAATCCGATCGTTCGGAACGAGGCGACGTTCGCTGCGTACGACGGGACTATGTTGCGGCTAGTAGCCAATAGCTTTGGTCTCGGAATTTGATCTGAGCATGCGTGCCACTTTGTTAGTCGGAAATTCTCTACAAACGATCGGAAAAGTCCGATCGGTTTTTGTTGTTGGAAAATTTTAGATCCAGCTCTCAAACTTTTTCTGTCTGGATTTCTGATGGAAAAAGTCCAATAGAGCCCACACACGATCGGATTTTCCGACAACATAATCCGATCGGACCTTTTCCGTCAGAAAGTCTGACTGTGTGTACAGGGCATAAGGATCCAGTTCCACCTTTCACCTACTCCTAGACTTGTCTGTAAAGAGGTCCTGTCACCAGGGCTTGACTGCGACAAAAATTTGGAGCTGGACTTCATCTAGACCGGCCCACTTTAATTTTGCAAACACACAAAAAACAGTATATAAACTGTACGCAATTGCGCAAAAAAGCCCCTAGGGAGCCCCCTTTACATCAGGGTCTCCAGAGAGCCCCTCCTTACATCTGGGTCCCCAAAAAGCCTCCCCTTACATCGGGGTCTCCAGAGAGCCTCCCCTTACATCAAGGTCCCCATATAGCCTTCCCCTTACATCAGGGTCCCCAGAGAGCCCCTCTTACATCAGAGTCCCCAGAGATCATCCGCCTTACATCAGGGTCCCTAGAGAGCCAACCCCTTACATCCGGGTCCCCACAGAGCCCCCCCTTACATCCGGGTCCACAGAGAGCCTCTCTCTTACATCAGGTTCCCCAGAGAGCCTCCGACTTACATCAGGGTCCCCAGAGAGCCTCTCTCTTACATCAGGTTCCCCAGAGAGCCTCCGGCTTACATCAGGGTCCCCAGAGAGCCCCTCCTTACATCAGGGTCACCAGAAAAAGTCCCCGTCCCCCAGCGATGCCACTGGCTGTCACTGAAACCGGCCCACTGAGCCATCGGCCCACCGGGAAACTCCCTATAGTCCCTATGGCCAGTATATGCCTGCCTGTCACTTGTATAAATCCTCCGCTTGGCTCAGAATGAGGATGACGCAGGCAGCAGTCCAAGGGAGTGGAATATTAGAACTTTCAGAAATTTGTAAACATGTCTCTTGCACTTTACGGGAACAGTATCACCAAAGTGAAACATGACTGATTGCCCTGATTGAGAAGCAGAGGCTATTCCCCCTGTTACTCCAGACCAATTTATTGTCTGTGCTGTCAGTTGCTAAGAACAAACAGTTCAGCATCACTGAACGTAGCCCCGCGCTCGAAAAATAAATGTTTTTTTTTTTTTAATTTATCTATCTTTTTTTCAGATAGATTCTTCTTTTTATAGCTGATATCAGTGCGTAGCTTTCGCGGCGAGGAGCTATTAATATTTATTAAGTCTCTAGACATTGTCCAACGGCAGACATTTAAACATTACTTACGGGTTTTGTGCTACAATTACTGCACAATGCCAGATTCAGCAGAGTTTGTGGCTTATCAATCTGGCTGTCCCTCCTAGCAGGGGAAAGTGTCTCGCGGCAGCGAAAACTTGGGGGACTTTCCTGAGGATCAGCAGATTCTTTAGAACGCAAACAATTTTAAGCAGACGGGAGAAATTCAATCGAGGGAACAAGTGACCCATATTTATATTTTAAAAAGGAAGAGATCTGCTCTCATGGGGTAGAAGGATAATTGTGTTAACCACGCGCCCACTGGCCACTTTTTACGTTTCATGTGACGTCCTCCCATTCCCGGTGTTGTAAAATTTCCTGCGACCTATGAAAAACCCTCACCCCGTCACTTCCGGTGCGTCTCCGTCACTGAAACAGCTGACGGCGGGCCTTTACTGTGCATGCGCCAATCGCACACACTGTCCCAAAACGCAGACATTGTGCCCCAAACGCAGACATTGTGCCCATATTTGCTGATTTAATAAATACTATACATATTGGTGCTGCCGATGATATAATAAAGCCATCGCCCGCCCGAGTCTATCATTTTTCATCACCAATAAGAATGTGCTTGAGTGCATAATTTTTCTGGACAGTAAACAAAGATCCTGCGCATGCGCGATTGCTGTTAATAGCAGCTGAAGCCATAATTTTTCTCGACCATAAACAATGATCCCGCGCATGCACGATTCAGGGGCATGTTAGTGGGGTGGGTGGGGCTGCTGCTGAAGTTCTAAGCATCTGTTCAGCTCTGCCCGCCCACCCGCAAGTCTCCGCCCACTTGAGTGTAGAATTTTTAACCACCGCTTAAATAAACATCCTGCCCATGCGCCGTTAATATCACGGAATTGGCACATGCGCAGTAAAGGCCCGCCGTCAGCTGTTTCAGTGACGGAGCCGCACCGGAAGTGACGGGGTGAGGGTTTTTCATAGGTCGCAGGAAATTTTACAACACCGGCCGCCTAGGGGGGCGTACGCACGCGCGGCGTCGCTCGGGTACCCGGTGCACGTGCCCGGCGAGCCGCGATGTCCGCCGGGCACCCGCAATTGCACGGGAACACAGCAGGACCGTGCATCTGTGTATGTAAACACACAGATCCACGTACTGTCAGTGGAGAGGAGACCGATGGTGTGTTCCCAGTACAGAGGAACAGCGATCAGTCTCCTCCCCTTGTGAGTCCCCTCCCCCCACAGTTAGAATCACTCCCATAGGGAACATATTAACCCCTGCAGAACCCCCTGGTGTTAACCCCTTTCTTGAAGGTTACATTTACACAGTAATCAGTGCAATTTTATAGAACCGATCGCTGTGTAAATGTGAATGGTCCTAAAAATGTGTCAAAAGTGTCCGATATGTCCGTCACAATGTCGCAGTCACGAAAAAAAAAAACGCCGTTACTAGTAAAAAAAAAAATTCCATAAATATATCCCCTATTTTGTAGACGCTATAACTTTTGCGCAAACCAATCTATATACGCTTATTGCGATTTTTTTTACCAAAAATATATAGAAGAATACATATCGGGCTAAACTGAGGGAATTTTTTTATTATTATTATTTTTTTTTTTTTTAAATGGGATATTTATTGTAGCAAAAAGTAAAAAATATTGTGTTTTTTTTCAAAATTGTCGCTCTTCTTTTGTTTATATTTTTTCTTTGAGCGCTGCTTAAGCTGGAAAGGACCTATGTTCTTGGTACTTTGTTGCCTTCTTTTGAATGGTGGGTGCACATTGTTGTCAAAACGCACCGGTGTGAAAGGGGCGGCTTAACCACTTAAGGACCGCCTCACGCCGATATACGTCGGCAGAATGGCGCGGCTGGGCACAAGCACGTACCTGTACGTGGTTCTTTAAGTGCCCAGCTGTGGGCCGGCAGCGCGCTCCCGACCCGGTCCTGAGCTCCGTGAGTGTGGCCACGGGACCAGCGGACCCGATCGCCGCTGGTGTCCCGCGATCGGGTCAGAGAGCTGAAGAATGAGGAGAGGTCTGTGTAAACAAACCTCTCCCCGTGCTTCCCTGTGTGGCTGTCACCGATCGTCTCTTCCCTTTTATAGGGAAAGACAATCAGTGACATCACATGCCAGGCCACGCCCACTACAATTTAAAAAAAAACACATAACGTCACACATAACCCCTACACTGCCCCCTAGTGGTTAACTCCTTCACTGCCAGTGTCATTTACACAGGAATCAGTGCATTTAAATAGCAGTGATTGCTGTTAAAGCGAAGCTGTGCCGAATCGCAAAAAGTGCTCTGGTAAGGAAGGGAGTAAAATGGTCCGGGGCTGAAGTGGTTAAGTGGTATTTGATCACCACTGGGTTTTTTATAAATATTGGATAATGTTTCATTTCTTGATTCCCGAGCCTTAGGTCTCTGCACAAGGACGGCAAATGTGTTCTAGTGTACAAAATGTTAGCATTATCTACCCACAGGAGCCGCACGTGGTGTGAACAGCCGGCCAAGGAAGTCAGTAGCTATATGTGGCCTTATTCGGTTAGAGGCTATTTCTTTTTTGCACGGGAATAAATGTAATCCTCGAATGCGTAAATTCAACATTCAGAGAAAATGTCATACACATACACTATACTAAAACAAAAAGGGTATATTTTAAAACCGGCCTATCATATACCTCTCTGCGCCAAACTAAGACCTTCACACACTCCCTCAATATATATATATATGTATATGCACCAATCTATATGGTGCACCCACATATATAAAAACAAAGATTTTACTATATGCAGATGCCTGCAATAATAATACTTATAAAACCACAGTAAACTAAATAATGACTGCTAAGTATATTAAAACCTAACAGTCCGGACAAAAATAGCAGCCGTTAAAAAGTTAACATACACATACATAAAAAAGTAATACAAACAATTCATCAAGATAAATCTGAGAATATCCGCATTAAAACAGCGCTCTGTAGAAAGTCCTTTACAGAAATAGCAATGTACGAGCAATCACTAAAAAGTTCTTAATGTGCAGATAAGGTGTCTATAGTGATCTAATCAGCATTGCACGGTGATCAAAGTGCTGTCGACCTTTCTTCCACCATAAACCGGGAGTGCGTCACCACATGCGATGCGTACCCCCTAGGGGGTTAAACTCACCAGACACTGCTGAAAACACAAGCCTTAAGGAGTAGTCACTTCCTTGAGTATGGTAATATATCACCTTAGCGTTGCAGTTCCAAACAGTCCTCCAAGTTTGTCATAAAAATAAAACAAAGTGTGCACATAGCATAATACTGTTTTATTTTTTAAAAGATTCGCACAAAATAATAAAATCACCCATTTAAATATCTGCGTACATTGTTTAAAACATCATCAGCATTTCAAAATTGTGTACTTCACCGATTATTCAGATCCCCGAGCCATCCACAAGTGTTCCTCTGTGTACACTGTGCATCACTTCCTGGTCTGTGGTCAGCGGTGGAGCGCACACCTCACTTCCGGTAGCGTCGTGTAGGCCACGCCCTGACGCGTTTCGTCACTTCCGACTTCAACAGAGGGCGCCCTCTGTTGAAGTCGGAAGTGACGAAACGCGTCAGGGCGTGGCCTACACGACGCTACCGGAAGTGAGGTGTGCGCTCCACCGCTGACCACAGACCAGGAAGTGATGCACAGTGTACACAGAGGAACACTTGTGGATGGCTCGGGGATCTGAATAATCGGTGAAGTACACAATTTTGAAATGCTGATGATGTTTTAAACAATGTACGCAGATATTTAAATGGGTGATTTTATTATTTTGTGCGAATCTTTTAAAAAATAAAACAGTATTATGCTATGTGCACACTTTGTTTTATTTTTATGACAAACTTGGAGGACTGTTTGGAACTGCAACGCTAAGGTGATATATTACCATACTCAAGGAAGTGACTACTCCTTAAGGCTTGTGTTTTCAGCAGTGTCTGGTGAGTTTAACCCCCTAGGGGGTACGCATCGCATGTGGTGACGCACTCCCGGTTTATGGTGGAAGAAAGGTCGACAGCACTTTGATCACCGTGCAATGCTGATTAGATCACTATAGACACCTTATCTGCACATTAAGAACTTTTTAGTGATTGCTCGTACATTGCTATTTCTGTAAAGGACTTTCTACAGAGCGCTGTTTTAATGCGGATATTCTCAGATTTATCTTGATGAATTGTTTGTATTACTTTTTTACATACACTATACTGTCAAAAGTATTGGGACACCTGCCTTTACACGCACATGAACTTTAATGGCATCCCAGTCTTATGCCCCATACACACGGTCGGAAATTCAGACGGAAAAAGTCAGATCGGATTATGTTGTCGGAAAATCCGATCGTGTGTGGGCTCTATCAAACTTTTTCCGTCGGAAAAAGTTTGAGAACTGGATCTAAAATTTTCCGACAACATAATCCGATTGGACTTTTTCCGATCGTGTGTAGAGAATTCCGACACACACAAAGTGCCACGCATGCTCAGTAAAAATTTGGAGATGAAAGCTATTGACTACTGGCCTCTACGTAGTCCCATCGTATGTTTTGTACGTCACCTCGTTCCGAACATTTTCCGACAACTTTGTGCGACTGTGTGTATGCAAAACAAGTTTCGGCCAAAGTCCGCCTGAAAAAATCAGACGGATTTTGTGGTCGGGTTGTCCGACCGTGTGTATGGGGCATTAGGGGTAGGGAACTTCGGCTCTCCAGCTGTTTTGAAACTACAAGTCCCATGAGACATTGCAAGACCCTAACAATCATAGGCATGACTCTTAGAGGCAGAGGCATGATGGGATTTGTAGTTTCAAAACAGCTGGAGAGCCGAGGTTCCCTACCAATAATGAGTTGGCCCACCCTTTGCAGCTATAACAGCTTCAGCTCTTCTGGGAAGGCCGTCCACAAGGTTTAGGAGTGTGTCTATGGGAATGTTTGACCATTCTTCCAGAAGCGCATTTGTGAGGTCAGGCACTTATGTTGAACGAGAAGGCCTGGCTTGCAGTCTTTGCTCTATTTCATCCCAAAGGTGTTCTATTGGGTTGAGGTCAGGACTCTATGCAGGCCAGTCAAGTTCACAAAGCAAGGTCCATAAAGACATGGATGAGCGAGCGAGTTTGGGGTACCGGTGGGGATACTGCTGGGTTAAGAGTTGTGCCAGCTTTTATATTCACTTGCACTTTTGACCGTGGATTGGAGTGGACTATCGCCCAGTGTTTGTGTACATCATCCAGAGGTGAAGGCTCAGCATATTGGATTATCGTTCCAGGCTTCAGCCATGTCTCCAATGGATCATAGATCCAATAAACCTCGTATGACCCCTCTGAATAAAGGTGGTCACTGGCTTTCTGGTAAGCCTCCTGTCTATCTGTGGTGGTGGTCTTACGTGGTCAAGTTTTCTTACTTCACTATTCATGAATGATTCACCTCACAGTGCACCAGGAATTTTTTTCATGAACTCAAGTCACTCATTTATTTATTTATTTTATTTATATCATCAGATGCATATTTTATGTATTATTGATATACTGGACTTTTTTTCTCATTTAATTGTCGGTATTGATTTATATGGTTCACTATCATGGACATTATTTGCACTATTGCACTTTAATATTTCACTTGTATTAATTATTATTAGCTTAAATCCATAACACTGCAATTTTTTATATATCTCAATATTGAATCCTACAGACTAAGACTGGGATGCCATTAAAGTTCATGTATGTGTAAAGGCAGGCGTCCCAATACATTTGATAATATAGTGTATGTGCAGGTAAACCCCAATGCAAAAAAATGTATAGCCTTTAACTTCTATGACTGATTGTACTCAGTACCTGCAGCTCCCTGGGCACAGAAAAATGCTGAAAATTCTATGCTAGAGAATATTCCTGCTGCAAACCAACCTTGTGCACAAGCCCATCTATCAATGGGCATGAGATACGCATTGGATCTTTGTTGTTGTTAAAGTGGGGTGCCCCCTAAAAAGAAAAAAAAGAAAAGTCAGCAGCTACAAATACTGCAGCTGCTAACTTTTAATAATCGGACACTTACCTGTCCCAGGGTCCAGAGATGTGTGGGAACGAAGCCCCCCCTCGTTCCCCGCTCCACTGGTGGCGCCGGCATTCTTACTGTGGGCACCCGGCTGTGGCTTCGCAGCCAGGCACCCACTGTGCACGCGCGAGCGGCGCCATGCGCTGTGATATGCCGCACAGTCATCTGGGACACGTGACAGGTCCCAGATGACTGTGTGGCGCCGAGGGGAAGTGATGTCACCAACCCGGGTAATGAGGGAGGCAGACTACAGGGGATCCCCTAGCAACAGGCATTTAGAGGTGAGTAAAATTTTTTTTTTTTTTACAATTATTTATTTTTATATATTTTTATGAATTTGAAGGAATTTTTTTTTTTTTTTTGGTGGCAACACCACTTTAATAAGGTAGCCTATACATACAGCCATGTGGAATGTACAGGTTTATTTAAAGAGGAACTTCAGTCCGCCCACCCTCTCCTTGTACTTTTTTCCATCTTACATGCCTGTAATATACCCTGTTTCCCCCGAAAATAAGACCTAGTGTGATTGTCGGTGATGGCTGCAATATAAGCCCTACCCCCCCCCCCAATAAGCCCTACCCTGTTTCCCCGAAAATAAGCCCTACCCGGAAAATAGACCTACTAAGGCTTATTTGGGATTTAGGGCTTATATTGCAGCCATCACCGACAATCACGCTAGGTCTTATTTTCGGGGAAACGGGGTAGCATTATCCTCAATTAAGATATTCACCTGCCTAGCAGATACATTGTTATCTGGTGTCCCACGGTGTCATCTTTGGTCCTGACATCATCGGGTTTCGGATCTTTCTGGTTCAGACAGTTTAACTTTAAAGTGTATCTAATTCCAACCAAAACAGGCTGAGGAAAATTGAAAGTCACTTCTATAACCCTCGGGAGTCATTTAAAGCTCATATACGGCATCTAAACCCAAGAACAGAAATGTAATATATTTCAGCTTACCATTATGAGATAACTACAGTATGTTATCCCTAATTTGCACTCCAATTTTCCTCTATAGCCAAATGGTAAATCAGCCCACAGTCCATAATGTGACAACACTTCGTAAAGCCAATTACTTGCATGTTTATTGCCATCTCCATGTAAGTGCAACTCATTTTGCAGCTTGGAAAAATGATTTTGCACCCTACGCCTCTTCTCTTAAGTGCACAGTGGTTTGGCTTTTTCCTGCCCGCCAGAAAGCCACCAAGTAGAGCGTTAAGCAGATTTGTCGGTTTATCCCTTACTTCTCCTGCCGATATAGAAGTGTGGATCCGTTTAAACCTCACAACCCCTGTTGGGTTCTCTTTATCTCCATTTATTTAATCTGTTTTGCTGCTGAAGTAGTTCTCTTTATGGTTCAAAGTAGGTCCCTGTTAACTCTGGATGTTCTTTTTAAAGTGGGCTCGGCATCAGGTATATGAACTTTTCATGTATAGTGCATGCATGTTAAAGTGGTGTTGCCACCAAAAAAAAAAAATTGTTTAAAATCCTTAAAAAAAAAAAAAAAAAAAATTAATAATAATAATAATTAATAATTAATAATAATAATTTTTTACTCACCTATAAATACCTGTTGCTAGGGGGTCCCTCGTATTCTGCCTTCTTCCTTGCCCGGGCTGGTGACATCACTTCCCCTAGCGCCGCACAGTCATCTGGGATTTGTCACGTGTTGCAGATGACTATGTGGCGTATCACCGGCGCCCTGCGCCACTCAAGCATGCGCAGTGGGTGCCCGGCTGTGAAGCCACAGTACGAATGACGGCGCCGCAAGCGGAGCGGGGAACGAGGGGGGGGCTTCGTTCCCCCACATCGCTTGACCCTGGGACAGGTAAGTGACCGATTTTTAAAAGTCAGCAGCTGCAGTATTTGTAGCTGCTGACTTTTAATTTTTTTTTTTTAGGGGCACCCCACTTTAAAGATAAACACCAGGCATAGTATATTTTTACATAGTTACGTGTATCTAGCTTGGACCAAAGTACAGTGCACCTGGAAAGTATTCACAGCGCTTCACCTTTTCCACATTTTGTTATGTTACAGCCTTATTTCAAAATGGATTAAAGGGGTTGTAAAGTAAAAATTTTTATTTTTTTAAAATAACAAACATGTCATACTTACCTCCACTGTGCAGCTCGTTTTGCACAGAGTGGCCCCGAACCTGCTCTTCTGGGGTCCCTCAGCGGCTGTCTCTGCTTCCTCCCGCAGGTGCTTCTCACGTTAATGCGAGCTCCCTCGCATTGGTGAGAAGCACTGCGGGCGCGCTCCCGTGATACAGCCGGCGGCTATAGCCGCTCGCTGTATCACAAGGCCCCGCCCCCCGACGCGCTGCGTCATTGGATGTGATTGACAGCAGCGCGAGCCAATGGCTGCGCTGCTTTCAATCCATCCACTCCAGCCAATCAGCGGTCAGGCTGAGCGGCGAAGAGGACGGCGGGGGCTGAGCGCGGGATTTTCGAGGGGTCAGGTAAGTAAAACGGGGGGACTGGGGGCGCCGGCAGTGTGAGATGTTTTTTCACCTTAATGCATAGAATGCATTAAGGTGAAAAAACATTTACCTTTACAACCCCTTTAAATTCATTATTTTTCCTCAAAATTCGACACACAATTCTCCGTAATGACAACGTGAAAAAAGTTTGATTGAAATCTTTGCAAACTTATTAAAAATGAAAAATGAAAAAAATGCTCATAAGTATTCACAGCCTTCGCTCAATACTTTGGTGAAGCTCCTTTGGTACTAATTACAGCCTTGAGTCTTTTTGAGTATGATGCTACAAGCTTGGCACTCCTATTTTTGGGCAGTTTCTCCCATTCTTCTTTGCAGGACCTCTCAAGCTCCATCAGATTGGATGGGGAGCGTCGGTGCACAGCCATTTTCAGATCTCTCCAGAGATGTTCAATCGGGTCCAAGTCTGGGCTCTGGCTGGGCCACTCAAGGACATTCACATAGTTGTCCCATAGCCACCCCTTTATTTGTGCAAAACCGTTGTAAGTATAACATGTTTATTTTAGAAAAAAAAATGAAACCACTTAAGGACCGCCTCACGCCGATATACGTCGTCAGAATGGCACGGCTGGGCACAATCACATACCGGTATGTCAGGTCACCTAGAGCCCAGGTGACAGGTGCACACCGTAGGGTTGGGGGTGCACCGCTAGGCTGTGGACCCTACGGCTGACGGCTGCAGACGGGGGACAGATCCCACTGGGGTAAGAGCGTAAGATTCCCCGGGGCGCGGAGTCTAAGAGCCAGCTGGTGTTCACCAGAGCTTCGAGTGGTGAAGATGGTCTTGGCTGCAGCTGGCTCCAGGTCGCGACCCCCAGGGTCCCCCAGCTCACACCCACAGTAGGGAACAGGAGGATAGGGATGGTGAGGGACAAAGCCAAAGTCGGGGCCACAAGCAGAACAGAATAGTCGGGCACACGCCAATAGGTCAGGGTCACAGGCAAGCTGGGATGGTCAGAACACGCCAAGGTCGGTAACGGAAATCAGTAGCAGAGCACACGACAGGAAACAGGAAGCTAATACACAAAGGAATACACAATGGTTGATCAGCACTGAGCCCTGCAGTGCACAGGTTTATATAGGCTACCTGATAGGGCCTGGGGTGGAGCCATGCTTAGAGGAGAGGTTATAAAAACCACCAGGTGGAAGTAGCTGGCTTCTTAGTCTGAAGACATGAGGGAAGGTAAGCAAACACAGGAAGATCACTGCATAACCATGACAGTACCCTCCCTCTTACGAGGCCTCCCCCTTCCCTGCCTGGGTCCAGGCTTAAAGGGAAACTCCAGATGGAACCTCCTTAACAGACAGGGAGCAAAGACCTCAGATGCAGTGATCCAAGACCTCTCCTCAGAACCCAACCCTTTCCAAAGTACGAGGTATTGAAGAATGCCTTTACGGAGCCGGGAATCCAAAACTTGACTAACCTCGTATTTTAGATTATCCTCAGAAACCAAAGCAGAGGTAGGGAGAGGACGAGAGGACTTAAGGCTTTTTAGGAATGGGTAAGGGCATGAGAAGATAAGGAGTCTGAGCAGGGACCCCCTCACCCTTAAAGTTGAGTTGGGCATCCATCACAGGACCACCAAACTGGGCAGAGGTCAGTGGATCCCTGAGGTCAGGTTGGTTAGAGGGTGACATGTCGCAAGATTTAAGCTGGATAGCAGAAACACAAACAGAACCCAGAGAAAAAGATTGAAAACCCCTCTTGGCCGAATGAGGTATTCTATCCAAAGGATGGATTGAGCCTCTTAAATGGGTTTGAACGGACATAGTAGTAGTAGGGTGAGAGTGGGTCACAGAAGGTCCTGAACAAGAAGCAGGAAGCTCATAGGGCATGGGCTGGACTGGCATAAGTGGTGTGGAGGCCGACTGATTAGTATAGTCAGATGTAGCGACCCTCGCATCACAAGGCATAGCGACTCTGGAACTTGCAGACAAGTTAACCTGGCTGTGTGTCCAAGGGAGATTAGGGACAGGCAAAGGTAAATGGTTATGCGAACTGGAGTGAATGATCGACTCAGGTTCATAGGTGGGCTCCTCATCCAGAGTACCACATGACCTAGAGACTGCTCCAGTCCGACTATTGCAGGACGTATCGCAGGGATCGCTATATACAGCAGGAAAAGCAGAAGATACTGGGATGGTGGAAACAGGAAGTCTCTCCTTTGGGGTACCCTTGAGTAGGCAGGAAGAGGAACAGGAGGAACCCCAAGCCAGGATCTGTCCAGCAGACCAGTCAACGTGTGGAGAATGGAGCCGAAACCAAGGAAGACCTAATATGATAGGAGATGAAGCCTTAGGTAAGACAAGGAAGGAAATCCACTCCTGGTGGAGGGTCCCTACTGACATCTTAACAGGAATAGTCTGGAAGCGGATAGGGCCCTCGGGGAGGACCGTGCCATCAATTGCCAAGACCACCAATGGTGTTGTAAGGGGCAAAAGGGTAAGTCTCATGGAGGATGTAGTTTCCCAATCCATGAAATTGGCAGCGGCTCCGGAATCCAGATGTGCTGAGACCGAACGAGAGGAAGCACCGACATGAAGCAACACAGAAAGGAGAAAACGAGAAGGTGAAGGTGATATTTCAGGGTCTAATACTCCACCTTCCAGATGTATTAGCCCTGAGCGTTTTTCCGGACGAAGAGAACAAGTGTCACGGAAATGACCTTTGGCCCCACAATAGAGGCATAGGCCCAGAGTTCTGCGCCTAGCGCGTTCTTCGGGAGATAACTTAGTCCAGCCCAACTGCATAGGTTCCTCGGTAGGCAGGGGGTGCTCCTCGGATCGAGGAGAAGGGACTGGGGACTCAGGCTGCCTAAAGAACGGGGAGTGCTGGCGTCTTTTTTCCAGGGCCCTCTCCTGAAAGCGAATATCGATCTGGTTACACAAGGTGATGACACTATCCAGATCAGCAGGAAGGGATCTTCCTGCTAATTCATCCTTCACTCTATCAGAGAGGCCATGTAAAAAGGTTGCAACTAGGGCCTCATTATTCCAGCTCAATTCAGCTGTGAGGATACGGAACTGAAGAGCATACTGTCCCACAGAAGCGGACTCTTGACGGAGACGTAAAAGAGCGCTAGCCGCTGAGGAGACACGACCCGGTTCCTCGAAGATATTCCGAAAAAGTTTCAAGAAATCAGACAGGTTAGAAACCACTGGATCATTCAGTTCCCACAGAGGAGCGGCCCAGGCTAACGCCTCGCCGGACAGGAGGGATAGGATATATGCGACTTTTGCCCGATCGGACAGGAAGTTTTGGGGCAGAAGTTCAAAATGAATTGTGCATTGGCTGAGGAAGCCCCTGCAGGCCTTGGAGTCCCCAGAGAAACGGGCCGGAGCTGGTAGTACTAATGAATGCGTGGATGCGACTGGTGCGATAGGTGCAGTCGCAGATAGCGGTTGAGGTTGTTGAACTGGGGGTCCTAATGAGGCCTGAACCTGTTCAAAACGGGATGCCAAATCCTGAAGGAATTGCATCACCTGCGTCTGATGCGATTCTTGGGTCTCAAGTCGCCGAACTAAGCTCTGCAATGGATCATCTGCAGGAAGCGGCACGTCAGCTGGGTCCATGGCTGATCAAACTGTCAGGTCACCTAGAGCCCAGGTGACAGGTGCACACCGTAGGGTTGGGGGTGCACCGCTAGGCTGTGGACCCTACGGCTGACGGCTGCAGACGGGGGACAGATCCCACTGGGGTAAGAGCGTAAGATTCCCCGGGGCGCGGAGTCTAAGAGCCAGCTGGTGTTCACCAGAGCTTCGAGTGGTGAAGATGGTCTTGGCTGCAGCTGGCTCCAGGTCGCGACCCCCAGGGTCCCCCAGCTCACACCCACAGTAGGGAACAGGAGGATAGGGATGGTGAGGGACAAAGCCAAAGTCGGGGCCACAAGCAGAACAGAATAGTCGGGCACACGCCAATAGGTCAGGGTCACAGGCAAGCAGGGATGGTCAGAACACGCCAAGGTCGGTAACGGAAATCAGTAGCAGAGCACACGACAGAAAACAGGAAGCTAATACACAAAGGAATACACAATGGTTGATCAGCACTGAGCCCTGCAGTGCACAGGTTTATATAGGCTACCTGATAGGGCCTGGGGTGGAGCCATGCTTAGAGGAGAGGTTATAAAAACCACCAGGTGGAAGTAGCTGGCTTCTTAGTCTGAAGACATGAGGGAAGGTAAGCAAACACAGGAAGATCACTGCATAACCATGACACGGTACGTGATTCTTTAAGTGCCCAGCCGTGGGCGGCGTGCTCCCGACCCGGTCCTGAGCTCCGTGACCGTGGCCGCGGGACCAGCGGACCCGATCGCCGCTGGTGTCCCGGGATCGGGTCACAGAGCTGAAGAACGAGGAGAGGTCTGTGTAAACAAACCTCTCCCCGTGCTTCCCTGTGTGGCTGTCATTGAGCGTCTGTTCCCTTTTATAGGGAAGGACGATCAGTGACGTCACAAGCCAGGCTATGCCCCCCTACAATAAAAAAAACACATCACGTCATACATAACCCCTACACTGCCCCCTAGTGGCTAACTCCTTCACTGCCAGTGTCATTTACACAGGAATCAGTGCATTTAAATAGCACTGATTGCTGTATAAATGACAATGGTCCCAAAAATGTGTCAAAAATGTCCGATGTGTCTGCCATAATGTCACAGTCACAATAAAAATCGCTGATTGCCGCTGTTACTAGTAAAAAAAAATTATAAAAATGCTATAAAACTATCCCCTATTTTGTAAACGCTATAACTTTTGCGCAAACCAATCAATAATCGCTAATTGCGTTTTTTTACCAAGCCTGGTCCGTTGGCTGCAAATTGGTCAGGGGCTTAAGTGGTTATATGATGTGTAAGTAAGACTTTCAGGTGTAACACATCCCTGGTTTGGTAATCCCTCTGGAGCTATTCTTCTTTCACTGAACAGAGTAGTGTAATACCTTGACCACTCTGACATACCCTTTATACAAAGAGCTTTGACATATATATTAAAAATAAAAAATAAATCTTTAATAACATAGTGAGATACAGTAAGTGCTAATAATAAAGATAAGGAGAGATTTTTTCCAAAATGTAATTTTTCTTTTTCTTTCTGCTAGCTTAGTTGGGGTGCTTGTTGGTGCCCTGATGGTGCACAAGTGGTGAATCTTGGTTAGGTCCAGTTGGGAGTTGTAGTTTCCTTTCTGCAGCAGTGTCATGTGATTCATGTACCAAAACTATATTTCCCATCTTTCTTTATTTGGCAGTCTCTCCTCCTTCTTGCTAATCAATGATAACCAATGGGAGGGCAAAATCAATAGTCACACTGGGGCTTGTTGGGACACCTTACAAAGCCTGTTTTACCCTTGCTTCTTTAAAAAGGGTACTCTATGATACCACCTGGCTATACAGGTTGTCATGGAACCGTTTGGCAACCCGATTAGGCGTTTCTGCCAAACAGTGCGTTCTACCCTCAAAACTTTTCCAGCAAAACGAGAGCTAATACCAGCCCTGTTACTCCAAACATCGTTCACAGACAAGATGCTGAGGTAAACGCCAAAGGAATGACTGTTTATTGAGCAGAACTACAGGTTTTTATACACTTTAAAAGTAGGTCAGTCACCACATGAACAATAAACATCACATAATGGTTTAGTTAACGAGGTTGAACTGACACAAGGCTAATCCCATCATAGATACCTCCAAGAGTTAGCCAAATTAGCCAACAGACAGAGACAATAGGTGACTCAATTCACTTAATTAACAATGGGAACGCACACCTAGGATGCACACAATTATGATACCACCTGGCTATACAGGTTGTCATGTAACCGTTTGGCAACTCGATTAGGTGTTTCTGCCAAACAGTGCGTTCTGCCCTCAAAACTTTTCTAGAAAAACGAGAGCTAATGTCAGCCCTGTTACTCCAAGAATCGTTCACAGACAAGATGCTGAGGTAAACACCAAAGGAATGACTGTTTATTGAGCAGAAATACAGGTTTGTATACACTTTAAAAGTAGGTTGGTCACCACATGAACAATAAACATCAAACAATGGTTTAGTTAACGAGGTTGAATAGATACCTTCAAGAGTTAGCCAAATTAGCCAACAGACAGAGACAATAGGTGACTCAATTAACTTAATTAACAATGGGAATGCACACCTAGGATGCACACAATAAGAGAGACACACTTAGTAAACACATAGCACCTTAATAAACAGACTATAGCAGGAGACTCCCTGCACCAGGTTGCTTGAGCTGATAATATAAAATCTGCTCTGAGTCTCACAGTCAAAAGTAGTCAATGCTGATTTGGGCATAGAGACCCCCAAATATGTGTCTGGGTCCTTCAGTTCCTAGAGTCTGTGTGTTTTGGGGAAACATGGACTTGAAGCAAGACCACTCTAAGGTTCCCCCAGGCACACACCGTTCAAAGAGTAGTGTTCCCTTAAAAGCAAGGGTCCATAGTCAGTATCAAGAGGCTAGCCTCCAGTCCCCTCCATAAGCCCCTGTCCCAGTTGGGTCTGTTACACAGGTATTTATTATCTCTCCCATAAATGACAGTATTCCCCCATAACAATGTTTCATCTCTAGCAGGGTAAATCCATCTTTGTTTAGGCATCATCCAGGCTTAGCATCCACGTACTGACAACACTGACAACACATAAAGATGCCAGTGCTCACATAACTCCAAAGGCAACCCAACTTACTTTCAGCAGTGGGTGCCATTTAATGCCCCTGTCTGGCATATCCCTCCTAAATGGTATCTCTACTTCAGTCCCCTATGTAGCCTAATCACTTCAACTCACAATTACAGATACTCCCTATTATTTGGCATAGTGCAGTGGATTGTGATGCAGCCTCGTAGACAAGGGTGTTTCCATCCGCCTTTGTTATATACTCCATAATAGAAAAAAAATTCTAGTAGCAAAGGTGGAAATTCCCTATAAAGGTCTCAGCTGGTGTGCAGGAACTCACCAACAGTCAGTCCCCAAGACATTAGGAGAATATCAGGCACTATACATCCCAACTCCATCCCAACTCCACCTCCTTCAGTGATTAACCTGTCTACAAAACTCACCTCCTTTACGATACTGTCTCTTATAGTACATCTTCTCTGCTCCACGTTGTGCTTAATCTTTTGGTTTGAATAAAATCCAGTGTCACCCAACCCAGAAGATTGAGTACATTTTGTGAGCATCGGTGTCATAGACCTGTTTGCTTATTGGGCGTCACCAGGGTTCCCTTCTCTTACAGTGTAATGATTCAGAGAATGGCACTGACATCTTTACTCCAGGGCCACTCTGTATTAAGGACCATCCATTGCTGGAGAAGATTGGAAGAAGGGCCCGCGCATCATGTGACCAGTCTGAAGACTCTAGAAAAAGGTAAGTGTACAAATATACAAAGCATGAAATACTGCCTTGGAGAAAAAAACCGTGTCAGACTTCAATGCCTCAGCAACACTCTCTGCATCAAGGACCATCCAATGCTGGAGAAGATTGGAAGAAGACCCTGTACATCATGGGGCCAGCCTGAAGACTTAAAAAATAATAATAATAATAAACATTATTTTATATAGTGCCTTTAAAGATAGCTTCTCAAAGCGCTTAAAAGAAAAAAACTAAGTATACAGATAAGGGGGGTTCAAATATTGCCAGTGGGGCTCTGAGGGAAATTGGGGGGGGGGCTGTGTTTTACTTATTAAAAATTATATTATGGTTCTTGGTAACTTTTCTCTGTCCCATGTTGTCCTCTCTGTCCTCTCCTGTCTTCTGATCTGAATGTTGTCCAGTGTCCTTCAAGGCTGACTATATACTGTGAGTAAGGGGGTTCAGAGACCTGCCTCCTGATTTGGTGTCACCAGAACACCCTGCACTTACAGTGTAATGATGCAGAGAGTGGCACTTACATCATTACTCCAGTGCCTCTATCTGCATTGAGGACCATCTATTGCTGGAGAAGATCATCAGAAAACCCTGTGCATCACGTCACCAGTCTGAAGACCCCTGAAAAAGGTAATTGTACAAATATATAAAGCATGAAATACTGCCCGTGGGGCCTTGGGGGAAAAAATTCAATACTTATCAAAAAATCGAATGATAGAAAACAGAGGCTCATGGGCAGTATGGCGCATGAGAAGCTCAATATCCCAGAAGACATGCATGCCCAGTACCTTAAGGTCTGGGGCCAATTACAATGCCCAGGCGAATACCCTGCCATCTCTGTGATATCTTGGCTATGATTACTGTGGCCCCCTGGTCAGACCTCTCAGGTCCCCCTTTACCTCTTCCTCCCCCTCTCCCTTTTTCCCAGGCAAGTTTCTTCACCCCTTTTCTGTCTCTAGTCCTTCATAGCCCTCCACACTGAGATGGACCATACCTATATTTTTCCCTACCCTTATCCACCTTTCATGTCACAGTACTCGCCCCCAGAATTGGTGGACCTCCCCCCTTCTTTTTCCCCTTCCCCCCACCCCTTTTTGTTCCCTTTTTACCATTCAGAAAGGCACTCCACATCGCCAGCATAGAGCAGCACAGTGGTGAGGTTGGCACAGTGGTGTAGTGGTTACCACTTTTACCTAGCAGTAAGAAGGGTTGCTGGTTCAAATCCCAACCACGACACTACCTGCCTGGAGCTTGCATGTTCTCCCTGTGCCTGCGTGGGTTTCCTCCCACAATCCAAAGACATACAGGTAGGTTAATTGGCTTCTGTCCAAGATTGGCCCTAGTATATGAACAGGGACTTTGGATTGTGGGCTCCTTGAGGGTAGGGACCGATGTGAGTGTGCAATGTACAGGGATAGGGACACTTGTAGACACTCACTCAGGTTGAACTGGATGGACTGGTGTCTTTATTCAACCTTACTAACTATGAAACTATGAAACCGCTCTACAACCTTTGAATTTTATATGATCTGCATACCAGCTCCTTCACTAACTTATGTAACTCAATAAAGATGGTGTCTTTTGTTATCATACTGTGAGTTGCCTTTGCAAGCCATACTTTGAACTTCATTTTGTACTACTCTGCTGTATTATTGCTTCCTGCTCACAATATCGTGTACTTTTGTAAAAATTTCAATACATTTTTTTTTTGTGAGAAAGAATACGTAATTATAGTTTTTGCTCAACTGATCCTTTATTATAAGTAGCACTGTGTGGATGAACCAGAAAGATACATTAGCATTTGACTTACTTGTCCTATGGAAGGTCAGCATAGTGGAAGACTTCCCACAGAGAGAAGGAGCCTTTTAAATTACGTTCCACTTTTGGGGAAAGAAAATCTAAATTTTTAATTTAGATTTATCCAGTGCAGAGAGGCAACACTTTCGGTGAAAAGACTCCACTTTGTGTGTCATTAACTCCCATTACATAAACATTATGTGAGCCCGAATGAGCAGAGTAGATTTTGACAATCAAGTACTTAATCAGTGAAGCGCAGTATTGAATGAGTGCAATGTAATAAGTGCATTTCATGACAGGCTGCTTTTATGTACTTATAACAGGGGTGACTGCTTGTTTAAATCATTCACAGAATATGTTTGGATGGAGATTTTAATAAACCAGATATTCAGAAACTGCTATTTGCAATGATGCTAAATATGAAAGCGGTGATTGCTTTAATTTATGCTTTTGGCAGGAACGGTTTGGTTTTTCTCTCAGTGACAAAGCAACCAGCCTAAGCTCCTGTACATACGGTCAGAGATTTCCACAACCAAATCCGTCGGATTTTGCCCGTCGGATTTTGTCAGTCGGATCTTGTCCGAAACTGTTGCATACACACTGTCGGACAAAGTTGTCGGAAAATCCGATCTTTCAGAACGTGATGACGTACTTTCGTTACAATGGGACTACGTTCAGGCTAGTAGCCAATAGCTTTGATGTAGGAATTTGATCTGAGCTATGCGTGGCACTTGGTCCGATCAAAATTCTCTACACATGATCGGAGTATGCCCAGTTGGTCTGGAAATATTTCCAACATGTTGGAAAATTGGGTCCGACGGATATTCCGACGGAATCAATCCGATGCATACCACACACAGTCGGATTATCCGACGACACGGTCCGATAAGACGCATTCCGACTGATTCTCCGACCGTGTGTACAAGGGCTAACACCATACACATCCTGTGGAGCCCATTGGGCAAGAGGGGACTGTAATTAATCACCTGACCCCTAGCCAGCCCCCCATGGTTCCATTGAAGATGTGCCAATATTACAGAGTAAAAATGATTGAACAGAATGTTAAGGTGTATCGAAAGCCAAATGTTGGAGTCACTGGATCCCATAGCTTGCTCCTCACAAATACCACAATTTGGGTAGTTAGCTAACAGTTACTGAAGGTTCTCAAAGAGGACTTCAGATTTGTAGTAGAGGAAACAGTTCTTAACGCTCAAATTGTAGTTGTCCTAGTCATAGATCAAGCTCGCAGGCCAGTAGCCAGGGCTGTTTTTAAGGCAGGGCAAAAGGGGCAGCTGCCCTGGGCCCTGTCATTGTTGTGAGGCCCAAAGCAGCTGCCTCATACTTGCCAACTATCCCAGTTTAAATTTCCTTGTC
This sequence comes from Lithobates pipiens, assembly GCF_037356315.1. Classification (NCBI taxonomy): domain Eukaryota; kingdom Metazoa; phylum Chordata; class Amphibia; order Anura; family Ranidae; genus Lithobates; species Lithobates pipiens. The sequence continues at coordinate 23,492,559 of NW_027507789.1, forward strand.
TCTTGCTGTGTCCTGATATCTCAGTGTGAAGTGCTGCTACTAATGCTGCCCATCTCTGCCCTATTGTTGTGTACAGATGGCTCACCTGCAGACCCTGTGTTTACATGTAAATAACCTGCATTCATATGTAAATAGCAGCAGCATTCATATGTAAATAGCTGCATAGATATGTAAATAAAGGAGACATCCACATGTATAGCATGACCCCTGGAGTGAGGAGATGATGTGCTGTAACCTCTAGCAAGGAATCAGTGAGCAATATTACTGTACAGTAATCTCAACAAACAGAAATCATGTGCTGTAACCTTTAGCAACTAATCAGTGAGTTGTAATGTGTGCTGTAACCTCTAGCAACCAGTCAGTGAGCGGTAATGATACACTGTAACCTCTGGCAACTAATCGCAATAGCTGCCTGATCTGATTCAGTAAACTGATTTTGAGTCTAGCTGCTATTTATTGTATGTCTCAGAGCAGGTGGAGAGCAAAACTGCATGGGGGGCCCCAAGAAAAGTTTTGCCCAGGGTCCAATCAATATTAAAGACGGCCCTGCCAGTAGCTATAGTAGTAGAAAGGCTCCCACTGACCAGCTGGATAAGTAGAGAAGCAGGTCACGCTTGCGAATGACATGGGCTCATCTGAGGTGCCGGGTCTAAGCACTAACCAGTATTCACCAGAGCTCCCAATGGTGGAGATGAGTTTTGCTGTCTGTTAGTATCAGGCTGCAGTCCTCAAGAATGGCCCACCAGGAAGTCCAGTAGCAGATATAGCAGGTTGGGATTAAGCAGAAGCATAGTGGAGGAACAAGCCAAAAGTAACAAGTGGTAGAGGAGATAAGGATGGCAGCATGAGTGACGAGATCTAGATATTGGCTGGAGAAAGCACAATAATCTGGCAAACAGGAAGTGCAAAGGCATGGATTAAATAAGAAGTTCATGGGAGGAGCAAAAACAAAGCACAAGGCAGGATTGTCCAATGGATCAGACAGGACAGTGTCCAGCATCTCAGGTGGCTCAGTGAGAAGAGACATTGCCAGGCACATAACAGGCCATAGGTTCAGACCCAGATCAGTAGTTTATTCCATTAGGACGATACAATTTATTCCATACACATGAAAAATGCTTTTTGGAGATCAGAAAACACCCCCTTCATCATCAGGGCTAAAATTAATAGAAATAAGTTACAATTAAGACAAAAATGTAGTTAACGATGTGTAATATGCACTGAGTGAAAATCTGTATATTATAATATAACCTACAGTACCTGTGGAATTATAGGAACATTGTAAGCAATGTATAATATAAGTTACATTCATGTACAGGGGTTGTACAAAATTATGGAAACAAGTATGGTAAAATAACAAAATACTTACCTAATATGGTGTTGGACCGCCTTTGGCACCCAAGACAGTCTGAATTCTCCTGGGTATTGACATATATAAGTCTTGGATAGTTGGTGATGGAATCTGATAAAACTCTTCAGGCAAAAATCCGGGTCACAATCCTGTGCAATGTCCTTTTGTCTCTTTTGGTAAGTTGACCATGTCGACAGTGCTTATGCTTATTAGACATGTGCATACTGAAATATTTTGTTTCGGAATTCTGTTTTTGTCCGAAAATTAAATTTATTAAGTTACTTCTGAAATTAGTTTTTATTTATTTTGTTTCGTTAAAAAATGCATTAGTCTGAAAATCCAAAATAATTAAGGTCCAATCTGTCATTGAAGGCTTATGGTGTCTGTCGAATGTTCTAAGAAGATTCGACGGAGCAGCGAAACTGTACAATGCAGCAATCGTACATTTCCGGTCTAATGTTCCGCTTACAAGCTATAGTAGAATTCTAATGTTGTATGACACTAGTAATAATTATATTTATTAGTTATTATTACTAGTCAACCAACATTAGAATTCTTCTATAGCCTATGGGTGGAGCATTCAACCATAAATGTCCACTCGTGGCGACTGCTTCGTCGAATCTTCATGTCAAATCTTTTCTCTCTATATCGAATAATCTTGGACTAATAGAGTTAGGTTAGGCACATTCAACTTTTTTTGCTATTGTCTCTATAATGTCAAATATTTTCTCTCTATGTCGAATCTTTTCTCTCTATGTCGAATCTTTTCTCTCTATGTAGAATAATCTTGAACTAATAGAGCTAAGGTTAAGCACATTCGAACACAGGTTTGATGGACCACAGATTGCTATTGTCAGCGTCATGTCGAATCTCCTCTCAATATTGAACTGTTGTCGCAACGAAAACTAAAATGAAGCGTTTGTTTATGTTGGATCTTTCGGTTTTCGGATTCTGCGCGTTCGTTATCGTTTGTTAAATCGATAGCGAAAATACCCGAAATTCGGATGAAAATGCATTCAAACGAAAACGAACGCACAGATCTAATGCTTATCAGAGGATGTTTTCCTGGAAACTGTACACACCGTCATATCCTTTTGATACTGTCCCTCGCGACGCCCCAAGTAAATTGGACACTTCGGTCACAGAGGCACCAACTCCGTATTACTAGCATGATGACGAAAGTGAGACTTCCCACCTGTTAGCTTGATGTCTCATCACACATCGGAGGCAAAAAAATGTTACATCACTTCTGATTTCTACGCAAAATTGTAAACAATGATCTTAGATGTATCCAGATACGGTATATGATACAACTACATGACTGATGTATTGCTGATTTTCCGACTGCCATGTCTTTTCCAGACTTTCTTTCACCTTACCCACCATGTGTAAAAAAAGACACAACTACTTATGCATTTAAACAGCCATAGCAGCCTTTTATTAACCCTTCCCGACCAGCCGCCGCAGCTATACTGCAGCAGGTTGGCTCCCGTGTGCGAGCCGTCGTAGCTGTACGTCGGCTCTTTAAGACGCTGTAGCAGGCGTGCGCACTCCCGCAGCGTGTCCCCGGTGCCGTTTGCGCGTGCCCAGCGGGCGGGATAACCAGCGGGCACCCGCGATCGCTCGTGACAGAGCGAGAACCCGGGATCTCACAGGTTTTCCTACTTACAAAGCATGTAGAGGTCTGTAATTTTTGTCATAGGTACTCTTCGCCCTTGTACACACAGTCGGATATTCCGATGGACAATGTCCGATAGGACCGTGTTGTTGGATAATCCGACAGTGTGTGGGCTCCATCGGACTGTTTCCATCGGAGTATCCGACGGACCAAGTATTCCAACTTGTCTATAAAATTTTCTGACAACATGATCCGATCGGACTTTGTCCGATCATGTGTAGAGAATTCCGATCGGACAAAGTGCCACACATGCTCAGATCAAATTCATAGACCAAAGCTATTGGCTACTAGCCTGAACGTAGTCCCGTCCTAACGAAATAACGTCATCACGTTAAGTACGATCGGACTTTCTGACAACTTTGTCCGACTGTGTGTATGCAACAGTTTCGGACAAAATTTGACGGACAAAATCCGACGGATTTGGTTGTCAAAATGTCTGACCGTGTGTGTACAAGGGCTTCAACTGTGAGAGACGGAATCTAAAACAAGAATCCAGCAAAATCACATTGTATGATTTTTAAATAATTAATTAGCATTTTATTGCATGACATAAGTATTTGATCACCTACCAATCAGTAAGAATTCCGGCTCTCACAGACCTGTTATTTTTTCTTTAAGAAGCCCTCCTGTTCTCCACTCATTACCTCTATTAACGGCACCTGTTTGAACTCGTTACCTGTATAAAAGACACCTGTCCACACACTCAATCAAACAGACTCCAACCTCTCCACAATGGCCAAGACCAGAGAGCTGTGTAAGGACATCAGGGATAAAATTTAAAATGTCCTACCGTGTGTACAAGGACTTAGTAATATAGTCATACCTCCCAACATTTTGAGATGGGAACGAGGGACACCTACTAACAAACGTATGTAGGCATAGGGCACACCCCCGCCACACCCCCTTAAAGGAGAATTAACCAAAAAAAAAGGTTAATTAAACCCACAAGGACTTTTTTTTTTACCACTACTATTCCTTTATATTGGCTTTTAAAATGTACAAATGCAGCAATTTAGAAATAGGATGAAAGGTTTAGCACTGGGAAACACTTTTTGAAAGATAAAAAAATGCATTTTATATACAACTATATGGATCTGACCAAAATAAGGGACAAATGAGGAGGAAAGAGGGACGGACGGGGGGGGGGGGGGGACATTGCTCCAAATCAGGCACAGTCCCTCGAAATCAGGGAGAAATTAAAGTGGAGGTAAAATGGATTTGTGTTATAATATTATACCTTTTTGTACGATTGTACTTTATGAAAACTACATGGAAGAAGCTAGAATTTCTCTTTACCTTTTTATTTTATTTTTTCGAAATCAGTGACAGTCCCGCAAAATCAGGGACAGTCCCTCAAAATCTGGGACTGTTGGGAGCTATGTATAGTGTAAAAACTTTCGGACTCTGAGAAACATTTGTTTTGTTTGCCTTCTTAAGCCGCGTACACACGGGCGGACTGTCTGGCCAACTTAGTCCATCAGACAATCCGACGGACAGTCCGTCATACTTTCGAATGAACGGACTTGACCACACACGGATGCACAAACAGTCCGTTGAAAGCTTGCGCGATGACGTGTACAGCACGTACGACGGGACTAGAAATAGGAAGTCCAGTACACAGCAATGCAACCTTTCGCCGTGTAAATCCTTTCTGAGCATGCGCCATACTTAGTCCGTCCAACTAGCCTACTCACGAGCGGATTGTCCGCTGAAACCAAAGTCTGACGGACAATATTACGGAAATTCCGAAATACTTAGTCCGCCAGACTGCACGCTGAAAAAGTCCGCTGAAGCCCACACACGAGCGGACTGTCCGCTGAAATGTGTTTCGACGGACTAGGTTGGCCAGACAGTCCGCCCGTGTGTACGCGGCTTAACTCAGTTAGACACGGATGATCTCAGACCTCTCCAGGATAGCTACGTTGGGAATATATTGAGCTAATGACGCACATTTAAAGAGTTGTAGCTGTGATGGGTCATCATTACAGGCAATGCCTGGACAGAAGCAAGGCAGAGGCAAATTTGTGGCAAGGTTTCCAGACACTAACAGAAAAATCTGATTGGGATTCAGGCAAGACGTTAGATGTCCTATGTCACGTAGAGAAAATATTTTAGCCTGGAGGTCCACTTTATTTTTCCTTAGGATCCGACATAGAACATGGCTTTGATATAATCACCATGCATGGTGTAGCAGAAGTATGTTCCTGACTTGTTGCATTGTTGATGATCCTGCGGGCCACATACACGTCTGCTTGTCAAATAAATGAGCAAAACTCCAGCAAGTGTTTTTCTCAGGAGTGTGCCTACTCCACTGACATATGGATAAACATTTCATCGCTACAGAACTTTGTCACCAGCTTGTCACATCATATGACCTAGTTTCTTTTCTAACGCATTTTATTAGAGGATGTTTTTTGGATGGAAGAAATCCCTGTTTCTCCTTGATGGCAGCGGCAAACATCGCTTGTCAATCAACAATGGCACTTTTCAGAAAGAGGGTCATTTTAAAGGAGATTTTAGGTGTTCCTTTCACAGGGAATCTTCGGAGACAAAACCAAATTGATATCATAAGAGGATCGGAAAAGTCAGGGGAATAAAAATAAAACCCCCCCAAAAAAATTAAAAATAAAAAGGTAAAGAACAATTCTAGCTTCTTCCATGTTGTTTTCATAAAGTACAATCGTACAAAACCGTAAAAGGTATCATATTATAACACAAGTCCATTTTACCTCTACTTTAATTTGCTGTTCCCTATTTTGGTTCTCCTGTTTCATTAACCGCTTCCCGACCAGCCGCCGTCATTATACTGCGGCAAGGTGGCCCGTTCTCGCAAATCACCGAAGTTGTATGACAGCGGGGGAACTCACTTTTGTGGGTGCACACGCGCTTCCATTGGCCAGCAGAGGGGGGAGCCAATCAGCGACTCGATCTCCAGCAGTCACCCGTGATCGTTCCCCGTAGTGACAGAACGGGGATCTGCCGTTGTAAATGTAGCACCCTCTACCAGAGGGATATGCAATTAGCGGACCTCCAGCTGTTGCATAAAACTACAAGTCCCATCATGCCTCTGCCTCTGGCTGTCATGATTGTGGCTGTCAGAGTCTTGCTGTGCCTCATGGGAGTTGTAGTTCTTCAACAGCTGGAGGTCCGCTAATTGCATATCCCTGCTCTACCTTCAGGTAGGTGCTAGTAATAGGATTATTTTGTTAAATAGGCTGTCAGCACAGGTACATTTAGGCAGGTCTATGCTGCAAGCTAGGCCTGTCTCATAGTTGTCAATAAAAAAATGTATAGGGACACTTTTTTGGCTGTAAGTTGAGTCTTATTATAATTAGGGGGCGAGGCATGCGTTGAAGTGACATTGAAAAAAAGAAAAATGTGCAGCGCCGCTCTGGAAAATGGGTGTGGTTTATGTGAAATAGTAGGTGTGGCTTATATGGGCATGGTTCAATTGGGGGTGTGATTAGAGTCTGAGATGAATGAGAGATGGAGAAAGAAAGGGGAAAAGAGGAAGGGAGGGAGAGAGAACCCCTGGTAGAGGAGACATGGACTCAAGAGTTCAGAGGGCACAAGTACCTGATAGATGGCAGGTGTGGGACTGGTCCGGACCTCTGAAGTAGCAGGAGAAGGGCAGGCAGGAACAGCAAGCTGGAACTGGTGACTGGAACACCGCAGACAGCTGGGAGGAGTTCTGTAGTGCAGCAGGAGCACAGGATCTGCAGGCTGCGAAGTGGTGCACAAGAACCTGGCAGGAACACTGGAATAGGGGAAGTATGGAGGTGCCTGAGCTTGGCAGGAACTCTGAAACAGCTGACAGCAAGGAGGTGTCCTGTAGTACAGCAGGAGGGCTGGATCGGCAGGTTGCAGGAAGGTGCTCAAAGGTCAGGCAGTAACACAGGCAGAGTCAGACAGGCCAGATTAATACTAACAGGCAGAGCAGGTACCAAACGGAGGCAGAAGGGTAGTCGAGGTACAGGCCGGGTCAGTAACAGACGGGCAGCGATCAATCCAAAGGAAGAGGCAGAAGGGTAGTCGGACAGGCCGGGGTCGGAGGCAGGCAGCAAACAGACGTCATCAGGAACAGACCGGGTAGACAGGAATCAAGTCAACTGGTAACAGGTAGCAGGGTCACAGGAAACGCTGTAGACTGGACCGCAAGGAGGCACAGTGACAGATTCTCTTAAATAGCCCACCAAAAACAGTCACACGGCGCATCTGCGCGCACCCGCACACACCCGTGCACGTCCGCGTGTGCCCATTTGCGTTATTGCGCACCCGTGTGCGCCCATTCACGTCATCGCGCACCCACGTGCGCCCGTTCACGCTGACGCGTACCCGTGTGCCCCGGTTAGCTCTTAGGATAGGGATTCTGCAGGCAGGTCTTCCATATACCGCCGGATTACCGGGACGTCCTTCTTGACAGTTATTTAATGCCATTGCTACAAGAGTTTTTTTTTTTGTGGATTATATTAATAAATGAACTCCACGGAGAGCACTTAGATCTTGTTTATTGTATACACATACTCATCCTGGATGATCTGGTTCCATTGCTGTTCTGACGAATCATCTCTATCCCACTGTGGATACAAGCGTATTTCACCTACCTTTGTGCAGCTGCCCCCCGCCTGTGGAATGCCCTACCTGACACCTTAAGGGCTCCTCAATCTGTTTTAAAAAACGATCTTAAGACATTTCTTTTTAGCAAAGCTTTTTGTTCCTTTTAGATGTTTGTTTCATCTTATAAATTGCTCAATTTCCTTTTTTGTTTTTAACCTGTAGCACTTTGAGATCTTTTGATGAAAAGGGCACTACAAATAAAATGCATTATTATTATTACCTTCTGTTAGCTCAGAGGTCCACCATATCTGGTAAGTATATGTGAGCCCCTAGCATAAGTAATGCCCAGTCTATCTCTGGCGGTGTTGTACTCTGTGCATTAAGGAAGTCCATTGGGGGACTGATTTCTCCCCAGTACTGGGCTGCAATGGCAACTTTGGGGATGCTAGTGCCTTTTATTGATACTGAAATCCCACAAATTTGGGTCGCCATTTTGGTGTGGCTGTGATCACAAGCTATGTCATCTGTGTAAGCCCCTGGTGCAGCCTTTCTCAACCTTTTCAGCACAGAAGAACCCTTAAAAAACTTTATGATCTCAGGGAACCCCTGCTAAAAACTACTACATCTACACCTCATGATACATTAGTGTATTGGTTAGTGGGAAGAATGGTCCTTACATTTGTGGTCATTGGGAAGAATTACCCCCTTACAGATAGCTAAAAAGATCAATGGTGTCGACGGGAACTTATCTGGGGTTGCTCATTGCTCAAGGAACCCCTAACAACCTCTGGAGGAACCCTGATTGAGAAACCCTGCCTTAGCCTAAAGTAATACGACGTATATCTCTGGCCTGTAGGGGGAGCTGTTAACGGTTGGATGAGTATGACAGCCAGGCAACCGTTTTGGAAGAAAAGGTCAGTAATGGCAGTTTCCTGGTTTTCCCAGTAAACCATCATCCGTCTCAGTTTTGATCCCTGTTTACAGTGATATTTGTGTTTTTCCCGGCCTGTAATAGTAGCCTCCAGCATAATATATGATAGCTCCCAAGATATGAGACATTAGGCAGCAGGCTGGTATTATTGACAGAGCAGAACGGTATTGTCTATAGAGCGGTGAAATGCTGGAAAGCCTCATGTTCTGTGGTGGAGACCCATCAAATAACAGTCTGCAGTTTGCAAACATTACTCATACCATTGAGCGGTCAGCATGGGGTGCAGAAAACAGACACCGACGTATACGATGGATGGGTGTAATCTGACTTGACAGCTCTATTTTCAATTTCTGGAAATAAAGTGTTTATATTTCTAGAGGTCACCAAGATGGATTTTAAAATGCATTTTCAAAACATACTTTACCCTTTGAGTAGACATAATATCCGAGGACGAAGCCATGTGATAGCTCAACACTAAATGAAGGGAAAATTTGGAAACTTTAAAAACTCCCATTTTTATTTAAAGGGGAATTCTCCTTTATTGCCAGGAAGCACAAGGTCATATTTTATTTTATTGATTGCAGTGATTATCTTCAAGTTGTTTGTGTATTTTTTTTTGCATATTTACACGATTGCTAGTTATTATTATTGCATTATTATTGTAAAATGGAGACCAGCATCTAGAGCTCGGATGCCCAACCGTTGGCCCAAGGGTAATTTCAGTAATGAGAGTGGAAGCAGTAATATGTTAAGTGGCTGTAATGTCCTTAGTCTCTTACCAGTCACTTTAGTTTGTCTGCAGTCTCTGATCATTCCCTTAAGTAGGTTTGCAGTCTCTGATCATCTCTTGTACCATGTCTGCAGTCTCAGACCATCTCTTGTAATATGTTTGCAGTCTCTGCCCCTGTACACACGGTCGGAGAATCTGTCGGAATGCGTCTTATCGGACCGTGTCTTTAGATAATCCGACTGTGTGTGGTATGCATCGGACTGATTCCGTCCGAATCTCTGTCCGACCCAATTTTCCAACATGTTGGAAATATTTCCCGACCAACTGGGCCGGTCAGACCTAATCCGATCATGTGTATAGCATTTTGATCGGACCAAGTGCCACGCATGCTCAGATCAAATTCCTACATCAAACCTATTGGCTACTAGCCTGAATGTAGTCCCATCTTAACGAAATTACGTCATCACGTTCTGAAAGATCGGATTTTTCGCCAACATTTTCCCGACCGTGTGTATGCAACAGTTTCGGACACAATCCGTCGGACTAAATCCGACGGACAAAATCCGACGGATTTGGTTGGCAAAATCTCCGACCATGTGTACAGGGGCTCTGACATCCTATGTAGTATCTACACAACCTCTGACCATTGCATTTTGCATGTCTGAAGTCTCTGACCATCTCCTGTAGTATGCTTGCTGTCTTTAACCATCTCCTGTAGGAAAACGTAATCTCCTGTAGTATATCTTCCATCTCTGATCATCTCCTGTAGTATGTCTTCAGCCTCTGATCATCACCTGTAGTATGCCTGCGGCCCCTGACCATCTCCTGTAGTATGCCTGCAGCCTCTGATCATCACCTGTAGTATGCCTGCGGCCCCTGAACATCTCCTGTAGTATGCCTGCAGCCTCTGATCATCACCTGTAGTATGCCTGCAGTTCCTGACCATCTCCCGTAGTATGTTTGCTTTCTTCAACCATCTCCTGTAGGAAAACGTAATCTCCTGTAGTATGTCTGCCGTTCCTGACCATCTCCCGTAGTATGTTTGCTTGCTTCAACCATCTCCCGTAGGAAAACTTAATCTCCTGTAGTATATCTGCAGTCTATGATCATCTCCTGTAGTATGTCAGCAGTCTCTGACTATCTCCTGTAGTAGGATTTCTTTCTCTAACCATCTCCCGTAGGAAAACTTAATCTCCTGTAGTATGTCTGCAGTCTCTATCATCTTCTGTAGTATCTCTGCAGTCTCTGACCATCTCCTGTAGTATGCTTGCTGTCTTTAACCATCTCCTGTAGGAAAATGTCATCTCCTGTAGTATGTCTTCCGTCCCTGATCATCACCTGTAGTATTCTGCAGTCTCTGACCATCTCCTGTAGTATATCTGCAGTCTCTGACCATAGTTTCATATTTGGTAAGGTTGAATAAAGACACTAGCCCATCCAGTTCAACCTGTGTACTTGGTGTATGTGTGTTCATGTCTCTTTCATGACCATCTCCTTCTGTTTGCCTGCACCAAGATGTTGGAATGTGTCAAACAGGGGCCAAGAACCTACCTTGAGGTGAGGCGGAATTTCCCACTGACAGCAGAATGTAAACCGTGCTGACATAAAAAACAAACAGCAAGGGGGTCCAGGCTGGTATGGATTTTGAGGGGAACCCCATGTCAAAAAAATAAATGTCCCCCCCCCCAAGTAGATCCAACGTCAATCACAATAAGCGCTGACCTGCACACAAAAAAATTGCCACTTGCAGAACACGACGTTTCCCTGAGTGACAGGTAAACATGGGGATGGGTTCACCCGGTGACATCAACAGAAAAGGTCTGTCCCCAGACTATTGCTACACGGTTGCACAATTGCCTACAGTCTCTTTGTATGGTGCAGCATTAGCATTACCCTTAACTGGAAACATCTGATTGAAATCATGTCAACCATGAGGAAGGGGTGGGGGGACAGTTGGGCATGCTGCAGGAGCAGACTGCAGCATGCCCATGATACAAATGACACCTAACTAGCAATTATTGTTTACAAACTTTTTTATTAGGGTATTTGAGCAAGTACAAAATATAAATGCGCATAGAGGGTAAAGGGTACACTCAAGAACCAAGGTGTGGTTGTACCAAAATACAACTCTCAATGCGATTTCAAACATGCATCTAAGCAAGAAATTCTAGATCAACAATATTTAATGAATTATCTTAAAAGATATCAAAACTAACTGATTAATGTAAATGGGGGGGGGGGAGATAACGTAGATTATACCTGGTAATCTGACCAATTAGTCCATTTGCGGTCAAAAATGTGCATGGAATCCATGAGAATGTGATGCACTCTTTCCATCAGTCTAATAGATTCCATGCGGAGGAGCACCTGTGACCATGGAACTGAGGTACCCCGCCAGTTTAGGGCAATTGCCCATTGGATGGCACTACAAAGTGTATGTTCTAACTTCTGGTGTGGGAGAGGGACCCCTGGGAGTTCAGCAAATAAGATGCATAAGATGCACATATGATAAGTCAAGGTCACGGCACCCCTATTTTTGGAGCACGATCGATGAGGGTTGTTGCCATAAAGATTTCAGAACTTAACAGCTCCAGAACGTTTGTAGGAGGGTACCCCTGTCTGGACAGTCCCTGAAACATGTGTCGAGGGGGTGTAATACCAGTGGGTAAGTAGTTTGACTACTGTCTCTTTGATAGTAATGGATCATGTGCATTTATGCATATTGGAGACAATGTCACACCAGTCCTCCGCCCAGATCTTCTGGTCAGTCTCTGCCTCCCAATCCAGTATAGCCGATGATTTAGCGGTACTATTGTGGTCATTTAGGTATTGATATAAGGTGTCCCCCTATCTCTAGAGAGCTCCCCACAGAGGTTTTCAAATGGAGATGTAGCCAAATCCACGGCTTAAATTGAAAAAATTAGAGAAAAAAAATGCAGAATTTGTAGGTATTTGTAGAATTCGGACATATGAAGGTCATAATTCTGTTGTAGGTGCTTAAATGAGCAAAAAGATGTACCTTGCAATAGAGACCTAAGCCCTTGTACACACGGTCAGACATTCTGACGGAAAATGTCCGATCGGACCGTGTTGTCGGATAATCCGACTGTGTGTGGGCTCCATCGGACTGTTTCCGTCGGAATATCCAAATTACAAAGTTTTAGAGCTGGGCTATAAAACTTTCCGAAAACATGATCCGATTGGACTTTGTCCGATTATGTGTAGAGAATTCCGATCGAGCAAAGTGCCATGCACGCTCAGATCAAATTCCTAGACCAAAGCTGGCTACTAGCCTGAACGTAGTCCCGTCGTAACGAAATAACGTCATCACGTTACGTACGATCGGATTTTCTGACAACTTTGTCCGACCGTGTGTATGCAACACAAGTTTCGGACAAAATCTGACGGATTTTGTTGTCGGAATGTCCGACCGTGTGTACAAGGGCTCAGAGTTACTAGACCCTGTGAGATCCAACTAGAGAACTCTTGGCCTGTATTGAAGGCTGGGGGGAACTGAGGTTCGCCCAAGAATGAGGCTAAGCCTGGAGGACTAGGGAGCAATTCAAATGTTGTCTTATAAAGAGACCAGTGGTAGAGGGACTGGCCCACTATACCATTAAGAGGTGCAAAATCTTTAGGGGAGACAGAGCATGACCAGAGGAGACCTTGAAGGTAGAACGGGGCAATCAAGGCCTTTTCAAACTGCAGCCATGGGGTAGAGGAGGAAGAGGTATGTCATTGAGCTAATTGTATGAGGCATGAGGCCAGGAAGTATTTCCATAGATCCGGACAGCCGAGGCCATCTCTATATTGCACCCTATACATCAACAAGCGGCCCGTTTGAGGTTTCTTGTTTTCCTAACTAGCAATTATCTCCAAGTTCCACATTTTCTTCAAAATGCAATCACAAAACCCAATAATTCAATTTTGATTTTCTGCCGTCTCGCTGTTTTGTCTAATTCAGCGTTAATTAGTTGTCATACGAACTGCCATATGCGTCCAGCTGTCAGTCATGTTATTCATGTGCTGATCAACCATAATATAATGGAATTTGATGCAATAACATTGACTGACGACATTTGTACAGCTCCAAATCACTGTCAAAGGTTTTTATTTTATTTAACTGTTCTAGAGAAAAAACTGAAATCAGTGCCATAATTATCTCAACAGCACTTCCTTGGCAGGCTAAAAAAAAGTAGTGTCTGGGTAAACGCTCCTGTTTACAGAAATTCTGATAAATTCTAATCTCTTCCAACCAGGACCAATCAATATAGACCAAAAAAATGCAAATGAAAAGCCTGCAACACTTAAAGCTGACTGTTATCGAAAGGTGAGCATGGTGCTATGTCCTCGGACCTGCTGGGATGGATTTATTTATTTCATTTTATTTATTACAAGTATTTAAATAATAGCACCAATAATTGCAGTGAAGAAAAACTTTTTTTTGGAGGGGGGGTTTTTGGTCTTTTTTTATTTGTTGCGCAAAAAATAACAACCCCATTGGCAATCAAATACCCCCAAAAAAAGCTCTATTTGTGGGGAAAAAAGAGATAAAAATTTAATTTGGGTAGAACGTTGCATGACTGCGCATTAAGAATGTGACAGCGCTGAAAGCTGAAAATTGGCCTTGGCAGGAAGGAGGGATAGTGCCCAGTATTGAAGTGGTTAAATCCCCTTTCTTCCCGATTCTGATGCTCAGTTTGAAATTCAGCAAGTCGTCTCCACCAAGCCCAGATGCCTAAATGCATTGAGTTGCTGCCATGTGATTGGTAGATTAGAAATTTGTGTTGCCAAGCAATTGAACAGGTGTACCTAATACAGTGGCTGGTGGGACGTCTAACATTGGCCAAAGATGGAGGTTAAAGTGGTTGTAAACCCTTACAAACCGCTTTGACCTACAGGTAAGCCTAGATTAAGGATTACCTGTAGGTCCAAGAAATATCTCCTAAACCTACACGGTTTAGGAGATATTTACTAAAAGACAGGCACTGCTGTCTACGGCGTATGCGCACTATCGCTGTTAGCAGCACACCGCTGCTAACGGTGATATGCCGTTAGTGGCGGCTCCTGTGCGCATGCACGGGAGTGACGTCATCGCTGCTCCGGCGCTGTGAGTGGCCGGAGCAGCGACACCCGGAAGAAGATGGACGCTCCATACTACAGGGGACAGCGGTGACATCGCTGGCTCCTGTGTCAGGTAAGTGACACATAATGGGCTACTATGCAATGCATAGTAGCCCATTATGCTTTACCTTTGCAGGAAGGCAAAGAAGAAGTAAACCCATCAGGGTTTACTTCCTCTTTAACATCATCCGACCCAGCCACACAGATGTAAGGGGGGTCTCTTATCGGGCCCCTGAGGTATCGGGGGGGCTCTGTTGGGAACTCTGATATAAGGGGAAGTATAATGGGGGGTCAGATTTATTTATTTTTGTCTTTCAGATCTGTAAAATATACGTGGCTCTTGAACTGAAAACTTGTAAAGGTGTAAAGGTAGGTGGCACAGTGCAGAATCCAATGCCAAGAAATGACAGTGCCTTCTAGAAGCCATGTAAAAGGCTGGGTAAATCTAACGACCATGGATTATTTTTTAAATTGAGATTATTATGAGAATTTAGTGCAATGTTAGCACGGGCACCATGTTTTTTCTAACTAGCAATAACAATTGCAAAAATTTTATAATTACACAAAAGGATGTAAATCACTCTTTTATTATGGACGCCATGTGTGCAAACCTTGAAAGTAATTTTGTGTTGCTGCAGCAAAGACAAAATTTAAATAAATTCCATTTAAACGATTGAAGTATTCATTATTTTCTAGGAGAAAAGATCTATGCAAATGGCAGTACATTTAAGGTGCATATGTAATAAGGCCGTTTAATGTGATTTTTCTCTCTAAGTAGGAAAGGTGATCATCTGAGCACGCTGCTCACAATATTACTTTTTGTTGACGCAGTGCAAGTCACAAGACCGCTAATGCCTTCTGTTATTGTCATATATGTGGCACCCTCTACCCTTAGGTAGGTGCTAGTATAGGTTTTTATGTAAGCTGCCAGCGCAGGTAAATTTAAGCAGGCCTATGATGTGAGCTAGGCCTGTTTGTTTTGATCTGGGGAGAGGGGAGTGGTTTAGTGTAGCAGTAGGTGACTGACATGTGTCTCAGCTCTTGGGCGCCTCCCCTGTTTCCAGGAAAAAGGTTCTGGAAAAGGGGTAGGGCAGAAAGCTGGAGTGACATGGGGTGCATGTGAGGAGCTTTGACCAATCCCCAATTAGGATTTGCAGGGGGCTGGCCTCCTACATATACCCATGGTCAGCCTACTGGGTGGAGGTGTTGTCAACTGGATGATGTTGTGTAATGCCTGGCCTGTACACGCAGTCGGACATTCCGACGACAAAATACGTAGGATTTTTTCCGACGGATTTTGGCCCAAACTTGTCTTGCATACACACGGTCACACAAAGTTGTAGGAAAATCCGATCGTTCAGAACGAGGTGACGTAAATCACTTACGACGGGGCTATAAAGAGGGCAGTAGCCAATAGCTTTCATCTCGTAATTTATTCTGAGCATGCGTGGCACTTTGTCCTTCGGAATTGTCTACATACGATCAGAATTTAAACGATCGGATTTTGTTGTCGGAAAATTTTAGATCCAGCTCTCAAACTTTGTGTGTCGGAAATTCCGATGGAAAAAGTATGATGGAGCCCACACACGATCGGATTTTCCGAGAACACGATCCGATCGCACATTTTCTGTAGGAAAGTCCGACCGTGTGTACAGGACATTAGTCTGTCGTGTCTGAGTTTTTATAGTATAAACTATACAAATATTTTGCAATTAAATAACATTTCTAATCATATGAATCATATCATATCCCACACCCACCTAACTGTCCCCGAGCCACCCCCATCAAATCATTCTCTGCAGCTATTACCTTTTGTACCACCACCCCCTCCCTTTAGAATGTAAGCTCTACGAGCAGGGCCCTCCTGTACCTTTTGTATTGTACTGTAATTGTGTTGTCCCCCCTATACATTGTAAAGCACTGCGTAAACTGTTGGCACTATATAAATCGATGCTAATAATAATAATCATATGAAGTTAATCACAAGAGTCCCCCTTTACATCAGAGTCTGCAGAGTTCCTATACACTGTAAGGGTGGACTCTGCAGACTCTGATATAAGTGAGAACTCTGGGGACTCTAACATAAGAGATGCTCTTGGAACCCTGTTCTAAGGGGGGGCACTGAGTACTCTGATGCACGGAGAGGACTCTGATATAAGTGGGAACACAGTGACCTCTGGTGTAAAGGGGAACTGTAATATAAGGGGTGCTCTGCAAACCCTGGTTTACCTTAGTGTACTCACTCAGAGGCAGGAGAGAGAAGGGGGAAGACTTCAGTCACAGACAGGGATGGATGGTGAGTTCGTTCACCCCTTGGCAGTCAGCACCTCTCATCCAGATGTACCTGAGGCTGCTGGACTTCAAATTTAAGGCCCCCACAGTGCCGGGGATTGCAGTGTGGGCAGACACAGAGGGGTGCGGCGGGAGGAAGAGGAGCAGATTGAGCCCTCTCTCCTCTCCCATCTGTATGTGGGGGGGATTGGTAGTAATGGCTTTGGGCAGTGTAAAAGAGACACTCTCAGCTTAGACAACTGAAGCCAGCAACCCTGCTGGGAGGCCATAGTCCAGTCTTAATAATGTGTCTGGGTTTTAGGCAGTTTGAAACCCGGACACATGATTCCAAACCCGAACTGTCCGGGTGAATCCTGGACAGGTGGCAATCCTAGGTGTACCTCAGGCAGGGAGTTGGGAGGGAGCCTCTCCTTACACGGACATGGAGAGGTGTCCTGGAACAGGAGCTGGAAGGACAGCTGGTTAGAGCGTTCAGCGTAAAGTCCCTCAGGAAGGATCCAGGGTAGGTGTCGGTGAGTGGAAAGCACAGTGGAAAGATCTGGAAGAGACATGCAAGGGGGAGCTGGATGTAGAGCCAGAGGGAGACTCTGTGGGAGTTTTGTGTGAAGTCACTGCAGCCAGGAGTGTGGGCAGGATTTGCAAGTCAGACTTGCTGGGATCAGTAGTCCATCTACATTTATTCTTCTCTATCAAATCTGTTGCTATCACCAAAGGGGTACTGCAGACCCCGGCCCACAAAAGGCCATCAAGTAAAGACACTAGGACTTCTTCAGAGTGAGGCCTAGTCATGTGCTGATGGTGTGACAGGAGTACTAAAGTTGGACAGAGAAGTAGTGTGCTGGAGGAAGCGTTCTGAGGTAAAAGTCTGTCAAGTTTAGGGTCAGCCATCTTGTTCTTCTGACAAGTGTGATGCTGTTACCTTTATTCTACAATAGGCCATCAAGTAAAGACACTAGGACTTATTCAGAGTGAGGCCTAGTCATGTGCTGATGGTGTGACAGGAGTACTAATGTTGGACAGAGAAGTAGTGAGCTGGAGGAAGTGTTCTGAGGTAAAAGTCTGTCAAGTTTAGGGTCAGCCATCTTGTTCTTCTGAGAAGTGTGACATTGTTACCTTTATTCTACAAAGTACAATTTATCCTAGTTCAATCCCCTAATAAAAACAACAAAAACAAGCAAGAGACTGTTCACTGACTGAGAAGTGTGTCTAATGGAGGTCTGGGAGCAGGGTGAAATGTGTGAATGCTGTAACACGTAGCAACCCGGCGCTAGGGTTGCCACATCATCCCTTTAATCCAGGACACATACTAAGTACACAGGTTCTGAGGCTGATTTAATGCAGATAAGGCACCAAGTGAAGTTTAATTACCACCTTAATCAGCCACAGAACCCGTGTAATTAATGTGTGTCCCGGATTAAAGGGATGATGTGGCAACCCTTCCCCGCGCCCGCGTGGCCATCGCTACATATATAAAACACAAACTTTGGTACCAATAAAAGATATACAATTTACACAGTAACACAGTTGACCTCTTGATTGCCCTTTGATGTTAACCCCTTCCCAGCCAGTGTCATTAGTATTGCGTATTTAGTACAACCAAAAAAATAAGAGGTAACACTGCGCTTCAGCACAGGAAAAGCATGCAGCATTGAAAGTCAAGATACACACTCCAAATAAATAATTCTAAAAGAAGTGCAGCGCTAATAAAATGACAACAGATCAAATGGTTAGGAGGAGGATACCTCCAGTATATGATCCCACTACTGATCAAAATAATAAGTATGGATAAATGAGTATACTGTATTTATCGGCGTATAACGCGCACTTTTTTCAGGGGAAAATCGTGGGTGCATGTTATACGCGGATCCACACCAATCCCCGTCGATCTCCGCTGATTGTGAGCGGAGCGATCGCCGTCAAGATACACATAGCCGAGTGTACTTGGCTCCTCTCGACTCCGCTCACAGTCATGCCCAGTCCTGCCATTGGACCTGTTTTATGTCCATCATAGGGCGGGACTGGGTGGGACTGTGAGCGGCGCCGAGAAGAGCCGAGTACACTCGGCTATGTGTATATCGGCTCCAAACAGTCCCTGCGATCTCTGCGACGTTTGCTCCGCTCCAGCAAGTCTCGGCGGCGCTCGCCCTGCTCCGCCCAGTCGCGGCGGTGATCTCGGCGGCGCCAATTTTAAATTCTTACAAGGCTGCAATGGACACTGGGTGCAAGGCTGCACTGACAAGGCTGCAATGGACACTGGGTGCAAGGCTGCACTGGGGCAAAGCTGCACTGACAAGGCTGCACTGACAAGGCTGCACTGGGGCGAGGCTGCACTGACAAGGCTGCTTTGGGGCAAGGCTGCACTGGGGCAAGACTGCACTGGGGCAAAGCTGCACTGACAAGGCTACAGTGGACACTGGGGCAAGGCTGCACTGACAAGGCTGCAATGGACACTGATAAGGCTGCATTGATGGGCATTTAAATTTAAGTTTTTTTCCCTTAAACTTCCCTCCTAAAAGCTTTTTCCTTAAAATTCCTTCCTAAACTTGGGGTGCGTGTTAAACGACGATAAATACGGTACATACATCACATAAGAAGGGAGGACCCCCCACCATGCACACATCCAATTATTTAGAAAAAAAGGATTGAGAAAATACCTAGGACTTTCTCAAAGGATATGCAGATCTTGTGGGTAGAACACAAGGCAGGAGCATATATAAAAAATTGTATCTTTATTACAAAAAATGTTAAAGCTACACATAGATTAAACACAAACAGCACCCTCTACTAGACAAGGTGAGAGACATGGATCATTGCATTGGATTAGTAAGAAGTCCATCAAGTGCAGACACAATAAGGGGTGTAGGTCCATGAACTCCCCCATGCTTGCTTGTCAACGCGTTTTGCATTAAATGCTTCCTCGGGACTACTGGGTAGGTGCTGATATAAAATGAAAAGAAAAAAATTTACAGAAACGAAAAAATAAATAAATATCAATATATAAGCTGTACACATTTGTATTAGACAGGTATACATATATACAGTATCTCATCTGTTCTGAGTGGAACCTGTCATGTTAAACCGCTGTATGGTCTTGGCCACCGTGCTGCAGCTCAGTTTTAGGGTCTTGGAAATCTTCTTATAGCCTAGGCCATCTTTATGTTGAGCAACAATTCATTTTTTTAGATGCTCGGAGAGTTCTTTGCCATGAGGTGCCATGTCGAACTTACAATGACCAGTATGAGAGAATGAGCGATAACACCAAATTTACCACACCTGCTACCCATTCACCCCTGAGACGTTGGGGGTTATTTACGAAAGGCAAATCCACTTTGCACTGCAAGTGCAATTGAAATGCAGTTGCATTAAATCTAAGGGGTGGATCTGAAATGAGTGGAAGCTCTGCTGATTTTATCATCCAATCACATGCAAGCTAAAATGCTGTTTTTTATTTTCCTTGCATGTCCCTCTGGGATCTACAGCGACTTTAATTGCAAGTGCACTTGCAGTGCAAAGTGGATCCTTTAGTAAATAACCCCCATTGCAACATTAACAAGTCACATGACACCGGGGAGGGAAAATGTGGAAAATTTTGTACTGTTTTGTTGCCAGTGGTTTAGACATTAATGGCTGTGTGTTGAGTTATTTTGAGGGGACAACAAATTTACACTGTTATACAATCTGTACACTCACTACTTTACAATGTAGCAAAGTGTCATTTCTTCAGTGTTAGAAGATAGAAGAAAATATTTACAAAAAAAAGGTGTACTTACTTTTGTGAGATACTGTAAACTGTATATATATATATATATATATATATATATATATATATATATATATATATATATATATATATGCATCTTGGAAAAACAAACAGAAAACAAAAAACAAAAAAAAAACACACACACACATATATATATATATATCTGCTTGCCTGATTGACACTGAAGATCAAGTAATAGGCGAGACCACGCAAACAGAGAAGAATGAAGTCAATCCTTCCACGAAAACAGAAATCCAACTAATGAAAGCATTCAAATCCCACATAGGACACCCAGATGGACGAAAATCCACTTTCCAGGGTGTCTGGAAATTGTGTGTTTTTGGGGGGGTTTTGATCCCTAAGCAACAACAATTTATACCTCAAAAAAAGGAAAGGGTTTACATTTATGTTTTTTTTTTTTACTTTTTTTTTTGTAAATGAATGGGTTTAGCTGTTTATCAGCAAGCCTATTTAGAGCAGAGTTCCACCCAAAAATGGAACTTCCGCGTAAAGGGTGGGCAGGAGGGACGGCTGCCCCTGGCGCAATGGTTTATTGCAGGGGTAGGGGGCACCCTGATCCTAACCCTAAGGGAAAGGGGGGTGCAGTTTGGCATCTTTGCCCTGGGCGCTAGATGACCTTGTCCCGGCACTGCAGGTGACACCCTGACATGCCACATTTGGCATGTCATTTTTTTTGGGGAGGGAGCCAGGACCCTCTTTTCAGAGGGTCCCCGGCTCCCACTTCCTCCCGGCTCCCACTTCCTCCCGGCACACCGTGGCACCGGAAGGAAGATCATCTCTCCCCCTCCCTCTCGGCAATCATCTGGGACACGTCACAGGTCCCAGATGATTGCCCGGAAAGTCACGGCGCGCGGCTCGCGCATGCGCTATGGGTGCCCGGCTGCGAAGCCACAGCCAGGCGCCAACACTTACAGTGCTGGCTCCGCAGAGAGGAGGGGGGCTTCGCTGCCCTGCATCGCTGGACCCTGCGACAGGTAAGTGTCCGATTATTAAAAGTCAGCGGCAGTATTTGTAGCTGGTGACTTTTATTTTTATTTTTTTTAGCAGAACTCAGCTTTAAGAGAGTGTTAGTTAAATGATGACACACTGTTGAGTCAGTATGTCCTCATAGTGTAATAAGTGGGCTGATACAATTATTGTATCGTTTTACATTTATTTACCTGAATGTGAAGGTTTAGCTGTTTATCAGCAAAGTAATCATGCTGAGTGTTAAATGACGACACAGTTTTAGGTCACCATGTCCTCGGAGTGTAATCAGTGGGCTGATAGCATTCATTTGATTTTTGAAGTTTTGCTTTTATTTAAAGTGACACTAAGCTCTGATTTAAAATAAAACTTAAATTCCAGTCTGCACTCTTAACTCAAAAAAGCCCCTTCTATTACTCTCAACCACCTCCAAATCTCCAAATTCCCTGGACTCTATGGCCCCACTGCATGTAGAAATGTACTTATTCTCTTTTGCTTGCTGCTGAGATGGACTATGGATTATGGGAATTGTGGTGTCCACAGAGCAGTGTACATGACTGCAACTAATGTGCACTGCTCATTCCAAAAAAAAGAAAAAAAGAAAAAGAAAGGAAGTGAGGGGGAAAAGGGGAGGTTTGGATGTTACATGGAGGCAGAAAAATGCAATAAGAAACAATTTAATGACATTTACTACTTCCCGTCCGTGCTATAGCCGAAAGACAGCTACAGTGCCGGCTTACTTTGCCATAAGGGCATACATGGACGTCCTCCCATGATTGCGCTGCCTGCACACCCCTGTGGTGCTCTGTGATTGCTGAGTTCTTCATATTAAGCTGATCACAGATCGGGGTAAAGAGCCAATCACAGCAGCCCTTTACTACATCATCAGCTGTGTCCAATGACAGCTGATCAGGATATAATTACGAGCCGGTTATCGGCTTTCCTTTCCTCAAGCTGACAGTGTGAGAAGAGGAGAAGAGAGCCAATAACTGGCTTGTGTTAAAGGGACATTGGTACTGATAATCAGTGATTATCAGTGTCCTGATATCAGTGCAGTCGCAACAGTGTCCACCAGTGCTGCCAATCAGTGCCCATCAGTGCCACATATCAGTGCTGCATAACTGTACCACCTATCAGTGCCCTTCAGTGCCGCCTATCAGAGCCCATCAGTGCTACCTATCAGTTCCTATCAGTGCCACCTATTAGTGCTCATCAGTGCTGCCTATCAGTGCAGCCTCATCAGTGCCTACTCAGCGGTGCCCACCAGTGCTGCCTCATCAGTGCCCATCAGTGCAGCCTATAAGTTCCTATCAGTGCCACCTATTAGTGCTCATCAGTGCTGCCTATCAGTGCAGCCTCATCAGGGCCTACTCATTGGTGCCCACCAGTGCTGCCTCATTAGTGCCCATCAGTGCAGCCTATCAGTGCCCATCAGTGCTGCATCCTCAGTGCCCATCAGTGCAGCCTATCAGAGCCTATCAGTGCCACCCATCAGTGCCCATTAGTGCTGCCTATCAGTGCAGCCTCATCAGTGCCACCTCATCAGTGCCCACCAGTGCTGTCTCATTACTGCCCATCAGTGCCACCTATCAGTGTCCTTCAGTGCCGCTTCATCAGTGCCCATCAGTGCAGCCTCATCAGCGCACATCAGTGAAGGAGAAAAATTACTTGTTTGCTAAATTTTATTACAAACTATGAGAAAGGTTTGTTTGTTTTTTCAGAATGTTTGGTCTTTTTTGTTTGTTTAGCAAAAAATATAAAGCCAGTGATGATTAAATACCACCAAAAGAACACTGTTTGTGTGAAAGAAATTTATAAATTGTTTCATATGGGTACAGTGGTGCATGACCGCGCAATTGTCATTCAAAGTGTGACAGTGGTGCAAATTGGCCAGAGCAGGGGTAAGGGGGTAAAATTGCCCTGTAATAGCAATTACTGAGCAGCACAAAATACTTGGTTGTGTATTCTCTGAAAGGTGCTGTACTGGGAGGTGGGTAGGTGGTGGAACCAAGGGATGGTGCTCAGAGACGGGTAGGGGGTGGAGACGAAGGGTAACTTCCCTGTCAACATTAAACCTAATTTGCCGCTTATTTGTCCAATTAGAGAGAGCATTGAGGTTGACTTGTAAATTGGAGACATCCTGTAAGGATGTTATTCCATTGCATAGCTTGGTGTCATCTGCAAAGACTGAAGTTGTGTAGATCCCAGTGCCTGTGCAGTTCTTGGGTGTGTTCACAAATACCTGACACAAATCCAGAGTCGTAACTAGAACCTTCAGGGCCCCGATGCAAGAAACCATGAAGGGCCCCCCTGAACCCCAGCCAGGGCCCTTCCCTCCAAATCTACCACTAGCATCAGTAGTTTTTTTTTTATTCGTTTTTTTTTATTTTTAGGTGCCCAATTGGGGGACTGTCCCTAGACAGGATGGGGTCCCCGTCCCCAGAAGAGATGAGGTCCTTTTCTCCAGGGCAGATGAAGTTACTGCCCCAGGTGAGAAGGGGTCCCTGTCCCCAGGGGAGATGGGGGTCCCTGTCCCCACGTGAGAAGGGGCCCCTGTCCCCAGGGGGAGATGGAGGGGGTATGTAATGGTGTGTGGGGGATGGGGTCCTCTCACTCACCATGACCAAGCTGCAGGCCGCGCACTCATCCATGTTGGCCTGGGCTCCATCCAGTGTGCTGGACGGGTGATCAGCATATCTCCCAGAAAGACCTTTCATCATCTGTGTATGACGGGGAGGAGGGGGGCTGGCAGACAAGCCTGCAGTGTCCTCGGGGAGTCAGCTCTCATAGGGCTGCACTGCATCTGTGTGCTTAAAGTTTGTTTACCCGGGAGAAGTATGCAGTGCAGTGTGGGCCTGACTCGGGGGGTGGGACTCTGGCTGAGGAGAACAGACATCGGACTGAGCGGCAATGCATGGAGCAGGAGAGGGGTACTCTGAGGAGCCAGCCGAGGACACAGGTCATGCGGGAAATGCACAACTAAAGAGCAGCCAGTGCGATAGTCGAGCATGGAGCTCTGCTAGTCACCCTCCACCTCCAGCCACCCGTGTGCATGGTGCACTGGTACCCCTAGCTACCTATGCTGCTGCCGGCCATATGTAGAGGGCGCTGCATGGGCCCCCCTGCAGCACAGGGCCCAGTTGCGGTCGTGACTGCTGCACCCCCTATAGTTACGCCCCTGCACAAATCATTTTCTGGTGTACCCTCTCACCTCGTGACTTGCTACAAATTTACAATGTTGCATGTTTTTAGCAATACATGGTGGACCTTTTTTGAAGAATGATAATAGTTGCTGTATATTATGACATGGAATAAATTTCCTCACTTGCACTTCCAAACTTACCGAAAAGGTCCACTTTAACAGACATATTTGTTTGGGGGGGATTGACCCTTCACCCGATACAGAATTGTATTCATGAATCCACAATGTGAAGTGTCATTCAAGGCAAACTGTTAGCTCATAAAGTAGCCAATTTCTTGCGGAAAGGTCAAATTTGTTATCTATCAAAATAGTCCAAGATAGAGGAATAATGAGCTGCCTAAAAGCACTGGCCTTTTTACCTTCAGAATGGGCTTCTAAATCTTGGTCAGAAGAACACTGACTGGAAATCATTCTGCTTCGTCTGCCGGAAAGGTCAGGCGCTGAAATATTACAGGATCATTTTACTGCGTTTTAATGGGAAGCAAAACATATCGGTCCACACCAACAGTTTATATTTACCGTCCTCCCACTTTGTGGGGGATTTCTCGGCGGCCGCTTGAACAATAGGACAAACCGCGCCCGGCTGTCATCCACCGAGCCGGCATAGAAAAATAAAACAGGGGGCGTAAATATTTTGTGTATTATTTCCCAGTGCTAGAGAGGTTATCAAATGCCAAACTAGTTTTCAGCACCGCTTCCTCATCCCGATTCTGAGATTCAACGGCAATGAGAAAATTCCCCAGGGAAGATCCAGCAATAGCTCTGCTTAGGAAGTGAGAAATTGTGAAGCTTGCTATACTTTTTCATGTTGCTTCTTTTTATTGGTTTTATTGCTCGATGGGCCTTTCCTTTTATTTTTTCGCTTAACTATATTACAAACAAAGAAATAATAACTGAAGAAATGATTGTAAAATACTTCTACTTGTCAATAAATAATAATAGTTCAGTAGTGGTAAAAATTATAAAAAGCAGCTTTTGTGGCAATCCTCACCTTAAATCCATAGCTACCCTCCCTTCCCGCAGTGATTACTTTCCAACACTAGATGTCTTCAGTCCTCCGGGTTCAATGGTTCAGAGATGGCCAGAATTATTCAAACCACTTTCTCTGAGACCAGGATGTCCTTAATCCGATTGTGTGTGGTCTCCATCGGACTGTTTCCGTCTGAATATCCGACGGACCAAGTTTTCCAACTTGTCTATAAAATTTTCCAACAACATGCTCTGATCAGACATACTCCGATCATGTGTAGACTACTCCGACGGACAAAGTGCCACGCATGCTCAGATCAAATTCCTAGACCAAAGCTATTGGCTACTAGCCTGAACGTAGTCCCGTCGTAACGAAATAACGTCATCACGTTATGTACAATCGGATTTTTCGTCAACTTTGTCCGACCGTGTGTATGCAACAGTTTCGGACAAAATCCATCGGACAAAATCCGTCGGACAAAATCCAACGGATTTGGTTGTCAGAATGTCCGACCGTGTGTACAAGGGCTAAAGGGCTCTGTCAGGACCTGACGACTAAGCAGAGCCCTTCATTAAATCTGCACAGGTGTCATAATGGTGGTGCCGGGGAGGGGGGGGGGGGGTGGAGCAAAGAAACAGAGGACTGAATTTCCTCTTTAACTATCCTTATCACTCACTTATTCTCCAATCAATGCCTCCAACCTGCAATCTAAGGGCAGGCAGAGAGTGGGGGGTCATTTTTCTGCTACAAAATGGCCTCCCTTAATTTTTCCCTATGCTTCCAAATCCCACGCTTCTTCAAAAACTATCCATGCCTGTCTCTTTAAGTGTATCTTGTCACTCCCAGCCAAGTCAGGTACAGTAGGTCTTCCCTTAGTTTGTCCTCAAGTAGTCAAGTCATGTAGGCCTTCCCTTAGTTTGCCTTTGTGTAGTCATCTCGTGTAGCCCTTCCTTTATTTTGCCCTAATTTGGTCATGTTGTGTAGCCCTTCCTTTGGTTTGCCTTCATGTAGTCATGTCATGTACCCCTTTCCCTAGTTTGCCTTTATGTAGTCATCTAACGTAGCCCTTTCTTTAATTTGCCCTAATTTAGTCATGTCATGTAGCCCTTCTCCTAGTTTGCCTTAATGTAGTCATGTCATATACTGTAGCCCTTCCCCTAGTTTGCCCTCATGTAGTTATGTCATGTAGTTCTTCTGTCACGGTCAGGGATCAGGCTCAGAGACCAGTAGCTATAGCAGCAGAGAGGTTCCCACCAACCAGCAGGATACGTACACAAGCAGGCCACCCTGGCAGATTATGTGGGATCACCCGAGGTCGGGGTCTAAGCACTTATCAGTATTCACCAGAGCTCCTGATGGTGGAGGTGATTTATGATGCATAGTTAGTACCAGGTCACATTCCTCAGGATTGCCCCACCAGGAGGTGAGCGAGCAGGGGTCCAGTAAAAGATATGGCAGGTAGGGATCAAGCAGAAACATGGTCAGTAAATAAGCCAAAAGTACAGAGACAAAAACACACAGAGCTGACAGGCAGGGAAGGAGGAGGACAGAGGAGAGCTGTGGATGACGGAGGCACGTAAACTGACCACAGTAATCAGGTCTCAGCAGCCATGATTATCGTGGTCAGTACACAGAGGGGGGACACAGGAACTGGCATGATCAGCTAGGTTTTTTACAGCTTAGAGAGGAGCAGGTTACACAGCACAAGCACTGTGCTGTTTACCCTGCTATAAGGGAACAGGATTTCTCTCTTTGTTTTTTTCTTTTTTTTTACGGTTACAAAAATCAGGAAGTTCATGGGAGGAGCAAAGGTTCATCAGAAACAAGGTACAAGACAATAAGGGAAGCTGCCCAGCATCTCAGGGGTAATAGCAAGAAGAGTTACAGCTAGAGACACTGCAGAGATTGCAGGTACAGATCTAAACCCTGACACCTAGCCCTAAATTGTCCTTATTTATTCATGTCATGTAGCCCTTCCCTTAGGTTTTTGTCCGTGTAGTCATGTCATGTATCCCTTCCCTTAAGTGGTTGTAGAGACAGAAGGTTTTTTCTTTTTCATTTTATGCACTAAAATAAAAAGCCTTCTGTGTGTAGCAGCCCTCCTCAGCCCCCCTAATACTTGCCTGAGCTCCATCTCGATCCAGCGATGTTGCACGAGGGGCACGGCTGTCTGGGACTCTCCCTCCCTCCTCATTGGCTGAGCCATTGGCTCCTGCTGCTGTCAATTAAAGTAGAGGAGGATCTAGGGCTGCTCTGTGCAAAACCACTACACAGAGCAGGTAAGTATAAAATGTTTGTTATTTTTAGCTATTTAAGCTTAAAAAAATCAAGACTTTAGTATCACTTTCATTTTACCCCATGTAGTTATGTCATGTAGCCCTTCCCTTCATTTACACTTATTTAGTCATGTCATGTAGTCCTTGAGTTAGTTTGTCCTCATGTAATCATTTAGCCTTCCCTTAGTTTGCCCTCATATAGTCATATCATGTAGCCCTTCCCTTACTTTACCATCATGTATCCTTCCTTTAGTCTGCCAGTAGCCATCCCCTAGCTTGTTCTCATGTGGTTAAACCATGTAGTACGTCCCTTAGTTTGCCCTCATGTAGTCATGTCATGTAGCCCTTCCATTAGTTTGTCCTCATGTAGTCATGTAGCCTTCCCTTAGTTTGCCCTCATGTAGTCATATCATGTAGCCCTTCCCTTAGTTTGCTATGATGTAACCTTCCTTTAGTCTGCCCTCATGAAGTCATGCCATTTAACCTTCCCTTAGTTTGCCCTCATGTAGTCATGATCTGTAGCTTTCCCTTCGTTTCCCTCATGTAGTCATGATCTGTAGCTTTCCCTTAGTTTACCCTCATGTAGTCATATCATCATGTAGTCCTTCCCTTAGTTTGCCGCCATGTAACCTTCCTTTAGTCTGCCCTCATGCAGTCATGTCATGTAACCTTTCCTTAGTTTGCCCTCAAGCAGTCATGTAATGTAGCCCTTCCGTTCATTTGCCCTCATATAGTCATGTCATATAGCCATCACCCTAGCTCATTCTCTCATGTAGCCATGGCATGTAGGCTTTCCCTTAGTTTCCCCTTATGTAGTCATGTGATGTAGCCCTTGTTTTAGTTTGTCATCATGCAGTCATGTAGCCTTCCCTTCGTTTGCCCTCATGTAGTCAGCCCTTAATTTGCCATCATGCAACCTTCCTTTAGTCTGCCCTTATGTATTGAAACCATGTAACCTTTCCTTAATCTATATTGTAGTCATGACCTGTAGCTTTCCCTTAGTTTCCATCATGTAGTCATATCATGTAGCCCTTCTCTTAGTTTACCCTCATGTGCTCATGCCATGTAGCCCATTCCTTAGTTTACCCTCATGTGTTCATGCCATGTAGCCCATTGCTTAGTTTACCCTCATGTGTTCATGACATGTAGCCCATTCCTTAGTTTACCCTCATGTGCTCATGCCATGTACTCCTTCCCTTAGTTTACCCTCATGTGTTCATGACATGTAGCCCATTGCTTAGTTTACCCTCATGTGTTCATGACATGTAGCCTTTCCCTTAGATTACCCCCATGTGTTCATGCCATGTAGCCCATTCCTTAGTTTACCCTCATGTGTTCATGCCATGTAGCCCATTGCTTAGTTTACCCTCATGTATTCATGACATGTAGCCCATTCCTTAGTTTGCACTCATGTTTTCATGGCCTGTAGCTTTCTCGTAGTTTCTCTCATGTAGTCATATCATGTAGCCCTTCTCTTAGTTTACCCTCATGTGTTCATGCCATGTAGCCTTTCCCTTAGATTACCCTTGTTAGGTGTGACCTCAACAAGTCACCTATTTGTCAGGTTATGTTACCGTTTCCCAATTGTTAGTTAGAGTTCTTATCTAAGCAAAGAGACACGGAGGTACTCAGTATTTCTGCTCAGAAGTCCGTACTTAACTCTGACTCTGAGGCTCTTTATTACATCTCTTTTATAGACAGAAAAAGGCAAGCATCAGCAATGTAAAAAAACAACAATTTGCAAAGAAAAGGCAATTCTCCAGGTGTTATCAGCTGATAAGACAATCTTCTGGGCGTAGACTGCGTTTTAGGGCTGATGTGGCCTCTTCTTATGCGTACGTGACTAAAGATGATGAGTCCTTATTTTACTGAGAAGGATAAAGACAGACAAGTATTTAGTAAAACATACTGTCAACCATTTTGTTTCCACATACCTTGATCCTTACATTTCCCCCTTTGACATCACCCCTCCCTCTTGCCCTGGGTCCACCTGAACAAGTTCTAGTCGGCCTATATCCAGAGTACTCTCCCTGACCGCGAGTTGTCAGAGGGGTATACACCCATCCCCCTGGACAGTACCAACATCTAAAACTCAGGAAGAGTGGCTTTTCTGCAAGATGGGTGATGTCAAGGATCTAAATCCACCTATCTTCACAAAAGTTCCATCTTTTCCGCAGCATTTACCTTGGCTTTCTTGCAAAAGCACATGAGCAGTTTAAAGCATGCATAAAAGAAAAATACGAATAAGAGCACCACTATAATTGTCATTGCTGCCTTCTTAACCCAAGAGAATAACCCTGAGAAACTAAAAGTTCCACCAAACGGATCCCAGTCGCGACCAATATTTCGGGCCTTCTCTTGTAAATTCTTTACTTCCGTACGGTGTTGTGCAATGATGTCATAATAGTCAGGTACCTCAATGCTGGTGTTATGTATCCAAGTACAGCACTCATAGTCCTCAGTAGTTTCACAGAGTCCTGTCAGTGCTGCACTCATACTTTCAATTGCTAATTCATGTAATTCTAATTGTTGTCTGATGGCTCTGGTCTCCAGATTTAACTTAGTAATATCATCAGAGTTTTTCTCCAAAACATCATTAATAATTCCTGTATAGTTATTTAGTCGTTTCATTAAGTCTATACCCCATCCTGTCCAGGACGGGAACCAAGCCCATGCCATGTCCTTCTTCAGGAATATTTCTCTTTTACTACGATACCTGAGGGGATACCTAGGGTGCATGCTAGCTTCTAATAGGTGATCACCTCGTTCATCACCTACTACTCCCATTACTGGTACTAAACTTGCGAGGTAGCACCATCCCTGAGCTCTTCTAGGTATCCAAGTATAACATTTATCCTCACAACAGATATATATATTATTTCCCAGTGCTACTGATCTACTACCGATATTATTTCTATAAAGGGAGGTGTATCCATAAAGAGATAGGTTACTCACTAACCACCTGGTGTTGTTGTCTGAAATATTACCGAGGAACTCAGCTAACGATTGGTGTGTGTGGGTTATACTAGGGTAGAAGACCGTGTTTTTCCCAGGAGTAGCTTTTGGTATGAAAATGGACAAGTTAAATTTGCTGTCTTGGCATTCTCCATTTCCTCCCGTTGTGTTCCCTAGGTTGAAACACCAATCAGGGGAAAAGGCGAGGCCATTTGACTTAAACATTACTGTCTCGCTGGTATTTGTTCTAATTATGTTAATGCTACTGTTAGCAAGATCAGTATAGTTTATAGGAACTGCCATCAGTGGTATACTTGCTGTGCTGGGGTGTAATTTGCTACAAATCCAACATTTCTCATATCCTGACTTCTGGGCATAAGCATATTTAAACTTCAGTAATAACATTTTTTTAGAAAATCCTTCATCCTTGTGTATTTTATTCTGTGAGGTAACCAAACTATTAGCCAGGATTACTGAAACAAAAAGAATAAAAAGATACATGTTGTCATTTGCCAACTGGCTCCTTTTTACAGTGAGAAGCGTGGATCCAGGTAGGTTTCCCTTCCAATTTCACTGAGGTTGCTGTAATCAATAGCACCTGGAAAGGACCTTCAAACCTTGGTTCCAGTGTCTTCCTGGTATGTTTCTTTACATACACATAGTCTCCCGGTTGTAAGTCGTGAGTACCTGTGACAGAATTAGGGTCTGGAAGAGAAGAATACACACTCTTGTGGATTTTAGTCAGACGCTGTTGCAACTGTATTACATACGTAGTTAAACTATCACATTGCAATTGCATACTTTGAGGAAAATATAAACCTAATCTAGGTGCACTTCCAAACAGTATTTCATATGGGGATAACCCGGTTTTTCCTGTTGGGGTGTACCTAATAGAGAACAAAGCTAAGGGTAGGCACTCAGGCCATGGTTTGTTCAACTCCTGCATGGTCTTTTGTATTTTCAGCTTGATTGTACCATTTACTCTTTCTACTGATCCTGAACTCTGTGGGTGGTAAGGAGTATGAAAACTTTGTTGAACCCCTAACATTGCCATCACATTTTGCATTATTTCTCCCGTGAAGTGTGTCCCCCTATCTGATTCTATTGTTTCTGGGAGACCAAACCTAGGTATCAGCTCAGTAATCAGTTTCTTGGCGGTGGCTTTTGCCGTAGCTGATTTTACAGGATAACTTTCGGGCCAGCCTGAAAATAGGCAGATGCACACGAGAACAAATTCAAAGGGGCCGCTCTTAGGCATTTGTATGTAGTCAATCTGCAGTCTCTGAAAGGGATATTGGGCCCGGACCTGATGTTTACGTGGGGTTTTCACTCTCTGTCCTGGGTTATTAATCAGACAGATTTGGCATGCAGCACAGTAGTTCCTTGCAGTACTACTGAATCCAGGGGCTAGCCATCCTTGGCTTACAATCCTATACATAGAATTGGAGCTGACATGAGTGGGTAAGTGGACAGCCGCTGCCATTGCGGGGTATAGAGAAGCGGGTAGACATATTTTGTCTCCTTCTCTCCATACATTGTCAAGGCCTGGTGCAGCTCCCTCCTTAACCCAACGGTCCTTCTCAATAGCCCCTGCTTGTTCCTGTAGTTCGATTAGCTGCTGCCATGTGGTTTCGGGCATACTCACCTGTACCGTGGCTAAGGTCTCAGGGCTTACTTCCCCTAGAGCTGCCTTCTTTGCAGTTAAATCTGCAAATGCGTTTCCTTTTGCCTCAGTTGTTTTTGCGCTCGTGTGTGCCGCTATCTTCATGATGGCTACTCTTTTAACCTTTTGAAGATTGTTCAGGACTCTTTTGATTCCTTCACCATGTTTAACAGGTGTGCCTGCTGCTGTAAGGTAACCTCTAGCTTTCCATATGTGGCCATAATCATGTGCAACACCATAAGCATAGGCAGAGTCAGTGTAAATGTTCCCTTCTTGTCCCTCCAAGTGTTCTAAGGCTTTCTCTAGAGCGGTTAGTTCCGCTTCTTGTGCCGACATGTGTGCTGGTAGTGACTTTGCCTCAATTACCTGTGTGTCCGTTACCACAGCATAACCTGTGTGATATTTACCTTTGTCATCGGCAAATCTACTACCATCTATGTACAGTGTGTGTTCTGCATTTGCAATGGGTATGTCTGTGACATGTGGGAACCCCGTGGTTTCTTGTTCCATAAGTTGAAAACAATCGTGTTCATCAGATGTTATGTCCTGAAACGAAAGTGTGTCAGAATCCTGAGTATCTTGTGCTGTGTCTACACCATTATCATCATTACTCCCCCCTGTCGAATCTGTCTGTAATGGTAAAAGCTGTGCTAAGTTAAAAGAAGTGCATCGCTGAAAGGTAACATTGGGGGGTAGGAGCAAGGTGCATTGTAGACGCAGCTGCCTTGCCATTGATATGTGTTTTGGCTGGACCTGTGACAAGATGGCGTGTATGTCATGTGTGGTATGTACCACTACAGGATTGTCTAAGACAATTTCTGAGGATTTGTCAATGATAATTGACACTGCTGCAACTGCTCGTACACAGGACGGTGATCCTCTAGAGACAGGATCGAGAGCCGCCGAGAAGTATGCTACCGGCCTTTGTTTGATGTGTTGTTGTGTCAACACCCCTGTTGCGTGTCCCGTGATTTCAGCAATGTACAAATGAAATGTTTTGGTATAATCAGGGATCCCGATCGCAGGTGCCGAAATTAGTAACCTTTTTAAGGTGCTAAAAGATTCATGACCTGCTTCTGTGAGTACATAGGGTACTATTTTCAAGCAATCATATAATGGCTGCATCAGAGAACTGGCATGTGGTATCCATTGTCTACAATATGACACCATTCCCAGAAACATACGAAGTTGCTTAAAGTTGCGTGGGACATTCATTTGTCTTATGGCCTGGACTCGGTCTTCAGTGAGGTGTCGAGTACCCTGGGATATACAGTGGCCCAAAAAGACAACCTTTTTCTGACATACCTGTAACTTAGTTCTATTCACCTTGCACCCTTTTTCAGCCAGGAATTGTAACAATGAGAGAGTGGCTTTTAAACAAGTATCGTTATCCGGACAACATAACAATAGGTCATCTACATATATCTTCCCCATCTTGCCAAGCTGCTTCATGTGTGTCCAGCAACTGTGTCACAAATCTGCAGAAGGCGGCGGGTTTTGCTACGGGATCAGGAGCATTCTGTACCAGTGCCATAAGAGTGTTAGCTGTCCAAGGTGCCCATGCCCTCAAGACAACTTGTCGAGTCACCGTAGGCGGTTCTCCTTCCTGCCCGAAATTTGGATTATTCACTTGTATTACCCTAGTCCGACTATGGACTGGAGCTACGGGCTCTGGTCTTTGAGCGCCGCAATGCACACATTCCTGTGCCCAGTCTGGGTTCTGGGTACCGCATACTCGGCATACCCACCCTCTTCCTCTTAAGGAAGGATAAAGTTTTGGTCTTTCATTACCTGGTGTGGTGGTGTTATAAGGAGGTGGAGTATCTCCCGTATTTACCCTATCGCCGGGAGCAGAAGGAAGACTTTTGTGTCGGACCTTCATATCCCATCCACCCTTTTCCTGACAATACTCCCATCCCTCCTCTTTGGCCCTGTTGGATACCTTAATTAGACATTGTATTTGTGATACCCATCCGTTTTTCAATATCTCTCCCTGTCTGTCTTTCTTTATTTCTTCCCAACCTTCTACACTTAATCCATTTTCTCCATCCATCCCCAATTTCTTGAGAATCCTATTTGTGCCTTGTGCCTTATCCTTCCCATACAACATTGTAATTATGTCTTTAACACTATAACATTTCTGAGATTCCTCCTGGGGTTTACCCTGTGTCTGGCCCATTTTGACAGTCTTGCCTAGGTGGCGTTTGGATCACTTATTAAGTGTCTCGTTGCCTTCTCCTCCTAGGGTGCCAAAATATTAAAACTTTGTCCGGGGTATTTACTTTGAAACCGAACTACTTTATACCCCAACCAGACAATGAATGCGACTACTAATACAGCAGACACGACAATCACAATCATCACTTATAGGTGGCCAAACACATATGACTAGATCTCCGGGACTTTGTGGAGACCTTATTCCCTTCCCATTACCATGGAATCTCTCAGCATTCGTTTCTTATTCCTGCTTTATCGAGGCAGTCAGGACTTATACTTTCAACCCGTTTTTAGGCTCATGAATCAAAAAGCGTATATCAAACTTAAGTGTCGGACCCCCAAAGTACTCTTATGAGTTAAGGGCGCATTCCGTTACCCATTGGGATGATATATGTTTCAATTCACACCATACAAACAGGGCTTATTTCATTCACAACAGACAGATGACAAGTAGACAGACAAGAAACAACGGTAACATAAGCCAAAATATTAAGTTCAAGACCTGCTTACTACAGAGGTTGGTGTTTACCTGAAGAACAATTCAGACAGATCAGGTGGGCACAGATCTAAGAAGCACAGAGTTTATAAGAAAATAAAGCTTTTCTTACCTGCGCAGGTTTTTGTCTGTGGTTCTTGATGTGCCCGACCACTTCGTTCCGTCCTTATGTTCGTTCGCCTCTTTGTAGTTTCTTTCTGCAGGTCCCTGTTCGGGCGCCAGAATGTTAGGTGTGACCTCAACAAGTCACCTATTTGTCAGGTTATGTTACCGTTTCCCAATTGTTAGTTAGAGTTCTTATCTAAGCAAAGAGACACGGAGGTACTCAGTATTTCTGCTCAGAAGTCCGTACTTAACTCTGACTCTGAGGCTCTTTATTACATCTCTTTTATAGACAGAAAAAGGCAAGCATCAGCAATGTAAAAAAACAACAATTTGCAAAGAAAAGGCAATTCTCCAGGTGTTATCAGCTGATAAGACAATCTTCTGGGCGTAGACTGCTTTTTAGGGCTGATGTGGCCTCTTCTTATGCGTACGTGACTAAAGATGATGAGTCCTTATTTTACTGAGAAGGATAAAGACAGACAAGTATTTAGTAAAACATACTGTCAACCATTTTGTTTCCGCATACCTTGATCCTTACACCCTCATGTGTTCATGCCATGTAGCCCATTCCTTAGTTTACCCTCATGTGTTCATGACATGTAGCCCATTCCTTAGTTTACCCTCATGTGCTCATGCCATGTACTCCTTCCCTTAGTTTACCCTCATGTGTTCATGCCATGTAGCCCATTTCATAGTTTACCTTCATGTGTTCATGCCATGTAGCCCATTGCTTAGTTTGCACTCATGTAATCATGGCCTGTATCTTTCCTGTAGTTTCCCTCATGTAGTCATCTCACGTAGCCCTTCCCACAGCTTACACAATTCAGGGCATTCTTTTCAGAAATGTCACTGGTGTCAAGTTCTGTGGTCAGTTTTCGGTAAAAACAGTTTTAAGCATGCTTTATATTTTGTGTACAGTACACGAGGACTCAAGAGTTTTCAATCCCCCCGAAGTGCTTAATCAGAGTGTAAATCTGCAGAGTTTCCTAAACGTTTCGTCTCATATTTGCAAGCTCCCAAGCGTTCACATGTACATAAACAACAAATGCGAGCTTCAAGAATATCGAGCCCCTAAAAAACGTTGTTGGATTTACAGCTTGCAAATATCTTATTGAAGCAGTTCATCAAAATTCACCGAAGAGTCCCTTGCTATTCCAAGCCATAACTTAGGCAGGCTCAGGTAGGGCATGGTATTAATCTTTAATGACGCTTGATACAATGCCCCATTGCAGATTTTTTAAATTATTCCTGTCTAAAGTTGCTGCAGAACGTTATAATGATTTCAGATCTGCTTCATTTTCCAAATGTGCTAGGAAAAAGAAAAAGTTGTCTTACTCTTAAATCTTGAATAGTCATCTCATGCCTTTTATGTTTATGTGTTAGTTTAGGTATATTAATTAGTCTTTGAAAAATAACTTCAGGCTAACAGAAGAAAACATATTTTTAGTTATTTCAGTATTCCTTCAAAAGATATTTCTCACTTTGGTTAGTGTCTCAATATTTATTTGCCACATGCCAGCTGAACATTGAAGTGCAGAGTAACAAACTGCCGGAAGCAATTATCTTCTACAGTCTGTCGGTGACTCACTCCCTGTTCTGCCCCACTTTTATGTCATTTTTCTATGTTGTATTGAACTGCATTATATATGTTGACATCTAGTAGTGGTTTTGAGCCACAACAACTCATTTACTTATGTGATTTGGTATTTCCTTCTGTTCCCACCTCCTGT
This sequence comes from Lithobates pipiens, assembly GCF_037356315.1. Lineage (NCBI taxonomy): Eukaryota > Metazoa > Chordata > Amphibia > Anura > Ranidae > Lithobates > Lithobates pipiens. The sequence goes on from NW_027507789.1 coordinate 23,529,583, forward strand.
TTAGTGCTAGTTAGTTCAGTCCTCTCTCCCCATCTTGCAGTCGTTATTAGTACAGGGCTTAGGAAAGTCATTGCCTTCTTACACTTCAAAAAATTGGATACACACCCCATGTACTGCAATTGCCTGAAGTAAAATGCACTGGATTCAATTTCTGTATCTTATCGAGGAGTTAAGCTGCCTGTGGATGTTGCCATATCAGCAGGTGACCATGCTGTCTGGACAGCCTTGGTCTAAGGAGGTATATTAAAGGGGTTGTAAAGGTTTGTTTTTTATTTTCTAAATAGGTTCCTTTAAGCTAGTGCATTGTTGGTTCACTTACCTTTTCCTTCGATTTCCCTTATAAATGTTTTTTTTTCTTTGTTTTCTTTGTCTGAATTTCTCACTTCCTGTTCTTCCTCAGTAAGCTGTTCTGGCTGACTAACCACCAGCTCGGATGATGGTGAGAAGTTTACTGAGGAGAAACAGGAAGTGAGATATTCAGACAAAGAAAAAAAACATTTAGAAGGGAAATTGAAGGAAAAGATAAGTGAACCAACAATGCACTAGCTTAAAGGAACCTATTTAGAAAATAAAAAACGAACCTTTACAACCCCTTTAATGCTTAAAGGGGTTCTGCACTCAAAATACAACATTTGCCCATTCTGTTGCCTATAGTTAATATATCTCATAATGCCACCTGTTTTTTTTTTTTGATTCACCTACCTTTTGTAATCTTCAGTACTTTATTTTAAACCCCTGCGGCGATGGGCGGTCTCTTGCGGGGATCAGCGTAATTTCCTGTTGAAGCCCGCACTGTCTCCTGGGATCTCGTTCGTGTAATCCCAGGAGACATTGCGGCTAATGCACCCGACATCTCGCGAGATTTCGGGTGCTACAGCCGACATCTCGCGAGATTTCGGGTGCTACAGCCGACATCTCGCGTGATTTCGGTAATTACAGCCGAGATCTCGCGAGATCTCGGCTGTAATTACCAAAATCACGCGAGATGTTGGCTGTAGCACCCGAAATCTCGCGAGATGTCGGGTGCATTAGCCGCAATGTCTCCTGGGATTACACGAACGAGATCACAGGAGACAGTGCGGGCTTCAACAGGAAATTACGCTGATCCCCGCAAGAGACCGCCCATCGCCGCAAGAGACCGCCCATCGCCGCAGGGGTTTAAAATAAAGTACTGAAGATTACAAAAGGTAGGTGAATCAAAAAAAAAAAACAGGTGGCATTATGAGATATATTAACTATAGGCAACAGAATGGGCAAATGTTGTATTTTGAGTGCAGAACCCCTTTAAAGCGGCATTGGAAACAGAAAACTCCCTTAACCGGTTGCGGACCAGCCATCGCAGTTTTACTGCGGCAGGTTGACTGCGCTGCGCAAAATCACCTTATATTACGTGATCTCGCTGGGCTTGGATAGCAGGTGCGCGCGTGCCCACCACAAGCTCTGTGAGTCCGACTGCAGGTCCTGCGGGGATACCTGCGATCGTCTCACAGAGAGGAAGAACGGGGAGATGCTAATGTAAACAAGCATTTCCCCGTTCTGCTTAGTGACACTGATCACTGCTCCCTGTGATCGGGAGCGGTGATCAGTGATGTGTCACATGTAGCCCCTCTCCCCACACAGTTAGAATCACTTCCTAGGACACACTTAACCCCTACAGCGCCATCTAGTGTTAACCCCTTCACTGGAGGTCCCGTTTACACAGTAATCAATGCATTTTTAATCGCACTGATCGCTGTATAAATGTGACTGGTCCCAAAAATGTGTCAAAATTGTCCGATGTGTCCGCTATAATGTCGCACTCATGATAAAAATTGCCATTACTAGTAAAAAAAAAAATTATTAATAAAAATGCCATAAAACTATCCCCTATTTTGTAGACGCTATAACTTTTGCGCAAACCAATCAATAAATGCCTATTGCATTTATTTTTTTACCAAAAATATGTAGAAGAATACATATCGGCCTAAACTGAGTAAAAGCATGTTTTTTATATAAAAATTTAATTTTACATTTACCAATATAAATAAATTGGCACCTTAACCCGTTGAGAAGTCTCCCTCCAGCACAACCCCAATTAGCCTCAGCGTCTGACAAAATATAGCGGGCAATCCCATCTGGGATTGCTCATAGGTGAACCTTTGTACCGGTAGAACCGCATGGCAAATCCATAACCCTGTTTCTCCTACCAGGTATAATTTATGCTGAAATTAACTCCCTTCCTTATATTGGTGTATTGTGGTGATATAGCCATCTCTTTGTACCGCTGTTGTTCTCTGTTAATATCTTGTATTATTTTTCAATAAAATTTTATGAGACAAAAAAAAAAAAAAAAGCCATGTAAGGCCGTTAGGCGAAAGTGACATCAGATGTCGCTACGGCCCTCTAAGGGCATAGAATCAAGTTGGGGCCACCTTACCCTCACTTGACTTCATGCCCATCACTCATAGTTTCATAGTTAGTAAGGTTGAATAAAGACACCAGTCCATCCAGTTCAACCTGAGTGTCTACAATTGTCCCTATCCCTGTACATCGCACACTCACATCAGCCCCTACCCTCAAGGCCACAATCCAAGGTCCCCATTCATATACTAGGGCCAATTTTGGATGGAGGCCAATTAGCCTACCTGCATGTCTTTGGATTGTGGGAGGAAACCGGAGTACCAGGAGGAAACCCGCACAGGCACAGGGAGAACATGCAAACTCCAGGCAGGTAGTGTCATGGTTGGGATTTGAAACAGTGACCCTTCTTACTGCTAGGTGAGAGTGCTAACCACTACACCACTGTACCGCCCCAAACAGGACAAATAGAGAGGGAGAATCTCCACAAGATTGAATCATTTCCGACGCACCTGACAGCTCCGGTAAGCAGAGGAAATTAACGGAAAGCAGCAGGGGGGGGTAGTGGTCGGGGGGCAAAAACACCAGGGTTATGGTGTTCTGGCAGATAGAGTCCTGCCATCATATAGCGTCCGCCTAGTACTGCGCATGCAGTAAAATGCGAAAATCACCGAAGCTAAACGGCGCCTGCGCCGTGAGTGGAGGTGGTAGCCCCACCATCCAAGTAGACACAGGGTTGTGAAAATTAGACGGCCCCTCGCGGGCGAGCTTCGCTCGCCACGCTTCGGGTTCGGGCTCGGCCTTGCTGCGCTCGGCTCTTTTTTATTCCTACTCTATGTCCACTTGGATGGTGGGGATAGAAGCTGGACTCACGGTGCAGGCGCCGTTCATCCTCGGCTATTTTCGGAATCTATGTTGCTGTGTACTGCGCGGACACTATCTGATGGGAGACCTTATATGATGGGACAATGGCAGCTAGCTTCTGCCATAACCATTGTATATAATGTCAAAGTAATGACGTATATATACAGAGGGTGGTCAAGAAGTACCACCAAAAGAATGCTAAAAAAAATGATAAAAAATTTTGTTTGGTTACAGTCTTGCTTGACCGCGCAATTGTCATTCAAAGTTGAAAATTGGCCTGGGCAGAAAGGGGGATGAAAGTGCCTGGTTAAAGATGTTTCCCAGTTTATCCAGGCTACTTTGTCAGTTCTAAAGTTTGTCAAAAAATACCGAGTATTTCTAGTAGCCCATATGTGTATAAATACTTGGGTAAGTTACTAAAACTCATTAGAAACGAAGAAGCAGGTGGGACAATCTGCTGAGCATCTTCATCATCGCACAACAAGTCCAGCTGAATGCGATTAGCTACTAGATATACCATTATAATTTTCCTGTTACCTAAGATAAAACAATTCAAAAAATAGATAGAATGTCAATTTATTCCCAAGAAAATAAGTACATTACTTCTCAATCCATGTCATGTCACTGAGCTCCATCACATCTTTCTTACACTAAATATGATTTTCCTTCCTTTGGAGTATGCACGGTGTATGAAAAGCCAAAGGTTCCCCGTTCAATCTCCAAAGGAAGCTATAGAAACAGTGCAGAGGGAATATTGGATCCATGGTAAATTATTACATTAAGTAGAGCGTTTAGATGTGATTTCCCACTGACAAATACCCCGTGGGATTATGGATAATTTCTCATATTCTGAAGAGCACATTATGACCTCCCAAATGAGCAATTTAATTAACAAAAGCATGGATATTTGATAATATCGGGCCTTGTCACACAAAAATAAAAAAATAAATATATATATATATATATATATATATATCGCCATAGCAACCACACCTTAACTCTTCTGCGGCAATACGTCTGCATCTAATTGGTCCCCACACAGCTATATTCAAGGGTAAATGACAGCTTAGAATAAAAATTAAAATGAATAAATGAATTAATTAATAAACAACTTTAAAATCTAACTCCATCCATAGTTTTTTTTTTTTTTGTGGATGGTGGAAGGGTTAGAACCTTGATTATCCTCTTATCGCTGGTCTCATTTGTAAGGATAGACCTCACTTCCTGTATATATGATTGAAACAGGAAATAAAGGAAAATCTCTCCACCTCCTGTTTATTGATGGTGGTCAGTCAGAACTAGGTGTCCGATTTTAAGGTAGAACTGAACGCAAACGTTTATTTTTCCACTTGGGATAGAGTATGGGGGAGGTATAACCCCTGTCAAGTTCCTTTTTTGCCATCTGAGTCCCATTGGGGTGACTTCCCTTCACTTCCTGTCCCATGGCCAAGCAGGAAGTGAGAGGGTGTCCCTTCAAGGAAAGGGAATCACCACTAGATTTCTGTTCTGGGGACAACCCAAAATTTGAGGTTTTTCCTTTGCTTTCACTTTCGGCGATATTGGTAAACAGGACAAATAGAGAGGGTGAATCTCCCTAACGGGGAAACAGACAGCAATAGAAACCTGATAGCTATTCTGGAACAGGTGCATCTGAGCTACTACCTCCCGTGTAATGCCTGGCGAGCCTCAAGAACACAGCACTCAGCCTGGGAAGTCTCTGCAAACCTCCATGTAAAAAACGCACAAAAAAGGGGAGAAAGGCTGATGCCATGAAAGTCGGCTAAAACATTGTTTATTACTGCAAGTGAACAACAGTCAAAAAAGCCAACGTGTTTCGGCCATCACGCCTTAATTATGGCATGATTAAGGCCTGATGACCGAAACACGTTAGCTTTTTTTGACTGTTGTTCACATGCAATAATAAAACAATGTTTTAGCCGACATTCATGGGACCAGCCTTTCTCTCTTTTTTGACAGGTATTCTAATCCATCTCCACTCTATCTAAAACTTTAAAAATAGAACCATAGAAAACTTTTTTTTTTCATTTTGGATAGAGTAAGCGAGGTTTATAACTCCGTCAGGTATTTTTTGCCATCTGTGTCCCATTGGGGAGATTTCCCTTCACTTCTTGTCCTATAGCCAAAACAGGAAGTGAAAAAAAAAATTCCCTGTAAACAAAGGGAATTCCTTGGGACCCCCTTGGTCGCCAGAACTAGTATCCCCATTGGAAAATGTCCCCTCTATTATTTTTCTGGGGACAACCCAACATTTGGGGTTTTCTTTCACTTCCAGTGATAATGGTAAACAGGACAAATAGAGAGGGAGAATCTTCCTAGCAGGGACACAGACAGCAATAAAAACCTAATCGTTGTTCCAATCCATATCCACTCCAAACCTTACAAAAATGTTTTGCCTTTAGGTATACTTTAAGTGCTACTTCGGTCCCCATAAGGGAGATTTCTCTTGATTTCCTATTCTGACACCTGTTACCTGGACAAGTCTATGGCCAGCTAAAGGATAAAGACATATAATCGAAAAGTCCCAAATGCCACATATCCAACAAAACTCATCAGTATCTATGGTGAAAGATGCCTCAGGCCAACCTCCATCCAGGCCATGCCCTCCGATGCATTTTTTCACTGCCCACAGGACTTAGTAATCGAGGTGTGGGTGGAGTGAAACACATTGGGGGCGTGGCCTGGATGGAGCTTGGCCTGAGGCTGCTCTCACCATATATACCGACAGGTTTAGCCAGATATGTGGCATTTGGAACTTTTTCTCCTACATGTCTACACATTGAGCTGTGACAAGCTTTTCTCCAGCCTTCACTCTTTAACCACTTGCCTACTGGACACTTTCACCCCCCGATTTTCAGCGCTGTCGCACTTTGAGTGACAATTACCCGGTCATGCAACGCTGTATACAAACTACATTTTTGTAATTTTTTTGAGACAGATAGAGCTTTCTTTTGGTGGAATTTAATCACCCCTGAGTTTTTTATTATTTGCTAAACAAGTAAACTGATGGGCACTGATGAGGTGGCACTGAAGAGGAGGCACTGATGTGGCGGCATTGATGGGCACTGATAGGAAGCACTGATGGGCACTTATAGGCCGCTCTGATGGGCGGCACTGATGGCCACTAATATGCGACACTGATGGCCACTGATAGGAGTCACTCATGGGCACTGATAGACGACACTAATAGGTAGCACTGATAGGCAACACTGATAGGCCGCACTGATTGGCACTGACAGGCATCACTGATGGGCAATGATTGGCAGCACTTGTGAGCACAGATTGGCAGCACTGGTGGGCACTGATTGGCACAGATTGGCAGCACTGGTGGGCACTGTTGTGGCTGCACTGGTAATCAGGGCACTGATGATCAGTGCCCTGATTGTCAGTGCAGATCTCCCCTGTGTGGATTTGCCAGTTTTTGGAAAAGCTATACCGATAACCGGCAACTCCTGTTTGCATGTGATTGGACACAGCTGATCACGTGATAAAGAGCCACTGTAATTGGCTCTTTACCCCGATCTGTGCCGATCAAATCACTGCTGATGTGCACCATAGGGGGAACGCAGGCAGCGTGAGCAAGGGATGAAGTATGAAATATGACAGCCTCCCAGCAAAGTACGGCTGCGCTGTAGCCGCCAAAGGGGGTAAGCGGAAGTCACCAGACCTGGATAGTAAGGGAGGCCCGGAGCAGCACCCCTAATCTATGTCCTTTGTTAGAACAGACAATATTCAAATCTAGTTTACAGCTGATAATGAAGAACTTCGAACATAGTACGGACAGGATAATTATGGTAAACATTACTCCACAGCTTCCTCCTAAAAATGACAAAGCATGGAGAGCAAGAATGGAAGTAGAATACAATTAAAAAAATAACCAGAGATTTTATATTTTTAATTTTTTTTGTTATTGCTATGTTAATGGAAACATGTAACAAATATAAAGTAGGTGTTATCCCAATTTGGCTGCAAAAATGGAAATATACTTTAAGATGCAAAAGATAACCCAAGAGCCTGAACAAACACTACAGGAACCAGACAGGTAATATATACTATTCTCTAAGGCAATCACTTCTCTGCCCTACCTTGCCCTATTAGCGAGAAAGGCGGCCATGCACGCTAAGCACATAAAACCCTGGAGCTGGTCTAATCGCCTGTTAAATGCAGTAGGCTTTTTCTACAGTGGATGATTTTATCGGGAGTTTAAAATGAACGTAAAGATCATTTCAAAAGGGGTGCAACACAATAGTGCAATGATATCCGAAGCGCTTGAGCAATAACTTGTGTCTCCGTCACGATGGGGGACCCATCTGGCCCGCACAATCATTTAGTACATTTACCTAAAACAACAGAACTGAAGCAGCTGGACACAGAGTGGTTGGGAGATTCCAGCAGAAAATCGAAGAGCAATGAATCTTCCTGAGCCTTTCGTGGTATTTCAGAAAAAAAAAAAAAAAGGTTATTTCACATAATAATAATTACATAAAAATTACAAAAAAAAAGTTGGCAGACAGAGAGGGGTGCTTACTTTATGACATGTGCAGTTCAGAGGCAGAAGGTGAAATAGGGCATCTTGGACCAATGGACCTGACATTCCTTTAGGCTACAGTAGGTTCACACAACGGCAGTCACTAAAAAAACAATCTGCCGTGGAACATTAACTTCAAGACATTCAGGAGCAAATATTGCTGCCCCTTGAATACCTTGTGCTTATTTTTTTATCAAATGCGTAGCACCCTTCTAGCGTAGGATGTTAGGTAAATTGAGTTCTTAGCTCCTTCTGTAATCAAGAGAGCAGTGATCGTTTGTTCTGGCCTGTTCAGGGGTCTCACCGGCTGGGAGTTTGTTTGCTTCCCCCTGCCTCTGAAGGAAGCTTCCAGAGCTTAGGACTGGAGATTCAAAACAGCCAGCCTGAATATTTAATGGGTTCCATCCCTGAAAAGTAGCACCCAGCAGGGGGCTGGAATGGGGATAAATAGTTTGAGATGCTGGAGAGCATGGTTCCTTTTCCCTAGGAAGGTTATAGAGCCAAAGCGACTGCTGCCCTCAGGCTGCCCATAAACTCAGCAGTGCCATAACTTGACTTTGTTTGGAGCTGATTGCAGAACCATACCACAGGGGATCTGGTCCTGAGAGGTACCATCTAACTTACTGGACCATGTCTAGAGGACAGTGGAAGGTGGCAGCTGTCTTGGGGACTTGTGAGTAGTGATCTTAAAACTGATCCCTGTAACTGGGAAGTGTACTGGAAAGTGCACTGGTACCAGCAGTAGTGCATCTGCACAAGGAAACCAGAAGTCAGCTCAAAGACTTGCCCCATAGTCTTCAGCTGTGAGGCCCCAGACTGTCCAAAGCTAGTTAGTACTTTAAGAGAAGATTGTTCTCTAATTACCAGCCCATGACCAAGTTCCCCTCTCCTGTTAAAGTTTTTTAAGCAAAAAAATATCAAAAGATATCCCCTAGACCAGTGATGGCGAACGTCGGTACCCCAGATGTTTTGGAACGACATTTCCCATGATGCTCAACTGCACTACAGAGTGCATGAGTATCATGGGAAATGTAGTTCCAAAACATCTGGGGTGCCGAGGTTTGCCATCACTGCCCTAGACCCCTGTTTATTGGAGCCAGTGTGAATCAATTGTTGCTAGTGTGGGTGGCCAGCTTTTGTACTTTTAGGGAAGAACCAGAGGCCCCTATAGAGGTTGAACTAATGCACTGCAACGGTCCTAAAGACTTCAACAGGCAAGGTTGACAGGGGACTTGGCAACCCAACATATTGAGCTAAACTTACCATGGTATGTGTGCAAGCTTCTTCAGTTGCTTTGTTAGACTTTCAGTGGGCTGAAAGAGGTGGTTAAAAACAAGGCCGAATCATCCCTTTTTACCGCCTGTCCAAAAGCGCCATTAAAGTGTATCTGTGCGCAAAAACAAAAATGTAATACATTGCAGCTTACCTTAGATTGTATGGTTGCAGTAGATTTCTTTCTCAGGCTATTTCACTTGGAGATCCTGCCAGTAACACACTTCCTTGCCTAGGGTGTGTACAGGACACCAGGGATGGGTCCTGGATGGGGGGTATATTTTTCCACTATTTGGGTTGTGGTTCCTTTAAGGGATAGTTCAAGGAACATTTTTAGTACTTGGGGGTTCTCGCCTATGCAGGGTATGGGGTTCCAGGGTAGACTGGCCAGAATGGAGAGGACTGATTTCAGTACTCTCAGAATTGATAAGTCCTCATCTGGGAATTCAGAGGCTTAGAACGATTCTGGTTGGGAAAGAACCTCCAAAACCTTATTACAGGGGCTTTGGTCCTAAAATGGTTAACCCACCTGTAAGGGAGGCTTGAAAAGCAACGGGAATCTGTCAGCAGGTATCTAAGGGTAGAGTGGAGTAGTCCACAATTGTGAGACTAGTATGAGTTTTGTGTCAGAGTCGGTTTGCTGAGCTTCAGCGGCTTGTCTTCAACCCTAAAACAGATGAGAACATGAATCCCAAGTGTAGGACTGAGTTACTGGTGGTGAGCCATGTTGTGTGCTCTTCTTTATATCAGGACTATGGACTGTTTGCCTTTATTTTGCTGAAGAAAGCTATTTGTGTTTAATTGTTTTGAAAGGCCAATAAAGATTATTTTCTTTTCTCTGCTGGCTGGTGATATCAGACTCTCCATAGAATAGGTGGCAATGCTCATTCACTGTTCTGTATCTATGGAGAAGCAGATATGCAACCCTAGGGCATGAAGTGTCTTAAGACTATAAAACCTCTTCTCTTCTCTCCATAACATAGGATGGAGGTGTTTTATTCCAGAAGTACAACAGGTGCAGTCAGGGGCATATCCATAATGTGTGAGGTGCATGCAGTGCACACGGGCCCCAAGAGGGATAGGGACCCACTGTGCACTTAGTCCACACATTAGGGGTGTAGTCACACTGGGCAGGACCACTTACAGAGAGGCAGCCCGTAACTGGAATGCTCTTTTTTCTGCACTGGTACAAGCCTCTGTCCAGAGTCCAATCTGATGCTGCCAGAAGGAAGGTCCAGGCATCTCTGTGCTGTGACACATTCTCCACCACTACCCTCACCTCCTGACATAACCTTATGCTGATCTTACACCTGGAGGGGCCACTAAGAATATACCCAGGTCTCCCACAATAGAACAGAGGCTGACAGTCACACAAGCTCAGTTCCACACATACTGACAATTCAGGCTCAAGTATAAGGGATATCTTTTTATTATTCATTGTTGAAGAACTTTAGGAGAAGGTTTTAGGGTCATTGGATACACCCAAAACAATATAACAATAAAGGGGGCTCAAACTTCTCTCAAATCTTTAAAAACGGATTTCTGGAGGCAGCAGGAAAGTCCATATTACCACTATTGGCGCTTGATTCCCTTCTGGCACTTGCACAAAGTATGCACAGTGTCCCAGGAGCTGTCTGCCACCTAGCAACTGCATGTAGATGCTCAGTGAGGGAGATTAACCAGATCCCTCTCCAGACCAGGACTTCAGTGCAGTGCCCTCCAGCACATGTAATACTCTGGCAATCATCTGCAGGCCATCAGCCCAGCAGTTGCTGAGGCCCAGACTGCAGTTTCTTGTGTTAGTGGAGCTGCCTTCAGGGGCACCAGAACTCTATATTGAGGAAGATAAACACTCTGTTCAGGCTTCCTGCACATTTATCACCACTCAGCCACCTTCTAGATGTCCCTTTCCAGGGATTGGCTGGGGCATGATAAATATTCAACTGGTCATATGAATCTCCCTGCCCTGCCCTGGAAACTTTCAGAGGCAGGTGGGAGTAATCAAACTCTCAGCTCAGGAAACCCTGAACAGACCAGTACAATCAATCACTGCTCTACTCACTACAGTGCAGCCCAAAAACAAAGTTTATCTTGCAGCCTAACTGGAGGAGGGTGCTACAAAAAGTAAAAAAAAAATAAAGTTACACCCAAGTACTCAACACCCCCCCAAAAAAACATTTGAGCCCACCCTACCTCCATGTATATGCACATACGAATCAGGGTTGCCTATGTACGAAAATGCAGATTGGGTTACACATGTGATATAATACAGCACACAATGAAGTGAGAACAATTATTCTAGCACCAATTTTCACGGTTACCTATAAACTGATGACCTGTAGGGGCTTTTAAAGTGTCACCTATGGAAAAGGGTGCCAAAGTTTGTCATAGATTCATGGATGAATGCAATTTAAAAGTGATACTAAAGGCTTGTTTTGTTTTTTTTTTGCTTAAAAATAACAAACATGTCATACTTATCTGCTCTGTGCAATGGTTTTGCACAGAGCAGCCCAGATCCTCCACTTTTTGGGTCCCTCGCTGACGCTCCTGGCCCCTCCCTCCTTCCCGAGTGCCTCCACAGCAACCAGCTAGCCATGGGGGCACCCAAGCCGAGCTGCTGCTCTGTGTGTCCATTCAGACAATGAGCCACCGCCCAGCCCTGCACCCTTTCTCTCCTGATTGGCTCACTTGCTTTTATTTACAGCAGCGGGAGCCAATGGCGCCTGCTGCTATTCCAGCCAATGAGGAGGGAGAGTCTCGGACAGCTGAGCCTCTTGTACAAAATCGCTGGATTGAGATGGGCTCAGGTAAGTATTAGGGGGGGGGCTGAGGGAGGCTGCAACCACTTTAAGGCTTGACATCTATTATATTTTACTAAAATATTGGGTAATACTGTACGGTAATCATTGTGCACCCTAAAATGACCTTTTTTACATTTTGTTACTGAAAATTTGTGCAAATTTTGCATGAAAAACTGGAATTACCACTATTTATTCTCCATGGTCTCGGCTTACAGAAAATATATAATGTTTGGGGGTCTGAACTAATCCTAAGGCTTATAAAAAATTGTTTTGAATATGTGTGCAAAAAAATGCAAAAAACAGCTCTTGCTATAAAACGGTTTAAAGGAATCCCCTTTAACAATAAATTGCTTTGATGGAATATTTTTGCCTTTGAATACTTTTTCTTTTAAATTGAAAATGGTAACATTCTTTTTTGGAAAATGATAGTCATTCCGAGACAAGTGCTAACATTCACCATGGAACATGTTATTATGATTAAGTGAATTGTGCTGCTGATTGTAGGGTATTGCTCAGCAAAATGAATAAAGAACCGTTTACGGCTAAATTTTGAGCATGAAAAATATATATGCAGATGTCCTTAGCCATGCTATCGCTCCCTGTATTGATTTTCCCCCAAAAAATGGCATTGATCTATTTGACCTTTGGAAGGTTTTGCCCCTTCATGACCAGGGCATTTTTTTGCTATTCAGCACTGTGCTACTTTAACCGGCAGTTGCTTGATCATGCAAAACTGAAATTAAATTTATATAATTTTATTCACACAAATAGAGCTTTCATTTGGTGGAATTTACCACTGGGGTTTTTTATTTTATTTTATTTTTTGTGCTATATAAACCAAAAAAATACAGAACATTTTGAAAAAGAAACAACACTTTTCTTAGTTTTTACTATAACATTTTGCAAACAAGTAATCTTTCTTCTTAAATTTTGGCCAAAATGTAGTTCGCTGTATTTCTTTGCACATGCTCATTTTTCATTGAGTTGCTATGCTGAACATTTCCTCCCTTTTACATCTGAGCAGCCCATGTGACTATAGAGTCACACATGTGGGCGTATACACAGTGGTAAATGACAGCCCACTCCCTCCCTCCTCCTCCATGCCCACTAACCAGCTAAACACAATGGGGTGGGAGATTACTTGTGGATTGATGGAGGCTTCCCCTCCCTCTTATTCTAACACTCAGGTTGGAGGGGCGTGACACAGCCTGTGACTGGCAGAAATCTGCTCACACCATGTTATTTCCACAAAATAATAAAGATTTGATATCAAATATATTTTTTTATGACAATTTAACAGTTTATTGATATTATTTATTCTTACTCCATATTCCAAAGGCTGTTTTTTTCTTTTTTTTCTTTTTTGAACATGTGACCAGCAGCAGAGGACTAGAAGCTCTTCCTGCGTATGTTTCCCTGCAGACAGGCTTTGGCAAGAGCTGGGTTATGTGACAGCTGTATATTGGTTAAGAAAAGGGTACCTAGATTTTTTATTTTATTTTTTTAATAATAATTACAGTGCCATCATCCATATACAGAAATGTAAATTAAACAGTGTGTGTTCAGTATCACTTTCATTTCCCTTTCTCCATTGGCTCTCATGCAATTGGAAAATATTTAGAAACTTGGCCAAAAGATCCAGATTTTTACTGAAATTAGGATTTCACTCATCCCTAGTTACCAGCAAATTGGTTCAATCTAGATTGAAGCATCTTTATCATTGATGAATAATTCTGGTTACACCATATGACATACAATCACATTTATCCTCTCTGCATATGAAATAGGCTTATAATAAATGTTCAGGTAAACATAAGCCATAGGCTCCTGCTGGAAGAGATAAATGAATGATCCCATGCAGATGGCTATAATTGAACCCCTACCAATACAACCGCCTAATGTCACGTACACACAACCGGACTTTTTGACACCAAAGGTCCGACGGAACGAATCCGTCGGAGCAATTTGATCGTGTCTGGGCTCCATCGGACCTTTGCTTGCCAAAAATCCGACGGACTTTAGAAATAGAAAATTTTTTGAATTTTCCCACCGGAACTCCGCCGGACCCAGTTCCTAGCGGGAAACTCGTTCGTCTGTATGCTGGTCTGACTGACCAAATACGATGAAAGGGCAGCTACAACACCTGCCCTTGAGAATGTACATCTCGCGCTCTCTGCAATAGGAAAAGCACATTTTTCTATTGCAACGAGGGAGCGAGAGAGAGGCGACAATGTCCCTTTTAGGTCTGATATGGATTTTAAGGGGAAGCCCCTATGCTGAAAAAATGGCGTGGGGGTCCCCCCAAGGTCCATACCAGACCCTTATCCGAGCACAAGCAAGCGCCCCCCCCCCGAACCATACCAGGCCGCATGCTCTCAACATGGGGCAATGCGGGCCCCCCCACCCCAAAGCACCTTGTCCCCATGTTGATGAAGACAAGGGCCTCTTCCCAACAACCCTGGCTATTGGTTGTTGGGGTCTGCGGGCAGGGGGCTTATCGGAGCCCCTTTTAATAAGAGGGCCCCCAGATCCCGGCCCCCCAACCTATGTGAATAAGTATGGGGTACATCGTATCCCTACCCATTCACCATTCACCAAGTGTCAATAAAAAAACACACTAGACAGGTTTTTAAAATAATTTAAAATAATTTATTAGGCAGCTTCTTCCAACTTCGGGGGTCTATTCCGACTTCTCCGCGTTCTTCTCCCGCTCTCCGGCCTCTTCTCCCTCTCTCTTCTCCTGCTCTCCGATTCTTCTCCCTGGCTCCTCCGCTATCTTCTGCTCTTTTGCCTCTCTTTTGCTAGCGGTGGCCTGTTTTCTCCTCCGTCGTCATCGCCTTCTTCTTCTTCTTCCTTCTTCTGTTCTTTCAAAGTTGACACAACGCTCTCTCTCGTTGTAATGCTGTGGACACGGTCCGCAACGACTTATATAGGCATGGGACGGGGTCACCGGGTGACGTCACAGTACAATATAAAAAATATGAAATAAAAAAAAAAAGAGATAGGTGCTCTTCAAACGTGTTCCTTGTTGCTTCTTATGCCGCGTACACACGAGCGGACTGTATGGCGTACTTAGTCCGTCATACAATCCGACGGACAGTCCGTCATACTTTCGACTGAACGGACTTGACCACACACGGATACCCAAACAGTCCGTCGAAAGCTTGCGCGATGACGTGTACAGCACGTACGACGGGACTAGAAATAGGAAGTCCAAGACACAGCAAAGCACCCTTCCGCCGTGTAAATCCTTTCTGGGCATGCGCCATTCTTAGTCCGTCGAACTAGCCTACTGACGAGCGGATTGTCCGCTGAAACCAAAGTACGACGGACAGAATTTCGAAAAATCCAAAATACTTAGTACGCCAGACTGCACGCTGAAAAAGTCCGCTGAAGCCCACACACGAGCGGACTGTCCGCTGAAATGTGTTTCGACGGACTAAGTACGCCATACAGTCCGCCCGTGTGTACGCGGCATTACAGTGCCCTGTATAGGTAATGCACTTCATGGAATTACTCACCCCTCACAGGGGGTGACGTATTGATGATGAAACACGTAGGGTGGAGCTTCTAATATCTTTGCGTCACTTCCGATTTGAAGCCGTGGAACACTAATCATCCCGGCCTCCTGGTTTTAAAAGCTTTTGAGTTACTGAGATAATGTGAGTATGTTAATTATTGTTTACGTTTAAATAAACCTATTGAAATACGGAATTATGCTATGAGACTATCTCTTTCCTACATGTGGGTGATGTGGAGTAACATCTAAAGCCTAAAGAAAAGATTGATCTCTAAAGCGCGGATCTGGATATTGCTGCACCGTAACTAATTCTGTGAAGTTGAGAAACCCATGTGAGGGGTGAGTAATCCAGGTGAGTGCATTACCTATAGAGGGCACTGTAAGAAGCACAAAGGAACACTTTTGAAGAGCACCTGTCACTTTTTTGAAAATTTACATTTTTTATATTTTTATATATTCTCAATTTAATTTTATTTTTTGCATATGGACTGAATAGCATGACATCATTTTCAAAGTTTGCAATACTGCATAACAACAAGCACTGTTTTTTATATCACAGAATCACTCAGCGTTTGGCACTTTGTACATAATTTGCACAATTGCATGTCATATATGTATAGCAGATTTGTGTTTATATTTGCACTATTGCACGTTATATCTGTATAGAAGATTTATGCTTATTTATAACACCAGATAATTGTCACACAAGAGCTTTTTTTCGATTTTTATTTGATTTTACACCTGCGAAGGAGGTACAGCAATAGCATATCTCAAGACCCTGGTTAAGGGGTTGTGTCCTGAACAGCGCCATACCTACCCTTTAAATTTCAAATTTGTATAGGCTCCTGCTGCTGTTATTCAAATCTTGTGAAGAGGGAGCGAGGGCATGGCCGAGCTGCGTTGTGTGTTTCTATGTATTCACACAGCCCAGCTTGGGAGGGTGCCCCCTTAGCAAGCCGAGAAAAAGGAGGAGGAGGCAGTGCTGGTAGGTGACCGAAAAAGAGCTAAGGCACCTCTCTGTGCAATATCCTTGCACAGAGCTAGTAAGTATAAGCTCTTTTTTTTTATTTGAATAAAAAATGTTCTTTAATCTCACTTTAATTACAAAAAAAAGGACAACTTTATAAGGGTGTCTCTGTGGTTATGTCTTCTGTATTTTACTCCAATTAGACTATATTCCAAATCATTTTTGTGAGTGGAGATTACCAATAATTCATTGCACTCAGATGATATGTTACGGGCCTCCAATCTGTCCATAAAGGATATTGTCCCATTCCTTCTAGTTCAAACTCAATTACCACTGCAATTTATCTTAGTCCTACACCCAAGACTATGCGCAGACAGGTAAAATTGGAACAGAGCTATATAATGACATGGATCTCAGTGACAAAGGAACACGGCGACAGAAACAATGCCAAATGTTGCTTATTTTTTTTGGAAGAATATAATAGAAATGTACAGAAATAAAAGCTCTTTTCAAAGTACGATAATAGTAATCTTTAAAGGGAAAACTGGTATGAATTTTTTTTTTTAGGTTTATTCTTCTTTCAATGGATGCTTCCTCTCTATTCAGAACTTTTAAATTGATAGATATTCAAGATAAATTTAATTACTTGAGTGTTTTCTAAAACTGGAGAGTGCAAAATCTGGTGCATTGTAGCCAATCGGCTTCTAACTTCAGCTTGTTCAATTAAGCTTTGACAATGAAACCTGGAAGCTGATTGGTTTCTCTGCAGAGCTGCGCCAGATGTTGCATTTCCTAGTTTTAGTAAATCACCCTCATTGTGTCCTCATTTATGCACAGTCGCAGTGCTTTGTGGAAATAATCTGCAGCTTAGTGGGTTGTTTTATCCCTTTTCCTTCCACAATCTGTATATTAACCACTTTCCGCCCAGCCTATAGCAAAATGACATCTGGGTGGGACTCTAGTTGATCCAGATGGATGTCATATGACATCCTCTTGGATTGCGCCTCGCACGCACCTGCAAGGCCGCGCTGCAGCGCAATCTGTCACTGGCTGTGTCCGATGGGACACAGCCTATGACTGACCACTGTACTGGCCCACTGCCAGTACCATGTGACCGCTGTAACCAATCACAGCAGATCACATGACAATTGTATATAATAGATGGCTTTGACAAAAAAGTACAACTTCAAAAAACTTGCATTGCCTCTTACTAAATACCTTGGACTGTCTAATTTTCAAAAAAGAACATTTATAATGTCCTGACATTTCAGGGCCTCAAGAAATGAAATAGACCATCAGTACATCAGGATTGATCAATTTTCAGATACTACCATAGTTAGTGGACTCTATAACTTTTTTACAGACTTAGGGCCGGTTCACACAGGGGGCGATGCGAGGCGACACCGACTTGCCTCGCCGCGACCTGCCGCGACCTCAGCGGCGACTTACAAATGACTTCTGTATAGAAGTCAATGCAAGTCGCCCCGAGGTCGCCCAAAAGTAGTACAGGAACCTTTTTTCTGAGTCGGAGCGACTCGAGTCGCTCCTCTCAGAACGGTTCCATTGTACAGAACGGGGGCGACTTGTCAGATCGCGGCACGGCAAGTCGTGTCGCCTCGTGTTGCCCCCTGTGTGAACCGGCCCTAAATAATATACACTGAATTGGGTTATTTTCACCAAAGAAATGTAGCAGAATACATTTTGGCCTAAATTTATGAAGGACAATTATTTATTTGCAAAATTTTATACCAGAAACTAAAAAAACTTATTTTTTTCAAAATTTTCCATTGTTTTTCATTTATTTTGTAAAAAAAAAAAAAAAACTGTGGTCTTGCTGTCCCCATTTGGGGGTCTAATTGGCGGCCAGGATCGGCAGTGGTTACCCAATCTTTTGTGGAGCCTTATCAGTGAGCAAACATACAAGACTTTTGTTCCTGGTGGTACACACCCTGATTGGCTCCTTACAATTTTGCAAGGACTCCACTGGCACTCATATTTATTGAATCCTGGATGGGCCCCTGCTACTTTGCTGCAATATAGGGTCCCTCCCTCTCTTTGGTTGACTATACATTCCTCCTTTTAATCATGTATGATGAACTGGGCACTCCATGTCTCTCATCGTGATTGTGGCATTACCAACAGGATCCCCTGAAGAAGCCTTTGGCGAAACGCTTAGCGATTACATTGGTGCTATCACAGTGACTCTGGAGCTGGCCCCCACATTCATGTGTATGATTACTACACATGTCTTATTTCACATGAGATTGACTTGTGGGCCAATCCACATAGGTGCCTCTGTGTAGCCTTGTGATTTATACACATGGTGGAGATACATTTAGCCAGCATTTTTACATTCCATTGTTTTAAATATGTCATTTTATATTTGTTAAATAAAATGTCCATTTTATGCATACATATGTGAGCAGTTTCTTTTTCCAATTTGGGGCCACAGTGGCACCTTTAAAGTCCAGTTTTCCCCTTCCTTTACTTTTTTTTGCCATTATTTTGGATGTGGTGCCAAAGTTTTTGCATACCACCAAATGAAAGTTCTATTTGTGTGAACAAAATGATAAAAATGTAGTTTGGGTACAGTGTTGCATGACCGCGAAATTGTTATTCAAAGTGTAACAGCGCTGAAAGCTGAAAATTGGCCTGGGCAGGAAGGGGGTGATAGTGGCTGGAATTTAAGTGGTTAATATTCCCTAAAACAAAACCCCATGCCCAGGACACAATAATAACATTTTACACTAAGAAAGCCAGCAGCCAACACTTTACGCAGCTGCTGACTCTCAATCATTGACAGCCAGGGTCCCTACTGGTGACCATTAACCAGAGTGGTTTCCAAACATGTGATCTCTCGTTCACTTCCAGGCTGGAGGCTTCACTGACAAAAATAAAAGTCTTCAGCATGCAGATGAACACTGCCACCTTCAGGTGGTAGTGTTCACCTGCAATGCGATCTATGTTACTGTCAGCTGCACTATTCAAAACAATAAATTACTTAAAGCCTAAACCCCAAAAAAACTGAAAAATCAGCAGAAGGGACATAACGTACAATCAGTCCCTTGTGCTGATGCCTCTTCTATTAGCTGAAATTCTCCTCTGTCCATGCCCACCATCCCTTCGGGTGTGGTGGGGGTTAATACAACTAAAGGGCAGTCATAGACTTTCATCCATAGAGCCCCACTATGCCTTCCCAGATCAACCATTCATAGAAGCCATACTTCAGCTTCTACGAATGAAACAGGATCTATGAATGGAGGATAAGCAGATGATTGATAGGTCTGCTCCCTCCATTCATATATCCTATTTTCATTCCTAGAAGCTGTAGTGCAACTTCTATGAATAAGGCAGATGGGCAACAAGGGCAGGCATAGTCGTAATCTTTTGTTGAGAGCCGGTGACAGCCCCTTAGTTGTAACTAGCAGGCCATAGCTCCCCTCCAGTGGTTGCAACAGCTTAAATACCTGGGTATACACATTAACAAGGATCTTAGGCATCTCCTGTGAATCTTAAACTCAACCCTGTAATCCATCAACTCCCTGCCAAGTGTGAAGGATGGTCCTCTCTATCCCTTTCAGAGGTTTCCAGAATAATTCTTGTTCATTAAAAAAATTCCTAGACAGAATTTGTTTACATAGTTAGACACTCCACTATCTGGTGTCATGTACCTGGTTGGAGGCCAAATTGACAAGAGGGCTTCCCATGGGGCTTCGAGCACTCCTGGTGGTGGGAACAGGGAGTGCACGGCTCAAAGAAGCACGGGTAACGTTTAGGTAGATCTGCTAAAGGTTGCTTGCAGAGGTGTCCACTGGATAGTGGTCAGCTGATTTGTCAGGACTGATGACAGGACCAGTGTTTCCCTTGGAGATGTAGCAGCACCAAGGCAGCAACCACAAGCAAAATGGCACTTGTGAGCTCAGACTGGCAGAACTGTACTGAAGAAGTGTAGGCAAGATGGAAGCCAAGGTCATACAAGGAGAGACTAGCCAGGGGGTAGGCAGGAACGTAGTCAGGAACAAAACTGAGGTCATACATAGGAATCAGCAGGGCAGGCAGGAGAATAGTAGGCGGAGCAAGCCAGGGTCATACACGGTTAGTCAAGGGAGGCAGAGTCCTTTGTGCAAGCTGGGGTCAAATCAAGAATCAGGCAGCAGGATGGTCCAGGGTCATGCTGGGTCAGTAACAGGAAGTCCAAGGAGTATAGGATACAAAGGAGCAAGAGTACTGGTGGCTGAAGATCATCCAGCGATCTCTGCCCACTGCCACAGTCCACAGTCCTTATATAGGGCATTTGGTGCCAGTTCCGGTAGCAGGTGTGCGTGAATGTACGCCAACACGCATTGAAATGAGCCTGCACGCATTCACCATGAAAAAAAGCAAGACCATATATATTACTGGCAACTATGCCATGTCTTCTTCATAGCACATTCACCTTTTTGTTCTGATGTCTCCTTCTCAGCATTTTCCCACCTTTGCTCTGAATGGCACCCTAGCATCTGGACAACTAAAGCACCTTCTGCAAATTAGACAGTAGGGGCCCCTCCATTATCTTGGCAAAAAATCTCCCTTAATAGGGCTCACTACCAATGTTACTTTTTAGCCTCACTTATGGTCACTATAAGGTGGTGGTTCACCCTGGCTGTGGTCAATCCAGCAGTGGATTTTGAGGTGACTACCTGACTCCTGCCAGGACCTCAAGGCTTTGTAGTATATTGTATATAAGACCCTTAACTCTCAACTCTTATGAAAACCACATTAAGGACATTCAAGGTTGAAACTAAGTGGTCCTCCCTAACTTCTGGTCCCCACTTACCCACTTCTGGGACAACCCTACTCTACACCACCCTCTACCAACGTTTCCTAATGGGAAATCTGCACACTTTTGATTTACAAAAGATAAACATAACCTGCCTAAGTTGATCTTTAGATACATTCAGGTGACGTATGCTGTTAGATCCCACTTCCCCCAAACTCCATCCATACAGCAGGACCCTACTAAAAGATTTTCAGATACTAGTAAAAAGTGTCAATTTGAGTTCAGAACCTTCATACAAATTATGTAGAGCTGCCCTATTATTCAATCCTAATGCAAATGGATGATCGCTAAGCTGGAACTTCCTTGGGTTTGGACCGGCATATCCTTCCACTGTGTATTCACACTGATCCTGCCATAACACCAGAAATTCCTCATCTTCTATGCAGTGTACTATGTTAGATTTGAAATTCTCCTTAAATGGAAACTCTCTTTACCCCTGTCCTATTGGAACTTCTACACTAGCATCATTCTAGCACATACAGCACTAGTATTGTATCAATTGACATACACGAGCAAAGGTCTTTGGCCAAATTTGATAAAAACTGGTCTGCCTGGCTATACAATGCATGCGATCAACTCCTTGCTGAAATGACAAAGAACTACAAATGCTTGTATGAAATGGTAAGCTGCAATAAATTTAAGTTTTGTTTTTAGGTTTAGATACCCTGAAGGGTGGTTATTTTCATAGGAATAGAAAATCCCCCATTCAAGTTAACATATCTGCTAGTAGTAAAATATCCACGTAGATCAGATCTGGATTTAAGCCAGTCATGATGCTGAGACTGTGTGGCCAATCATAGACAAGACCAGGGTAGGTATTTATCACACCTGCGGCACTGGCAGAGATAAACACTAAGCCTCTAAAGCTATTAAAATGATAGTAGAGCCTGGGGATCAGCTTTAACAAATGAATTCAAAAGGGCATAAACGACATAATATTCCAGAACCATTAGCAAAGAATGTATAATTTCAATATTAAAATAGATCTAAACCCTAACTGGATGACATTTAGTTTACTAAATCGTTCAGCGTCACAATCAATTGGCATTTTTTTTTCCATAAAATATAATTTTCACAATTTTTTTCTCACTCAGCCTCTTTCAGTCCCTTCCTGTCTAAATGTGCCACCATACATCCAGTGCTAGTTCAAGATCATTGCTTGTGACTGATTTCCTGACCCTAAAAAAAGGTTGACCTTGCTTATGTCAGGTATGTTATTGAGTCAAAAACAATGTCAAATGGTCATCTCAAAGGTTTAAACGTCCTTTAGTAATATCACAAATACAACAATTACAGAAAAGGCAGTCAACTTGCTTCGAAAGCCAAAGACCTCTCTTCATCAGGGCTTAACCAATGTAGCAAAAGATATCTATTCAACCCAAAACAAAAGCTCCAAGATACAAAACTCTTACAGGACTGGAAGTAAATATGGGACCACCATGGCTTCCACTTCTGTCGGACATTTGTATTCTGGAAGTTATGCTTTGAGTCAAATAGATCCCTTGTCTAAGCCCTAATGGAGTGATTTTTTTGCCCTCAAGGCGCATTGGTTTACCTTTGTGTTCCTGTCATACTTGTTGTAGCGCACCCCCGAAGGAGCCGCTAGTTTTGATTGTCCGTTTTCCCAAAATTTAGTACAAACACAGTCAGGCACACAAAATTTAATGGTCTAAGCCCGGGTGTCTTTTTTTTTGCTTTTATTGCTGGATTAAACTTAGTTGGGTGAGAGGGAAACATGGAATACCCCAAAAGAACTAGATTGACTGAGGTCACTTCTCTTCATAGTATTCTGTCCGAGAGCTCCCTCAAAATTCACTAGTTCAAGAAAGGAAGGGTGACCCCTGAAAGCCCCACATCTATGGTGTCCCGCTGTAGTGAATGGATGGAATGACAACTTCAGCCTGGACTCCAACCAGGCCACGCCCCCAACGAGTTTCCCTCCACCCCCCGGGGCTTAGTTATGGGAGTTCCCTCAAAGTTCACTAGTTGCTGGGAAATGCCCAAAACTTGCTTCTGTAGGACTAAGCACTGCAAGCAGTCACTAGGACAGAGGTTATAGGTCAGTAGTACAGTACTCAAAATTCCACAGGATCATCAGTTTCCTCCTTCAACCAGGCACTCTTCAGTTAGGAAGACACAGGCTCACATCATGGTACCACAGGACAGCTGGACACTCTTCCCCCCCAACTTCCACCAGGTATTGTCCAGTAAATTTCTCCAGACTGTAGCTTAAAAAAAATAGAATAGAATAGGCCCCCCAGCTTAGACTATAGCTAGAACCTTGATTTAGATCTCCAGTAGACTGCCCTGATGGGCAGAGCCCTCAGACAAAGGAACACCTCTGGTAAGAATGGACCCAGAATCCACCCACTCCAGGCCTATTTATGGGTTTTCCAGCCACCTTCTGAACACACCTCTTTAGGGATTGGCTGGATCCCCATAATTATAAAGGCTGCCTTTATATTCTTTCTCCCACTGTTATTCTAGAATCCTCCAGAATGCAGGGGAAAATACTCAAATCATCAAATCAGCAGCTTGTGAAACACTGAGCAGACTAAAGCAATCAACCTCTGTTTCAATGACTACAGAGGAGATAAACTAAATTTACCTAGGCCTCCCTACACTAATGAGGAGGATGCTACATTGTGATATTAATAAAGGGCTTTTGGATTTGTTTTTGGGGGAATTTAATAATTTGAATGACCCTTTTGTTTTGGGGAGGGAAGGGGGTCCTTACTGGTTTGAATAGCAGCCAAATCTAAACGATAGGACTCCTCAACCAATTACTTATTTTGAAGGGTAAAGAGCTGAGTCCAGTGTTTCACCTCCAACTCTCCTCGGACTTATGCAATGTGTGTTGCTATGGCTGTTTTCTGTAGTTGGGAGCAATAGCTCTCAGCAAGACGGATGTAACAGGTTGATAGCATAGGAGCACAACTAGGAGTACATTATTAGTTAAATGTGATTACAATTTGTTAGAAATGCTAGTATATTTAATCAGGACAGCTTGTCATGGGAAGGATGGCATACCAGACACGAACTGAAGCATCAAGAACAAAATAACATTGCAGCCTTACTACAGGATGTCCAAGCCACACATAAAACATTCACCAATCTTCTGTTATCATCTTCTGATCACCTGTATTATGATACAGATGGGACCACAACATTTTAGCATTAGCTATCAATTCAGCAAAGAGGTTGATTTACTAAAACTGGAGAGTATAAATAATAATATATAATATCTGGTGCAGCTCTGCCTAGAAACCAGCTTCCATTTTTTTATTTTATTTTTTGTCAACGCTTAATTGAACAATTCATTAATTATTTATTTAAATGGCAAGGATGCATATTGTCACACTACTTATTTAACTTATATGCAGAGTTCATTATGCAAAATGCTAGGATCAGCGAATCACAAGCCGGAATTAAGATTGCTAGGAGAAATATCAATAACCTGAGATATGCAGAGTGTACCTCACTAATGGCAGAAAGTGTAGAAGAACTAAGGATTCTCTTAACCACTTCAGCCCCGAAAGGATTTACCCCCTTCCTGACCAGAGCACTTTTTGGGTACCCCAGATGACGTCTTCTACGACGAAACGCGTCGGGCCTCTACTGCAATCGTATTTTATCTTGCTAAGCGCTTAAACTACTGTACACATGTGAGTTTTGTACTTTTATCTTTTATTTTTCTATAAAAACGGAATTACACTATTTTTGGTCCCTGTTTTCTCTTCGTATGTATTTAAACACGCCTATGGATATATCTGGCTGAAGTTAAAATTGCCTCTCAACATATGAAGTGATTGTTTATATTCGAGGCCCCCCTGGATAACTGGGTGCTATGAGAATCTGCATATGGTTGCAAAAGTCTGTATGATCCCCCAAATGTAAATTTGTGAGGATCCAATCATTCCGGTAAGCGTTCAATTCGCCTGGTGACGGGAATCTTCACGTGGTTATTGCACGAGTTTTTCTGAAAGGAGGTGTAACATATTTCCTGCACACTTGTGGATTATAGAAGGATACTATACACAAAGGACTCTGTACTGTGTTATTGGGACTTCGTTTTTCCCCCTTTTTTTCGTTTCCTGGAATATTTTTTTGGAATAGTCTTTTCTTTCATTTTTGGGTCACAAATACATGTTTATATAAGTCATTAATATTTATGTAAGAATTTATGTGTTATGTGCACTATTCCACAGTGAGATTTTTCACTGAACACATTTTGCACTTATAAGGAAGGTATAATTATGTTTGGTGTTTAAAAATTCTCTGAGAAGCGCTACACTTTTATACAGCATTTGTTTACCTTACACTCGATACCCCAGTGGTGTGTTAGCAGCTCTCTTGTGTGTTTCATATATTTTATATATTTTTTTATATATCTTTTCATTTTTTAATAAGAATAGCGCAGTGTTTTGTTACAAAAATATTTTCTTTATTTAAATGGCAAGGATGCATATTGTCACACTACTTATTTAACTTATATGCAGAGTTCATTATGCAAAATGCTAGGATCAGCGAATCACAAGCCGGAATTAAGATCGCCAGGAGAAATATCAATAACCTGAGATATGCAGAGTGTACCTCACTAATGGCAGAAAGTGTAGAAGAACTAAGGATTCTCTTAACCACTTCAGCCCCGAAAGGATTTACCCCCTTCCTGACCAGAGCACTTTTTGCGATTTTGTACTGCACCGCTTTAACTAACAATTGTGCGGTCATGCGACCCAAGCAAATCATTTTTTCTCCACAAATAGAGCTTTCTTTTGGTGGTATTTGATCACCCCTGCGGTTTTTATTTTTTGAGCTATAAACAAAAATAGAGTGATCATTTTGAAAAAAAAGCAATATTTTTTGCTTTTTGCTATAATAAATATCCCAAAAAATTAGGGGCGTGGAAGTAAAAGATTAATTCCTCGATTAATTGATAAAAATTTTTGATCGATCAAAATTCTTTTGATCGGTACTCACCTCTCCACCGGCTTTTGGGTCTTCAGGGAATTCCTTCGGAGATCCGGTGACGTCGAAGTTCTGATTGAACGTAACATGTACGGGGGAGGAGCTACTCATGATGTCACCCGCTGCTGCCCTACGGAACTAACACGATTGTTGGTTTTACATGCTGTGTTTTTATCATCTTTATGTGAGTAGCTTGTGTTTGAACACAAAAATTAAACCTTATAATTAAGCCATGAGCACTATACCCATGACCCGGTGTCCTTGCTGAGATCTAAGGAGACCTGAGAGAAGTTTATGGTCCATGTTAACCCTTGCATGACCACCTGTTGCACAGGGTCCATGCCATAAGGTGAGAGTGATTAGTTAGACCGGAGGTGGAGGGATTGTCACGCTACTGTGGGAAAAAAATTACTAACGTCAGAGCTACGGTTTGAATTTAAAGCATATTTGTGTGAACTGTGAAGTTTAGTCATGGATTGTGGAAACTAACTAGTGTCGGATGATTGTATATAGTGTATACCACATTTACCACTGACTAATGCAGAGTTGCAATGCAAGGAGATCAGCTAAAAGTAGTTGGATCTGTATGTACGTTATAATTAATCGAAATTAGCTGATTAATCGATTTTAAAAAATTGATTAATCGAACACGAAAATTTTAATCAGTAACAGCCCTACCAAAAAAGTATAAAAAAAGATATATGTATTTGTCTATATTTTTTTGGTAAAAAAAAAAAATCGCAATAAGCGTATATTGATTGGTTTGCGCAAAAGTTATAGCGTCTACAAAAAAGGGGATAGTTTTATGGCATTATATAGTATTCATTTTTTTATTAGCAATGGCAGCGATCTGCGATTTTTTTGTGACTGCGACATTATGACGGACACATCGGACACTTTTGACGCTATTTTGGGACCATTGTCATTTATACAGCGATCAGTGCTATAAAAATGCACTGATTACTGTGTAAATGACACTGACAGGGAAGGGGTTAAGTGTGTCCTGGAGAGCGATTCTAACTGTGGGGGGGGGGGGGGGGTGTGGCTACTACTCACATGACAGTGATCACTGCTCCTGATGACAGGGAGCAGTGATCTCTGTTATATCATTAGGAAGAATGGGGAAATGCCTTGTTTACAAAGCGCCTAGAGGCAATTCAGTTTGCATTGTGCGCTATACAAGTATTTCATTCATTCGTTCATTTATTCATCTCCACGTTCTTCCTCTCCATGACATGATCACAGGCACCCCGTGGACATCAAGTCTGCGAGAGCCATGGTCATGGTCACAAAGCCTGCAGCGGGCAGGCGCGCGTGCCCACAATGACGTTTCTTAAATGGGACGTACCTGTACTCCCTTTTGCCCACCCGTGTCATTCTGCTGACATATATCATTGTCCGGCGGTTGGGAAGGGGTTAATGAAGGTGAAAGAGGAGAGTGCAAAAGCTAGCCTGAAATTGAAAATTAAGAAAACTAAGATCATGGCAAATGGTCCCATCACTCCTTGGCAAATAAAAGGAGAAGAAATGGAAAGAGTGACAGATTTTATATTTAGGCTCCAAGATCAAAGCATACAGTTCCTGTAACCCTGAAATTAAGAGACGCTTCCTTCTTGGGAGGAAAGCAATGGTAAACCTAGACAACATTATAAAAAGAAGAGACATCATCACCCTACAGACAAAGTGCAGTATAGTCAAAGCTATGGTATTCCTAGTAGTAACCTATGGCTGTGAAAGTTGGACCATAAGGAAGGTTGAACGCTGAAGAATTGAAGTTTTTGAACAATAGTGTTGGAGAAGACTCTTGAAAGTCCCTTGGACGGCAAGAAGGTCAAACCAGTCAATCTTGCAGGAAATCAACCTTGAATATTCACTAGAAGGACAGGTCCTGAAGCTGAAACTCAAATACTTTGGCCACCAAATGAGAAGAGAGGACACATTGGAAAAGACCCCACTGCTGGGAAACATGGAAGAAAAAAGGAGAAGAGGATGACAGAAAACAAGATGGATAGATAGCATCATCGAAACAATGAATATGAAGTTAAGCAACCCCCGGGAGGCAGTGGAGGACAGAAAAGCCTGACACGCTATAGTCCTGACAGGCTATAGTCCTGACACGCTATAGTCCATGAGGTCACGAAGAGTTGGACATGACTAAACGACTGAACAACAACAATTGAACAAGCTGAATATAGAACCTGATTGGCTACCATGCACAACTGCACCAGATTTTGCATTCTCCAGTTTTAGTAAATCAACCCCAAAGAGTTTAATATGTACCGGTATTGAATAGCAAGAATTAAAGCTTTGTCAGTGTAGTGTAGGAAAATAAATAAAATCTGGGGAAAGTTTTATGGAAAATTACTGAATATAGATTGGGTTCTGTGACCCCTCAACAGAGTAAGACCCCCCTTGACATTCCTCTAACAGCCCAATCAATGGACATTAAGGAAATTAACAAATGTATTGACTATACTTTCTCAGCTGAAAGATTAATTGTGATATATCTAAGCAAATTAAGGCTTGCAAATCCGGATCACATTAGTCATGTAAGTAACATTGGCATGTAGAAGGGACTATTGGGTTTGTTTCATGCTCATTCATTCAAGCTAAAGCAGGCATTAAAATAGAATTGCAGGAAAGAAATAAAAAAACAACTTACATTCTCACCTAGACGGCTACAGAATCGATCCAGTTCTGCAGCTGTTCCTTGCCAGCTCTTCACCGAGGACTAGGCAATCAAAGACTGCTGATTGTACAGTTCTTTGGTGCTCTCTGAGCACAGAGCGGTGACTGTCACTGGAGCACTGGACTGTGGAGGGGGCAGGAGCAACTGGCTCAGGCTTTTAGTGGTGTGCCAGTCAGGCCTCTGGATGAATCCTGACATTATTGTTGGGATACCTACAGGGTCTGGACCAGTTCTGTATCATCAACAGACAGCAAACATTAGCCATACTTCTTCTTTAATGCTGCAATCCAGGCAGATATAAAACACAAATTAAAGGAGAAGTGCAGCCAAAGCTCATTTGGCTGTACTTCTCCTGTGTGTGACAGGTGTGCAGTTCGTTCTGCACTCCTGTGACCCGTTTTCAGCTGCTGTCAGCTGACGTCACAGAGCCGGTCCAGGCTGGGGAAAGATTGCAACCATATTGTCAGGATCCACCCAGATGCCTGGACCAGCACCTGGCTCAGCCTCTCAGCAAGCCACTAAGAGCCTGAGCCAGCCCAGCACTCCAGTGAGCGTGAAGGGGGGACTGAGTAGAGAGCCAGTGACTGACAGTGACCAGCTCTCTGCTTACGAAGCACTGAGAACTGAGCGATCAGCAGTGTTTCATCGCTCAGTTCTCAGTCTTAGAGCCAGAAGGGGGGCAGATGCATCATTGAACCAATGCTGCATCCACCTAGGTAAGTATGATTGCTAAAATAAAAAAAAAAAAACATCTCTTTTAGTGCCACTCTGTAATCATTGATACATCGTTAATGCATTTTTCATGCAAGAAAAGTAAGTTATGGTTATCAGATTTTCAAAGTAAAATCCACGGATACCTTACTGGCCATGTCACTTTTAACCACACACCCCAAATAACGCTTTCCTAAGTTTTAGCCACACCCACAAAATAAAACTCCTATTTTAGCAGTCAGAAATGTGTCACAGATTTTTAGAACTAGAGCTATAAAGAGAAATTAAATGTATTTTTTTTTTTTTTTTTACAAGGAACAAAGATATGCATGCACAGTTAGGAGGAACCACCAAAGAAGAGGTAGGGGAATGTTCTTTGCAATATCATTGCACAGAGCAGATAAATATATCATGTTTTTTTTTTTTGTGTGCAATCCTCGCTGGGATGACTGAAGTGTAGAAGGAAGGAAGGAAAGCAGGAGGGAAGGAAGAACATAACATTTTTTTTACTTATGCTATAAACATGTATAAACTTAAACAAATTTTAAAAAATGGACCCAAAACTACTATAGTTTCTCTAGTTTAAAAAAAAAAAAAAAGAATGAAATAGGATTAGTAGGGACAAATGAAAAAGAATAGTTTTGCTGCTGATTGTTGGCAGGCCTCTCCCTCTGTCTCTCTCTTTTGAGCTCTCTACTAGAAATACTTTGCTATCATAAAGCAGAAATTGAAGCATAAAGAAGATACCTTTTCTATACTAGAGAATAGACCATGGACATTTCAGATTCCTCATTCTTGACAATAAAGGGATCGATACGGCTCCAGTAGATTGAGCTGCTCCTTTCATACCTCTGGCTTCCACTTCTTTAAAAGCGGCAGAATCAAAGCGCTGTCTTCGAAAATGCAAGATAACATAGATGAGGCCACAGAGATAGGGCTTTCTAACAGATGGACAGAAATTGTGAAATATATGTTACGATTCCTAATTCATTGCAGGCCAATAATAGTTTCATAGCTATGAATACCATTAGAGTGCCAAAGTAAGAAAAGTGGATCTCAAAGATGTCGTTATTTTATAGCGGTGTGTGGTATAGATGGATGGTGCGCAATTGAAGAAATGTGTTTATTTGCTGGAAATATAACATTTCAGGGCTCATAAAGGCATCAGTTCACGCAATACTGTTACATCAAGTCTGGGAAGCTGCCAGAGGGTTCCATGGCTTACCTAATTCCTTTGAATCTCTGTGCCAAGTTTTCATCTACTGACTGAGTTTCTTGGTTCCTAACTCCCCCTAACTTTCATGGTGATTCACTGACATTATATATACTATATATATTGTATATATACACGCACCAGCTACTTTATTAGGTTCACCTTGCTATTACTAGGTTAGACCTCTTGCCTTCAGAACTATTTTAATTCTTTGTGGCATAGATTCAACAAGGTGAAACATTCCTCAAAGTTTTGGGGCCATATTGATGATGATAGCATCACGCAGTTGCTGCAGATTTGTTGGCTTCACCTTCATCATCTCCGATTCCTCCACATACCAAAGGTGCTCTATTTGATTGAGATCTGGTGACTTTGGAGGCCATTGGATTACAGTGACCTCATTGTCCAGTGGAGAGATGATTTGAGCTTTGTGACATGGTGCATTATCCTGCTGGAAGGAGCCATTAGAAGATGGGTACACTGTAGTCATAAAGGGATGGACATGGTCAGCAACAATACTCAGGTAGGCCGTGGCATTTAAACAATGCTCAGTTGGTACTAAGGGGCCCAAAATGTGCCAAGAAAATATCCCCCACACCATTACACTCTCACCATCAGCCTGATCTGTTAATACAAGGAAGGATGGATCCATGGTTTCATGTTGTATACATCTAATTCTGACCCCACCATCTGAATTCTGCAGTTGAAATCCAGACTCATCAGACAAGGGAACGTTTTTCGAATCTTCTATTGTCCAATTTTGGTGAGCCTGTGCAAATTGTAGCCTCAATTTCTTGCTCTTAGCGGGCAGGAGTGGCACCCGGTGTGGTCTTCTGCTGCCGTAGCCCATTGGCTTCAAGGTTTGATGTTATGTACATTCAGAGATGGTTTTCTGCATATCTTAATTGTAACTAGTGGTTATTTGAGTTACTGTTGCCTTTCTATCATCTTAAACCATTCTGCCCATTCTCCTCTGAATTATGACATCAACAAGGCATTTTTATCCACACAACTGCAGCTGGGTATTTTCTCTTTTTCAGACCAATTCTCTGTAAACCCGAGAGATGGTTGTGCATGAAAGTCCCAGTAGATCAGCAGTTTTTGAAATACTCAGACCAGCATTGTTTGGCACCAACAACCATGTCATGTTCAAAGTCACTTAAATCCCCTTTCTTCCCCATTCTGATGTTCGGTTTGAACTTCAGCGAGTTGTCTTCACGTCTAGATACCTAAATGCATTGAGTTGCTGCCACGTGATTGGCTCATTTGCAAATTTGTGTTACCAAGCCATTGAACAGGCGTCGGTGGGTGTATATTGTGATATATAAGAGGGTATTGGTAAAGCTTAGTACCATTTTCAGTGAGTCCACACCAGTCAGGAAATCTGTTTTAAAGTTTGGTGGCCCACTTTTATTTAAAAATGAAAATATAAAATAAATGGTTGCCCTCACATGTTGTTCCACCATCCCTTTTGAAATACATGCAAAATACAATAAAATACAACCAAAACCATCATCTAGCCTCCTGTCCTGGTTTCGCAGCACCACTGATCAGGCCTTAGGCTGGGTTCAAACCTATGCAAATTGGATGCAGGTTCGCATAGCAGGAGATTGTGACCGGCTCTCTATGGAGCCAGTTCACACATCTCCGCAGCGGCTCCGGTGCAAATTACACAGGAGCCCTGTGCATCTTTTGGTTAGTTTCAGGTCCGAATTCAGACAAAAACTTGGGATGAAATCGGACCTGTAAGACACATCGGACTCCTACTGTGAGCCACTGCGATCTTTAGTGTGAATTCAGCCATAAGATTAGGCCTTCGATAAGTTCCCTCAGATGATATTATACTGCATTTCACCTGACCTTTGTTATTGACCTTACTTAGCTTTGCCATCTTTGGCTCTGATCAAATGGTACCTGATAGCAATACTCCAGGCCAGACTTTTGCAAACTTTTTAACATGGAGGAAACCTTTAATATTACCACCCTTTAAAATTATGGACAGTCTCAAGGCACCCTATTCTATTGCACCCTAACAATATTTACTTATTGCTCAAGGAACTCCTTGCAACCTCTGGAGGAACCCCAGTGCAGTATTTCTCAACCTTTTTTCAGTCATGGCACCCTTTAAAATTATGGACAGTCTCAAGGCACCCTATTCTGATCAAATGGTACCTGATAACAATACTCCAGGCCAGCCTTTTGCAAACTTTTTAACATGGAAGAAACCTTGAAATAACTTTCTATTCTAAGTGAACCAATTCTAATAATCACCATAGCTACAGTTTATTTTTTAGCGTGACATTTGCTGGAAAAAATGTTCGTGACATTTGTAGTCATTGGGAAGAATCCCCATTACAATATTTGCTTATTGCTCAAGGAACTCCTTGCAACCTCTGGAGGAACCCTAGTGCAGGATTTCTCAACCTTTTTTTCAGTCAAGGCACCCTATGTGGACAGTCTCAAGGCACCCTATAAAATTATGGACAGTCTCAAGGCACCCTATTGTAAAATGTAAAAAAATTATTCTAATAATTTTACATAATGCAGAGGCATTAAGACACCCAACATTAGAGATTAATTATTCTTACAAAGCAAATACACTTTTGCACACTAGTACCGACTAGTGTTCCATTGTTTCTCCTCTCTCTCAGTTGCTCTCATCACTCAACAAATGTGATCCCAGTGTTGATGGAGAGGGGCAGGGGAGGGTCAAACAAGGGTGCTGTGCAGGCAATCAACACTCTTCTTATTAACACTGATGACATCACTGCTTGTAAGGATGCCAGGGGCTGAAACCTGGAAGGGTGAAATGGTGCACAATAAAAACCTAAATCTTTGTATAACTAAAAGGCAGTCTTGAGCCACCTGCTGGCTTGCATCAATTTTTGGGCAATTTTTAGGCATTTTGCCAAGGCACCCATTAAGAAACCCTGGCTAAATAAGGCTGTCCTAGTGTTCCATGGAACCCTGGTCAAGAAAAGCTGCTGTAGTCTTTGTTGAACCTGGGTCTACCCTGTGTTTTTTTAGGGTAACCACTAACTAGACAATAGTTCCTCAATGATGTAACCCTATGCTTACACTAAGTGCCCCATTGAGTGTCTTTGTTTACCTTTGGCATGGGTTCCCTTGGTATGTGTGCCCACTAATTGTGTTTTTCAAATGAGCTCTTATAGCATAAAATTGCCAACAGCACTCAAATTTGAATGATGTGTCACATGCTGCTTACTAAAACTTTAAACTGAAATTCCAAGTTATAATGAACAGAAGTGGTTCTTCAACCTTTACCTCAAATGTACCCCAAGCACTTAAATTTGATAATTCAGTTGTCAAGGCTTCAACTAAACAAATATCCTTCTGTTAAATTTTTGTAACCATTCTCTATGGCTGTAAATTTACCATAGAAACTTTTAAGTGTAGGAAAACAGAAATAAAAGCATCTAACATAATGCTTGGTCCTTATAATATGCTCTCTTCAAACACAAAGAGTGTTTTCAGTCTCCAGCATTAATAACGGCAAACTGGTGTGCGAAGAACAAAGGCAGCCTGATTAATGAAACAGGTCACAAACTGTAATTATTTATTCCAGAAACATTTTTGCATCCTGATATTTTCTCATATTTCTGTGGGCTTCAGAAAGACTTTTAACATTAATACAAAGTAGCGCACAAAATGTTAAACAATCACACAACAAAGGTAGTAAAAGGATTGTTTGAGCATATTTAATTTTACAGTATTCTTTTTTTTTTTGCGCTTTGGATAACCTCAATTTTAGGTTCAGAAACAGTTTGATTAAAAAGTAAAATATGGTTTTAAAAAGCATAAACTGCTGGATTTGCTCCATCTAATCCAACATTTCTCAACCTTTTCAACACAGAAGAACCCTGGAATTACCTTTCTGGTGAGAGGGAACCCCTGATAATAATTACTATATCTACAACTCATGATACATTAGAATGATAGTCAGTGGGAAGATTGGTCCTTACACTTGTAGAAGATATACCCCCTTAAGCCCCGTACACACTATCAGATTGTCTGCTGAGTTTTTCCTTCAGATTTACCAAAACCATGTAGTAGAAGGGCCTGCCTGATTGCATACACATTGAAACTCCTAAGGTTTGACCTCATATTATATGGTTTTGGTAAATCTGAAGGAAAAACTCAGCAGACAATCTGATAGTGTGTATGGGGCTTAAGCCTTAGTGCACACGGTCGGAGATTCTAACAACCAAATCCGTCTGAGTAATTCCGACGGATTAATTCCAGAAGAGGTCCAGAAGTGATGTTGCATACACACGGTCGGACCAAGTTGTCGGAAAATCCGATTGTACATAACGTGATGACATTATTTTGTTTTACGACGGGACTACGTTCAGGCTAGTAGCCAATAGCTTTGGTCTAGGACTTTGATCTGAGCATGTGTGGCACTTTGTCCGTCGGAGTAGGCTACACATGATCGGATTATGTCCGATAGGAACATTTTGTTGGAAAATTTTACCGGCAAGTTGGAAAAATTGGTCCGTCGGATATTCCCACGGAAACAGTCCGATGCAGACCACACACAGTCGGAATATCCGACAAAGCGGTCCGATAGGAAACATTCCGACAGAATCTCCGACCGTGTGTACAAGGGCTTAGAGATAGCCAAAAAAGATGTCAGTAGGAACTTATCTGAGAGGCAGAAATCACTCATTGCTCAAGGAACCCCAGCAACCTCAGGAGGAATCCCAGGTTTTCATGGAACCCTGGTTGAGAAACACTGATATAACCATTTAAAGTGAGCTGCATTTCTTGACTGAGAAGAGTTTTATAGGGAAAGGCAAGCATTAGAAAGAAATGATAGGGGAAGAGAAGTAGAAACTTACCTACGGGTTATAGAAAGCAAGTCCAGCAGCACTCTTTGAAGCCAATGATGGTGTCCTCCTAGCTTCCACTGAGAATGGTGCTGACATATGAAAGAAAAAAGTTCACCAGCACTGTGCATAAACCAAAGTACTCTTTTATATAAAGAGAAATATTATTATACTGTAAAATATTAATGCACTCATACATAGATAATTCAATGTGGCAAGTAAATGAATAGAGGCAGTAAATCTAGACATTTGGGATAAGTAGAGCCACTCGGTTTTCTAGGGTGCTGTCATCCCAATTTGTGTGCAATAAACTGGACTTTACAACACTCTGGAACCACAGACAAACTCATACAAAGATTAGAAAAATAAACAATTCAATGGTACAAAAATATGCACATATCTTCACAAAAGGCAATGACTAAAGCATGCTTGGTGCATATAGGCATACATACACACACATCCTATTTTTTCCAAACCACAAGGTATTCTGATTCTTCCTTTTATCATTATTTAACCCAAAAATAGTTTACAGCAATGGAAACATATAGGGGTTCGCTTCAACCGGTTACCATCTTGTGACAGGACCTGGTGTGGTGATGTCTCCATTAGCTAGCTTGTATAGAGTTATACTCACAGGAACTCCTCTTTGGAGCAGCTGGCCTGGAGCTTAATGTTTCCTTTATCTGTATGATTATTTTCTATACCACAAGCCTGAACCCAAGAATACCTGTGATGATTATAGGTATGTTCTACCATATATTTCGCCCTTGGTCCTGGTAAAGCATATCTATTTGCAAAATGCATTGGCTTTTATTTTTGGGTGAGATAACCAATAAATAAATGTATATTTCAAACTTAATAACTTTTTGGATAAAATAGGATATATGTATGCCTATATGTGCCAGGTATCCTAACTATTTCCTTTTGTGAAGACATGTGATTACTTTTATACCAATAAATTATATATTTTTGTAATCTTGTTTGAGTTTGCTATTATTTCAAAGTGCTGTACTTTAAAGTCCTTCAAAAAGCACCCCTAGTTTATTGCATACAAATTGGGATGACAGCACTAACAGTAAATTTAGTGTCTCTACTCTATATCTAGATTTACCACCTTTGTTCATATACTTGACATATTAAATTATCTGGTATCTCTACTTTATGAATAGAGGGTCAAATTTTGGTATTTCTTCTCAGTGTTGCCACCTCAAGTTGTGACAGGCCCAGGCTCTAGTTACCACTCCATGCATAGCCATGGCTATTTCGCAAAGCTTCTTCCTAGGTCATTGTTGAGAAAGTAATGGTACCTGGGGGGGAAATTTGGCCAAAGGTGTTTGCTAAAAAGTTCCTTGCAATTTTTCTACTTTGGTTAATATTTTTTTCTGTCTTAAGTGAGATGCCTTGGTAAACTCCCACAGATTCTTCCTAAGTCATCATTGGCTTTTGGTGGCCATTGACAATGTAACCCACACATCTCTGGCACCTCATCAAAAGATTTGGCCAAAGGTTTTTTGCGAAAAGCTACTCGTAATGTTTCCACTTTGGATGATATCTTTTTTTTTTTAAAGTGTCAAGCCTTGGCTATCTTCCACAGCTTCATCCCAGGTCATCTTTGGCTTTTGGTGGCCCTTGACAAGGTAACCCACATGTCTCTGGCACCTGGGCAAAAGGTTTGACCAAAAGTTTTTGCCAAAAAGCTACTTGTAATTTTAACACTTTTGTTAGTATCTTCTTTTTTTTTAAAGTGTCAAGCCTTGGCTACCTTCCACAGCTTCATCCTAGGTCACCTTCGGCTTTTGGTGTCCATTGATGATGTAACCCACACATCTCCAGCACCTGGCACAAAATTTTTTTTTGCCGAAAAGCTACTTGGTTGATATCGTATTTCATCCTACAGTGGTGTGAAAAAGTGTTTGCCCCCTTCCTCATTTCCTGTTCCTTTGCATGTTTGTCACACTTAAGTGTTTCGGAACATCAAACCAATTTAAACAATAGTCAAGGACAACACAAGTAAACACAAAATGCAATTTGTAAATGAAGGTGTTTATTATTAAAGGTGAAAAAAAATCCAAACCATCATGGTGTGAAAAAGTGATTGCCCCCTAAACCTAATAACTGGTTGGGCCACCCTTAGCAGCAACAACTGCAACCAACCATTTGCGATAACGTGCAATGAGGCTTTTACAGCGTCCTGGAGGAATTTTGGCCCACTCATCTTTGCAGAATTGTCCTAATTCAGTTACATTAGAGGGTTTTCGAGCATGAACGGCCTTTTTAAGGTCATACCACAACATCTCAATAGGATTCAGGTCAGGACTTTGGCTAGGCCACTCCAAAGTCTTCATTTTGTTTTTCTTCAGCCATTCGGTGGTGGACTTGCTGGTGTGTTTAGGATCATTGTCCTGCTGCAGAACCCAAGTTCGTTTCAGCTTGAGTACACGAACAGATGGTCGGACATTCTCCTTCAGGATCTTTTGGTAGACAGCAGAATTCATAGTTCCTTTTATCACGGCAAGTCTTCCAGGTCCTGAAGCAGCAAAACAGCCCCAGACCATCACACTACCACCACCATATTTTACTGTTGGTATAATGTTCTTTTTATGAAATGCAGTGTTCCTTCTACGCCAGATATACTTGGACACACACCTTCCAAAGAGTTCCACTTTTGTCTCATCGGTCCACAGAATGTTGTCCCAAAAGTCTTGGGGATCATCAAGATGTGTTGTGGAGAAATTGAGACGAGCTTTGATGTTCTTTTTGCTCAGCAGTGGTTTTCTCCTTGGAACTCTGCCATGCAGGCCATTTTGCCCAGTCTTTTCCTGATGGTGGAGGCATGAACGCTGACCTTAACTGAGGCAAGTGAGGCCTGCAGTTCCTTGGACGTTGTTGTGGGGTCTTTTGTGACCTCTTGGATGAGTCGTCGCTGCGCTCTTGGGGTAATTTTGGGTGGCCGGCCACTCCTGGGAAGGTTCACCACTGTTCCATGTCTTCGCCATTTGTGGATAATGGCTCTCACTGTGGTTCCTTGGATTCCCAAAGCTTTGGAAATGGCTTTATAACCCTTTCCAGACTGATAGATCTCAATTACTTTCTTTCTCAATTGTTCCTGAATTTCTTTTGGTCTCGGCATGATGTGTAGCTTTTAAGGATCTTCTGGTGGACCTTACTGTGTCAAGCAGCTCCTATTTAAGTGATGCCTTGATTGTGAACAGGTGTGGCAATAATCAGGCCTGGGTGTGGCTAGAGAAATTGAACTCAGGTGTGGACAACCACAGTTATAGTATGTTTTAACAAGGGGGGCAATCACTTTTTCACACAGGGCCATGATGGTTTGGATTTTTTTTCACCTTTAATAATAAACACCTTCATTTACAAATTGCATTTTGTGTTTACTTGTGTTGTCCTTGACTATTGTTTAAATTGGTTTGATGTGCCGAAACACTTAAGTGTGACAAACATGCAAAGGAACAGGAAATGAGGAAGGGGGCAAACACTTTTTCACACCACTGTATGTGTTAACCTCAGAACTTGAGTACAAACTCATATTCTGGGCCATTCAAACAATAAAGAAATGGCACCCATAGGCTGTAGTTAGCTAGGCAGCCAACTGCAACAAATGCAAGAATGAAAATTAAAAATAGCTGAATTGTAAACCTTTAAAGGTTGGGTGTCCATTTAACTAGTCCTCTTCTGAGTCTGACCTTCAGAATCCCTTTATCCTTTTAATGTTTTAAATTACCAAGCTATTTGTTCGCTCCTCATTATAGGCACATCATTAGGGATATATAAAGAGCAATGCTGGTTTATGTAATTTGCTCCTGTATTTTTTTTTCACTGTTTAGAGTAATTGACCAATGCACAAGTGAAGAATATAAATGAAGGCTCCAAATGTCACCATGACCCATGTAATTGATAAAGACTTGGTGAAATGAGATGGACAGAGGAAATCGAGTTAAGGTTTACCTATCCTGGATTACTTGTGTTTTACCGCTGTGTCATTAATTTAATCAAAGGAATGAAATTCATGTCTCATTAAATGGCTCTTCTTATGATGCTTCATTAATACATTTAATCACTGAAACACCTTATGGAGTGATAACTCCCCCACAAACACAGGCCGTTTTCAAGTAATGAATCTTATTTAAAGCCTTTTCGCAGCTCTCCCAGTATAGGATTAACAGGAAACCACCATAAATAAAAGATCGTTTATATTCATTTTAAATTAAATCTAGTTTATAAACTTAAAAAAAAAATAGAATTTAATTTCAGAATACATTTTAACTTTACTTTGGTTCTTTAAAGTGCACTTTTAAAACATTAACATCTTTAATATATTCAGTAACATGATGCAAGTAAGAAAATGTAACCTTTTGTCTTTTTCTTCCTCTCCCCTAAGAACTTTCAAGGACTAATGCCGCGTACACACGAGCGGACTGTATGGCGTACTTAGTCCGTCATACAATCCGACGGACAGTCCGTCATACTTTCGACTGAACGGACTTGACCACACACGGATACCCAAACAGTCCGTCGAAAGCTTGCGCGATGACGTGTACAGCACGTACTACGGGACTAGAAATAGGAAGTCCAATACACAGCAAAGCACCCTTCCGCCGTGTAAATCCTTTCTGGGCATGCGCCATTCTTAGTCCGTCGAACTAGCCTACTGACGAGCGGATTGTCCGCTGAAACCAAAGTACGACGGACAGAATTTCGAAAAATCCGAAATACTTAGTACGCCAGACTGCACGCTGAAAAAGTCCGCTGAAGCCCACACACGAGCGGACTGTCCGCTGAAATGTGTTTCGACGGACTAAGTACGCCATACAGTCCGCCCGTGTGTACGCGGCATAAGGATCAGCCAGGAAATAAGTAAGTCTCCTCTTTGCTTTCAGATTCCTTCACAATGTGAGGAATTATATCAAGTGGAGACACTGACGGGAGATATTCCCTGCCACTCACACGCACGGGTCAGGCAAATTAGGTGATCGCGGGGCCCCTATGAGTTGCAAGGCCTAAGGCGATCGCCTAATTAGCCTAATTAGAGAGCCGCCTCTGATCAAGTGTAGCACCCTGCTTGAGTAGAATGCTAGGGAAATTTAGTTTCTGGCTCCTACTAATGTCAAGGGAGCAATGGCTGTTTGTTCTAGTCTAATCAGGGTCTCACAGGCATGGAGTTTGATTGCTTCATTCTGCCTCTGGAAGAAGCATCCAGAGCTTAGAGCAAGAAATTGAAATCAACCAGACTGAATACTTATTGGGTTCCAGCCATTTCCTAGAGAGTGTCCAGCAGGGGGCTGAAAAAGAGATAAATAGTCTGAGACACTACAGAGCAGGGTTCCTTCTCCCCAGGGGTGCAGGGCTACTGGTACCAAGCAATCCATGGACAATGCAGCTGATCTGAAGGGCATCAGAATTTCCAGGAGTAAATGGGCTTTACTCAGATATTGACCACAGAACCACATCACCAGGGATTTGGTCCTGAGAGGCTCCATAATCTCTCACTGGGTTGTGTCTGGAAAAGCTGGAAGCTGCAGCTGTCCTGGGAACTTATGAATACTGACCCTAAGTTGCTCCTTAAGACTGAGTGTTGGTAATCTGCACTGGCTACTGATTACTGTAATATTTTGTTTTCTCTTTTCAGCCGGTCCTCCTCTTATGGGAACTGCAGACCAGGAACATCCCACAAGACCTGCAGTTTTGGAGTTGCTGCAGGTCTTGTGGGATGTTCCCAGGCTACAGTGGTCAGGACACAGGACCGAACAAAAGTGGTCCAAGAAAGGAAAACCAGTTAACCGACGTCTAGCCATTACAATTTGGCAGTTGTCAAAGTCACTCAAATCCTTATGCTTGCCCGTTTTTTCTGCTTTCAACACATTGTCTTCAGGGACAACATGTTTATTTTCTGCCTAATATATCCCTTTGAGGCTGATAGGTGTATATCCATGGACACCAATGTTTTTGGTATAGCAATCTCGAAGTCTCCTTGTCCCTTCAATATTTTTAAAGTCACTTCATACCACTAGTGATTCAGAACACCTAATCATCATACTTGTTAGTCAGCAACGTCTGCTTCCCTCAGTACAGGTTCTGACCTCACTCTGGGTTTGTCCCAGGTTCTAAAATGATCCATCCTCTGTACAATGTGATTTTGCAATAGGTAAAATTTCAGTAGTTTATGGGAACGAACTGCTTTATTTTATGGAATTAATTAGGCCAGGATTCTATATTTCAGCCTCCAGAAGGGAAGCAGCCTAGCAGCACAGCAGATGGAATGCAGAACATTTGTATTTTCTTGTTAGGCACCCTGCACGCACCTGAACTGAATACCAACTAGACAAAATCAGCATCAAACGTCATAGTTTCAGCACAGACTAAGAAGCTACAGCTTTAAATCCCTATGTGAGGGTATTAACCTGCCGCTTCACGCCCTGTCTGCCTCACCCTGTCAAGACACGAGGGATAATTTAATTAAAATGTGACTGTTACCACATTCGAATAGTAAAAAAAAAAGGAACATTATATAATAGGGACGATAAGGAGAAGAGAAACCAAGAAACTGAATTAATTCTTTGGAGATCAGTCACCGGGAACTCAGAAATGTTCTAATTAAAATTTTGACTATCATGACTGCAAAGATAGTTTTAATCAAATGAATTTAATTATTTAAGGAACCGGGCAAGGCGTACCTACATAAATTTTACCTGGAAGTTATTTTTTATTTGAACAGTTATCTACTCGGTTACAAATTCTAGATATAGGCTGTAATTGCTCAGTTGTTGGTTATCATTTTTATAAAAGAGTTCATCTTTTTTTATTCAGTCATTGGGCTTATCTTGAGTCATTGACTATGTAATGGTATAAAATATAATTAGGGGATATAGAGCAGCAAACTATATCTTCTCTGTTGCTGGTTCCTGATTGTCTGACCAACCCCATGAAGCCAGGATAAAGACATAATGTTATATTTGATAGCTTTTGCT
The DNA here is from genome assembly GCF_037356315.1 of Lithobates pipiens. Lineage (NCBI taxonomy): Eukaryota > Metazoa > Chordata > Amphibia > Anura > Ranidae > Lithobates > Lithobates pipiens. The sequence continues at coordinate 23,572,123 of NW_027507789.1, forward strand.
CAGTGCTGCTGGAAGTTACCCATAAGGGATAATTTGCCTGATAAAGAAGACCATTTATTATATAACTTGGTTGTGAACAATACTTCTAGTAAGCAGTCCACCTTTACAGTCCTGATAATGGACAGGAACAATGTACAGTAGATTATCTCTGTAGAGCAGAGACCTCCAAACTGTGGCCCGTGGGCTGCATGAGGCTCTTTGCATGTCTTTATCCTGCCCTTGGGAATTCCTTCTATAGATATGAAGTGCAATTCCTCCCACTGATATGGACAATGGGGCACTATTCCTTCCCCAAACACCAATGATGGGGCACTATTCCTTCCCAAAACACCAATGATGAGGCACTATTTATCCCTTTGATACAGACAATGGGGCACTGTTCCTTCCCCAAACACCAATGATGGGGCACTATTCCTTCCCTAAACACAGATGATGAGGCACTATTCCTTCCACTGGTACTGACAATGGGGCACTATTCCTCTCACTAACACCAATGATAAGGCATTATTCCTATAACTTATGCCATTTATAGGGCACAATTCCTTCTCCTACTGACCATAGGTGCTATGTATTTTTTTTTACTCCCGCTGACCACAGTCCAACCCCCTAAAGTCTGAAGGACAGCAAATTGGCCCTTTGTTTGGGGACCCCTGCTGTAGAGAAAAAAGTACCACGTGGTCGCTGACCTTTACATAGTCTTGGTGGAAAGGTCTCAGTTACGCGGTTATGAGGTTTGTGGCTTCAATGAGGAAGATCTAAAGTACAAAAGTTCATCTTGCTTGGGGGACCTTTTAGAACATTTAATGGGTACAAGTATCAAATACAGCCTATGTATGGTTTAACCATAAAATGCTCCAAAAAGTCCTTCAAGCAAGATGACCTTTTATTAGACAGTCCTAAGTACATATCTAAGAATTTACTTTGCAAGGGAAGTTGCAATTTGCAAGGGATTTTGTCTCAGAGCTTAGTGAACGTGGTGATGTTTTACTTTGCAAAGAAGGCCCTAATGAAATTAAAAGCCTCTTATAGTGTAGTACGGGGCTTCCGGTAAGGTCACTTCCACTTCCTTGAACTCAAACCGGCGTTCCTAGTATAATTTTTGTGGCCTGCGTTTTTAAAGGTTAATGTAAGTGTAATACTATTTAAAATACGTTTTTCATAAAATACTACACTATAAGAGGCTTTCCCATTCTTTCTCAATTACTTTCTCAAAGTACTTTTAAAGGGACGGGGGCATTTTACAGACCTTAATAGGACATCAACAACAACTGGTGAGTGTGGTGGGTATATTTAGAGGCATGGAGGAGAGAGCACACTTTGCTTGGCCATAGTACACGTTTGTTAATTGGATTGACTTTTCATGCACAAGAACACTTTACTCACGTGGCTTAAATTGCAGATTTATTAATATACTATATTCATTATATGATCCTATATTAATGATAAAAATGTGATACCCCTTTATGGTAAATTGATTGTACATATTGCAAATGGATGGGATTTTTGAGGCACAAGCAATAAAATATATATTCTTCTTTATTTAATTAACTATAAAAACATATTAATATACCATACAATATTATATATATATATATATATATATATATATATATATATATATATATATATATATATATATATATATATATATATATATATATATATTATTATTATTATTATTATTATTATTAATAATAATAATAATAATATTATATATTCATTGTAATGTATGCTATTATGAGAGTGATGCCTTTAATCTTAAAAAGGAGATTAAATCATATTGATTAATTTGCTAAAACTGGAGAGTGCAAAATCTGGTGCAGCTCTGCATAGGAACCAATCAGCTTCCAGTTTTTTTTTTTTTGTCAAAGCTTAATTAAACAAGCTGAAGTTAGAAGCCGATTGGCTACCATGCACAGCTGCACATGATTTTGCACTTACCAGTTTTAGTAGATTAACCCCTATATGTCTTATTGATGGGAGCTTTCTTTTTTATCTTGGTTTTTGTTGTGTTTATGATTTAATTCATCCTTTGGCACAATTCTTGATTGAGCGTGGGTGAAGCCTATTGTATTTATGGTATTTAATTATAATAGGCATCTGACACCCATCATATTTGTATTCATTCTAAAGGTAATCCCATGCTGGGTAATAAAATACAATACAATATACATACACGGTACGTGGCGGTGCACGATGATGTCACACACCGGGACTCCACCCTATGCATTGCATTATTATTAACACTTTAATTAGGGATGCCCTAAATATTGGTATAACCTGAAACATAAAAAGAAAGGTGGACTTAGCGTTTAGCATATGTCAAAGGATTGCCAGAGAACTATGGGCTAAAGAAACAGCACAACAGAAACTGCCTAACTTTAGGATAGCTCTGTGTAATTGGAACCTCGGATTCAACTTGTATGAAGAAAGGGAAATAGTCACTTCTCTGACTCACGTGTGTGTGTGTGTGTGTGTGTGTGTGTGTGTGTGTGTGTGTGTGTGTGTGTGTGTGTGCGAGCGTGTGTGTGTGAATTTTAGCCTGAGCTACTGAGCTCTGTAAAAAACAGACTTCTTAACAGGGGGTAAGGAGACACAGGAAAGTACAAGAAAAATAAAAAAAACTGTATATTATCCCTTTGAACTAGCTAGAATTCCACATTCTATGCCAAAATAAAGAAGCAATTCTAATCAATGTTTTTTTTAAATGCTATTTCAAACAGGAGCGATGAACATATCCTCCCTTTATGGTTTTTAACTGATTATTTTAAGATATGTAATTGCAGAAAATGAGCCAGAGTCAAATTAATTTGGAATTTAATCCTTTCTCAATTGTGACATTAGCAGACTTCAAATAACATTATTAGAAGAAAGCAGAAAGAAGGCGTTTGTTCTGATAAGAGCCTTTGATGTCAAGGTAATAAAACTCGGAGTAACCAGATCAAGTGAAGACCGCATATGGAAACAGTGGGAGATGCTTTGTCAATACAATTTCAATGGTTAGGCATTCTGAATGCATATTAATAGCGACACACGAGTGCATCTCAGTTTAGGAGGGGGGGGGGGGGGAGAAATCCGTAAAAGGAATTGTTTAAACTGTAAATGTATCAAAAGGACCAAAATGTCTTCTATTGTGGAAGTAAACCAGCAGCCTGAAAAGAAATTATAATCGATTTGGGTTAATTGTATTATCATTATTTTTTTATTTTATTTTTTATTCTTTTTTTAACTGGTGTGTCATGGAAGTACTCAGGAGTACAAGTATATTCCAAAAAAAGGAAAAAAAATAATGAAATAATCCCACTTTTTTTTACTTTAAATATTTTTTTCGTCCAAACAAAAAGACAGAACAATATTGCTCATGTATCTATAGAATAAAAACAAGAAGAAAGAAAACAAAAAAGTCTCTCAAATCATACATCATAGACTGACATGGTACAGCAAGAGTGGTCTTGAGGTTAATAAACTTCACTAACAACAAAAACGACCATATAGTCCACCACCTGTTAGCAAAAGCAAGCATCAAAGTAGCTTTTTCGATAATAACAGCAGATAAATTGTACCATGTGTGCTGCCTAAGCCCTTAAAGACGAAGGCCTGCATAAAAAGTAAGTGAAAAGAAAAGCAAATAAAAGTAAAAGGGAGAGAGAGAATAACCGGCCCTATCAAGGCAGAGAGACACCCGTTTCCCTAAGCCAGAAATATCCATTAAGTTTCAAGTGAAATGTTTGTAAATCTTCTAGCCCATGGTTCCCAGATCTTCTCAAATCTCCTAACATTATCTCGTACAATGCTAACAATGTTTTCATGGAGCATAATCCACAAGGTTTCCTTTTTAGCTTGCATGAGGGAAACAGAAGGTCTCTTCCACGATTTAGCTATACTCATTTTGACCCCCCATAGGATGAAGAAAACGAAGTGTTGTGAACCTTTTAGGCCTGATTCACACCTATGCATTTTTAGTGCTTTTTGCATTTTGCAGATTTCCACTACAGTCCATTTAGCATGGTTTCCTATGGAACACATTCTGTAGAGCAAGTCTGCAAAATGTAAAAAGCGCTAAACATGCATAGGTGTGAATTCAGCCTTAGAGATGGAAATAAACCCACTTTTAATGTGCATTACCACCACAAATTCGTATCTAAATCCACAGTCATGTGACTGAACGGATCTTGAATTCTTTGCTTGGTCTGTAGTCGTGTGGGTGGCTCCTTGGACCCACCCTTCTTATTGTCTGCAAAAAGAGCCCACGGGCAGGATCCTGAAGGCTTCGAGTGGAGCTGTAAGGAAATGTTTGCCAATAGATGAGATGACTCCTCTGGACGGACTTCTGTGCAAAGGCTAATACATGTTCCTTTTCATGCTCACTGAAATTGGGCACTGGCTAATGCATACTCGTGCGCACACACATGCCCTTGCGCATTCTTGCGCACGCTGGTGCTTGCATGCACCTGTGATAGATGTTGGCACCAAACGGGCTATTTAAACTCAGCCAGTTTCATGCAGTGGCGGCTGGTGAAGTTTTTGGATGGGGGGGCGCCAGACCCCGCCCATCATGACCCCGCCCACCATTTTGGCCCCTCCCACTTCTCATAAAACACGCTCCTTATGTAATCGGAAAAAAAAATTGACGTGGGTTCCCCCTCCGAGAGCATACCAGGCCCTTAGGTCTGGTATGGATTCCAAGGGGAACCCCCTACGCCGAAAAAACGGCGTGGGGGTCCCCCCAGATCCACACCAGACCCTTATCCGAGCACGCTACCCGGCCGGCCAGGAAAGGGGGTGGGGACGAGCGGGCGGCCCCCCCCCTCCTGAGCCGTACCAGGCCGCGTGCCCTCAACATGGGGGGGTGCCTTGGGGGAGGGGGGGCGTGCGGCCCCCCCACCCCAAAGCACCTTGTCCCCATGTTGATGAGGACAAGGGCCTCTTCCCGACAACCCTGGCCGTTGGTTGTCGGGGTCTGCGGGCGGGGGGCTTATCGGAATCCGGGAGCCCCCTTTAATAAGGGGGCCCCAGATACCGGCCCCCCACCCTATGTGAATGAGTATGGGGTACAATGTACCCCTACCCATTCACCTGTGAAAAAAAGTACAAAAAAAAACACAACACAGGGTTAAAATATTTTATTGCACAGCTCCGGGGGTCTTCCGTCTTCGGGGGTCTTCTCGCCGGACTCCTCCGCTATCTTCTTGTAGCTCTTTTGCTAGCGGAGGAGTCCGGCTTTCTTCCTCACCGCCGGCCTCTTCTCCCGACTTCGGGGGTCTTGTCCCCCTCTTCGGTTCTTCTGCCGGGCCACCGCGCCTTCTTATAGCTCTTTTAGAGGCGGTGGCCCGGTCTTCTGCTGCCGCCGCCGCCGCCCGTTCTTCTTCTTCTTCCTCTCCTTCTTCTCCAGGAGATGTTGCCTCGATGATCTCCCTGGTCGGAATGCCAGGGACGCGCTGCGCTGCTACTTATATAGGGACAATGGGGCGGTGTCACATGGGTTGATGTCACATGGGTTGATGTCACATGGACTGTCGCCATGTGACATCAACCCATGTGACCAACCCATGTGACATCAACCCATGTGACACCGCCCATTGTCACTATATAAGTGGCAGCACAGCGCGGCTCTGGCATTGCGGCCGGAGAGCTCGTCGAGTCAACATCTCCTGGAGGAGAAGAAGAAGAAGAAGAACAAGAAGAAGAAGAAGAAGAAGAAGAATGGAAGGCGGCGGCAGCGGCGACAGAAGACCGGGCCACCGCCTGTAAAAGAGCTACAAGAAGGCGCGGTGGCCCGGCAGAAGAACCGAAGAGGGGGACAAGACCCCCGAAGTCGGAAGAAGAGGCCGGCGGGGAGGAAGAAAGCCGGACTCCTCCACTAGCAAAAGAGCTACAAGAAGATAGCGGAGGAGTCCGGCGAGAAGACCCCGAAGACGAAAGACCCCCGGAGCTGTGCAATAAAATATTTTAACCCTGTGTTGTGTTTTTTTTTTTGTACTTTTTTTCACAGGTGAATGGGTAGGGGTACATTGTACCCCATACTCATTCACATAGGGTGGGGGGCCGGTATCCGGGGGCCCCCTTATTAAAGGGGGCTCCCGGATTCCGATAAGCCCCCCGCCCGCAGACCCCGACAACCAACGGCCAGGGTTGTCGGGAAGAGGCCCTTGTCCTCATCGACATGGGGACAAGGTGCTTTGGGGTGGGGGAGCCACACGCCCCCCCTCCCCCAAGGCACCCCCCCATGTTGAGGGCACGCGGCCTGGTACGGCTCAGGAGGGGGGGGCCGCCCGCTCGTCCCCACCCCCCTTCCTGGCCGGCCGGGTAGCGTGCTCGGATAAGGGTCTGGTGTGGATCTGGGGGGGACCCCCACGCCGTTTTTTCGGCATAGGGGGTTCCCCTTGGAATCCATACCAGACCTAAGGGCCTGGTATGCTCTCGGAGGGGGAACCCACACCAATTTTTTTTCAGAAATTTGGCGAGGAGTTTCCCTTTCAGAGCTCATTCTCTGATTGGCCACGGCAAAAGTCGCCTGGCCTGGGGAAACCTTTCTGGCTGAAGTGTGAAAGCTTTTTTTCCATTCATTCAGCTAAATGCATGAACATTTAACAAAGTAGAAACTAAGGTCTTTATGCGGTGACTTGACTCACCTCCTGCCTGTCTTGCAGCTCCGCTCGGGCTGAGGAACGGAGCTGCCGACGTCACTTCCGGGTTTCGTAAAGCAGCCGAAAGCCGGAAGTGACGTGCCTGTCTAAGAATGACAATGCTCCCGCCCGTAGAATCACAGTGATTTTACGGGCGTAAGCCAGTCGGCGTTCTGCAGTGCGCCGCAAGGCGGGTTTTTAACCCGCAAATGAAGCGCCATGGATGCAATCTTGTGATTGCATTGACGTGGCGCTTCTCATAGTGCACTGTGACCGGCGCCACAGTACACTATGTCAAATTGTTAAATGACATTTTTTTTTTTTAAATGTCTTAAAGGGCCCGTTTTTTTTTTTTTTTTTAAACTTTTTATTTTTTTTTATTTTTTTTTTAACTTTTTTTTTTTACACCTGGGGGAGGGGGGGCGGCGCCCGGGCGCCCCCTATGGGCGGGCCGCCACTGGTTTCATGCACTTCTTTTTATACACATTTTTTTTGCAGCTTTTATGAACTGAATCGTATATTTTTCCTCTTTATGAGTCATTTCATCAATATTTTTTTTATACACTTGTTTGATGTCACTCCCACGCATGAGCCGCCACTAACGGCATATTGCCATTATCAACAGCATGCTCAGTGCACCTGCGTGGCACTGTCTACGGCGCATGCACCGTAGACAGCGGTGCCTGTCTTTTTCCAAATATCTCCTAAACCGTATAGGTTTAGGAGATATTTCTTGGTCCTACAGGTAAGCCTTAATCTAGGCTTACCTGTAGGTCAAAGTGGTCTGTAAGGGTTTACAACCACTTTAAGACAAGCCAGGGCAGCAACTGGAATCAGGATACAGAATCACAGGGTCACAGGATACACAGGAGGCTGAAGACAAGGTAGTTACATAGTTACTTAGTTAATCTGGTTGAAAAAAAAACACAATTCCATCCAGTTCAACCAACAGAAAAAAAAAGCGCACACACACACACACACACACACACAAATAGAAAATCTCCATATACACTATTCTATACCCACAGCTGATCCAGGGGAAGGCAAAAAAAAACAAACAAGAAAACATGATCCAATTTGCTCCAGTGGGGGAAAATATCCTTCCTGATCCCCCAAGAGGCAGTGGCGTACCAATGGGGGGTGGGCCGCACCGGGTGCCACACATTGGGGGGAGGGGTGTCAGGCCAGCTATCAGGGACTGGACAAAGCAGGGCAGGCACTCTGTAGCTGCGGCTCGCTATCTATATTCGCGCGAGTCAGCAGCGGTTGCTCTGTGTTATTCAGCTTACAGTCGGGCTCTTTACTGCCACCTCTGGCTGCTTCTTGCTTGTGCACCCCTCTTGTGTACTGGCAGTACTATATTTTGGATGGCAGCTACTCTCGTATCTTATAGGGACATGTAGAAACAGGACCTGGAGATAGGAAGACCACCTTACAAGTGGGGGCTGTGAGTAAAAGTGAAGGGAGGAGGCTGTTTGTGTACAGGGGGTGGGGGCAGCTGAGTGTGTACAGGCGTGTATGTGTGTGTGGAGGGGGGCAGCTGAGTGTGTACAAGTATGTGTGTAGGGGGCAGCCGAGTGTGTACAGGTGAGTGGGGGGGCAGCTGAGCATGTACAGGTGTGTATGTGTGGGGGGCAGCAGCTGAGTGTGTACAGGTGTGTGTTTGGGGGGGCAGCTGAGTGTGTACAGGTGTGTGTGGGGGGCTGGGAATCTGAGTGTGTACAGGTGTTTGTGTATGTGTGGGGGGCAGCAACTGAGTGTGTACAGGTGTGTGTTTGGGGGGGCAGCTGAGTGTGTACAGGTGTGTGTTTGGGGGGGCAGCTGAGTGTGTATAGGTGTGTGTGGACGGCCGGGCACCTGAGTGTGTACAGATGTTTGTGTGGGGGCAGCAACTGAGTGTGTACAGGTGTGTGTTTGGGGGGGGGGGGGGGGCAGCTGAGTGTGTACAGGTGTGTGGGGGGGCTGGGCAGCTGAGTGTGTACAGGTGTTTATGTATGTGTGGGGGGCAGCAGCTGAGTGTGTACAAGTGTTTTTGTGTGGGGGGGAGTAGCTGAGTGTGCACAGGTGGGTGTGTGGGGGGCAGGGCAGCTGAGTGTGTACAGGTGTTTTTGTGTGGGGGGCAGCAGCTGAGTGTGCACAGGTGTGTGTGGGGGCGGGGCAGCTGAGTGTGTACAGGTGTTTGTGTGTGTGGGGGGAGGGCAGCAGCTAAGTGTGCACAGGTGTGTGTGGGGGGGGGGCAGCTGAGTGTGCACAGGTGTGTGTGTGGGGGGGGGGGCAGCTGAGTGTGCACAGGTGTGTGTGTGGGGGGGGGGCAGCTGAGTGTTCACAGGTGTGTGTGTGGGGGGGGGGCAGCTGAGTGTGTACAGGTGTGTGTGTGTGGGGGGGGGGCAGCTGAGTGTGCACAGGTGTGTGTGTGTGTGGGGGGGCAGCTGAGTGTGTACAGGTGTGTGTTTGTGTGTGTGTGGGGGGGGGCAGCTGAGTGTGCACAGGTGTGTGTGCGTGGGTGTGTGTGCGGGGGGGCAGCTGAATGTTTACTGGTGTGAGGGGGACTGAGTGCATAGAGGTGTGACAAAGGGACTGAGTGTGTAAAGGTATGATCAGGGAAGGGGGGGTGCCAGATATAGGATCCGCCCAGATTGCCAAATGCTCTTGGTATGCCCTGCCAAGAGGCAATCAGATATTCCCCAGATCAACCTTGCTTTTAAATATTAGTATCCAGTTATACTGCCCTCAACTTGATAGAACACCTTTGGAATGAATTAGAGCAAAGACTGCGAGCCAGGCCTTCTCTTCCAAAATCAGTGCCTGGCCTCACAAATGCGCTTCTGGAAGAATGGCCAAACATTTCCATAGACACACTCCTAAACCTTGTGGACGGCCTTCCCAGAAGAGTTGAAGCTGTTATAGCTGCAAAGGGTGGGCTAACTCAATATTGAACCCTACGGACTAAGACTGGGATGCCAATAAAGTTCATGTGCGTGTAAAGGCACACACCCCAATACTTTTGGTAATATAGTGTATATCCAGCGCTTCATTTTCATCTCTTCTTAGGAAAGCTATGTAGTATTCACCAGGACAGGAAATGTGGGAAAGTCTCCTCAACTAAGTTTATGTGCGTGTAAAGGAAGGTGTCCCAATACTTTTGATAATATTGTGTATTAGGGATATGAAATGTTGGGGTAACAAACACTTTAAAATTTGAGCAGGTTGCTAATCATATGATGACAGACCTCCACTAGATGGAATATTTATTAATCTGAGCATAAAATAAAATATTTAAAATATGCAACATCATGCAGGTGTAATCATATAAAACATAAAAAAAAAAAAAATGTATCCAGATAAAGTTAGAATGATAATTTAAACTGTGTACTCACAGAATATACAGTATCCCTTTAACTATTAGCAATCTCATGAGAGTATTTTTTATTTTTTTTTCTATTTTACCTTCATCACCCCTTTAATATTTCACATGGATGATTTTTGTAAGCAGTAACAATTTATTTATGCACCCCATATATCTTTGACTTGCATCAGTAAACGCCACAGTCAGTCAAAGCGGAATATATATCTTTGCCACAAGTACATAATTCATGGAGAGACATAGTAAAGGCCAAGCCATAAAGTAATTTATAGAAAAGCCGGATCATCACACAGACCTCTCGCTAGTCTTTAATCAATAAATGCTCATGAGCAGGGAATCTTCCACGCTCTGTTAGACAAAAGATTTTCCGCAAGAACTTGATGTAGAGAAAAAAAAAAAAAGTTCACTTTGGGGAATCCGATGACACTTCGGAGTTGTAGGAAATTTGTAGAAGTAAGTTGCGCATTTCAGGGGTCACTGTCGCTATTCCCACTTCACCAACAGGCCACCGACCCGCACATCTTCTTTTCGCTGCTTTCAAAGAATATGTAGGAGGCTTTGACAAATTGATGGAGTGAGCCGTTCTGGCCCTTACTATTCACATGAGAATGATATGTCATTTTTTAACAGAAAACATAAAATGAATAATTTAGCTGAAGAAATGCTGTGACTGTAAATGAAATGAAAGACGGGCAACCATGTCTGGATTTTCCCAAGCAGGTCTGATTTGTCTATATAAGGGCGTCAGTGGGATTTTGTTCAAGTCAGAACCATTTGTCTTCCCGGACAAGTCAATGGGAATGCAAAAGCAGATTGAAGCGGGTTGATGCGGCTGAGACCGAGATGAAATGCAGGTCAGAAGCAGGTCAACTGCAGGTGACGTTCACCTGGCAATAAACTCTAAACAATCTCATAAGCAGCCCATCAACACAAGTCCTAAGACCTCATTCAAACCTCATCGGCCATGGTTCGGCAAGTATACTGCAGATACCTGCCATCAGAATCAGCAGGGGACCGACCCCTGTAGTGAACCAGGACCAACTCCTTTCAGCCTGTTTTTGAGTTGGCAACTTGAGATTGGAACACCTGGGATCCCGGCCACATTACTTGACACACCATGGCCAGTTTAGGACATGTGAATGAGGCCTAACACTGTAAGGATTGGTTCACTCATAAGTGATATTTTAGATGTGGCATAGCTTTTTATGTGTCTTGGATACTCCAACAGGGAGAGCCCCCGATATAATCCCTAACTCAGTTTCTGTCCACCTGGAAGTTTTGGGCTCACCTTTGTGTGCGCCATCTGTTACATTCTCCATGATATACAATTAATAAAGACCCAATTGAAAGAATTGGAAGACCCTCATAATGGCACATTTGGTGTGCAGACCAAACTCAATGTAGAGATCTCAGCAGGAGAGTCCCTGGGAGATAGAAGAGACTGTCAAGGGGTTTCACTTTCTAGCATCTACCAAGCATGGAAATATCAGATGTAGGAGGACTGATTCTTTAAAGAAAAGTTTCAAGTTAATGTAAAAACCTATATTTAACATCTTTAGGTGTATGTGGTTGTCACGTACCTGATAGGAGACTGGTATGACGAGGTTGGCCTCTCTAATATCTTCAACCCTAGACAGGAGGAACATGAGTGCCAGCAGATGTTGATAGGCAAACTTGCAGCTGGAGAAAGATATCCTGGGGAACTGGTGGACCATCAGGGCAGGAACAGAAGCTGTGCTCAGGAAAACAGACAAGGTTAAAGAGGCACTCCACTTGCGCTGCAACTTCAGAATGCATGGCTTGTCAGAGCTGTCAGTGAAGTGCAGAGCAGGTACAGCGGATGGCGGAGCGAGCACTCAAGCAAGATGGACAACCAGGATCAGAGATAGAAGCGTGGGCACAGGAATAGCCAGGGTCATCAACAGGTGAACAGCGAGGTACCGAATCTTAAGCAAAGCCAAAGTCAGGAACAGAGCCAGGGTCAGGAATTAAGTGACAAATCAAGGATCCAAGATTAGGTCAGGGGCAAGCAGGATCAGCATCGAGGGAAGCACACAGGAAGAACACAGGATGGAGGCAACAACAGTGCATGGATAATACAATGACAATGGAATCACGTAGCATAAATCCTGTCTAGATGGACTTATTCTCAGTTCATCAGTATATCCATAGATCTCCGTATATAAAATAAAATGGCCAGTCCTCTCATATGAACCAAGGCAGGCACGGACATCAACGGCAACAATCTGTTTGTCTGTAGCAATCTCTGCAACACTCTATAGGTATAAGGTAGGTACTCTTACCAGAAATGTTGGACCTACATGCCCTACGGCAGTGGGTCTAAAAGGCTTGTAATCCCGAAGGAGTATATTCCAACTTCAAATGGAGATGGGTCGTGGTGTAAGGTCCTCCTATAGGCATCCTTGGTCCTGGATCAAGGTAGGTGAAGTCACCAAATAGCAGCCGCTGTTTTCTCCCATTGAGGGGTGGTAGTATCACCGAGGCCAAGTATATTCAAATGTCAGCAACGGGGCCAGTACAGAAGGCATATATCAGGAAAAAGGAAAGAGGGCTCCGGATGGTGTAGGTCGAGAAAGCCGATTGGTTTTATTAAAAGTAGACATATTGTACAAATATAAAAAGTGATCACAAAAAACGAATTGGATAAGAGAAAAAAAGCAATGTGGGGTGCAAGTAATGCTGCCCGACGCGTTTCGACACAAGCGGTCATCAACAGGGGCTGGTCATCAACAGTCCCCTCTACCAACCACACTCTTCTTCGGGATCTTCAGATGACCCCACCACTGGACAGCAAATAGGAAATGTCAAAGACACACAGACAATGAATCAACCCCTTCCTGACCAGCCGCCGCAGTTATACTGCGGCAGGTTGGCTCCCTTGCACGAGCCGTCATAGCTGTACATTGGCTCTTTAAGACGCTGTAGCAAGCATGCTCGCCCGCAACATGTCACCAAAACCAATGCATGTGGGCGCGATGACCGCCTGGCAACCGTGATCACTCAAGACAGAGCGAGAACCGGGATCTGTCTGTGTAAACACCCAAATCCCAGTTCTATCAGGGGAGAGGAGAGAGAATGTGTGTTCCTATCAAGTAGGAACAACGATCTCTCTCTTCCTCTAGTCAGCCACATCCCCCCCACAGTTAGAACACACATAGGGAACACATTTAACCCTTTGACTGCCCCCTAGTGTTAATCCCTTCTCTGCCAGTGACAGTTATACAGTAATCAGTGGCTATTTATAGCACTGATCGCTCTATAAATGTCAATGGTCCCAAAAAAGTGTCAAAAGTGTCCGATTTGTTTGCCGCAATGTCTCAGTCCCGATAAAAATCGCAGATCGCCGCCATTACTAGTAAAAAAATAATAATAATAAAAATGCCATAAATCAATTCCCTATTTTGTAGATGCTATAACTTTTGCGCAAACCAATCAATGTACACTTATTGCGATTTTTTTTACCAAAAATATGTAGAGGAATATATATATCAGCCTAAACTGAGGAAGAAATTAGTTAATTTTTACATTTTTTGGGGGATATTTATTATAGCAAAAAGTACAAAATATTGTGTTTCTTTCAAAAATGCCGGTCTTTTTTAGCGGAAAAAATAAAAACCGCAGAGATGATCAAATACCACCAAAAGAAAGCTCTATTTGTGAGGAAAAAAGAACATACATTTTGTTTGGGTACAAGGTTGCACGTCCGCGCAATTGTCAGTTAAAACGTCACAGTGCCGTATCGCCTAAAAATGCCCTGGTCATTAAGATGGAAAATCTTCCGGGGCTGAAGTGGTTAAAACACTATACATTCCGGCACTGGATACCATATTCTGACCTCAAGTAGTCAATGTAATTTTTTTTATAAGCAGCATTACATCTAAGGACCGGTAAGATACAACGTATTACATTTTTGGTTTTGGGTTTAGGTACACTTTAGTGATGTAATGATAGGGGAGTTCTCTGCTCCCCTATCATGATCCAGTCAGTCAATGCCATTCCCATACAACAATCTCTCTTTGTGAAACCCTAAGCCCTTGTACACACGATCGGAGATTCCGACGGAATGTGTCCGATCAGAGCGTTTTGTCGGATATTCCGTCGGACCAAATTTTCCAACTTGCCGGAAATATTTTCTGTCAAAATGCTCTGATCGGACATACTCCGATCATGTGTAGAGAATTCCGATCGGACAAAGTGCCACGCATGCTCAGATCAAATTCCTACATCAAAGCTATTGGCTACTAGCCTGAACATAGTCCCGTCATAACGAAATAACGTCATCACGTTCTGAACGATCGGATTTTCTGACAACTTCGTCCGACCGTGTGTATACAACAGTTTCGGACAAAATCCGTCGGACAAAATCCGACGGACAAAATCCGACGGATTTGGTTGTCGGAATCTCCGACCGTGTGTACATGGGCTAAGATTGCACTTTGATAGTGTGTACCTACATCGGTTGGACTGCCCATAAGGGTCCACTGATGATTCCACCACCGGTGACCACAAGTGCGGTAACCAATTTGGCCCCAGTAATGATAACGCAGGGTTTGAAAATGACTTATATCTTGGAAAAGCAAGGTACTTTGCAGAGTTGGGCTTAACATGGGCAGCAGATTGTAGAACTTAAGCTTGAAATCATGGTCTAGCTCTAGCAGAATGAGAAGCTAATGGAGATATAACTAATTCATCACAGAAAGTTCTACCTGACATGTTAACCCTTGTCAGCTGTATGAACAATGCATTACACATTCCTCCATGTCAAGTTAACGACCCGGCTTGTCAGTCTCCTAGCCGATGCAATACAACATTTCTCCATCACACCGTTAACCTACAGGCATGCCAATCAGATAACCGATGCATCACACGATGTTGACAAGCCAGTTAACAGACAGAGAACCCCCAGACAAATAGTGAAAAAAAAAAAAAATTACAAATTTTCTGCTAACCAATACATTGGACCTGATAGGCTGTTTATTTTCTGTTGCTTTTATGATTTTTTTTTTTTATTTAATTGAAAAAGTATACATCCCTCCATTATCAAAATACTTATGCCGCGTACACACGATCGGAAATCCAATCCAGCCAAAGACAGATGAAAGCTTCTGGTCGGAAAATGTGATTGTGTGCATGCTTCATCTGACTTTTGCTAGCCGAATTTCGACCAGCAAAAGATCGAGAGCATTTTCTAAATTTTTTACATCGGAAAAAGTTCCTATCTGAAAATGCGTTCGCGTGTATGCAATTCCGGCGCGCAAAAACTCACGCATGCTCAGATTCAACTACAAGACGGAAGCTATTGGCTACTGGCTATTGAACTTCCTTTTTCTAGTCCTGTCGTACGTGTTGTAATTCACCGCGTTCCTGCCGTTTCGGAATTTGGTGTGACCATGTGTAGGCAAGACAGCTTGAGCGAAATCCATTCGGAAATTCCATCGGGAAAACCATCAGAGCTTTTTCTGACCAAGATTCAGATTGCGTGTACGTGGCATTAGAGGCATTGGCAGATGCATGAAACTCTACAGATACCAACCAGAAGGTCCATCGGCATCAGACCAGTTGCAATCAAATCCATTTTGGTTTCACCAGCTAAATGCCTGTTCAATAAATACAGAAAGCAGAGAATTAACATAACAGCCAAGCAACTGGCATTTTGGCTATGGGACAGAAAGTGAAGAGAAGTCTACCCAATGGGGGGCACAGATAGCAACAACAACAAAATCTGTCCCCCTCCACCAAAAACTGTTTTGCCTTTAGTTGTACTTTAAAATTTCAAAATAGTACTTGGGTTCCAATCAAGTAATTTCACCTAGGTTGAAAGTATCAGGCTGCTTGATCAGGGACCTGATTCACTGCATCTAATTTCCTTTTTATTTTGTGATACATTATCCATATTCCTCTTAGTTCCAGCTATAACCCAAGCCCTGATAAAGGGGGATTCTTCGTTATTAAAATGTGTTGATTTTTTTTTTTCCAACCCCTCTTGTACAATAAAGATTTATCGGAGAGTATTTATGTTCTTTGTTATGTTCCACCAATTAGTATTTTTCTCTGCTGACTATTTTAAGCTACTATTAAGCTGTAGCATGCCGACATCAAGTGGCCACTACCGTTTGTTTACTTATGTAATTTGGTATTTCCCTCTGTCCTTCCCTCCGCTTTGGTGATAATTAGTTCAGTTTAACCGCTTCAGCCCTGGAAGATTTTACCCCCTTCCCGACCAGAGCATTTTTTGCGTTTCGACACTGCATCACTTTAATTGACAATTGCGCGGTCGTGCAAAATTGACATCCTTTTTTTTCTTCCTACAAATAGAGCTTTCTTTTGGTGGTATTTGATCACCTCTGCACTTTTTATTTTTTTGCGCTATAAACAAAAAAAGAGCGACAATTTTTCAAAAATAGCAATATTTTTTACTTTTTACTAAAATAAATTTTCCCCAAAAATATATAAAATCAGTGTAGGCGAATATGTATTCTTCTACATATTTTTGGTAAAAAAAAAAAAAAATTGCAATAAGCATATATTGATTGGTTTGCGCAAAAGTTACCGCGTCTACAAAATAGGGGATCGTTTTATGGCATTTTTTGACATTTGCACAGTCATGCGGTAATGCACCCAAATAATATACAATAAAATATAATATAATATAAATATAATATAAATATATATTATATTTATTATATATATAATATAAATATAATATAAATAAAAATGTTGTCCTTTTTTCCCACAAATAAAGCTTTCATTTGGTGGTATTTGATCACCTCTGCGGTTTTTATTTTTTGCACTAAAAAAATCCAGACAGTTTTAAAAAAAAAATATATTTTTTACTTTCTGCTACAAAACATATCCAATTTAAAAAAAAAAATCTAATTGTTTCATCAATCAATTTATGCCAATATATATTCTGCTACATATTTTTGGTAAAAAAAATCCCAATAAGCGTATATTGATTAGTTTACGCGAACCTTATAGCATCTACAAACTATGGGATAGATGTATGGATTTTTTCTTTCAACTAGTAATGGCGGCGATCAGCGACTTACAGCAGGACAGATTGCGGCGGACAAATTGGACACCTAACTGACATTTTTGACACTTTTTTGGGGACCAGTGACACTAATATAGTGATCAGTGCTAAAAATATGCACTGTCACTATACTAATAACCCTGGCTGGGAAGGGGTTAACCTCAAGGGTTATCAAAGGGTTAACATTGTGCCTAGTCAGTGTTTTATTGTATTGTGGGAGGTGCTATTACTAGAGGAAGACATGGATCCTTGTTCCTGATTTGCAGGAACACAGAACCCATTCTTCCTTACTCACAGAATTACAATCTGCCTTGTTTACATAGGAAGAGCGCCGTTCTGCCTGTGTACCAAAGCATCAGCGGGTGCTGGTGGGAATCGGGTCTGCGGGACCTGCTGTGTAGAACCACAGTGGGAGCGTGCTGCCGGTGGTGCACAATTCACACAATACCCAACGCCGTATCCTGAACTAGGCCGACGAGGCCCAGGCCTAGGGCAGCACTTTTTGTAGGGGGGCAGCATGGAAAGAGTCCCCGCCGGCTTGCGCTACACTGTTAAGCCCCATCCACACTATCAGATTTTCTGCTGATTTTTGTCTTCAGATTTACCAAAACCATGTAGTGTAAGGGCCGGCCGGATTGCATACACATTGAAACTCCTAAGGTTTTGTCCTCATATTATATGGTTTTGGTAAATGAAGGCAAAAATCTGCAGAAAATCAAATAGTGTGTATGGGGCTTTAGTGTAGCACCAGTCTTATGGTGCAGACTGGGCTGAGAGGCAAATTAGTCTAGCGCCCCCATAAAGTGGCCACACTGCTTCTGGTATGAGGGTGGCTGGCATTCCGCAACTGTGTGTGTGTGGGGGGGCGCTGCTTCTAATTTTGACTGTCCTATCATCCTGGACCACAAACCTTCCTCACTGTGCTATATGTTTTCTGCTGCATCATTGGCATGGTTATATCTTCTTAGTCCTCTCCATAAAATTATCAGAAATTTGTGCTTAAATTAGAACTGTAGGCAACACTTCTTTTTTCATTTTCGATAGAATAAATTAAATAAAATAAAATAAATAAATACATTAAAATAAATAAAATAAATAATTGGTTGTAGCCCCTGTCAGTTTATTTTTTAACCATCCCTGTCCCATTGTAGAGATTTCCCTTCACTTCCTGCCCCATAGCCAAACAGGAAGTAAGAGGAAATCTATGAAAATTAAGGGAATCCATTGCCCTCCCTCCTCCCCAGGTCCTCAGAACTAGTGTCCCCACTCGCAAATTTCAGAGCGGGTCTTAGACAGCAAGGGGTGTGGCCTTGACAGGAAGGGGTGGGTCGTATTTAAATTAGGGGGTGCACGAGTTTCAGGCATGTACTGGCCATAGGGACTATAGGGAGTTTCCCGGAGGGCCGATGGCTCAGTGGGCTGGTTTCAGTGACAGCCAGTGGCATCGCTGGGGGAGGACTTTTGGGGCTATAGCCCTGAATCTGGGGCCCATAGCCCCGAGTCAGTCCAGGAGTCCCCAACCACAGGGTCCCGGCCCACTACCTGCCCTCTTTCTGGTGACCCTGATGTAAGGAGGGGCTCTCTGGGGACCCTGATGTAAGCCGGAGGCTCTCTGGGGAACCTGATGTAAGAGAGAGGCTCTCTGTGGACCCGGATGTAAGGGGGGGCTCTGTGGGGACCCGGATGTAAGGGGAAGGCTATATGGGGACTCTGATGTAAGGGGAGGCTCTCTGAGGACCCTGATGTAAAGGGAGGCTCTCTGGGGACCCAGATGTAAGGAGGGGCTCTCTGGGGACCCTGATGTAAGGGGGGCTCTCTAGGGGCTTTTTTGCGCAATTGCGTACAGTTTATATACTGTTTTTTGCGTGTTTGCAAAATTAAAGTGGGCCGGTCTGCATGAAGTCCAGGGCCAAATTTTTGTCCCAGTCCAGCCCTGACGAGTTTAGTCGGGCTTAGGGCAGCACAAAACCAAAATACACTACTGCCAATGCCCAGAAGGATAGAATCGCGTATACCGTGTATACATAATCCTGCGCATAACTGCTATAGGGTGGTAAACATATGGTTATTCAAGAGTTAAGCTGCCTGTGGATGATGCCAAGTCAGCAGGTGACCATACTGTCCAGATAGGCTGGGTCTAAGGAGGTAGGTCAATGCAACAAGCAGCATTTGAACTAGAACTTTCTTGATGATTAACCAGCCTAGGACATCCACAAAGCCAAATAGAGACAAATATTTCCAAGTTTCAAATCTATTTCTTTCTTTCGGGATCTGACTGTCAGCTGCCAATCACACTGAATGCCAGGCTCACTAACAGCATCCGGCAGCACCTGGCAGGTCACTGGCAACCCTGCTATTTGTATGTGATAAATTATAGCCGGTAGAGCGGTAATCAAATTATGTTAACAACATAGCGGGAAAAGATTCACAGCTCGGAGGTATTAAGGAGCCAGCAGGTATTCTATTCTCCTCGTGTACACCGATAAACAAAAAAAAAAATCAGCATTATTGCTGTGAAATATCTTGAAAGGCTTAAATGCTATCAATGATCTTCTGCGTTTTTCTGCTAGATATGTCTGTAATTTCCATTACACAGCGCCGCTTCTGAAAATTGAAATATGTCAAAACTAAAGCTAATCCTTTAGATGTCAAATAATAAAAAAAATATATATATTATTTTTCAAACGACTATGCTCCCTTTCTTGTTCCACGAGCCGCCAGCGTTAATACGGAAGGCGCATCATTTAGAACTAAAAAAAAAAGTGTAAATAATGGTTTGTTCCATTGAAGTGGGCCCGACATAATAGAAGTAGCTGGCAGGCTTCTTATAACGCTAATTGTCTGACTATTACGATGGTTGTCTGGCAACTTTCTGAGTAAAGATGAGCAAAATTTGCAGAAGTACATTTGTGAGGTCAGGCACTGATGTGGCCGAGAAGGCCTGGCTCTCAATCTCCATTCTAATTCATCCCAAAGGTGTTCTATCGGGTTGAGGTCAGGACTCTGTTCAGGCCAGTCAAGTTACTCAACCCAAGCTCATCCATGCTGCTTTGTGCACTGGTGTGCAGTCATGTTGGAAAAGGAAGGGGTCATCCCCAAGCTGTCCCCACAAAGTTGGGACCATGAAATTGTCCAAAATGTCTTGGTATGCTGACACCTTAAGAGTTCCCTTCACTGAAACAAAGGGGTCAAACACAACCCCTGAAAACCATAATCCCCCCTCCTTTCTCACGTGGTATGTGACGCAACGCGTCAGGGAGGAGTTGAGGTGTCGTTCGTTACTTCCGGTCGTGGCCGAGACCGGAAGCACCGCTGTTTACATTCGTGAATTGTTTTACTGTAATGTAAGTGTGGATATTTTTATTTAAATAAAGTGTATTTACGTTACTACTCATTGGAGGCCCCCTTACTCTTTTATATATTACCCGGATTATGGATATTGGAGGAACTAGCTGAGGTCCTGGAGGTTATATTGATAAGTGGTGGAAGATTGCTTATTAACCACCCCTCAAGCGTGACCAGGTCCTTAGGGACCTTGATTAGAGGTGAGAGCCTGGGGGAAACAAGGGGTGCACGTAAAGCACTGAAGGTTGAAGGAAGAGTGTATATTACACTGATTGCTCACATTGCATGATTACCATCATTTACTGAACGGATTGCACATTTTTTGAGTGGACTGTTTACACATTTTTTCACTTTGCACCGGATATTTATTTATTTATTTTTAACTTTTTGGAGTTTTGGCAGAAATACGTTATGTGATTTTGCACTATTTGCACTGCTGCATGGACTTTGTGATTGATTTATTTTTTATTATATCGTCATTTTTGATACACTTCATTATCTATGTCATATTGATATTTTATGCACTTTATTGCTGGTTATCAGTTTTTTGCTACCTTTTGCACATTTGTATGCACTGTATGAATTTACATTTATATAATTTTTTTTGTTTTTTTTGTATATGTATTATCTTGGTAAGAACATATTTTAGTAATATTTTAGTTAGCACCACATAAAACACCCCCTGTATTTCTATTTTGAGTGGAGAGAACACTTTTATATGTGAGCAGCTTTCTATAGTTCATACCCAGTTCTCCTAGCGAGGTGTTGTGCAACAGGACCTTCCTTATGTTTTAAATTTTCCCACCGGAACTCCGCCGGACCGAGAAATCCGTTTGTGTGTATGCTAGTCCGACGGACAAAAATGGACGCTAGAGCAGCTATTGGCTACTGGTTATGAACTTCCTTATTCTAGTCCGGTCGTAAGTCATCACGTTCAAATCCATCGGACTTTGGTGTGATTGTGTGTGTCCAAGTCCGTTCATTTCGGAAAGTCTTTTGGAATTCCGCCGAAAGTCCGTCGGAAAGACCGTCGGACCTAGTCCCTCGAAAAGTCCGGTCGTGTGTACGCGGCATAAGTTCCAGTGAAGGGAACTCATTTGGAGTGGAGGAACTTTACTGGCCTGGGGTTGTTTTTCAGTGATTGGGCTTAGCCCCTTAGTTCCAGTGAAGGGAACTCATTTGGGGTGGAGGAACTTTACTGGTCTGGGGTTGTTTTTCAGTGATTGGGCTTAGCCCCTTAGTTCCAGTGAAGGGAACTCATTTGGGGTGGAGGAACTTTACTGGCCTGGGGTTGTTTGTCAGTGATTGGGCTTAGCCCCTTAGTTCCAGTGAAGGGAACTCATTTGGGGTGGAGGAACTTTACTGGCCTGGGGTTGTTTGTCAGTGATTGGGCTTAGCCCCTTAGTTCCAGTGAAGGGAACTCGTTTGGGGTGGAGAAACTTTACTGGTCTTGGGTTGTTTTTCAGTGATTGGGCTTAGCCCCTTAGTTCCAGTGAAGGGAACTCTTAAGCATAGGCATGCGCACAGGGTGTGATTTTAGTCCGTCGGAATTGAGTCCGTCGGCTAGATTTGGAACATGTTCTATTTCTAGGCCTGTCAGATTTTTTTTTTGAAAAACGATTGGACTAGCCCACACATGATCGGATTGTCCAACGGACTAATCCCTTCGGACCTAGTCTGCCGGAAAGTCCAGTCGTGTGAACGCGGCATAAGGCTCCATGCACACTGGACATTAAAATAATGTTATAAAAACCCCAGTAGCTTTGCAGTGAGCCTTTCAACATTTTTTAACATTTTTGCAATAGTGTTTATTAGCATTGTTTAGTGTTTTTTTTTTAATGGATCAAAAACGTTAAAAAACACGAATGAGCCATGTTTTTGAGCGTTTATCAACGTTTATCAGTGTTTATGAGCTTTTGGCATTTTTTGTGGTCAGAAAAACGACTCCTGAATGCGATTTTATGGCATTCAGGAAACAGCCCATAAACTCCACTGCTGATAAAAGTCATAGGATAACATAGAGTGGAGTTTATGGGCTGTGTAAAAAAATGTCCAAACTCCAAAAAACGGCCGTTTATGAGCTCCGCTGTGCATGGAGGCTAAGTAGTTGTGATGATATGTGCAGATTTATTAACACGTCAAAGTTGCAAAATTGTGTTCAAGCATTAACATCTGTTTTACCCTCCGTCACAAAGGGGTTAAAGTGTAAAAAAAAAAAAACCCTCAAAAATTCAGGCTGTAAATGTATAATATAAATAAATAAAAAGCTGCACTATCCAAAGGTTTATAATAATAAATATATAGACAAAATGACCCAATGAAAGGGTATAAAAATATAAATAATCCTTATATGCAAAAAATAAATAAAAAACACAATCAAGTGAAATGCAATATAAGTGAGAAAAGTAATTGTTGACCAACATTTGTATGGCCATGTGTATGCAAGACAAGTTGGAGCCAACATCCTTTAACCACTTTCAGACCGGACCATTTTGCTGGCTTAAGACCAGACCACTTTTTTGCGATTCGGCTCTGCGTCACTTTAACTGACAATTGCGTGGTCGTGCGACGTGGCTCCCAAACAAAATTGACGTCCTTTTTTTCCCACAAATAGAGCTTTCTTTTGGTGGTATTTGATCACCCCTGCGTTTTTTTATTTTTTGCGCTATAAACAAAAATAGAGCAACAATTTTGAAAAAAAAAGCTATATTTTTTACTTTTTGTTATAATAAATATCCCCCAAAAATATAGAATTTTTTTTTTTTCCCCTCAGTTTAGGCCGATGTGTATTCTTCTACATATTTTTTTTAAAAAAAATCGCAATAAGCGATTATTGATTGGTTTGCACAAAGGTTATACCGTTTACAAAATAGGGGATAGTTTTATGGCATTTTTATTAATATTTTTTTTTACTAGTAATGGCGGCGATCAACGATTTTTATTGTGACTGCGACATTATGGTGGACACATCGGACATTTTTGACACATTTTTGGGACCATTGTCATTTATACAGCAATCAGTGCTATACAAATTCCTGTGTAAATGACACTGGCAGTGAAGGGGTTAACCAGGGGGTGGCAGTGTAGGGGTTAAGTGTTCCTAGGGGCGTGTTTCTAAATGTGGGGGGCTGGGCTTTGTGTTATTGATCACTGATCTCTGCTCCAATCACATGGAGCAGGGATCAGCGTCACTTGTTGCTAGGCAGAATGGGGAGATGCTGTTTACAACGGCATCTACCCGTTCAGCTGTCCCGTGAGATGATCGCGGCGATCAAGTCCATGGGACCCGCGACCGGACTCACGGGGGCCCCCGACCGGCACGCAAGCGATGGCAGGGCGGCATATAAAAATAGACGTACCTGTATGCCAATATGCCTACTCGTGCCATTCTGCCGATGTACAACGGCGTGCGTCGGTCGGGAACTGGTTAAACAAAAGTCCACGGTTTTGTTGTTGGAAAGTCCGATCGTGTGTGCGGGGCATTAGCGGATGGCGTGGACCTTCTATTTCTAGAGAGGTCAAATAGGCATACAGGTAAACCTATCCAGGGTAAAGTAAAGAAGAAAGCCTCTGGAGCCCATTGATGATCAGGAAATAAGATATCCAAGATATCCAACCGGCATCAGGAAATCTCGATCGGCCAAGACCAAAGGGCATGAGATATAGACGAAAGCTCCAATAGTGTGATATTGTACCCATACTAGTTTATTGGTAAAGCCAAAGAGGTATTTACAAACATTTAAAAGAATCACAAGCCTTGGTGAAGGTATAATGACCACCAGTCCTCCTATGGAGTCATCATCATCAATGATCATCTTCTCCACTGCAAAGAAATTAGGTAAAATCATTTTTTGGGGAGGTATTTAGTAATTATTTTCTTATAAAAGATTTTTATTTAATTTGTCTATAACACTACAAGTAACATTTAAAAACAATATTTTGTATCTATTTTTGCTATGGTCCCAGATCTCATTCTTTTGTGTACCTCTCGTGCTAAATTTGACATCTCCTCATTTAAAAACAAATTATTAAAAAAAAGAAAAAAAATAAGAAATGCCCCGATCTCCAACCAGATCAGAGTCCTTCTACAAAATACTTTATCCGAGTTTCCTGGGAGCGTTTAGTTTCAGAAATTTAAACAGGTCTTTTATACTTTGTTTCTTTTCAAAGAGGGATGAAATGAGAACAAGATTAGTCCGGCAATACGGAAAAATAAATGGTTGGCTGGTTTTTCTCATTTAACTTAACATCCTTGGGAAAGTCAAACATGTCACAAGACAAGGAGCGGTGAAAAAGCAGCCGAGGGAGAGACGGGAGTTCTCATAAGCTGCTGCGCTGCTCAGAGGCTTTTGGATTTGATATATTTTTGATTTATCATAGGCAGGATATGCAGCAGGCTGAAAGATGATACTTAGGGGTAAATGTATAAAAAAAAATGCATAGCTGTTTATCCATCGACACTGGATGTAATTTTGCTTTTTGAGAATGGGCCAAAATCGAATGTTCTCAAGCTATATTCTCTGCAGATTGAATGTATGAACGGTGAAAATAGTGCATTATAGGCATGCTATTCTATACTTGTGGAGACTTAATGCAAAGTGTATGGTCCTAAATATCTATTCTCCACCCATTCTGTAGGTCAGAGGTCTCCAAACTATGGTCTGTGGGCCACATCAAGATTTTTTTGGCCCACAGTTAGGGTCTGGGGTTTATCTACAGTGTTAATGCACAAACTGGGCATTTAGAGTAGTTGGTCTCTGCTTCTGATGAGAACTCTGGTGCAAAGGGGGGGGGGGGGGGCACTGATGGAGACCCAGAAGTATGGGGTAACTCTGATAGGGACCCTGATGTAAGGGGGGGGGGCTGATATGTAAGGAGGGCTCTGAAGTGAAAGGGGGACACTGACGGGGACCCGAATGCAAGGGGAGGGCACTAATAGGGACAGTGATGTATAAGGGATCTCTAAATGGGACTATGATGTTTGTGGGGATTCAATATGAAAGGGTGGTTCTGAAGTGAAATGTCCTGTATGGTCCTAAATATATCTATTCCACAACCATGCTCTAGAACAGGGGTCTTCAAACTATGGCCCTCCAGTTGTTCAGTAACTACAATTCCCATTATGTCTAGTCATGTCTGTGAATGTCATTGTTTTACAATGCCTCATGGGACATGTAGTTCCGCAACAGCTTTGTACCCACCACATTCCCACGTTCGTAATTGTTGGCCAACAGACCCAGAAGTATGGGGTAACTCTGATAGGAACCCTGATGTAAGGGGGGGGGGCTCATATGTAAGGAGGGCTCTGAAGTGAAAGGGGGACACTGATGGGGACACAAATGCAAGGGGAGGGCGCTAATAGGGACAGTGATGTAAAAGGGAACTCTAAACGGGACTATGATGTTTGTGGGGATTCAATATGAAAGGGTGGTTCTGAAGTGAAATGTCCTGTATGGTCCTAAATATATCTATTCCACAACCATGCTCTAGAACAGGGGTCTTCAAACTATGGCCCTCCAGTTGTTCAGTAACTACAATTCCCATCATGTCTAGTCATGTCTGTGAATGTCATTGTTTTACAATGCCTCATGGGACGTGTAGTTCCGCAACAGCTGGAGGACCATCGTTTGGAGATCCCTGCTCTAGAACAAGAGTCTCCTAACTACAGCCTATGGGCCACATCCGGCTTACTGCCAGATTTTATCTGGCTCACAGCTAGGGTCAGCAGGGCTGCTGTTAGAGCCCATTGCTCCCCATACAGCCAACCTTACAGCCCCCCTCCCCCAAATAAACACAGTTTAATATGCTTCACAGTTTGGTACCGATCACTATTTACTGGAAGCTTCCCCCATTCTCCATCCTGGACAATCCTATTACGTGCTTGCAGCTGCCAGCAGGGAGGAGGGAAGCCGACAGTACTTTGGGGATAGGGGGAGCACACAGGGGGGCCTAGGCAGCAGGGGGAAATGTAGCGTGCTTAGGGAGTGTGATCGGCGAAGCGGGGGGGGGTAATTACTGGAACCAATTCCTTGTATGGCTCTCTTTGCAACAGCTGAAAGCTAGCCATCTGCTTTCAGAGAGAGGAGAGGAGAAGAAGCCAGCTCTCAGCTATTGCAGAGAAAGCCATACAGGGGATTGGTTCTAGTAATTTCCCCCCTGCTGCGCCAATCACCCTCCCTTCCCACATCCTATTCACCCTACTACCTGGACCCCCCCCTGCTGTCCAGGGCCCCGTATAGAAGGACTGGTGGTACCCCCTTATCTACAGCCCTGAGAGTCAATGGTGTATCCTGATGATAGAGACCCTGATGTAAGGGGGAGCCCTGATGAGTAAGGGGGTCTCTGAAGTGAAAGGGGGGACCTGTTATAAGGGGAGACACTAATAAGGACTCAGATGTATGAGGGCCTTTGATGTGAAATGTGCAATTTCAAAGCTGAAAAATGCCAATTACCAGCTATGGAAGTTTAAACTACAAATGTTTATTAGCATGGATGACTTGTGGCAAGTGCTGAATACAGACAGACCCAAAAACAGAGGGACAGAGAAATGGGAAAGAACGGATAGGCAGGCAAAAGCAATTATAAGAGAAAGAGCTGGGTACACACACATCAAAGCCACCTGTGAGAATCTGATGAGCTGCTGAAGAGATCCTGGTGCCAGCCTGGTCCGCAGCCAGGGAAATCCAATGGAAACAAAGGAGAATGACAATCAAGAGCAAGGTGTCATTGACATTCAATACTACCCATCAGAGGAGATGAGTGCTGATGCACTCACCAAGCCTTTATTGAAGGAACATCATAATTATTTCAAGAAGCAGCTGAATATAATTTGACAAAGCTCATGCTGTTGAGAAGGGGTGTTGGAAAAGAACAACAACATGTAATAAAAAGTGTCTTTATAATGTGAACTACAGTACATGCATTATACCTTTCTATCCAGCAGGTGGCACTGCAGTGTTATAGTGTGTTATTCTATGTTAATGTAGTAACAGGATGTCCTGTCTATGTACATATAGTGTATGTACTTGAATCCTCCCTTTTCCTGTCCATGATAAAGATATCCTCCATGAAAGTAAAGTATTCTCTGCATACAACAAGCTTCCAAGCGCATGATTCAATAACCTGCTAATAGTTTTGGCCCTCTCAGCCCCCTAGCCCAGAAACCATCTGACAACAGCATGAAGTACAGAACACCTTTCTCCTAATGGGGGCCCTGAACAATGCCCAAGCCTACTGTATGTTTATATGTGCTGTGCACACCTGCAGCCATAGCCTGCCAGTCTTCAGTAAGACCTGGACAGTGGGTCGGAGGCTTCTTCCCTCCCAAAGCTCTTTGAAAACTCTGAATTTTGGAACCAAACCCAGAGAAAACTGTTTTGTTTTATACTGTGATGGAAGGACTTTTTTTTTTTTTGGGGGGGGGGGGTCTTCATCCTGAAAGTAAGCTGGTTTTCATATACCTTTTGAAAAATAAGATTGTTTGATTTTGCTAACATGGCTGGCTTTTGATACGGACTCCAAAACCCCAAATATCACTCCACACAATATGCTTGTCACTGTGCCACAAGAAGTCAGAGTCTAACAGACATGTTCAAACCTCAGTTGGGTGCACGCTGCACAGTAATGGGGTCTTCCCAAGCCTCTGCAGTAGGGTCAGTATTGGCTACACATTGAAGGGCAATGCCTCCCCCAGACTCAACTGTGGGGTCACCTACTACTGCGCTGCTTGCTCCATGGTTGGTGAAGGGAAAAATTCTGTTGCACTGGTCCCATTCCACCTGCTCTCCATGGCAGAGCTCTGGCATGATCTGCAATGCTTTCTGGCATGAGATGAAACTTTCTTTTTTATGGAAACTAATTTCCAATGTAATTGGAGCTCCAGGCTCCTGGTCATTCAAGGGCCCAGACAAGAATTGAAATCTGCTGGCAAAATACAGGGTAAGCAGGGAAACCAAAGGGCACCGGGCTTCCTCCTGGAGAAACTGTTACTTTCAGCCGGCACAGAATAAAATATAAAAAATGGTACTCACAGGCTGGGCGGATGGAACTGACTGCAGGAGACTGGCATTCACAGAAAGGGAGAGAGGCACAGCTGGCACTGGACACAAGAAGGACTCAGGGCATGAAGAAAATGCTGTCAGCTTGCAGGTCACAGAAAGCAACTGTGGGTCAGACTAGAGTTCAGAACTGGTACTGTCTCAAAGAGTGGACAATCGGCAGATTGATTCCCAAGGTGGCTTCTGGAGATTAGAATCGGGGAACTGACCTCCACAGCTGGTTCTGGCTGCAGGAGTGCCTCATGGAGAGAAACAACGCCTGATGCTGTTGCCTTTAGCTGCAGAAGTAGGTCAGTTGCAAAGGGCCCAAGGATGGCATCAGAGGGGATCAGCGCAAAGCAGGTAGGCAGATGCAGTTTACTGTCTCCACTGCAGGTGCCGCTATTCGCAGCAGCACTGCAGTTGGAGAGGAAGCCAGGAGGAACATGGTTGCTCTATGGTTTCCTGGGTCACTGGGGAAGGGATCAGATTGGACGCTGCCACCCCACGTGACTCTGGTGACCATCTTGGGTCAGGCAGAGCCTTTATAAAGCCCTGGATCCCAGGTTTGGCACTTTTGGCAGGTACCCTGCCTGTGAGGGACACTAGGGAAAGGTTCCTGAAGAGGAGGGAAAGCGTAGGGTTGCATCTCTTTTGGACACCTTCACAAATGGGAACGAGAGGGCATGTTCTCATTCTGCCCCCTCTCAACAGACTCTGTCAGTCTGACAGAAATCTTTTCCTTCAGGTTGTTGGAAACTGTAAGTGCACCAGGCTGGGTAGCCTTCACAGTGGGTTTGCTGTGAACTGTTGCTACTTTACTTCAATACAGGTCTTACATACTGTTGTACCCGACTGTGTGAATTATTGGTGCCCCACACGCTGCACCCCACCTACAAGATGTCCAGCAACGGCGTCTTCTACCCCCCCCTATTTGAAGACCTGCTGGTGGTTGGAGCCAAAGTCTGGCTGCCTATGTAGCCAATCAAAGTTCTCCTCTCCCTGCTGCACTGTCCTGCATCACTGCATCAGCAGTGGGGAGGAAATACAGGCTGATGTGTTTAGAATGCCTGGGAAGTGTGGCTCCCACGGCTTAAAGACACAAACAGTCAGGGCTGTAGACTGACATTCTAGTAGGGGTTTGGACCCCCATATCCCCCCCTCTTATCTACACCCTTGAATTTGCATCGTCTTTGCACAGGTTCACTTTAAGATAAACTTTACAATAATATTTCAAACTTATATTATAGTTTCCCTTTAAAGATGGAAGAAGCAAAAAACATCTCCGAATAAAAACAATTTCACTTCTCTGTTTTGCTGTGCTAAGCTGTCAAACTCCCAGAAAGCAGAGCCATCCTGAGGACTCAATAAACTCTGGTATGACGTTATGGATGTGTGCCCCAGTTCTACACGGATAACGCTGCAGAAAATCCAGACGTTTAATAAAAGCAATTATTTATTCCCGTCTGATCTGCATTATATTGTTATTAGGCCGAGCTTACTCATCATATCTCTGTCATCTTATCCTCTGTGTGTGGGCCTTCGCGTTCAAATGAAGAGGCTTGACTAATTAAACTATATGAATAGTTTATGGGAACCAACATATGTCTTAGCATATGGTGATATAAGTGAATGTACTTTTAACGGAAAACTGTTTGCATGGATCTATAAAGGTGCCTGAACCGTGAACAAAAAAAATTGGTGTTTGCTGATTGCAAGGACAGATAACCCTTCTTTACCAAGCTGCACCCTTAATATTTTTGTCATTAAAGTTTCT
The DNA here is from genome assembly GCF_037356315.1 of Lithobates pipiens. Taxonomy (NCBI): domain Eukaryota; kingdom Metazoa; phylum Chordata; class Amphibia; order Anura; family Ranidae; genus Lithobates; species Lithobates pipiens. The sequence goes on from NW_027507789.1 coordinate 23,602,325, forward strand.
GATGAAATGGGGATGACCAGACTGCATGGGTTATTAAAGTGTATGTAGACTCCAAAACAAAAAATGTAAATATTACAGCTTACAGGTCTTTAGATGTAGTAGCTGCATTTGTTTTCTATTTTTCAGGCTTTTTTCCCTTTATTTTCACCCGGTGATTCAGCCAGTAACACACTTCCTGTCTAGGGTGACGATGCTCACTCATTGTACTGTATGTCTGGAGGAGCTGGAGGAGTTGTCCCCCAAGAATAAGGATGAGTCGAACACCCGTTTTGGTTCGGTTCGTACCAGAACCTTCGAACGGACCTAAAATTCGTACGAACTTTAGAACCTTATTAAAGTCTATGGGACTTGAACGTTCAAAATCAAAAGTGCTAATATTAAAGGCTAATATGCAAGCTATGCAACAGACAACACCAGCAATAAGGGGTATCTTCAGGTGTACACTGTGCTGGAGGCACACAACACCCACTTTAACTCCTGCAGATGCCTTTTTTAGAGAACACCAGCAATAAAGGGTAGATACAGGTGTATACTGCGCTGTGCTGGAGGCACACAACACCCACTAACTCCTGCAGATGCCTGTATTAGAGAACACCAGCAATAAAGGGTAGATACAAGTTTATACTGCGCTGTGCTGGAGGCACACAACACCCACTAACTCCTGCAGATGGCTGTATTAGAGAGCAACAGCAATAAAGGGTAGATACAGGTGTATACTGTGCTGTGCTGGAGGCACACAACACCCACGAATAAGGATGAACCGAACACCCCCTGGTTCGGTTCGTACCAGAACCTTCGAACGGACCTAAAACTCGTACGAACTTTAGAACCTTATTAAAGTCTATGGGACTTGAACGTTCGAAATCAAAAGTGCTAATATTAAAGGCTAATATGCAAGCTATGCAACAGACAACACCAGCAATAAGGGGTATCTTCAGGTGTACACTGTGCTGGAGGCACACAACACCCACTTTAACTCCTGCAGATGCCTGTATTAGAGAACACCAGCAATAAAGGGTAGATACAGGTGTATACTGCGCTGTGCTGGAGGCACACAACACCCACTAACTCCTGCAGATGCCTGTATTAGAGAACACCAGCAATAAAGGGTAGATACAAGTGTATACTGCGCTGTGCTGGAGGCACACAACACCCACTAACTCCTGCAGATGGCTGTATTAGAGAGCAACAGCAATAAAGGGTAGATACAGGTGTATACTGTGCTGGAGGCACACAACACCCACTAACTCCTGAAGATGGCTGAGAAAAGAACACACTGTCCCTGTCTATCTAGCTCTTTCCCTGCACGCCAACACACTATACAAGGCCGCTGTGCTGGCGGCCTTATATAGTGTGGGGGGGGGGGGGGTGTGTACTAAACCCCTGAGCTATAATTGGCCACAGGCATCCTGCCTGTGGCCAATTATGGCTCTCCTTGCTGCCGGCGCTGTGATTGGCCAAGCATGCGGGGTCACAGTGCATGCTTGGCCAATCATGAGCCAGCAATGCACTGCGATGGCATAGTGCAGTGATGGCGAACCTTGGCACTCCTGATGTTTTGAAACTACATTTCCCATGATGCTCCACTACACTGCAGAGTGCATGAGCATCATGGGAAATGTAGTTCCAAAACATCTGGGGTGCCAAGGTTCGCCATCACTGGCATAGTGCATTGTGGACCGTTCGTGCCACACAAATTTGGTGCGAACTGTCCACAAAGTTCTGAATTTTTTTTGTGTGCAGACTATCACTATAAATTAGCCACTAGAGGGAGTAATCACTGTCTAAGTGTAATTACTCTGTCACTCCTGTAAAGCTTTCTCTCCCTCTCTCTCTCTCTCTCTCTCTCTCTCCCGCTCTTATTCTCTTTCTCTCTCTTATTTTCCTTTTCTTTTAGTACCTCTTTGGCTGTCTTTATCTCTCTTTCTCTGTATCTCTTTATCTTTCTCTCTCTCTCTCATTTTCTTTCTTTCTTTCTTTCTTTCTTTCTTTCTTTCTTTCTTTCTTTCTTTCTTTCTTTCTTTCTATCTTTCTCCCTTTGTACCACTCGTTCTTTCTTTATTTCTTTCTTTCTCTTTCTTATTCTCCCTTGGTACTGCTCTTTCTTTTGTTTTCTCTCTCTCTCTCTCTCTCTTTGTACCGCTCTTTCTTTCTTTCTTTCTTTCTTTCTTTCTTTCTTTCTTTCTTTCTTTCTTTCTTTCTCCTCTTTCTTTCTTTTGTTTTTCTCTTTCTTCCTTTCTTTCTCTTTCTCTCTTTCTCCTTTTGTACCACTCTTTCTTTCTTTCTTTCTTTCTTTCACTCTCTCTCCCTTTGTACCGCTCTCTTTCTTTCTTTTGTTCTTTCTCTCTCTCTCTCCCTATCTTATGCTCCCTTTGTACCGCTCTTTCTTTCTTTCTTTCTTTCTTTCTTTCTTTCTTTCTTTCTTGATCTCTCTTTCCCCTTTTTTTTTCTCTAAGTGACATCATTTAAACCTTATGTTTTCCGAACCATTTTTTAATTTAGACGACGCTGCACCGAGAGAAATTGAGAGGCCGGCACCGGAGCGTAAATTGTTAAACTCTGTGTCCTTATTTGATGTTTCAAACTGTTGAAGCGGCGGCTTATTTCTCCGTACATAGCGCCATTTACTGATTTCGAGTGACATGATATATTTGTTATTAGGCGCACATGGTTATGCACTACTAAATAAAAAAATAAATTAAAAAACGCTGAACAAAGTCAAAATGTTGGCTTTACAAGAACAGAAAAACTTCTAATAACTTAGTGCAACTCATTGCAGTAAAATGGCTCATTAATCCTTTCACTGCTAGAGCAATTCTTGCATTTTTTTTTTTTTTGCACACATGTTTAACCAGTTGACCTCCAGAAGATTTAACCCCCATCCTTCATGGCCAGGCCATTTTTCTGACCGCCCCATATACATGTACTGAGGGGTGGCAGCTCCTATGCACAAAATCACGTGCAAGTACTAGATCTGTGGTAACCCGCTCCCACTGTGATTGGACACAGCGGGAGCCGGACTGTGGGTCCGGGTAGGCCCGATGTTCACCCGGACCTGCCTTGTAAACAAGGCAGATTGCCATTCTGTTAGTAGGGAAGACAGAGATACCGTGTTTTTGATTAGCAGAAACACGGTTCTCTGTCTTCCCACAGTTAAAGCATGTCCCACATAGTTAGCAAGCACTCCCTAGGAACACATTTAACCCTTTGATCACCCCTGATGTTAACCCCTTCCCTGCCAGTGTCACCAGTATTGTGACAGTGCATATTTTTAACACTGATCACTGTATTAATGTCACTGGTTCCCAAAAAGTGTCAAAAGTGTCAGTCAGTGTCCAATTGGCCACCGCATAAATCACAGTCCCACTATAAGTCGCTGATCGCCGCCATTACTAGTAAAAAATATGTATTATTACATAAAAATATCCCATAGTTTGTAGATGCTAAAACTTTTGCGCAAAACAATCAATATACGCTTATTGGGGTTTTGTTACCACAAATATGTAGCAGAACACATATTGGCCTAAATTTACAAAGAAATCAGATTTTTTATATTTTTTTTATTGAATGTGTTTTATAGCAGAAAGTAAATAATATTGTTTTATTTTCAAAATTGTCTTTTTTTGTTTATAGCAGTCTTTTTTTTGTTTATAGCTCCCGCTGTGTAAAAAAGCAGCAGCGAGCCGGCGGTGGCACATGCTCGTGCCCCAAAACCCGGAAGTGCAGAATCACGTGATTCTGCACAACAAGGCTGCCCTGTAGCAGTAAATCTGCTATGGGGTGGTCAGCAATCAGTTAAAGCCACCATTCACTATTTATGTAACGGTATTTCCCCAGATGCTATTTAATCAACGCGTTTCACTCATTCTCTAGGGTCCTAGATGAAATAACTGGCATTACAAGATCATCTGATGAAACTCATGCCAATGGCCATGTGACCATATTAGGCTAATGATGTCACCAACATACCCTGTTGCGGGGCAGGGAATTCCACAGCTACAGATGATTGTCTTGAAATCATGTGACAGTTTCTCACGGGTTTGGGTCAAACTCAGTTCAGCCTGAACCCTGGCTGATCCTTAGTTGAATTCTGAAGAGACTGATAGAAGCTGCAGAATGGCAATGGAGGAAAAAACTGCCAGGAGCCCCCTCTAATCTCTATGCGCCCGGCCTCTAATCCCCATGCAGGGTGCCGGACGCAAAGAGTTCCATGGGGTTTTTTTTTTGTGAAGCATGTGATTAGAGCCGGAGGTTCTAATTGGCTTCAAAAAAGGTGAGCTCGGGGCACAGAGCACTGTGCCCGGAGCCCACCCACTTGTAACAATAGGGAATTAACATTCGCTATTGTCTTTCTCCTCCTGTCCAACAGGGAGTGGGTCCTAAGATTGGATTGGTGGAGGAGAAGTTATCGTATTAGCTGGGTGGAGAAGCCGGGAAAGCCGCCCGGGACCTCAATGGGGTAAGGGCGGGGGCTGGCGGGCTTGCAAGCGGGGCTGGCAAGGGGGGTGGTTGTGGGCTTTGCTTGCCAAAAATTTTTAACTGAACAAGGTCACTTTAACACTAATTGTCAATGCAATTAAATCAGGCTGATCACATTAAATATGCATCTGAGGACAAAAAGCATAAAAAAGACGAAAGTTTCCCTTTAAACTGATTTTTTTTAAAACCAACACAGACACTGTTCATTAAAATGTAGCACCGTGCACACACTCTATCAATACCGGAGGCTTAATAGTTAGCAGCTCCTCTGCTTGAAGAGCAGATGTATTACACCACTGCAAGCACATGTAGAAGCTGGTCTATCTAGAGCTCGCCTAAGGAGGGAGAGCATGATTGATTATTGCATGCAATGAATCATTCCCAGAGTGCACAATTGCAAAGGTCAGAATGTAGCCGTCATTTGGTAATTCTTCGGATGTGTCTGGACTCCATGGGAAATTAACATTTCATTCTTTAGCCTGTAGGTGTGGCTGTACCGAAAAACGTACTGTAATGCGGTGCCCTGGATCCCGATTAGTAGCCGAAAAGGTTAAACATGCTGACTAGGCTATATTAAAGATTGCTGGGAACTTTGGCCAAGCCCTACAGTCAAGCCCAACTTGGGCCAACGTGCTATGTCTACCTAGACCTCAACTGGATGATGTTCATAGTTATAAGTCCTGTGTATACCAAGCAATTATCATCTTTTCCGTAAAATTCTGTCTCCAAATGTTTTTGCATCTCAGCATTGCTAATCTCTTCCAGCCATTTCCTGCCTACCAGTGGTGGCTGGTGCTCCAGCAGGGGCTGGATGGGCTGCAAACAAACCACCCACAATGCAGACGTATTGAGTTTTAGTTCACCTTCACTTCCCAGAAAAGGTCCCACAACTTATGACAAAGGGGTGCTGAGCTTTCTACCCAGAAATCATTTTGTTTACATGAATACAACAATGTATAAAGAGCTTGGTGCCCCCCAAATAGACCATCAAGTGCCTTGGCAAAATCAATACATAGAAGAAAAAGAAAAAAAATATATCTTTATTCACATACCTGCACCCTGAAACCCACATCTATATATAAATAAAATACAAATGATCACATTCACTGGGAAGAATTATTGTGTAGGTTTGTAAGACGAGCAAACAAGAACAAAATATAAACAAAAAAAAAAATTATAATCATAAAAACTATAAAAACAAGCTGAATACAATCCCCTGGAAAGTGCTAGTGATGTAGCCTTCCCAGGGTGCATCTGTGAGGTTCTTCCTTCGTCACCAGTGAAGTTCAACTGTAAGTAAGTAAATGAATAAATATTCGATTTACAAAATGGTTTCGTTTTGGGAGTTGCATGCAAAGTTGGGGAAATGTTTGTCTTTTAAGCGTATAGGAAGGTGTAGTCTATTTTCTCCACTGCAGGTGGAGCTCATCCGCAGCGGCAATGAAAATGGGGGGAGAAAGTCGAGAGGAACCTAGTTCCTTTATGATTTTCTCGGTCCCCGGGAGGCAGTTATCTGTTTGGATGCTAACGCATCATGTGACTTTGGTAGCCATCTTGGTTTAAGCAGAGACTATTTAAGACCCTGGTTTGGTGTGCATTTTGTGAGTGGTTAGTGTAACGACAAGACACCCGTTTGTCATGGACAGTGCTTGGTGTCAGAGAAAGGTTGTGGAGGAGCAGGGAAAGCGCTGGGATACGCCATCCTTCCTGGAAGTCTCCCATTATGGATACGGGCAGGCCAGGCCACATCCTTGTGGCAGATGTCTTCATAATCTATGGGTCTCCAGACATCTGTCACCTCACTCTTACTCTTGGTAAGTGGCTGCGAGTAGGTAGCCTCAATGCCTGTTTGTGTTTTGCTGAACCTTCTACAACAGGGGTCTCTAAACTTTCTAAACAAGGGGACAGTTTACTGTTCTTTAGACTTTAGGGGGGGTCAGACTGTGGCCATTGGGAGTAGAAAAGGTCCCTCACGTCAGCAGGAAAAAAACAATGTCCCTTTTTTGGTATTCAATGGGAGGGATTGTGCCCAGGCATTGGCGTCACTGGGAGGAATTGATCCCCATGGTTGGTGTCATTGTGAGGAATTGTGCCCCTTCACTGGGTTTAGTGGGGAGGGAATTATGCCCCGTTGTAGGTATCTGTGAATGAAATAGTGATCCAAGGGCCGGATAAAAGCAAGCAAAGGGCTGCATGTGGCTCCTGGGCCACAGTTTGGAGACCACTTTTCTATAATATGCTTTTTTTATTTTTGTGGGACTCTGTGTGCTCACTGCCCACCACACCACGCTGCCCCTACCCACAAGTGCATGCACAGAATGGCAGACATGCCGTTTGTATAGACTGTGCCATTGAAAAGAGCCTACTGGGACTTAGAGACCTATTTATTAGTTGGGTGCTGGGACCCCTCCCATTGCCAGGTAGACTTGAACATGGCCTTCACTCTGTTGACCTTCTCCACCACTGTGAGCATTTTATTTCTGTTTTGGTGCAGTGCAATACAATTTTGATGGGGATGAATAATAACATAAAACAAGTCAGATTTCCTATTGTTATATTTTAACCCTTTCTTAGAAAACCTCTGTAACTAATGAGCACCATCTGCTTATGAAACACGTTCTTAAGTTCTACCACGATACAAGAAGGCTTGGGGGTCGATCATCTAGACATCTAAGTCTATTGCCAGACGAATTCAATCCATATTCATCTCAGGCCTCCCAGAGTCACATTGCAGTACACCATGTATCTATGTAACATTTCACTCTTAACATAAAGTCAGGATAAACAACCCTGTAGTACTCGAAAGAACGACGCATTTATCGACAGCAATTGCCAGAAATGAATTGAACTTGTATTGAAAACAGTCAGGGGGATGAATCTCTAAAAAAAAAACAGAAGTGCCTTATGAGGCTGAAATGAAGAATGGCAATTTTCAGGTGCATCAATATATTGAAGTCATTTGCTGTGCATGAGTGAACGATTTGAAGAGTGGAATTTCTGACCAGCTGGAGAAGGGAGATGTCCACAGAGATATTACAGTAGAATGTATAATCTGAATTTTTCTTTTTCAATCCCACTTCCATGGATTGACAATTGTAGTACTATAGTTTTCATTAGAATCGGAAATGGACAGAAGATCTACTAAGGTGTATCCATCATGGAAATTTCCCCATGAAAAGGAAAAGAATCTCTCCGGCGGGGAGGGAGAAGTGTGGGGAAGGGATAGAACCTCTGTAAAAATGGCATTGCTGGAGTGTGATGGAATCAAGGCTGGCTTAAAACCTTTGTGGGCCTTGCACATTTTCTTGGCCCTCATCTGTACTGCAGGTCCGCGTTACTTATGTAGCACCCTCCTAGATAGGTTCTAGGAATTAGATAGATAGGGGGTTTTGGTACCTACATTTAGTTGTCACACTGTAGTCAGTGTGTCTGTATTTGGTTGGGTAGGCAAAAACATATTCTGCTTACTGTAATCAGTGAAGCTGCAATCTGCAAGTTAGGTCTGCTCAGTGTGTTCAGCTGCTGCCAGTCTGGTCTATAGCTTCTTCTGTATCCAGGGAATTGGAGAAGTTTCTGGATGATAGGTGTAAAACTATGCAGATGGCAGCATGAATATTGATACAGCCCTGGCTTATCCCAGAGAGGCAGGCTCTGTTGGCATGCTGGGTAACTGTATATATTCAGTGAATACACTGAGCTCGGGGTCTTTTCCCAGAGTGGATTGGTCCAGCCTGGGGGCATGCTGCCTCAGGTGGGAGATCTGAGGGGCTTGAATGATGAGACCCAGGAGCTATAGAGAACTGACTGAGGGGAGCTATTTGCTGAAGATCTGTCTGGTAACATGGTAACATGGGAAGGTTGTGCTTGGAAGTTGTATGGCAGCTACCAGCTGTCCTTGGGCCTTGTGAGTACAGACATTTGAGAGATCTTGGGAACCTTTGTGCTTTAGCTACCCCTCTAGTACTATATAGTCAGCAGTCTAGTTAAAGGGAACACCAGCTGGTGTCCTGAAGACCTTTGTCGACCTACTCTTCTACTTAAAGGGACTCGTGGCTTTAACCACTACTACTAAGCTGAAGTCTACTGTTTGTTTCAAGCCCAGACTTCATTATAGCTTGCGCTGAAGAATACATAAGTCCTTAGCTGTAAATAGTTCTTGTTTTTGCAGTATCCCACCACTACCCTCTACACTTTCCAAGTTCTCCAAAAATAAAAACCACAAAAACAACATCCCCTAGAATGGTTTTTGAAGAAACATGTGAATGATCCCATTTGCCTGGCTGCAGGACAAAGCCTGTTGGGAAGACCTGGACAGTAATCCTGCGGCTTCTACTCAGGGGGGCCGAATACAAATGCACTTCACACTTTTCACATATTTATTTGTAAAAAATGTTGAAAATCATTTATCATTTTCCTTCCACTTCACAATTATGTGCCACTTTGTGTTGGTCGATCACATTAAATCCCAATAAAATACGTTTACATTTTTGGTTGTAACATAACAAAATGCGTAAAATATCAAGGGGTATGAATACTATTTTAAGGAACTGTAACCACTAAAAGCTGCTGTACAAGAGTATTTTTTGGGCCTCTTAGGACAGTCGAGTCCATGCAGCTGTAGTCCAGAGAGAGAATTTTTTTCCCCTGCTTTAGCAAATTGGATCATGCTCTGCTGGGGGTTTTTGCCTTCCTCTGCATCAACTGTGGGTATATGGGATTGTATGATATTATTATTATTTTTTTTGTGTGTTTTTTTCAACCTGACTAACCATGTAACTATGCAACTATGTACCTACATCTCTAAGTTTGCATTCCCTACATTTTGAGCAACATTCACCAAACTCTCCATGAAGCAAACCTGGGCAGATTCACCCATCACTAACCAGAAGTTTAGCTATGAAAAAATACCCCCAGCATCTCAAGGTGTCCCCATGTTCAAGAGGGCAACTGTGCTGCTACACAGTCTGCAAAAAATTATAGTGTGAAAGCAGCCAGCAAAGGCCAGGGTCTGTTTCAAAATGCAAACAGAAAGCTTGTAGGATGGCAGAATCAATCCCTATATCAGGGTCGGTAAGGTTTCTGAACAAAGGGCCAGTTTACTGTCCCTCAGACTTTAGGAGGGCCAAGCTGTGGCCAGTGGTAGTAGAAATTGTTCCATAGTTGCCAACATTGTGCAAAAATGTATAGGGACCCTTTTCTTTGTCTATAGGTGAAGTTGCATTATAATTGGGGGGCGGGACATTCATTTGTAGGTGTGACTTGCTGGGGAAGAAAAATGTGGGTGTGGTGTCAACTAAACATTGGGCGTGGCTTAAAGGGGGTGTGGTTTGAGTCTGAGATGAACGAGGGATGAAGGGAGAGAGAGGGAGAAAGAAAGAAAGAGATAGGGAGGGAAGGAGAGAGAAGGAAGAAAAGAAAGAGGGATGGAGGGACAGCAGGCCCAGATCTTACACCACAAAAGCAATATGTGTATTTCAGATACTCCAAACACCTGGTGTTAGCGCTTCAATCATCACGGCACCATGGTTGGTATGGTGTCAGGATGATTGAAGTGCATTATTTCTATTACATTGTAATTTAAAATGAAATAGTTCACTTCACCATAGTGCAGAAAACTTGCCACGTCGCCTGCCACCAGATGTCATCAAATGTCCCCATCAGAGTCCCTCCTTACCTCACAGGTGCCCCAAGAAGAGTTCCCTCCTTACATCGCAGGTTGCCCAGCAGAGTCCCTCCTTACATCACAGGTTGCCCAGCAGAGTCCCGCCTTATATCACAGGTGGCCCAGCAGAGTTCCTCCTTACATTACAGGTGCCCCCCAGCTTATCAATACTGGGGAGATCAGCAATACTCTGGTCTACATTACAGAGTGCTTTGTTCAGTGTATGAATATACATGTTTCACAGAAAAACTGTTTCAGGCAAAAGTTATTTTTTTATATATATATTCAACTTACTCCAGATGCTTTGTTCAGTTTGACATAAGGGTTCCTTTGAATACAAATACCCCCAACCTTTCTTCCAATTTAACATTCTCTAACCACCCAGTGGTCTGTTAATAGTCTCCTTTACCAGCTTAGAGATTTCACACACAATAGTGGCTTCAAGCGCAGCTCCCGATATCCAACATTTTTCTTACCTACATTTTTGTCAATATGTGTCCTTGATTTCTCTTGATTTCATTGGAAATGGGCAAATAATGCCTGCGGCTCCATTCACAAGAGAGTATTGCTGCCTAAAACGTTCGATAATAAGCTGGTCTGTGAATTTGCTCCATTGTAGCTAAACAAATAAAATGATTTAACTGTTTGTTAATAAGCACAGATTCAAATAGAATTATATCCATTAACCAAGGACGGTTTGACTTATACAATTAAGAAGATCTTGTCCCCAAGTGCTAATTCTCCAGTAACACAAATAAGCCAGTCAGCCTCCATCCTGCGCTGATTAGACTTCAGCAGAGTGAATTGTGATTGGTTGCTATAGGTTAGTGCACTTAAAGTGTACGTAAACCCCTCCCCCCCCAAAAAAAATCCTTAGAGCTTACCTCTGTTGATTGCATTTGGGGAGTTGTGTTGTATCTGAAGGCTTTTTTCCCAGTTTCAGCTGTTGATTCAGCCATTAAGGGACTTAGGGCTCATCATTTACTCTTGTGGTTGGGGGGCAGTTAAAACAAGGGGTTGAGCCATATTTTCACTGCCCCCCAACCACCTGCCCCTCCCCCCCTTAGCAGATAGATGGAATTGCACACATCCCCCCCCCCCCCATGATGCATTTGGCAGTCAGTACGTTGATCACTGCCTGTCAAATTGTATCAGGCCATTCATGTCTTAATGTCCATTTCAAGGTGATCACATTCCACTCCATGGCACAAAACAAACAAGAAAGCCAAACCTAATATTTAAGGGCCCAAGTGGGCACTGGCTTGCCTGAACCTTGTTTTGCTGTACCATCTTTTATGCTGCAGTGAATTGTCCTCCATGTATAGGACCATCCACATTGCTCAGGATAACTGAAAATTTGGCACACGGATGGAATGGATGGCACTCTCTAATATTACCGTCTCTTCAAGGAGCAGTCCACCTCTTGAAGCTGGTAATTAATGAACTACAGTGCAGGAGACTCCATTGCAAAAATCAAAAAACTTGAAGTAGTGTTCCCATAAGTTGACAAGGGCAGTTTCTAGGATCTTTTCAGGCTTGTACTCACTGTGTCCTGGAATTACCTACTTTAAATGCTTTCCTGCAGTACCACACTGTAATGTGTGCCTCCAGGTCTGATCCTTTACGGACTTCCTGCAACTGCTCTCAGGAACTTAGTCAGTCCCCTAGCTCTAACTGGAGATGGAATCCATATGGCCTCCTCTAAACTTTAGCTATGTGCCTGTCAGGCTGGGTCTTTTCTCACAGGACAAGGACCCTGCTAATCAAGGTCTTAGCCTATTTATACACACCTCCGCCTCCTACTGGCCAGTCTTCCTGTCCAGGATTGGATGAGGCTGTATGAATATGCCAGTGGAGGTCTGCCTCTTCCATCCACTCAATTTTGGAATCTACCAGAAATCAGGGGAAAGCTGACGAGCCTGCAACCAGCAGAACCCAGAACAGCCAAAAGCAATCAAACTTTACTCCATGGGCTACAGGGGAGCCAAAAACGAAATTTGCCTCAAACTGTTAGCAACCCAACTAGGAGGGCAGGCATGTACTGGCCATCAAGACTACAGGGAGTTTCCCAGTGGGCCGATGGCTCAGTGGGCCAGTTTCAATGACAGCTCATCAAAGTAATGGCTGCGCGGCTCACCCTCAACTTCGCGCAGTGATGTGAGAAGGATGAGAAAAATGCAGAGGGGAATAAGTGAAATAATAAAAGAAGTTAGTGAGGACTCCTTATGTTATGCTACTTATGTTTTTTTGCACAATTGCATATAGTTTATATACTGTTTTTGTGCTTGTTTGCAAAATTAAAGTGGGCCGGTCTGGAGAAGTCCAGGGCCAAATTTTTGTCCCAGTCCAGCCCTGTAGGAGGGTGCTATAAATAAATTCAATAATCTGAAAAAGAACCCACTTTCTAAAACAGCCACAGAATGAATGGAAAAGTCTGTCCCCTGCCAGCAGCTGTTGAGTAGGACACTTGCTCTCTGTGGGAAAGCAGGGTTTTTACTTCAGCGATCTGCCATGCCCCGTACGCAATTGCAGTCAGCAAAGCTCACACTCCACACTGATTGCAGAGCACTGACTAACCAGGGGGCATGTTGGACCTCTGCAATGAGACTACTGCTTCCAAACAGACAGCAGGGGTTCCGCTTTGTAGCATGCAGGCAAGGAACAGGCTTTTCTACTCAGGCTGGGGCCTATTTGTAAAGAAAACAAACTGCAAAACATTGCATGCCTTTTGTTTGATGCTTCTAGAATGTATTTAGATAATTTAATATTGAAAGCCCATCCTTTCCCCGCTTGTCTCACCGTTGTGTTGTGTTGTGTTTGGCTAATTTAGTCTATACCTTTCTATGTCAGTCTTCAATTTTGAGTGTCTTTATCAGTAATCCTGGGGTTGTATTCTGAAAGTACGATGCAGAGACATTCCATCCAGTGCCGGGACAAGGTCATCCAGCGCCCAGGGCAAAGACGCCAAATTGCGCCCCCCCTTTCCCTTAGGGTTAGGGTCAGGATGCCCCCTACCCCTGCAATAAACTATTGCACCAGGGGCAGCCCTCCCTTCTGCCCACCCCTTGCCCCGGCCCTGATTCCATCTACACCATTGATGGCTCTTCTTCTGAGGTGCTTCTGAGTTCTCCACCTCAGAGGTTCTTGTCTTTTACGGGTCTTTATTTCAACCATTTTTATTGACTTCCACTGGCTTTACACCAAGACCAATCATTCATTGTAATGGCCACTTATTGACTGTGAAGATTTTCATTTATCCAAGCCATGGTAATGCTAGTAGTAGATAGTTACATTCAATTCCGTGTGTTCTGCACTGTTCAGCACTATAAAACAAATCCAGTTAAATGTGATTAACTACTACTCTTGGGAACATTTATTGACTGAAACTTCCTTTTACAGCAATGTATTTCTAAAAAATGCGATCAAACATTCATTATAATAAATAAATGTATTGTTATGTATATGAATACAATATATCTGGGGACCACACTTGTACCAGTCGTGTTCTTCTTGCCATAATTCAGACATACTTATTATCGATAGTTGCCCTTTCCACTCGGCAAACCATTCCCCATAAAGCTCTCATGATGTCTTTGAACAACAGCCTGCATCGGTAACAAGGTAATCTTGTGCTTTTTGTGCTTAATTGTAAAGTAGTGGTGCTTCTTTGATCAAAGCCTCAACAAAAGCCTAATGTCAATCAAAGAACCTAAAAGGAAGTGTCTTATAATTGCCCTATAACGATTTTAAGGGGTCTTTAAAGAGATGCCGCTAATAAGGGCTGTCTTAATGCATGGGCATCCATGAGCATTGCCCAGGTGCCTCAGGTCCATGGCTACCACATGATGATCTTGCATTACATCATACTTGCCAACTGTCCCGGATTTGCCGGGATAGTCAAGTCTTTTTACTAAGCTGTCCTTGGATGGCTGCGTTTTGGGCAGTGTCCCGGAAACTGTACTGTGCCATCCTGATCCCAGTTTCATGCCCTCCTGATCCCCGCCCCCCCATACTGTGCTTGTGGTCACCGCCGGCCCCCTGTGATCGCGGGCATGAGAGCCAGAACAGGGATTTGTGTGTCTAAACACATAAATCCCTGTTCTGACAAGGGAGAGGAGACGGATCATTTGCTCCTCGTAAGTAGGAACAGCGATATGTCTCCTCCCCCAGTCAGTCCCATTCCCATACAGTTAGAAACACACATGAGGGAACACATTTAACCCCTTGTGTTAACCCCTTCCCTGCCAGTGACATTTACATAGTAATCAGTGCATTTTTATAGCTCTGATTGCTGTATAAATGTCAATGGTCTCAAAAATGTGTCAAAAGTGTCCTATCTGTCCGTCACAATGTCACAGTACTGCTAAAAATCACAGATCCCTGCCATTACTAGTAAAAAAAAATGAAGATAATAAAAATGGATAAAAATGCCATAAACCTTTCTCATAGTTTGTAGACACTATAACCATAGGCGTGCACACAGGGTGTGCCGGGTGTGCCTGGGCACACACTAATCACCCCACGTGGTGCCAATTCCCCCTGCTTCCTGTCTCCCCCTGCAGTGCTACCACTTCCCTCCTCTCCCCTCAGGAGTGGGAAAGGGGCTGGTAAATATTTCATTAACCCTTCCTTTTCTGAATGAACGCAATAAGTGATCTGTACCGATCGCTCCTGTCTTCGTTCTTAACTGAATCATAGTAAATTATGTTCACTGCAGGCTTCAGAGAAAGGGACTGGGGGATATCTGTCCTCAGTTTCTTTCTCTGGCTCAAAAGTGACACATCAAGGGTCTGTTTCGACCTTTGATATTTCACCGAAGCCCCATAATGGGGTCCCTAAAAAAATTGTTCAAAAATAATAATAAAAAAAAAAAAAATACTGACAATGTCCACTGACCTACTGACACCAATCGTTGCTCTACTGACACTGTCCACTGCTCTGCTGATATAAATGTGTGTATATATATATATATATATATATATATATATATATATATATATATATATATATAATGCAAGAGGCTGCGCACACCAATGGCTATAACTTTTGCGCAAACCAATCAATATACACTTATTTTGATTTTGTTTTTATCAAAAGTATGTAGAAGAATATATATTGGTCTATACTGATGAAGAAATTCATTTTTTAAAACCATTTTTGGGGATATTTATTATAGCAAAAAAGTAAAAAATATTTTTTTTGTTTATAGTGCAAAAAAAACCCTGCAGAGGTGGTCAAACGCAGAGGTGATCTAAAGAAGAGGTGATCAAAACCACCAAAATAAAGCTCTATTTGTGGGAAAAAAAGGCCATCAATTTGTTTTGTTGCACAACCGCGTAATTGTCAGTTAAAGCGACGCAAAAAATGGCCTGGTCATTAAGGGGGGAAATCTACCCATCCTTGAGTGGTTAAACAGACTATAGCAGGAGACCATAGTATCAGGTTGGTTTGAGTTGATGATATTAACATCTACTTTGAGTCTTGCAATCAAAAGCAGTCATTGCTGGTTTTTGGCATAGAGGCCCAAATTACAGTATGTATCTGGGTCCCCCCAGTTCCAAGAGTCCGTGTGTTTTGGGGAGACATGGACTTGAATAGGAATCAAGACCACTCCAAGGGTCCCCCAGGCACACACCTCCCAAGAATAGAGCCCCCTCAAATGCCAGGGCCCATAGTCATTAGGGAAGAGGCCACCCTGCATTCCCCTCCAAAAGCTCCTGTCTTGGTTGGGTCTGACACATTATCATACCTCCCAGCTTTCTGAGATGGGAATGAGGGACACCGATCAGCAAAAGTATGCAGGAATGGGACACACCCCCTTAAAGGAGAATTGTACAAAAAAAATAAGATTGGTTAAACCCACAAGTTTTTTTTTTTGAACGAACGTCATCACGTTCCAAACGATCGGATTTTCCGGCAACTTTGTCCGACCGTTTGTTGTCAGAATGTCCGACCGTGTGTACAAGGGCTTATACAAGCTGTACACTCACTACTTTACATTGTAGCAAAGTGTCATTTCTTTAGTGTTGTCACATGAAAAGAGAAAAGAATAAAATATTTACAAAAACGTGAGGGGTGTACTCACTTTTATGAGATACTGTATATATTAAAATAACTATCATCCACATACAGAAATAGAAGGGACAATGTCAATGAAACAGTGTGTGTTTAGTATCGCACACAAATTCTTTGGGTTATTTGTGTTCTGTTTTATTATGGTGCTTTTGGTCGGTTTATTTATTTGAATTTTCTGTATTAATGTAGATGCTTTGAAGAGTTAACATTTGCTCTTAAAAAAAGCATACTTATGCCGCGTACACGCCACCGGACTTTCTGACAGCAAAGGTCTGACGGAACCAGTCCGTCGGACAATTCGATCGTGTGTGGGCTGCATCGGACCTTTGCTTGCCAAAAATCCGGCGGACTTTAGAAATAGAACATGTTTTAAATGTTTCCACCGGAACTCCGCCGGACCGAGAAATCCGTTTGTGTGTATGGTAGTCCAACAGACAAAAACTGACACTAGGGCAGCTATTGGCTACTGGCTTCCTTATTCTAGTCCAGTCATACGTCATCACGTTCGAATCCGTCGGACTTTGGTGTGATTGTGTGTGGCCAAGTCCGTTCATTCGGAAATTCCATCGGAACTCTGCCAAAACTCTGTCGGTAAGACCGCCGGACCTAGTCCCTCGAAAACTCCGGTCGTGTGTACGTGGCATTAATGTGTTTGTAAACCCTTACCAACCACTTTGACCTACAGGTAAACCTAGATTAAGGCTTACCTGTAGGTCAAAGAAATATCTCCTAAACCAGGGATATGCAATTAGCGGACCTCCAGCTGTTGCAAAACTACAAGTCCCATCATGCCTCTGCCTCTGGGTGTCATGCTTGTGGTTGTCAGAGTCTTCCTATGCCTCATGGGACTTGTAGTTCTGCAACAGCTGGAGGTCCGCTAATTGCATATCCCTGTCCTAAACCTATACGGTTTAGGAGATATTTACAAAAAGACAGGCACCGCTGTCCACGGCGCACTGGGCCGGCCGCAGATCGCGGCGACATGACGTCATCGCTGCTCCGGCGAATCCCAGCGCCGGAGCAGCGAGACCTGGAAGTCACTCCGGGATCCATGGCAGCGGCAGACAGGAAGACGGAGGATCGCTTTGGGGGCTTCGTTCTCAGGTAAGTTATTCATAATGAGCTAGTATGCTATGCATACTAGCTCATTATGCCTTTGCCTTGCAGGTTGCTTTTTTTTTTCCAGATGGGTTTACAACCACAGCAAGTAAGTATTTTAGCAGCACTATTCCAAATTGTCTTGGCACTGAAGTAAGCAGAATCACCGAACAGCTAATTCCCTTTTTTTTTGTTTATTTTATAAAATAAGTTTCACCCTCACGGCTTTCTTCTGGAAATAGATGTGTGCACACTTCACGCTCACTAAAACATCCTCAGGTAATGAAATTTTACCTTTAGACATACAGTGCAATTTAAAGTCGGATCTTTCTGTGTCACAAATCTCCGAATCCTTTACAAGCTGGAAAGCCAACAAGACAAGTTACCTATCCAGACTGACAGTTTGACATTCTGCTGAGTCACGGAAAGTCATTGCTGCAGATTAATGACTGCTCTTTTCAAACTTTTCAAAAAGACCAAGGAGAGGTGAGAGATATTTTTTTTTTCTTCCCAAGTTAAGGTCAGGATAAGAAACCCTTTTTTTTTTTTTTTGGCAGATCTGCAAAACAAGAGGCGGGATGTTCAGCCAGTGATTGGCTAAGGTCAGTCATCTCCATCGCATAGTGGCAGGGACAAGTACGCATCTACATGCATGTTGAAGTGAGGAAAATATTATTCATGCATACAAAGTAGATTTACAGCATAATCAATTTATCCAATGTTAAAGCCTTGGATGAATGGGTATTATGAATAATACTTGTGTATAACATTATCTGTTCATTTTTTTAAGACGCATTTCTTGCCCCCTTTGTGCCCTAAAAGCAGTCCAAGAAAGAAAAGACCCTTATTCCGGAGATCCTAGAAAAGTTCCTTGCTTCACAGTCTTTTTCCATTTTTGGAAAAGAGCTTAAAATTATTTTTCAGGGTGCCAGAGAAGGGTAAATATACTTCCTGTACTGCCAGAAGCTCCGCCCCCGAAGAGCCGATGATAAGTTCCCTGTCTATCTACTGTTTAAAAAATGCATTTTGACTAGTTAGTTTTTACTAAAGATCAGGGGTCCTCAAACTAAGGCCTGAGGGTCACATCCGGCCCCCGACACGATTTTACCCAGCCTGAAGCAAATCTGATGTGTTGGGGGCAGGGGCGGACTGACCATTCAGCCACTCGGGCAGTATGTAAAAATCTCGAGATTCTAGCTGCCCCACCTCTCCAGTACCTTCTCAGCCAATAGAAATATATCTGTGTATACTGTGTGTACATGTATGTGTAACCTGTGTGATTGTATACTGTGTCTGTGTGTTTGTGTTTACTGTGGGGCCCCATAATTTCTGATTGCCTGGGGGCCCCATAATCTCCTATTGCCCGGGGGCCCCATGAGTTGTTAGTCCGCCCCTTGTTAGGGGGGCTTCTGACGTGACAGGGAGAGTCCAATGGAAAAGGAAAGGACTTCTGATGAGGGGACTCTAGTGTTATGGGGGCTTCTGATGTGAAAGGGAGGATCTGATGTGAAAGGGAGGGGGGCTTTTGATGTTTATGGGGGACTTTGATGTTATGGGGGGTTTCTGATGCAAGAGGGGATACTCATATAAAAAGGGAGAACTCTGATATACAAGGGGGGGGGGCTCTGATGTGAAAGGAAGACCCTGATGTGAAAGGGGGGCTCTCATGTGAAAGGAAGGCTCTGACGATAAGGGAGGGGATCTTCTGATGTGGAAAGGGGACTCTAATGTTACAGGGGCTTGGGAGGCAAGAGGGGACTTCAACGTGAAGGGGTAGACTCTGATGTCAAAAGGAGAATCTCTAATGTTCAAGCAGGGACTCTGATGTGAAAGGGGACTTTGCTGGAAAGGGGGAAGGGTTTCTGCTGTGAAACAGGGACTCTGATGTTATGGGGGCTTCTGATGTGAAAGGGGGACTCTGATGTTATGGGGTGTTTCTGATGCAAGCGGGGACACCCAAATAAAAGGGAGAACTCAGATGTACAAGGGGAGGGCTCTGATGTGAAAGAGGGGAGCTCTGATGTGAAGGGGGGCTCTGGTGTGAAAGGGGGGGTTCTGATGTGAAAGGAAGACTCTGATAGGAAGGGAGGGGAGCTTGTGATGTGAAAAGGGGACTCTAATGTTATGGAGGCTTTGGAAGAAAAAGGGGACTTCACTATGAAATAGAAGACTCCGCTGTGAAACTTGGGAAACTCTAATGTTCAAGCAGGGACTCTGATGTGAAAAGGGGGCTCTGCTGGAAAGGGAGTTGGCTTCAGATGTGGAAAGGGCCTCTGATGAAAAGGGAGGAGGGCTTCTGCTGTGAAAGGGGTGCTTCTGATGTTATGGGGGCTTCTGATGTGAAAGGGAGGATCTGATGTAAAAGGGACGAGGGGCTCTGATGTGAAAGGTGGGGCTCTGATGTGGCAGGAAGATTATGATGTGAAAGGGGGGCTCTGATGTGATAGGGAGGCTCCGATAAAAAGGGAAGGAGTCTTCTGGAATGAAAAGGGGACTCTAATGTTATGGGGGCTTTGGAAGCAAGAGGGGACTTCAACTTGTAAGGGAAGACTCTGATGTGAAAGGGGAAACTCTACTGTTCAAGCAGGGACCCTGATGTGAGGGGGGGGGGAGGCTGCTGGAAAGGAAGGGGGGCTTCTGATGTGAAAGGGGGACTCTAATGTTATGGATAGTTCTGATGCAAGAGGGGACACTCATGAAAGGGAGGACTTCGATATGAAAGGGGGGCCTCTGATGTGAAAAAAGAGGCTCTGATGTGAAAGGGGGGACTCTAATGGAAAGGGGGCTCTCATGTTATGGGGGGTTTCTGATATGAACGGTGGGATTTCTGATGTAAAGTTATTTCTTGGAGATTGTTTTTTTATTGATGTATTTAAATTTTAGCTATTCATTTACAGAACTGTTTTTTCGGACCACAAATATTGTACAATATATAATGTGGCCCTTGTAGTGAAACGTTTGGGAGCCCCTGCTGTAAAGAATGCTGCATTTGGTGTTAGGCTCTCTGCCTAAATCCGGGCCGGCAGAGGCCAGAAATGATCTGGGCACCTGGCTTCGGAAGATCATATGAATTGCATATTATTTTTAGGGCTGTTACTGATTAAAATTTTCGTGTTCGATTAATCTTTTTTTTTTTATTGATTAATCGACTAATTTCGATTAATTATAACGCACATACAGATCCAACTACTTTTAGCTGATCTCCTTGCATTGAAACTCTGCATTAGTCAGTGGTAAATGTGGTATACACTACAGTATATACAATCACCTGACACTAGTTCGTTTCCACAATCCATGACTTAACTTCACAGTCCACACAAATACGTTTTAAATTCAAACTGTAGCACTGACGTAAGTCATTTTTTTCCCACAATCCCTCCACCTCCGGTCTAACTAATCACTCTCACCACAAACAGGTGGTCATGCAAGCGGGTATCAAAAGGGTTAACACGGACCATAAACTTCTCTCACATCTCCTTAGATCTCAGCAAGGACGCCGGGTCATGGGTAGAGAGAAAGGATCTAAGTGCTCACCGCTTAAGTATAAGATTTCATTTGTGTGTTCAAACACAAACTACTCACATAAAGATGATAAAAACACGGCATGTAAAGCTGACGATCGCGTTAGTTCCGTAGGACAGCAGCGGGTGACGTCATGCGTAGCTCCTCCCCCCGTGCGTGTTACGTTCAATCAGAATTTCAACGTCACTGGATTCCTCCCCCCTTCCCTTCGTTAGCAGACAGAGGCACTTGGGGGAAGGGGGGAGGAGACTTTGATGTCCGTGACGTCACCGGATGTCCGACGGAACTCCCTGAAGACCCAGAAGCCGACGGAGAGGTGAGAATTTTGAACGATCAAAAAAAATGAATCGATTAATCAAGGAATTAATCTTTCATTTCCACAGCCCTAATTATTTTCATATCAGTGCCCCCTTCTGGCTTCAGAAACAAAAACCGACATTTCTGAACAGCTCTTCTTGCTTTGGTTGGGGCCCTTCGGCAGCATCTTTTATTTTTTTTTCAAGCATAAAATCCTATGCCTTAAAGTAGCAGCTCTCCTAGGATAACGTCCGTGGGATATTGCAGTCGGCTTTTTTATGCTCGCCGTAAAGACACAGTTTTAATAAAACATAAAGAGGCATTTGGAGAGCCACTCGTTTCCCGCTTATGTGTCAGATGAGAAAACACCAATATTTGCCTTTTGCTAAACAGCAGTCCCCAGACCAAGGCAGGGAAACGAGCCAGCCATATTTTATCAGCGTTTCTGCGGCTACTTATACATCTGCTTGCCTGCACAGAATCCCGGAGGTGTTATCAGGGTAGACCAGGCGCCATAATCGCGGCTTCCTCCCTGCAGAGCCGTGTCAGATCCTGAGGTATTAGAACTCACGGCTGCTGTAATAGGTGCACTAACTCTATTTGATGAGCTGTTGGATTGCTGCATCTCCTTAAAAAAATAATGGAGTCTCAAAGAACCTGCATTTCTGTTATATTCGCAAGTACGCCGAGGCCTGGAATGGTTCCTTAGCATGGAAGATGTTGATCTGACTTATATGGCTTCTGAGGCCTCGCTAGGCTTCTTTTGATTTTTAGGTTTCTTTTACAAAAGTTCTACTGCACTCAAAGCATGGTGATCGCCACCTGTTCCCAAAACATTATTCAAAGAAAGGGATTTTGGAAGGGGACTATAGCAATGCTTAAACAAATAATAATGAAAAAACAATAATCAAATATATAAAAAAAAAAAATACAAAATATATTTATTTAAGCAGAGATTAAAACAAATAGCAAAATCCATTAGATCGTTGAATATCACAAAACATCTCCAATTATGATGGTTTTGGACTTTTTCTTAAAGGAGATTTTATAGAGATTGCATGTTCATATATTGTCCCGACGTATTTCGCCTCACGGCTTCATCGGGGGGATATACGCATCAAGACTAGCGAAAAAGCGATACAAAAAAAACAAAAAACATATATATGTAACATAGGAAAAATATATGGGCGTGACTGTGCAGCTGTCTAGTGTCTAGGTTTGAACGCTGGAATTCCTGGGACTTGCTATTTCTGCCGGTATTCATAAGAACTCAGTATCGGGGATTGGGGAGATGAGACCATGCGACACCAATGACATATGTGATTTTATGTGAATATCCAAGTGTCAACATTGTACGTAGGATTTTAATGTGTGTGGAGTGTGTTTTTATTCATTAAACGGGTTGCACTATGGATCGTTATCTTTTGAATTTTTACATATGATAACATCAATTAAATTTATCCGATGAAAGAGATTGCCTTGGGGCATTTACCGGAATATCCACACTAATTGAATTAGGAGTGATTTGCGAAGTGCTTGTAATTAACCCGCATTGGGTTGAGTGCATGACCATAGGGGGCGTCACAGAGCAAGAGGTTCTTCTTATGGGATAGCGGTGTGGTGAACCTATCTGAAGGGACTTTTTTTCCTCTGTGTCTGGGAGCTGTGTGGAGCACTATTCAACACTTTAAAAATCAGCTCACTTTGAGATCTATGAACTTTTTTCCATTGCTTGCATATTATTTATTACAATTAATTACTAGCGCTGTTAATATAGTGGTTCTGTTTAGCACTTTTGTTCTGAATATGTGTTACTATATATGTGTATGGATAGGAAAAATATAACAAGAAATATATACCAGAAATTATTTTACGAAAGATCTACTGCATTCAAAGCATGGTGATCACCACCTGTTCCCAAAGCATTATTCAAAGAAAAAAAAAGGGATTTTGGAAGGGGACTATAATAATAATGAGAAACCAATAATCAAATATATAAAACAAAAAATACAAAATATACTTTATTTAAGCAGAGATTAAAAAAAATAGCTAAAATCCATTAGATCGTTGAATATCACAAAACATCTCCAATTATGATGGTTTCGACTTTTTCTTAAAGGAGATTTTATAGAGATTGCATGATCATCTATTGTCCCGACATGTTTCGCCTCATGGCTTCATCGGGGGATATATGCATCAACCATAGACTAGCGGACAAACTATACAAAAAAAACTAAAAAATAAACATAGGAAAAATATATAAACAAATATATACCAGAAATTATTTTACAAAAGTTCTACTGCAATCAAAGCATGGTGATCACCACCTGTGCCCAAAACATTATTCAAAGAAAAAAAAGGGATTTTGGAACGGGACTATAATAATAATTAGAAACCAATAATCAAATATATATAAAAAAAAAAAATACAAAATATACTTTATTTAAGCAGAGATTAAAACAAATAGCAAAATCCATTAGATCGTTAAATATCACAAAACATCTCCAATTATGATGGTTTTCGACATTTTCTTAAAGGAGATTTTATAGAGATTGCATGATCGTATATTGTCCCAACATGTTTCGCCTCACGGCTTCATTGAGGGATATATGCATCAACCATAGACTAGCGGACAAGCTATACAAAAAACAAAAAACATATATATTTAACATGGGAAAAATATAACAACAAATATATACCAGAAATTCTTTTACAAAAGTTTTACTGCATTCAAAGCACGGTGATCGCCACCTGTTCCCAAAAACATTGATTCATAGCCCAGGGCTTGCAAAAAAAAACTCTTTAGCCTTCCATCAGTGGGTGCCAAAACATGCAAATAAAAGTTATAGCTAAGGGCCCTGGAGGCATCAAATGCATCAATAGGCTTCCCTGGAGTTTTTCACGATCTGGTCCAACATTATAATGCTATTAACTGTTTGAATAAAAAACATGCTTTTTATATGATATTGGTGTGCAGTCATCCAACTGTAGCACCCTCTAGTGTGCTAGAAGTGTAAAGAGTCTTTTTGTAATTTAGGTAAATTTTCAGGCTTGGCTGGCAGCCAAGCCTGTGTGGGTATTTTTCTGGGTCAGGGTTTGAGAGACTCAGGGAGAGCTGGATGACTGAGCTGGATGACTCACAGGCAGCATCACTGAGACCTCCTGCTGATTTCCAGAATGTGCTGGAACCTGAGAGGTGAGGTGGAGCTGCCTGTAGGAAAGAGCAAGCAGAGACCATGAGTAATATCACAGCATGTACCATATTTATTGGCGTATAACACACACCGGCATATAATACGCACCCCAATTTAAGTTTCAGGGGAAAAAAATATGTTTTTGTGTGCCCACCTGCAGCCTGTTGTGTGCCCACCTGCAGCCTGTTGTGTGCCCACCTGCAGCCTGTTGTGTGCCCATCTGCCCCCTAAATGCAGCTCACCATATCTCGGATGAAATCACAGATCCGTCATCTTTTTCTTCGCTCTTTTCCCCCTATTTTCAGGGGAAAACGGTGCGTGTTATATGCCGATAAATACGGTATATAAGTAGAGACACAGCCCAGGCACAACTCAAGGACAGAAACTGTAGCAGTGCTCTCTGAAGATAGCGTTTGGCTTAAGTCTTCATCTCTGGCATGAGATGATACACAGAAATGAAACAAATCTCCCTACATACGTTTTACATGTATATCTGCTGTCTTCACCTTTATATATCCTTTAGAAAGTGCACATTGTGTTAGGGATTTTATCTTCCTGTTCAGCACTGGGAGTGGATTCTTGGCATGCAGTCAAGACAGCTTATTGGATGAAAGGCACACTCCCCCCTCTCCTCATAGGCAGAGACTTGCAGAGTTGTGTTGTGACAAGTCAAGCTCTCTGCTGATTTATTTATAGCAACCTCCCTTGACACAAATTTCAGGCTGATTTTATCTGATTTTATCTTGGCTGACAGAAATTATCATGCTGATAACAGAGCAACGACACGGGACTCAGGGCTTTGGAAAAAGATAAGAAAACACCACAGATATATGTGCTTAGGTCAAATTTCATGAATCAGGTTTACATCCACTTCAAGTTCAAATCATTAAAAACATCAAAGATGCAAATAAATATTCACCCGTGCACATGATAGGGGGCCTCCAACACCTAGTATATCCAGCGAGTCACTAGTAAGAAGCGAGCTGCGGGGCGTGTGCTAACCCCTGACTAAGATAGACGCTTAGTCCTGGTTAGAGGATTAACAATCTGTATAGCAGAGACCTAATAGAAGGGAGTTTGCATGTTCTCCCTGTGCCTGTGTGGGTTTCCTCCAGGTACTCCAGTTTCCTCCCACACTCCAAAGACATGCTGGTAGGTTAATTAGACCCTGTCCAAAAAAAATTGGCCATAATATGTGTATGTGTATGTCAATGTTGTAAGTGTGTCGGGACTCTACAGGTTATAGGCCCACATAAATAGCTGCAGATGGACACCGATGGCAAGAAAAGCGTCCTGAGGCGATTCAGTTCGTATAGGTAGCGCTATACAAGTCATTCATTCATTCATTCATTCAAGCACACACCACAACATCATGGGGAAACCAAACCGGAGCCGTTCCTCATCCCACTCCAGATCCCATCGGAACTCGGGCGCAAAGCAAAAAAAAACAAAACATGGAGAAACAGCAGTCTCCCATTGTGACTGAGGCCTACCCACCCGCTCCACAAGCCACAGCAGCAGACTCAATTTCTCATTACCAGCTGACACAGAAGACCCCAGATGCCCTAAATGAATCTACCTCCACGTCCTTACAGCAATCACAGCAACTACAACCTACCGTAAGCTTAAACGACCTATATGTGGTTGCTAAAGACATTAAAGAAACACTAACAGCAGCCTTCTCTTCAGCCATAGCAGACCTCCGCCATGACATACAAGAAATTTCAGACAGAGTGCAGGAGGTTGAGGTCTCTGCAGCCCAGCATGATGTACAGATAGATCAGCTCCATAACACCCAGAAAGCATATAGCTTGCAATTAAGAGATATGCAAAGGCGCATGGAAGATCTAGACAATCAGGGACGCAGGAACAACCTGCAAGTCCGTGGTGTCCCAGAATCGATTGAACATGACCAAATACAACAAACAGTAACAGATACCTTTAATAATCTCTTAGACCAGACACAGAACGTATTGAAATGGAAAGACTACACCGTGCATTCAAAAGGGAGAGACACTGATCCTCCAAGGGACATAACTTGTTGCCTAACTAGTTTTTGCACTAAGGAAGAGATCCTTAGAAAGGCTCAGAACCGTATTCATATAACTCATGAAGCAGCCAAAACATATCAAGAATTGTCAAACATAACGCTGCAACATCACAAAGACCTCAGACCACTTCTAGATGTGCTGCGGACAAGAGGCATTCACTATAAATGGAAATTTCCATTCTGACTCTCATCATCCACAGCAGGCAGAACAGCTTTACTTAAAGTTCCAGAAGACCTCCCACAATTCTGCGACCGCCTCGGCATCCCCATGGTCCAGGTCCCTGATTGATAGGCAGACTTCTAGACCCCGTCTTCCATGGGAGAACACCACAGAAATGGCAGGAAGGAAACACAGAAATACCGATATCGATGACATAGATCACCAAGATCAGATACATCAAACTAGAATGTCCGAAGATCTCTTCAGGGCCCAAACCCCACAGCCCCACCTGCTCACCAAAGGCCCAGACAAGAAACATAACTTACCGTACAACATCCTGGCCTACAGCTAAGTATTATACAGAGTCATGTCAATACACATGTTTAACCTTCCTGATTATCTGATTAACTGGATGACATAAATATGGATCTGGCAACCTCAAATACTTAAAAGGTTTAAATAACATTAACTGTAATAGAGATTAATCACTTATGCTATATGGAACATAAAACAATATCTACAAAGATGCTCAGACAGGATTGAAAAGCAAGTTTGAGGACTGAACAATTACCTCCTATACAGACTAAACAGATGCCCGTCATGTTTTTTTTTCGTGAAACAAATCCTGTTAGACCTTCATCAAGCAAAGTTTAAATACATAATAATCTGCCTTATAAAGCCATATTGCCACTTTCTAGTACAGAACATCCAGAGACTAGCCATTGTCTACAAAAATATCCAGCATCATTTTAGAATATATTCTAGCTGTTTTCCAGATCCACTTAGGATCCTTTTTTCCTCCTTGTTAGTGAAAGTTTTAAGTTGTTACGTGTTACATGTTAAAAAATTATACGCTTTATATAAGGAAAGGCCTGAGATGAGAACAAGGGAATCAACCCACTATATTAGAAATGCTGTAATGGATAGCAAAAATGATCAACCTTCAGGTCAATTACCTACACATCTAACGGCTAACTGGGAAACCCCTGATTCACTTGTTCTCGTACCGTCATAAGTCTTCTCAGACCAAAAGGTTACTACAAACATCAGTTGACAAGTATATATTATATTATAATAAACCATAGTATAAGACCTAATACAAAACTAATATACAGAAATTATATAAATGTTATTATATATATATTGGGTCCAGACACCCAATTGGGACCTGCATGAATACACAATTCATAGACGATACTACATAGATAGGTATCCCCTCCCCATTTTATTTTCTTGGATACCTCAAAAACTTAAATATAAGAAAAGTCCCTACATAAATACCATTTCTATTACATCCTCTACCAGGCCTGGGCTTTCATTGCAAGTCCAAACTAGGTTACACCACCCCACAGAAGATAGCCTTCTAAAAGATATAAAAGACACGTTGAAAATGTGCTTTCTGCTGACTCCTCCAGGTAAAAGTCTCACTCCATTCTCCATTCTAGGCAAGTTAGTGGGATCTTCGTTGCATCCCGGGCATATACTACCCCCCCCCCCCCCCCCCCTATATATAACAAACCAAAATATCTTCACAAAACTATAATAAAAGTTTTCCCTGATGGTGATAAATAGAATCCACCTGTGTGTAATCAAGTTTCTGTATAAATGCACCTGCTCTGTGATAGTCTCAGGGTTCTGTTGAAAGCGCAGAGAGCATCATGAAGACCAAGGAACACACCAGGCAGGTCCGTAATACTGTTGTGGAGAAGTTTAAAGCCGGATTTGGATACAAAAAGATTTCCCAAGCTTTAAACATCCCAAGGAGCACTGTGCAAGCGATCATTTTGAAATGGAAGGAGTATCAGACCACTGCAAATCTACCAAACCTGGCCGTCCCTCTAAACTTTCAGCTCAGACAAGGAGAAGACTGATCAGAAATGCAGCCAAGAGGCCCATGATCACTCTGGATGAACTGCAGAGAACTACAGCTGAGGTGGGAGAGTCTGTCCATAGGACAACAATCAGTCGTACACTGCACAAATCTGGCCTTTATGGAAGAGTGGCAAGAAGAAAGCCATTTCTCAAAGATATCCATAAAAAGTCTCGTCTAAAGTTTGCCACAAGCCACCTGGGAGACACACCAAACATGTGGAAGAAGGTGCTCTGGTCAGATGAAACCAAAATCCAACTTTTTGCCCACAATGCAAAACGATATGTGGGCCTGCTTTTCTTCAGCAGGGACAGGGAAGATGGTTAAAATTGAGGGGAAGATGGATGCAGCCAAATACAGGACCATTCTGGATGAAAACCTGTTGGAGTCTGCAAAAGACCTTAAACTGGGACGGAGATTTATCTTCCAACAAGACAATGATCCCAAACACACAGCAAAATCTACAAAGGAATGGTTCACAAATAAACGTATCCAGGTGTTAGAATGGCCAAGTCAAAGTCCAGACCTGAATCCAATCGAGAATCTGTGGAAAGAGCTGAAAACTGCTGTTCACAAACGCTCTCCATCCAACCTCACTGAGCTCGAGCTGTTTTGCAAGGAAGAATGGGCAAGAATTTCAGTCTCTCGATGTGCAAAACTGATAGAGACATACCCCAAGCGACTTGCAGCTGTAATCGCAGCAAAAGTTGACTCTACAAAGTATTAACGCAAGGGGGCCGAATAATTTTGCACGCCCCACTTTTCATTTTTTTATTAGTTAAAAAAAGTTTCAAAAATCCAATAGATTTCATTCCACTTCACAATTGT
Source organism: Lithobates pipiens (assembly GCF_037356315.1). Taxonomy (NCBI): domain Eukaryota; kingdom Metazoa; phylum Chordata; class Amphibia; order Anura; family Ranidae; genus Lithobates; species Lithobates pipiens. Next base: position 23,631,560 of record NW_027507789.1, read on the forward strand.
GTCCCACTTGTTGGTGATTCTTCACAAAAAATAAAAATGTTATATCTTTATGTTTGAAGCCTGAAATGTGGCAAAAGGTTGAAAAGTTCAAGGGGGCCGAATACTTTCGCAAGGCACTGTATGTAACTATGTATACCATGCCACCAACCACCAAGCAAAAACTAAAGGGGTATCAATACTCATCGCAAAAAAAATTGCCTATAAACATTACAGATACTCTAGCTGACAATGAAGGAAGATACCTTTTTCTGAAAGGTAATTTATACAACAAACCAATTACAGTAGCAAATATATACTGCCCCAACACGAAACAAACCTATTTTCTTAATTCAATATCATCACAACTTTCCAGCTTTAAGACAGGGATTCTGATTATTGGAGGTGATCTGCATATCCTCCTCCAAACCATGTTAGATACTTCCTATGGCACAACATCCATTCCTTACCGAGCCCTGAAAAGGATAAACCTACAACATTCAGGAACTCAAAGTTCGTCATTCATGGTGAACCTTAAACCCAAACACCCGAGACTACACACATTTCTCTGTCCCACATAACAAATATTCCAGACTTGACTATTTCTTTCTATCACAAACAGATCTACACCGTCTGACCAATTCCACCATAGAGCCAGCAATTCTTTCAGATCGCAACCCAATCACCATGACCCTGATTATACCTTCTCATGAAACATACACTAAAATCTGGCGCCTAGACACTTCACTGCTCACAGATAAAGACCCGACCAAAAAACTTTCCTCATGCATATAAACATACTTCAAAGAAAACACTGACCCATCCCTATCTCCAATTGTGATTTGGGAGGCACTTAAATGTGTAATAAGAGGAGAACTCATAGCAGCAGCCTCACACAGGAAAAAAGAATATCAAGCCTAGGTGGATACATTTATAACACAAATCAAATCATTAGAAACAGCACATAAACAATCACATGCTGAACAGACATTGCAGGAACTAACACGAGCCAGGAAAGAACTATTAGAAAAACTTGAAAGAAATATTAAACGCAAATTTGCATTTACAAAAAAATTGTTCTATGAACAAGGAAACAAAAGTGGAAAGATACTAGCAAGAGCACTACAAGCCAAACGTGCAAAATCCAACATTCAACATATAAAAGCTAATAACAGTAGTCTCTTATATTCTAATAGACATTGTATCTCAATTTGTCCAATACTCTACAAAACTCTACAGGTAATACTCCAAAAATGTGAATATCGTGCAAAAGTTCATTTATTTCACTAATGCAACTTAAAAGGTGAAACTAATATATGAGATAGACTCATTACATGCAAAGCAAGATAGTTCAAGCCGTGATTTGTCATAATTGGGATGATTATGGCTTTCAGCTCATGAAAACCCCAAATCCACAATCTCAGAAAATTTGAGTATTACATGCAATCAATAAAACAAGGATTGTACTTAGAACAATATCGGACCTCTAAAAAGTATAAGCATGCATATGTACTCAGTACTTGGTTTGGGCCCCTTTTGCAGCAATTACTGCCTCAATGCGGCGTGGCATGGAAGCTGTGTGGCACAGCCTGATGTTATGGAAGACCAGGATGCTTCAATAGCGGCCTTCAGCTTTCTGCATTGTTCGGTCTCATGTCTCTCTTCTTTCTCTTGGCAATGCGCCATAGATTCTCAATGGGGTTCAGATCAGAAGAGTTTGCTGGCCAATCAAGCACAGTAATCCCTCGGTCATTGAAACAGGTTTTGGTGCTTTTGGCAGTGTGGGCAAGTGCCAAGTCCTGCTGGAAAATGAAGTCAACATCCCCATAGAGCTCGTCTGTGGAAACTTCACACTGGACAATGTGGACCATGTGTGCCTCTCCATTCTTCCTCCATACTCTGGGTCCTTGGTTTCCAAATGAGATGCAAAATTTGCTCTCATCAGAGAAGAGGACTTAGGACCACTGAGCAACAGACCAGGTCTGTTTTTCTTTAGCCCAGGAAAGGCGATTCTGACATGGTTTGTTGTTCAGAAGTGGCTTGACAAGAGGAATACGAAATTTGAAGCCCATGTCCAGGATCCGTCTGTGCATGGTGGCTCTTGATGCACTGACTCCAGCCTCAGTCCACTCCTTGTGAAAGTCCCCAACACTTTTGAATGGCCTTTTCCTGACAATCCTTTCCAGGCTGCGGTCATCCCTGCTGCTTGTACACCTTTTTCTTCCACACTTTTCCCTTCCACATAACTTTCTATTAATGTGCTTTGATACAGCACTTTGGGAACATCCAACTTCTTTTGCAATTACCTTTTGAGGCTTTCCCTCCTTATGGAGGGTGTCAATTATGGTTTTCTGCACAACTGTCAGATCAGCACTCTTTCCCATGATTGTGATTCCTACTGAACCAGACTGAGAGACCATTTAAAGGCGCAGGAACCCTTTGCAGGTGTTAAGGCCAGGGCCTTCTTTCAGCGGGAACGTGGAGGAACGCAGTTCCGGCACCTCTAGAACTGAATGTGTGCTAAGGCAAGGGGTGTTGGGGTGTGTTGGAGGGTCTATTGTTGCTGGGGAATCTGTTGTTCCAGGGGGTGGGTCTTATGTTGCAGGGGGTCAATTGTTGCTGAGAGGGATCTAGTGTTGAGGGAGGGGTCTAATGGTGCTGGCTGCTGGAGGATCTATTGATGCTGGCTGTTGGGAGTCTATTGTTGCTGGGGTGGAACTATTGTCACTGAGGTATCCACTGTTGCTAGATCTATTATACTTCCTTTTTTTGTTATCATTAACAAATTCCATACAAAATACTTGCACCACAAAATTATACTTGGTTCTGTATTCTCTAAAAAGGGTTGGTACTGGGAGGTGGAACCAAGAAACATTCCTCGGAGGTGGGTAGGGGACAGAGTTAAACGGTGACTCGGAAATTCGGAAGGGAGGAGTTCCTGTACCTACAGTATTCTTTCAGAAAAAAAGCCCTGGTTAAGGCTTAATTAGCTGATTAGAGTGGGAAACTTTGAGCCTAGAATATTGCACCTTTTAACATTTTCTGAGATTTTGGATTTGGGGTTTTCATGAGCTGTAAGCCATAATCATCACAATTGTGACAAATCACGGCTTGAACGATCTTGCTTTGCATTTAATGAGTCTATCTCATATATTAGTTTCACCTTTTAAGCTGCATTAGTGAAATAAATGAACTTTTGTACAATATTCAAATTTTTCAAGTATCACCTGTATAACCTTCAACCAGAAAACACTTCTCTAGAAGATCAAGTCACCCATCAAACAGCAATCACAAACTTCCTATCAAAGCATAGCCCAAAAACACTGTCATCACTAGACTCAAAAATACTAGGTAGCTCAATATTCAGTAGAAAGTAAGACTACCTTGAAACAATTAAAAATGGGAAACACAGCATACTATAAAACTTTCTTAGCCCTTGTACACACGGCCGGAGAATCTGTCGGAATGAGTCTTATCGGACCGTGTCGTCAAATAATCCGACTGTGTGTGGTATGCATCGGACTGATTCCGTCCGAATCTCCGTCCGACCCAATTTTCCAACATGTTGGAAATATTTCCCGACCAACTGGGCTGGACGGACCTAATCCGATCATGTGTAGAGCATTTTCATCGGACCAAGTGCCACGCATGCTCAGATCAAATTCCTACAAAGCTATTGGCTACTAGCCTGAATGTAGTCCCATCGTAACGAAATTACGTCATCACATTCTGAAAGATCGGATTTTTCGCCAACTTGGCCCGACCGTGTGTATGCAACAGTTTCGGACACAATCCGTCGGACTAAATCCGACGGATTTGGTTGGCAAAATCTCCGACCGTGTGTACGTGGGCTTAGACAACCTCTCCATCCCATTTTTAAGAGCTTTCAACTCCCTGGCTTCCAAACCTAATGTCCTAAAAGGCACTTAAAAGCACATATTGGCATCATTCCAAAAGAAGACAAAGACCATACGCTAGTTAATAACTATAGACCAATATCACTACTAAACTTAGATCTTAAAATCTTTTCTAAAATTCTAGCTAATCGGTTCTCATCACATATGACATTCATGATTGATAAAGACCAAGTAGGCTTCATACAAGGAAGGGAAGCCAGAGACAATACCCTGAAAGCCTTAGCCCTCATTCACACCTATGCGAATTAGATGTGAGTTTCGCCGCATCTAATTCGCATAGTAGGAGAATGTGACTGGCTCCCTATGGAGCCGGTTCACATATATCCGGGGTGGCTGCGGAGCGCACTGCAGAAAAAATGTGTGCGTCTTTGGCTCAGTTTCAGGGCCGAATTCAGCCATAGAATCTGCCCTGGTTTGTCCCTGAAACGGGGAACAGGGACACACAGCACTCCTGTGTGTTCCACAGCGTGTTATAATCTGAACCCTGGCTTAAACCTACATTATTGGATGACCAAAACCAATCAGAAAGATATGTACGTAGCTGTAGTGCAACGTAAGCGTAGGACATACATGACAGGATGCAAGGCTTACGCAGGGGAATGGTACCAGGGGTTAAGAAAGTTACAAGGCTTACCTGATTGGAGGATGGTGTAAGAGGGGGTGGAGTAGAGTTGATGTGAAGGCACGTGAGTTTAGGAAGGTCAGCAGTCTGGAGCAGCAGGTCAGGAGGAACCCTTAATAGGGAGGGTTGGAGAATATGAGGTGAACATGAGTACGGGTGGCGGTAGGGTCCTTGACGGCTGGTATACAATTTATCTGTTCAAAATGAGGTTTTGGAAAAGTTAGGACCCATCATAGGTATGGAGTCCTCCCGGGTGGTCTGGTGGCTGGCCAGACTGACGGGCTAATAAGTTGGGGGTCTGTGGTCAATTGGTAAGTCCCCAAGGCAAGTTGGCGGCTGGGGACGAATGCCATAAAAAGTTGGGATTACAGGCTCAAGAAGAAATGGGGTCGTCAGGGATCAACAACTGTTTATCTGATGAGCTGGTTTTGGTTACAAGAAAATAGATGGTAAAATAAAATGGTTACAGAAGTTTTAAATAAAAAAGTTTGGTTTGGTTTATTGTTTAAATAAAGGCCTAAAAGGCCATTTACATCCAGCAGGTGTTTGTGTCATTATTTATAGAATAAGGTATAAAAGGGGTGTACATGTATGGATTGGCGTAGTAAGGTATCTGGCTACCTTGTCAAGGATTATTTTTGTCCTTAGATGCAGAAAAGGCATTTGATAGAGTGGCCTGGGACTATATGAAAGTAGTCTTGGAAAAAATAGGTTTAGGACAGAGAATGCTCATTTTTAATTTTGCATTACATTCATCAACATCAGCCATCAGCCAGGTGTCCAAGTTAATGGCCACCTATCAAATGCCTTCCACATTTCAAATGGAACCAGACAGGGATGTCCCCTCTCACCCCTACTTTACGTAATCTCCCTCAAAGCTTTACTAAACTGCATTTGATTTAGTAAATACATCTCAGGGATTGAAGTCGCAGACCGTACACATAGGATAGCAGCATTTGTGGATGACATATTACTTTTCTTAACCAATCCCCAAACTACTATCCCCACTCTGCTGAAAGAATTTGAATTTATTAATACAAATTTCTATCCAATCTACAAATTCATTTTTCCAAGTCACACGTCGCCCTCAACATAACACTGTCACCGACTGAAGTAGCAGATTGTAAAGTTAAATTCCCCTTCACATGGAAGACACAATCCATTACATATTGAGGCATACAAATACCAAACTGTCTTGACAATTTATATCGGCTTAACTATATACCCATATTAAAAAATATACAACAAGACCTTAAGAAATGGCATAAAGGCCCATTCTCCTGGTTTGGCCAGGCCGCCATAATTAAAATGAATGTCCTTCCTCGTATCCTATACGTACTTCAGACAATCTCTATTTGATTACCTAAAACCTTTTTCGCTTCATACAGGAGAGATTGTACACTTTTTGTCTGGGGCCACAAACGCCCAAGATTCAGATACGAGATTCTTAAGCCCCATACACACTATCAGATTATCTGCTGAGTTTTTCCTTCAGATTTACCAAAACCATGTAGTAGAAGGGCCTGCCTGATTGCATACACATTGAAACTCCTAAGGTTTGTCCTCATATTATATGGTTTTGGTAAATCTGAAGGAAAAACTCAGCAGACAATCTGATAGTGTGTATGGGGCTTTACAATGCCTAAATTAAAAGGCGGCATTGGTTTACCAGACATACAAATACTATATAGCCTGTCACCTTACAAGAATTGCTGACTGGAATTTACATGAAAAGACGAAAGACTGGATCCAAATAGAAAATGCAGGAGCTCAAACCCCCTACATCTAAAAGCCTGGTTACCAACCTCACAATCAACAAAACTCTACAAAGACCATCTGACTATAGGATCATCCATTCAATGCCTACACCACATTAATAAAAACCTAAAACTAACACCCAATTACCCAAGCCCACTCTCTCCTATCAAACACAATCCTGACTTCACTCCAGATCTTCCTTCCCATATCCAATGGGAAGGGTGGCCATACGAACAGGTCAGAGCAGAACAATTTTTTCAAAGAGGCTCCCTGATTCAATACGAAACGATCCGAGCTAAAATACTCGATTCTACCTTTCTCTTTCTGGACATATGTCATGTTAAGACACTTTTTCAAATACCCACACATCTCCCCAGACTGGCATAGAAAACACGTGCCTTTTGAAGCTTTCTGTAGAAGATCCTCACCACAATCTGTTGTGGATTAATTCAAGTTTCTCCTATAAGCAAATAATTCCGTGCGCTAATAAGCACAATTCATAACTATCTTGTATAATGCCAGGAATGCGTGCTTGTTTATCTCCAAGTAACACAGGCAGAAGCTGGTATCACGTTAAGCTTAGCAAAATCCTGCCATAGAATGCTCTACTGCTTTTATTTATACTGTAAACATGAATAAGAAAGGAAGGTGGTGGCTTCAGAATTTGCTAATCAGACACTTGTATTCTTTCAAAAGAACCAATCACACATGTTTATATATTCAAATAGAATTCCAGTAGTGACGTGTGCAGATGGTCGTGTGCAGAGCCATGTGGCAAACGTCTTGTGATCTGAACACTACTGTGTTCTATCATGGCTCAGTGGGCCATAATTTTGTATGGTTATGCTATGGTTCCCATGTATGCAGATCTGTTTGCTTAGAGCGTTAATGCAAGCACTATGAGGTAGCCAGTCTCCTGGAGAGACATACACGAACATCCCTAAAAGAGTAAACAGATCTGCCATGTCCATGGGAAAGTTTCCGCAGCCAATGGTCTTCCACCAACGTCTGTATGTGCGAATACGCATGCATATTGTGCAAATCACATGTTGTGTCTTTCATTTATGCCCTACTATACTCCAAACAAGAGGCGAAAAATAACAATATCTTTTACATCACTCCTCCCTCCCTCACTCTTCATACCGCAAGTCTTTGGCACTACATCTTGTAAATGCAGCTAAAAGATGCATACCACTGAATTGGAACTCCTCCACCCCACCAACAATATCTGACTGGATACGCTATGTACACTAAACAGCTGAAATGGAAGAGCTGATACATATAATGAGAGACAACCCTTCCAAATTCAGTAGAGCCTGGACATGTTGGACCCAATACTCAAATTTTTTACACAGAGACCCATCTTCTTAGAAGATCAAACAATCTCCATTGGATATACTGACAAACCAACATACTTGAAAAAATACAAATTCCACTTCCTTTTCTCTGTTAATCATACAAATCATTCAGTTTCCCATAACCTCTCTTCATCCCACTATATACCCCCCTGTCACAAAAACCTAAACACAGCAGACAGCCCAATATTGAAACTCCCCTCATAGATGAATAGATTAAAGAGTTAATACCCTACACACACCATAATTAACCACTTGCAGACCGGACCAATTTGCTGGTCAAAGACCAGACCCCTTTTTGCGATTCGGCACTGCGTCGCTTTAACTGACAATTGCGCGGTCGTGCGACGTGGCTCCCAAACAAAATTGACGTCCTTTTTTTCCCACAAATAGAACTTTCTTTTGGTGGTATTTGATCACCCCTGCGGTTTTTATTTTTTGCGCTATAACCAAAAATAGAGCGACAATTTTGAAAAAAACACATTATTTTTTACTTTTTGTTATAATAAATATCCCCCAAAAATATATAAAAAAACATTTTTTTCCCTCAGTTTAGGCCGATACGTATTCTTCTACATATTTTTGGTAAAAAAAATCGCAATAAGCGATTATTGATTGGTTTGCGCAAAAGTTATAGCGTTTACAAAATAGGGATAGTTTTATAGCATTTTTATTAATAATTTTTTTTTTTTTTTACTAGTAATGGCGGCGATCAGCGATTTTTATTGTGACTGCGACATTGTGGGGGACCCATCGGACATTTTTGACACATTTTTGGGACCATTGTCATTTATACAGTAATCACTGCTATATAAATGCAGTGATTCCTGTGTAAATGACACTGGCAGTGAAAGGGTTAACCAGTGGGTGGCAGTGTAGGGGTTAAGTGTTCCTAGGGGTGTGTTACTAACTGTGGGGGGGTTGGGCTTTCATTTAGTGAACACTGATCTCTGCTCCAATCACATGGAGCAGAGATCAGCGTCACTAGTTGCTAGGCAGAATGGAGAAATGTTGTTTACACAGCATTTCCTCCATTCGGCCGCTCCGTGAGACGATCGCGGGGATGCCCGCGGCGATCGAGTCCACGGGTCCCGCGACCGGACTCACGGGGGTCCCGACCAGCGCGGGAGCGCGCAGCCGGCGGCGCGCTCCTGATGGCAGGGCGGCATTGAATATTGGACGTACCTGTACGCCAATATGCCTGCCCGTGCCATTCTGTCGACGTACATCGTCGTGCGCTGGTCGGGAACTGGTTAAGTACTAAAGCGGACTTCCACCAAAAAGTGGAACTTCCGCTCATTTGACTCCACCCCCCCTCCGGTGCCACAATTGGCACCTTTCAGGAGGGAGGGGGTGCAGATACCTGTCTAATACGGGGGGGGGGGCTCAATGCACACCCTTTTTTAAAGCAAATTAGAGTCTCCGGCTCTAATCACATACTTCTAAAAAATAAAATAAAAAATAAACCCTATTGGAATCCAATGCATCTGGCACCCTGCATGTAGATTAAAGGCCGGACACCTGAATTAGGGGGACGGCACCCCTGCGCTCGGATGGGCCGTCACTGGACAGTAGGATATGGCCTGAGAAACACTGTCAACGTCAGAGCCAGGGTCATGCACAGATGATCAGGCAGAAGGAGCAAGCCAGAAAAGGGAGAGGGTACACAGGAACAGGAACAAGGAGGCAGTCGGAGGATCAGGAACAGAAACAGGAGCAGGACCAAGATCAGGATCAGGTACAGGTACATAGTTTGCAGATCAAGGGCACATGGGCAAACCACTAAGGCAAGGGGAAGTAGCACAGGAAAGACTAAATACTCTTTCCGCAATGAGCATCAGGTGATGAGTGATTAGTATGAGCCTCTGGATGCTGAGAGACACCCGCTGATGGATACCAGAACTGCAGCCTATAGGTCTGGGAGCCACAGTGCCGCCAACAGGTGAGCCAATTCCTGACAGTTTGGCACTTTGTAGGCTTTTGGAGCACAAGATTGTTTTTATGGACATTAACATTGGAGCACTGGAACTTTTTTGGGGAAACCTGTTATTGAATTTGCATATATTTTTTATACTTAAAGTTTATTCCAAAGTTTTAATTTATTTTGGTCACGGTTTGAGACTGAGGAAAACGCTGCTCACTCTTATACGTAATTAGAATCATTACAGTGCATTAGGCTGGAACCCTGCCATTCTGCAAAGTGTTTTGGATCCTGCCGGATGCGTTCACTACAGGACATTGTCCACAACCCTGGGACTGTCCTGCAGGATCATTGTCACTTGGCATATAATCATTTCTTGTTCTTAGAAGTTTCTATTTTGGAACATATATATATTATATGCTTTACAATCCCTACTATATCAGTTCCATTAAACTGTGAGACGAGTATGTTTAGAGCCCACTAATAATGTTGTCACAGTTGATTTGAATAGCTTGCGGAATGGTTTAGCACATTGTTGAACAATGTAATTTACGTGTGAATGAAGACAGCTTGGGAAACAGCCATGTGGAAATAAAACGCTAAGGATTTATAGATACCACAGATTTTTCTATACTGGAATTATATCAATGTTCTGTGCAAAGCATTACTATTGTATTTCCTAAATCCCTTTGTATCCAGGCAGAGCCATCGTGTTTCGTATAAACTCTGACCAACACTAGGTTGGCCTGATAGAAACCTGATAGAGGAATGCGTGTGTTGTTTTATTGTCGACCTTCTGAAAAATGCTGGTTTCTTGACTGCAGGGCAGCTGGTAGAAATCACGGGGGCCCCATATAGCCTACCTGACAGGCCCACCCGGCCCAGAGGACATAGATTTATCTGCCCCTTTCTCTACAGCCTCTGCTACACAAGTGAATAAATAGTAAGCGCTCTGAGGCTTCCTGCTCATTCACAAACTGAAAAATAGTAAACACAGTTTCTTATGAGTCAGTAATGAATGGACCCAGGAGTGATTGGTATTGATCGCTCACTGTGTTCATTCAGGAAAGGAAGGGGTAAGTAAAAATTTACCAGCCCCTTCCCCTGTTCTCCATTCTGAAACATCCCCTGTGTGCCAGAAGCAGATACCAGTGGGAGGGGAGGGAAGCTGACAGGGGCACACAGGAGATGAAGTGCCCCCCAGCAGAACGGAAGTGCTAAAACCAATCCCCATGCAGTGCAGCCAGAGGGATAGAGGAGGAGAAGCTGGCAGTGCTGCAGGGGGAGGCAGAAGAGGATTGGTGTCTGCAATAAGACAGTACAGCCAGCCCTCCTGCTCAGCAGTAACCCAAGCTCCCCTTTTGGACTGATGGGGCCTGGGCCCAGTACAGGAGGGGTGGCTGCATTGCCTTATCAGCAGCCCAGCTTGACTGTCATGCTGATCCAATGATTTCAGGATTTTCTGCGTCAGGGACACATGCTTTACTGAGCCTTACCACATTGAATGCTAATGCATGAACAACAATATGGAAATGAGGATGAGATTACTGCACTTTTCCTGACCATTCTACAGAACTAAAACAAACAGGATCCAGCTTTCTGTCATACATGCATTCACCATTAAAGTATTTTTTAACAAATATTTTAAAAACAGCACAATTTGAGTTGCCAGGCCAGCTGGAAGTAAATGAACATAGCCCATAGATCGAAGAGGAGTTTATTTTCATTTAACCAGTGGGTTTAATGAAAAAAACTGACTTTATTCCCCCATCGACACACTCGATGTGGATGGGGAAATCCTCCTACTGAGCCTTTGTATTCTCACAGCAGCAATATCCTGCAGTGCTGATCCAGCTGACAAAATCCAACAGGATGGTTGTACAGAAGTCGATCAGTAGATTGACTTTCATACAACTTCTCTGGCTGCACATGGATCGAAACTCGGCTAGTGCCTGCTGAACTGTGCCAATTTCAATCTACGTATGACCAGCTTTAGATTAGAGCTGCTACTCCTTTAAATGGAGAATGGTTCTAGCTAAGGTAAAATCTTCCCTTTTATCACTAAATTCTCCTCGCAACTTAGACAGGTCAAACAGATCATTAAGAAACACTGGGGGAGTCTTCTTAGGCATCCAACCTTGAAAGATATTCTACCCACCAATCCTGAAGTCATATACAAGAGACTGCCTAATTTGAGGGACTGCTTGGCCCCTAACTTTGTAAACCCTCCTAAAAGAGTTTAATTGTTCTCTCATTTAAAATGTGTATACCCATGTAACAACTGTGTTATGTGCAAAGTTGAGGGCATTATGTGGAAAAGTTTACGAATTTTCACTCAAACCAGCACTAAGAAAGAATATGAAATGACTTTTCTTACATGTAACACTAAATTTGTTGTTTATTTACTCCAATGTCCCTATGGCAAACAGTATGTTGGTAGGACAACATGTAGACTGAGGGACAGATTGAGAGAACATGTTTATTACATGTAGTATCAAAGCACATAGTCTATCTGCCCATTTTTACAAATGCCACCACAAGAATCCTAAAGGTTTGTTATTCTGTGCTATGGATACCATAGACCTACATTGGAGGGGTTCTTATAAATGTAGGCAGGTGTCCAGCCTAGAGACCTGATGGATTTATGAGATAAAGACAGCTGCACCATAGGGTCCCCAGCAATCTCTGGAGGAACCTGGATTTTCACTTGGTATATTTATGTTTTTTGACATAGTTTTTGTTGATTTTATGTATTGTTCTATTTGAGCTCAGCACTGTTTTTACTATTTTACGGGGAAGGTTTGGATTATTAACCTTTAAGTGCTAGCTGCTGTTTTTTTTTTTACTCTTTCCGCTAAGCGCCGCCTTTACATTTTTCAGCCTTCCACATCTGCTGCAGATGCTCCCCCATAATCCCTTGCTAAGACCTTTGCCCACCATAGCGCCCTCAATACACACCTTGCCATTGATATGCACTGAGCTATTTGGCGTCATACTACCTTCTACAGCATGTATTAGGAGAACAATTAGAACATATCAGCCCTTTCAACCAGTGTATGAGCAAGGCATTAAAGGGAAATTCAGAAATTTGAGGGTGAGCCAGATAGCTCAGCGAACATGGACATATCCAAGAGACTAGCGACACTAGTGCACATTAGATGCTATTTTTTTTCTTGTTAGGGCTCTATTTTAAGGGTGATTTATTTATTAATGCTGAGTTATTTATTAAAGGTGATTGCTGTCTGTATTTGGCTTCTATAATAAACCCTTCCTGCAATTCTCCTCAAACTATTGGGAGGCGTTTCAGGCATAGCTGAGAAATAGTCTTGGACATAAGCTTTACTACAGCAATCTGTGTTTGTCAGCCGCAATATTAATAATTTATGAAGTCGGCTGCTTGAAATCCAATATAGTTTCTGATTCACCGGTGTAAGATCCATGTGACAGTAGAAATATTTAATGGGTATGAAAACTGGAAAATTACTCTAACAATGTCACAGGGGGGGAATGAGTGAAAGACGGATGGAGCTCCACACATGGAGAGGCTAGATTACAGCTTGCAGGGGTGGGAGGGTTAAACTTGCTGGGAAGGAAATGATGTTGCCTGTGAAGGTAAAGATAGAGGTCTATATCAATTCCCAATGTTAGCCATGTATCAAAATGATCAATGAGGTGCAGGACACACCAATTACAGAGAGAAAAAATATTGCAGGGTACAGAAACATTGAGATTGGAAGCATGCGGAAAGTTATTGGTGGCGGAAACAGCTGTCAATAGTTATGGTTCAGCAACCAGACTCTTCGGGGGGGGGGGGGGCTATGTAAAATTTAGCCACTTCTCATTTGGTGTTTCCTAATAAACATGGACTTTTTTATGGGCTAATATATATATATTTTTTTTAACAAGTAACTTTTTTATTGTTATTAAACATAAATACAAAAACACATATAAATCATTGTAGGGACAGCCGTAAAAGAAACTCTCCACAATATACATTAACTTACATAATTTCAATTAAATTAAACTAAACTAAATCCATAAAAAACAAAAACAAGTAAAAACATGGCGCCTCTCGGGCTCAACGTAAAATCCTATACTTAGAATAGACAAAATATGAACATACACAGGGGCCTAGAGATATATTATGGATTGACTTTGCTAACCCAGGTTAATAGACACCATTCATTGTAGTCTGCAAAAACCGAGCTATAACAGCTCCCCTAAGGCGGCTCCCATTAACCCTCTCCAGCAAACTTATTTCTCTCCTATTAAACCCTGAAATAATTCACTTGAGTTTTAATTTTATTAAGCTGAAACACTGAATAGAGCATTATATAATATGTTACTGTGATTTATCCAATAAGACCATATTTTTAAAAAATTTTGGGGGGACCCCCTGTGTTTATATGACAATTTTTTTCTTTTTTAATGTATAATTAAGTTTCTCACACTACTGTTTATGAGTCGGGGGTATAGGAGAGGTCCATTTTTGTAGAATACGTTTACGTGCTAAATATAGGGACCTATTTCACATAATTTGCATCTCATCTGGTAATATTCCATCAGGGATTATTCCTAAAAGTCTAAATTTTGGGGTCCATACCACTTCAGTTGAGCATACTGAATATAGAGTTACAAACACTCTTTCACAATAATGGGACATGTGCACTGCCAAAAAAATGTGTTTGTTTTCGTTTCATTTGTTTTTTTTTTTTTTCGTTTTGCGTTTTTCAGGTCATTCGTTATGATCGTAGTAAATTCATACATTCAGAAATTCGTACTTTCGTATATTCGCACATTCGTGAATTCGTAAATTTGTAAATTCGTACATTCGTAAATTCCTACTTTCGCACATTCGTACATTTGTGAATTTGTAAATTAGAAAATTTGTATATTAGTAAATTTGTACATTTGTAAATTAGAAAATTCGGAAATTTGCACATACGAAAATCTGAAATAATAATATTCCATCAGATATTATTCCTAAAAGTGTAAATTTTGGGGGTCCCAACCATTTTAGTTGAGCATTCTGAATTTAGAGTTATAAACACTCTTTCACAATAACGAGACATGTGCAATGCCAAAAAAAAATATTTGTTTTCGTTTCATAGTTTTTTTTGCTTTCCGGGTCATTCGTTATGATTGCAATTAGTAAATTCGTACATTCATAAAATCATACTTGTGTACATTCGCACATTCGTACATTCGTGAATTCGTAAATTAGAAAATGTGTATATTTGTACATTTGTACATCTGTTAATTAGAAAATTTGGAAATTCGAAAATCCGAAAACCAAAAACTAGAAAATCTGAAATAGTAACTAGCTATTAAGTTATAGGTATTGTAATTTCCTTTCAAATTTGGCTGTTAGTGAAAAAACATAATGAATAGGAATTTATCCAAAGTTAAGAATTATCCGGAATAACGGAAAAAAAATAATAATAAATAATATTAATAATAAAAAGTTTTTATTATTATTTATTATTATTATTACTTTATTACATTCCATTTGTTTGGATACGGAATTCATGATTTCGTATAATTCATAACTTCGGATAAATTTGTATTTGTATTTATCTAACAGCCAAATTTGAAAGGAAGTTTCAATACCTATAATTTAATAGTTAGTAATAGTTAAGTTTCAGATTTCCGAATTTCTAAATTTACTAAATTACTAATTTACAAATGTACAAATTTACGAATGTGCAAATGTACGAATTTACTAATTTTCGAACATTAGAATTTGTGAATATTCGGAAAAATTTGTTAAACGGGTTTTCGTTAATTCGGATATTTCTGAATTAACGAATTTGTCAAAATTTGTTAAAAAACTAATTCGGAACAAAACGAATTGCACATGTCTAATAACAATAAAGTTTGGGACATCGCCAAAGCATGTGAACAAGAGAACCATTGGCCAAGGCACATGGTGTTTTATAGATTTTCCCCAAGCATAAAGCTTTTGTGGAGTATAGTGAGTCCTATGTAAAATAAAAAGTAATCAGGGCCGGGACAAGGGGTGGGTGGGGGGGCCGACTGCCCTGGGCTCGGTGGTATCATGTGAGATGGGAGGATGCTGCAATGAGATTGGGAGGGGGGATTTTTGCTGGAAGGAGAAATTTGGGGGGGTGTTAAGAGTGATGATTTACGGTGGTTTGTGTTGGGAGGGGGGATGGGAGCTAGAAGATTTGTGCTATGAGGGGCTATTTGTGCTGTTATGAGGGATTAGAAGTGGGCGGAAAAATCATGTACTAGGAGTGGAAATTTTAGCAGCATGGGAATTGTGCTTGGGGGAGGGGTGATTCTTTGGGGGTTGGCGGATTTGGGGTGCTGGGAGGGGGGAGTTTTAGCAGTGGGGCGGAATTGTACTAGGAGGAGGCAGCATGCAGTAAGCATGCAAATAAATGTTCTGGTTTTTTTTGGGGGGGGGGGGGTTTACAGACACATAATGCTCATACATCTTAACGGGGGGATACAGTTTGTAATGTTCGACCCTGGGCTCTAGATGACCTTGTCCCTGCACTGTTAGTTACATGGGACAATTCTTTCAGATGAATTATGTATTTTTACTGCACACAGTGTGAAGTACACAAGATCGGAAATTCAGCCAGCAAAAGACCGATGAGAGCTTTTGGTCAGAATTGGCGATCGTGTGTATGCAATTCCGATGCGCAAAAACTTACGCATGCTCAGATTCAACTACGAGAAGGAAGCTATTGGCTACTGGCTATTGAACTTCCTTTTTCTAGTCCCGTCGTATGTGTTGTACGTCACCGCGTTGTTGACGGTTGGAATTTGGTGTGACCGTGTGTATGCAAGTGAAGTCCCGCCGGAATTCTGTCGGGAAAACCATCAGAGCTTTTTCCAACCAATGTACACACGGTCGGACATTCCGACAACAAAATCCGTTGGATAAATTCCAACGTATTTTGTCCAAAACTGGTGTTGCATACACACGGTCGGACAAAGTTGTCTGAAAATCCGATCGTTCATAACGTGATGACGTTATTTAGTTACGACAGGACTACGTTCAGGCTAGTAGCCAATAGCTTTGGTCTAGGAATTTGATCTGGGCATGCGTGGCACTTTGTCCGATCGGAATTCTCTACAAACGATCGGACAAAGTCCGATCGGATCATGTTGTTGGAAATTTTTTATATCCAGCTCTCAAACTTTGTTGGTCGGACATTCCGACGGAAAAAGTCAGATGAAGCCCACACACGGTCGGATTATCCGAATGTCTGACTGTGTGTACAAGGGCTTAGACTTTTCACATGGCCACAGTCTTCTCCTGATCCTGGGCATTGATAAGCATGCTCCACGTGAAAGGTACCCCCATCTGCTGGACAAGTAGGCTCCACCCACACGTATGCCAAACAGGACGATGCAACAATAGGACCTGAGCAACAGTTTAGCAGAACATTGAATGGTGAAATATTTGTCCTTTGGTCCTTTCTTACCCCACTGATACCAGCACAATGGCAGTTGGGAGTGGAAGCTGTAGAAGACCACCAGGGAGGCAGAGTTTGGCATCTTTGCCTTGGGCACTGGATGATCTTGTTCCAGCACTGCATGGGATTTAGTTAAAATTGAATTCCTTTTTCGCCCTTCTGTTATTTTGTCTTCCTCCTGTGTATATTTCTGCACAGGATTTATGCCTACCCATCTTCACATGTTTCAGATGGAAAAACACAGTTAGCATGCAGAGCTGAGAGCGTCGAGGGAGACACGTCTAGCATGGTGGTTTCCTGGGATTTCAAGTAATGTGGCTGTCTGCTTACAGCAGTGTCAGGGAAGATTGATGCTAGCTCTGTGAATGCATCTCACTCATGCAGAAATATAGTAGTCCTCTGCCGATTGCTTTGCATTGATGGTCACTTCTCTACTGAAGACAGGCTTATCTGTTTACTGTCTTCACCTGGAAAGGCATCTGTGTGCCTTTATCTATTCTTTAGAGGTGGAGGAGCAGTACTGTATGATAAAACACAAAATGCTGTTTATGGGAAAAGCCATGCCTCTGGTTCTCCGGGGTTACTTATTAAGAAGCTTATGCAAAAGATAAATGAGAATAGGGAAACAGGTACCTCTACATGTACAAATTAAAGGTGGCTTGTAGTGTACTTGTTTACTAATATTTATTTATTATGTTCAGGACTTGTTGGGCAAATATGAAATATTTTACAGTATATTATTGTACAACTAAAGGCTCCTGTTTAACCATCTACACCAGCCTTTCTCAACCTTTTTACTTGAGAGGAACCCTTAAAAAATGTTCAGATCTTGGGGAACCCCTACTAAAACCAGTCCCTTGAGAATCAGCGGGAAAAAGATCCCCCTTGCAGTTGTTGTCAAGAAGCCACCTTTGCAGTCAGCAAAAAAAGGTGATACTGACTCTGCCATTGGGCTTTGACCACAGCTCAAGAAACCCCTAGTAACCTCTGAAGGAATCCTAGGGTTCCCTGGAATCCTAGTTGAGAATGCTTGGTCTACACAATTACTAAATCCAGTTATCCTGTGATTCTCAAGCCTCATAGAGTAAATAAAGCTTCCTGTACCTACCCTAAAAGTCCATTCACACAGGGGTAACACGACTTCCAGCGCGACTTTGGGAGGCGACTTGAGTATGAATCACAGCGC
Organism: Lithobates pipiens; assembly: GCF_037356315.1. Classification (NCBI taxonomy): domain Eukaryota; kingdom Metazoa; phylum Chordata; class Amphibia; order Anura; family Ranidae; genus Lithobates; species Lithobates pipiens. The sequence goes on from NW_027507789.1 coordinate 23,649,746, forward strand.
GACTTGGGGCAACTTACAAGGCAACTTGAAGTTGCTTCCAGGACAGGGGACTTTGCCAGTGGCCAATCACATAATAATCAGCTCTGTGGGAGGGAGGGGTTTGCCTAGAAAACTATTTTTACTTCCTGGAAAGTTGCTTCAGTTAAGACAGGGGATCCGACTTGGAGGCAACTTCCATTGAAATAAATGGGTACAAGTTGCCTAGAAGTCATCTAGAAGTCAGATTGAAGTCATACAGCAGGCATGTCCAAAGTCCGGCCCGCGGGCCAATTGCGGCCCACGGTCCGGTTTTGAACGGCCCGCCTGGTCTTTCTAAATTTAGTGTGCCGCGAGAGCAGGGCTGTCAGATGAGCCCGATCCCCGGCACTGTGAGAAGCTCTGTGAGCTTCAAAAGTGAAAGTAAAGTGCAGAGGAGTGTGCTGTGCTCTCTGCTTCCCCCTACAGTGTAGTACCCAGCTGAATGAGGAAGCTGCAAAGGTACTGTACTATGCTACAAGCTAAATTTGTGTTAAAAAGGGCTTTATTCATGTGTGTGTGTGTGTGTGTGTGTGTGTGTGTATGTATGTAGGTGTATGCATGTGTCTGTATGTGTGTGCACATGTGTCTGTATGTATGTCTGTGTGTGTGCATGTATGTGTATGTGTGTGTCTGTATGTATGTCTGTATGTATGTGTGTGTGCACATGTGTCTGTATATCTGTATGTGTGTGCATGTATGTCTGTATCTGTGTGTGCACATGTGTCTGTATGTATGTGTGTGTGTGCGCATGTGTCTGTATGTATGTCTGTAAGTATGTGTATGCATGTGTCTGTATGTCTGTATGTGTGTGTGTATGTATGTGTGTGTGCACATTTGTCTGTATGCATGTCTGTATGTGTGTGCATGTATGTCTGTATGTATGCGTATGCATGTGTCTGTATGTGTTTGCGGCGTGCATTTGTCTGTATGTGTGTCTGCATGTGTGTGACTTCCCTACCCACAAAAATGCAGGGAAAGAAGTTCCTGAGCTTTTTTTAAAAAAATTGCACTGCACCAAAAGCACCCTACATTTTCCAATGTGTGGGGTACCATTAAGAATTAACGGTACCCCCTAAAGTGCAGAGCATTCGTCTGTGTGTTGGGAATGAGCGCGAGAAAGGCAAGAGAATTCTTGTTGGGCCGTGTATTAGTGCTCGGATCAACACACTTAGACCGAATTTTCAATGGTTCAGAGAATGACAGGCAAAATGGTCGGCCCTCACGCATGTTCACTTCATCAAATCTGGCCCTCTTTGAAAAAAGTTTGGACACCCCTGTTATACAGGAACCTTTTCTGAAGTCAGAGTGACTTCAGTAGTGTGCATTAAGCGGCTCTCATTCCCTTACATTGATTTTATCATGTCGCGCGACTAGGGGCGAGTTGGGGTGACTTCAAGTCGGATCCAAAGCTGCCCCTGTGTGAATGGACTCTAACTGAGCAAATCCAGCTTTATTTGTGTCTCTCATGCTCCCCCTCCTAGACACTGCAGCTCACAGTGGGATGCTTAAAGATAAAAAAAAGCTTCTGCCTTTACAACCACTTTAAGCACTACAGCACATATTAAAGAGAGGCCATAGTTATATCTGAATATTTCATAGTCTTCCTACACCTTACTTTGATGGTCTAAACAGGTCCAAATCCATACAGTAAAAGATGCACAAACCTTATAAATAAATAAAAAAATATCTCACCTTAAAGTGGTATTAAAGTCTTTTTAAATGTAACATATCATACTAACCTGCTCTGTGCAGTGTTTTTGCACAAAGCAGCCCTGGTCCTGCTCTTCTCGGGTCCCCCGCCAACACTCCTGGCCCCTCCCTGCTGCCCAGTGTCCCTAGAGCAAGCAGCTTGCAATAGGGGAACCCAAGCAGACTCACTCCTGTGCTGCGGCTTTGCTGCTAGAGACAGAGAGCAATTTAGGACATTGTGCTAAAGTGCTCTTTGTGCCTCCAATGAATGGTTTACCACTACCTCCATCCACCAGGGGGAGCTGAAAAGCAGATGGAGCTCAAGAGACCTGATGGTTGGCAGCTTTGATTCATGGTAGTAAATGTTCAGGAAAGAAACTTTACTATGGCAGTTCATGGATCATTGGACTACAAGTCCCAGTGCAAGCAAGTATAAAGTCGAGAGAGTCGTATTTTATTAGGCTGAATTCTGAGGCGCTTTCTCTTCCTTGTGAGGAGACCGAGGTGGGCACATCACTACTCCTGTGTGCACATCAACATGCCTGCGGCTGTGTGCTAGGGAGTCACTCCATACACATCCAGAAGTGAGCTGACATATGAACAGTAGGACCCCTGTTGCTGTATTGTTGGGACTGGTGAGATGACACTGCTACCATTAACCTGTTTCTGCTAGCAGAGACTGAGCACATAGGGATTGGTTATCTAACTAGCCCTGGGATCTGCTCATGTGCACCACCCTAAAGACTGGGCCCCAATGCTAAACAGCTGAAGAACTAGGGCTAAAGACTGCTCACTCAGATAGCTGTTTCAAAAGAACTTTGCCTTTTTTCATAGTAAGGGTAGATTTAGACATGGGTCTTAATCTCCCTTTCCTCTGAAGCCCCATCCACGTTCAGATTGCGCTTCAGAGGCTACTGACAATTGGTGAGGAAGCAAAGTGACGCCTACATTACTGCTTGTTCTAATTCCATTTTGTTGGCAAACGTGCCGTAACTGCATGCATTGCAGGCAGTTGTGGAGTGTTTGCAGCACATCCCCATTGGCTTGAGGGTGCAGCATTCAGTGGGCTTGCAACCCACCAATTACTACATGTCAAGTAAACTGTGCCGTGGTCGTGAAGCATCGCAACTACAGCATGTCAACACACTTACATGTCTAAGTGACGCCTAATGCCGCGTACACACGACCGGACTTTCCGGCAGACTAGGTCCGATGGAATCAGTCCATCGGACAATCCGATCATGTGTGGGCTAATCCGACCATTTTTCGTTAAAAAAATCCAAAAGAAAGCTCTATTTGTGGGAAGAAAATTATATAAATTTTGTTTGTGTACAGCGTTACATGATCACGCAATTGTCAGTCAATAACTCAAATATGGCTTGGTCATAAGGGTGAGGGGAGTAAATCTTACCGAGGTCAAGTAATGACTGTATTTATCGGCATATAACATGCACCCTAATTTAAAATTTAATTTAAAAAGCAAATTTTTTCTCAGTTTAAGCTGATATGTATTCTTCATATTTCTGATAAAAAAAAAACGCAATAAGAGTATATTGATTGGTTTGCTCAAAAGTTATTGCGTCTACAAAATAGGGGATAGATTTATAGCATTTTTTATTTTTTTTATTTTTTTTCCTTCCCCTCGGTGGCAGCCTATATCTATGGAAGAGCCAAAAAAAAAAACCTCATAATTCCGTATTTTTTTTTTTTATGATGTCCCCAGGGCTCTTCCATATATATATCGGTGTATAACACGCACACTAGATTTCTCCCCTATTTTAAGGGGGAAAAGGTGCTGTTATATGCCAATAAATACAGAAAATTTTATTTTTTTCCTCAAAAAAATTGTGTTTCAAAAAACCGCGACGCAACTGCCCTCTGACATATGCAAAATTCACCAAAAAAATTTTCTCTAGGGCCTCTGCCAAAAAAAAAATATACATAATGTTTAGTTGTTCTAAGTAATTTTCTAGCAAAAGAAAAGATGATTTTTTACATGTAGAAGAGAAATACCAGAGTTGGCCTGCGTGGGAAGTAGCTAAACATTTTTTTTTTTTTGTTAGTTAAATATTTTATAAAAAAAAATTAAAATATTATAAAAAAAAATATATATATATATATATCAGTTTATAAACTTGTCACAAAAAAAAAACATAAATAAAAATGAACAGAAAACCATTCCCATGCAGATATTCCCTTTAAACGCCATTTCCCCCGTCTCTTCCAAATCGTTTATAATAGCCGACGATTGTGCTCACATTGTTCAATTCGGTGTCTAAAAAAATGTTTCTGAAAAGTTTACTTATCTTGAATAGAGAATAGCTTTTCATTTACAGTTTGCATTTTGAAGTCGGCATTGTGTTGTTTGTAAAGCAGGCAGATTTCTCGAACAAAACCCCCCTTTTTTTGATGTAATACACCTTTTATTTATCCCAGTGGCAGCTGTTCGGTATTCTCAGTATGAGGCCGATACACCGAGGAGAGCATTAATATCATTTTTTGCCTGTTTGCTTCCAGATGGGATGTGTTTTGTTCAGAGCACATTTAAATCTGCTGCCTTTTGAATGTGGAGCGCAGAGTGGCTCTCATAATGGGCTCAGCGCACAAAAGTAGGTTGCAGTCTGTGCCAGGGGAGAGAGGGGGGGGGGGGGCGGGCACCTAAGCGGCTGACCCTGCACATCCCGGCGCTCTTGAATCCCATATTAGACATGCGACAAAGGAAAGCGGTCAGTCAGCTGCTAATGCTATCCGGCAAACACCGCAACGGCGCTAAAGTCAGCTCAGTCTATCTACCTTAAAGCAGTATTAAAGTGTTACTAAATCCACAACAGTAAAATCAGTCTGTATCAGTGGCGCACATGCAGTGTCGCCCCCTCCCCAACACCGCCGCCGCCCTCCCTATCTATGCATGAATTTCTATGGCGGGGATGGGGGTGGGGGGAGTGTTTTTTGAAGCACATGATTAGAGCCAGAGGCTCTAATAGGCTTCAAGAAAGGGTGGGCTCGGGGAGCAAAGCACTGCATCCGATCCCACCCAGTTGTATGACGATAGTGTTACACATTATCGCTATTTTCAAACTAAATCTTCTCCCCGCCAATCAGGAAGCAGGTTTGAGACCCTGTTCCTGATTGACCAAAAGGTCGGGCAATCCTGTTGGACGCCTGATATGGAGCCAGGGAGGAAGCCGCTGGAGCCAGAGAGGAAGCCCGCCACCCTGGAGCTTCTGCCCGGACCCCGCACCCGATAACCTGGCATTGCTGCCTGGACCCCACACACAGTAGCCTGGTGCCGCTGCCCGGACTCCACACCCGCTAGCCTGGAGCTGCTACCTGGACCCCGCATCTGCTAGCCTGGAGCTGCTGCCCAGACCCCGCACCTGCTAGCCTGGAGCCACTGACCGGACCCCACACCCGCTAGCCTGGAGCCGCTGCCAGGACCCCGCACCTGCTAGACTAGCGCACCGCTGCCCAGACTCCGCACCTGCTAGCCTGGAGCCGCTGACAGGACCCCGCACCCGCTAGCCTGGGAGCCACTGCCCAGACCCGGCACCCGCTATTCTTGAGACGCTGCCCAAGACACGCTAGTCTGGAACTGCTGCACATACTCCACCGCGCTGGATGAACCCCCATCTATCTGGATCTATCTATCCAGGTAAGTTCCGGATTAACCGGCAGAGCGTGCGGGGGGGGGGGGGGGGGATTGGGGTTGTTAGTGCTCCCTGAACAAAAAACTCACCAGCCACCATAGGGGTTAATCCTCTGCATTGTCCAAAAAATCTGTTTGATCCTTTCTCCCACTGTCCCTAGTCTATCTGCTGATAGTACAGAGCATTGGGGGCATTCTGCACATGCTCAGTTTTGTGTGTATTGCTAGAGAGTTTTATTTATTTCCTGAGAGGGTGCATGTGATCAGCATGTTGTTGTTGACCCAGTTTATATCTATATTTAATTAATTATCCCATTCATCTTTACACGATGGAGTTCACCATTGTTGGAGCATTTCCATTGCTCTTAACATGTTTTCACCATCTCACATTCCCTAAACTTGTGCTGCACTTTTGTTAAGTCCATTCACTTCACGTCCCAGTCACTCCAGACACCCCATTCTATTAACTTACACTCACATATTCAAGTATTCATCGTAGGGTGATGATCACTTTTGGTTTATATCTATGGTACACAGCCTCATCGCGATACCGCACGCTCTGTCTGCCTCAGCTCCCGTATCGGTTGACACTCCCGGCTACCTCCGTTGTCCGTGGCTGCGCCTCTTGCCATTCCATGACCCGTGAGTATGGGTACTCGTTTTGGATACATTGTTTCTGTTCCCTCCATTTTTTTCTCATTTATTATACAAACCTGACTAACTGTCGGCACACCATTTCTTGTCCCACAGATATCCATCATATTATCAGCTCCTGATGAGTGGCAATGTAGCCACGAAACGCGTAGAGCTTCAAATACTACAAATTACATTTAAACATGCAGTTTTACTAGACTCTGGAATGTTTTTACTTAATTCTATTGGTTTTTACTGTGTGCAATATGCCTATATACAAGGTCAATGCTTTTGATGTATGAACTGTGGGATTGATGTTTTTGATGTGCAATACTTCAATATATTTACTATTTATGATGGATCATGGATTATACAATGTGTATCTTTGTGCCCTATGCTATACATTTAATCTATAGTTAATAAATTTATACTATTGATTTTTGTTGCTCTTCTGTTTTTTGCTTCCAAAATCGCATGCTTTGTCAAAGTCCCAACCTTTTCTTTTTACCATGTGATCAGCACAGTGCCAATGAGCACTGCTCAGACAGAGGGTCAGGGGTCCAGTATATTTAAAAAGTTTATTGAAGGTAACAGTTCACAGGTAACAGGTAAAACCAACACATTTTAGGGGAAATGTTTGCCTCTTTCTTAGGGCTGTAATGGTGGATGGGATCAGCGATGGATCAGTGATGCGGTTAAGAATGACGCCCATTATAAGCTGTTCAATCAACATGTTATTGCAGAATGGCGGCACAGCCATGGCTTTCAGTGGCTCCTAAGGATTATGAAAGAGCCCTTTAAACCACCCTGGACCTATTCTCTTGCCAAGGAAATTTTCTCTTGTTAGCTGTGGCATTGATACTATATATTAAATTAGAAAGAAGAGGCAAGGTGGTATCCTATATAATGTTCTGCCAACATCCAACAGATTTGACTGTGTCATCACTCACCGCCCGGCACGCACGGGCTTCCCCCGGCGTTTCCCCCGCTATGGCAGCCTTTCGTTTTGGCCATGGCTGGGCCGGCCAGTGCACTTGCATCACACGTTGGGTGGTGCTGGGCATGCCCAACCGCTTCGCCAGCTTCCCACCTTCAGGGCTGATGCAGCCATGCTATGCATTCCAGCTGCTCTCTTTGAGCGTGATGTCACCAAGCCTGGAGGGCGGGACAGCAACATACGTCACAGGGGCCGAGGGACAGTCAGGTGCACACACCATGTGGCATTCCCACCACTGGCCATTTTTCCCAGGTGTGCCCACCACTCTTAATTGCCTCAATAGGTGGACCCACCGGGATTTAAGGCAGTGGGCCCCATTAGAGCCCCTCTTGGCTGATGATCCACCATCTAAGCAGGATATTCGTACCTTCGTTGGTACTGACTCCATACTTGCTTTCCTCTCATATCATACTGATATTAATACCTTGGTAATCTGATAACATCCATCCTTTAGGAGGGTATCTATACTTCCTAGGGATCATTCCATCTTCTTCCCACTTTCCTTTCTCTTTTTTAGGTTCCTCTTCTTCTCCCTCCTGTTCCTCCTCCTCTTTTCCTTTCTTCTCCCCCTATCTTTCCTCTACCTTTTCTTGTTCCTTGTTTGTCGTCCTCACCCCTTACTTCTCCTTTCCCATTTCCTTGTAGCTCACGTCCTTAACCTGGTGGTGCAGCGGTTCTTGGGCAGGTACCCCGGCTTACAGGATGTCCTGAAGCAGGCCAGGAAAGTCTGTGTGCATTTCCGCCGATCATTTAATGCCTGTGCTCGGCTGGCTGAGCTCCAAAAGGAGTTGAACCTGCCCAAGAACCGCCTTATATGTGACATGCCCACCAGGTGGAACTCAACGTTGGCCATGCTGCAGCGGCTGCACACGCAGCAGAGGGCCATCAATGAGTAACTGTGCGACTACGGCACCAGGACAGGGTTAGGGGAGCTCGGTTTTTTCTCACCACGCCAGTGGGGCATGATCAGGGATGCATGCACTGTCCTGTCACCGTTTGAGGAGGCCACAAGGATGGTGAGCAGTGACAGTGCATGCATCAGTGACACTGTACCTCTTGTCCACCTCTTGGAGCATACGCTGCGTGGAATAATGGACAGGGCACTTGAGGCACTCTCTCAAGGCCCCCTTTATCCAGACAGTGTTCCTGCTGTGCCACCCATCACACAGGAAGAGGATGAGGAGGAGGAAGAGGAGGAGGAGGATGATTGTGTCTGCATGGAGGTGGAGGCTGGCACTCAGCATCAGCAGCAGCAGCAGCAGCAGTCTTGTAGGGATGATTTACAGTCCCAAGAAACACGTGGACTTGTACGTGGCTGGGAGGAGGTAGCTGCGGATCATGTTTCCCAGAGGACTCCGGACCGAATGCCTCAGCTAACCTACGCTGCATGGCCTCCCTGATCCTGCAAAGCCTGCGGAAGGATCCTCGTATTCTTCGGATCAAGGAGAGGGACCATTACTGGCTGGCCACTCTCCTTGATCCACGGTACAAGGGTAAGGTTGCCGACCTTATCTTGCCATCGCAGAGGGAGCAGAGGATGAGACATCTCCAGGAGGCCTTGCAGAAAGGTCTGTGCAACGCGTTCCCAGAGACTGGGAGGTTACAAACTCCTGGTCCTGGACAACGTGTTGCTGAGGCATCGGTCAGAAGGAGCGGTGGAGAAGGTGGCCGTCTGACTGATGCTTTCAGACAATTTTTTAGTCCGCAGCCCCAAGGTATGATCGGTTCCAGCACCCATCGCCAGCGTCTGATTTACATGGTGCAGGAATACCTAGGGGCAAGGTCAGACTTGGACACCTTTCCCACCGAAAATCCTCTGGCTTACTGGGTCTTGAGGATGGATCACTGGCCAGAGCTTGCACAGTATGCAATTGAGCTACTGGCCTGTCCTGCATCCAGCGTTCTTTCGGAACGCACCTTCAGTGCTGCTGGTGGCTTTGTTACCGATCACAGGGTGCGCCTGTCCACCGAATCAGTTGATCGACTGACCTTCATCAAGATGAATCAGTCTTGGATCACCCACAGCTACCAAGCACCTGAAGCTGATGTAACAGAATAATTTTTTTTGAAATATCACATCCCTTCAAGACTGCCTATGCTGATGCTGAGTGACTGTCCTGTTATGTTGATTGTCTATCCTCTTCCTCCTCCGCTGATATGTTGGAAGAACATTTCTGGTTCTGGTTGATGCCATCAGCCCAATTTTTCTGCCCCTGTTTAACAGGGGCATTTAAGTACAATTTTTGATGCAATGCTTTGCAACAGGGCTAATTCCTGCAATCAAACAAGAGTATATGGGAGAGGTTGCAGTGTGGTGGCACCAGCACCAGTGCCTAAGGCCCAATTTTTCTGCCCCTGTTTAACAGGGGCGTTTAATTACAATTTTTGATGCAATGCTTTGCAGCAGGGCTAATTCCTGCAATAAAACTAGAGTATATGGCAGAGGTTGCAGTGTGGTGGCACCAGCACCAGTGCCTAAGGCCCAATTTTTCTGCCCCTGTTTAACAGGGGCGTTTAATTACAATTTTTGATGCAATGCTTTGCAGCAGGGCTAATTCCTGCAATAAAACTAGAGTATATGGCAGAGGTTGCAGTGTGGTGGCACCAGCACCAGTGCCTAAGGCCCAATTTTTCTGCCCCTGTTTAACAGGGGCGTTTAATTACAATTTTTGATGCAATGCTTTGCAGCAGGGCTAATTCCTGCAATAAAACTACAGTATATGGCAGAGGTTGCAGTGTGGTGGCACCAGCACCAGTGCCTAAGGCCCAATTTTTCTGCCCCTGTTTAACAGGGGCGTTTAAGTACAATTTTTGATGCAATGTTTTGCAGCAGGGCTAATTCCTGCAATAAAACTAGAGTATATGGGAGAGGTTGCAGTGTGGTGGCACCAGCAGCAGTGCCTAAGGCCACATTTTTCTGCCCCTGTTTAACAGGGACATGTAATTACAATTCTTGATATAATATTTCACAGGAGGGCCCCTTCCTGTGCCCACCCAGAGTAACGGTGAGGACTTATAGTGTTGTGGCACCAGCACCACAACCACCAAAGGTCAATTTTTCTACCACTGTTCAACAATGGCATGTAATTACAATTCTTGATATAATCGTTCACAGCAGGGCGCTCCAGCGCCCACCAAGAGTCACTTTGAGGGCTTACAATGTTGTGGCAAAACCAACACCTTGTTCCGCCATTTCTGCAGAGCATATAGGGCAGGCCCCTACTTTCAAACATCCAATTTACAAACATCTCCTACTTGCAAACGGAAGGAGACAACAGCAAGTGAGATGAAAAAAGATGGACGACAAAACAAATTATACAGGGGTGATAACCCTTCCCTATGTTTTCCAAAAAGCTTAAAAATAGTTTTTTTGACTGGAGCTACACTTTAAAAATGTACCAGTTGAAAATTACAAACAGATTCAACTTAACACAACAAACCTACACAGTCCCTGTCTTGTTTGCACCGCCTGTATACTGCTGTTCTGAGTATATAGGGCCTGGGGGCCACACGCATTTCCTTTTTTTAATATGGGTACGGGGTTCCCCTTAATATGCGTACAAGACCTAAAGGGGCTGGTAATGGGCAGGGAGGGCTACCCATGCCATTTTTCTCAATGATTTTCAACCATATTGCAGGAACCAGATATAACATTAAAACCGCAAGCAGTTTTAAATGGTGTTATTTCCGTTTAATGTCATTTTGTGCAGGGACTGTTCTAAACACGGGAAACACGTGGCACTTCACAGGCATACTACAGACACCCCCCAGGCACCATATTTAAAGGAATATTTCACTTTTTTTTTCACTTTAATCGTCATTAAAATCAGTGCTCCCGCCAAAACTGCCATTTTTAAAAACATTTTAGGCATTGACCCATGTCCCCTGGGGCAGGAGCCAGGTCCCCAAACCCTTTTTAGGACAGTATCTTGCATATTAGCCGTTAAAATTAGCACTTTTCATTTCGAACGTTCGAGTCCCATAGACTTCAATGGGGTTCTAAAGTTCGTTCGAATTTGGGGTCCGTTCGAAAGTTCTGGTGCGAACCGAATCGGGGGGTGTTCGGCTCATCTCTATACATGAGTAATGAGTACACATCAGTAATGCTGTGGACGGCTGTGGTGAAAGGTTGAAAGTTTGGCAAACATTCAGTCACCCTGAATAGTCGGAAGTTTTTTGCTGAAATAAGTGGAGCATTTGGGATCCATCTTGCTACCTTTGTACAAAGACCGTGGCTGGGGACAAGCCACAGGCATATCTCCTTAAAAAAGAGATCTGACCAGCTGGTGGAGGATCTTTCCTTGGTGTACCCTACCACATCTATAAGGGTGTCGTGTGTGGTGTGTGGTCACTACTGAGGGCTGAAGAACCATCTTTCAATCCTTTGCTGTGGACTATCCAACATTATTATATACAGTCTTATTATCTGAGTATATTTAAGGAATTGTGTGGGACACTGATCTATTTTATATACAACGTATATTTATTTATGGTGATATTTATTTTAATTTAATTGCACAGTAGAATTAATGTTCTAAGTAGTGTATTTTGATTTTCCAGGATGCACTTTATTTAAAGGCATTCATATTTTGTAGCTTTTAGCGCAGCCTTTTTTCTTGAGATATATATATATACAGTGGTGTGAAAAAGTGTTTGCCCCCTTCTTCATTTTCTGTTCCTTTGCATGTTTGTCACACTTAAGTGTTTCGGAACATCAAACCAATTTAAACAATAGTCAAGGACAACACAAGTAAACACAAAATGCAATTTGTAAATGAAGGTGTTTATTATTAAAGGTGAAAAAAAATCCAAACCATCATGGCCCTGTGTGAAAAAGTGATTGCCCCCCTTGTTAAAACATACTATAACTGTGGTTGTCCACACCTGAGTTCAATTTCTCTAGCCACATCCAGGCCTGATTATTGCCACACCTGTTCACAATCAAGACATCACTTAAATAGGAGCTGCTTGACACAGTAAGGTCCACCAGAAGATCCTTAAAAGCTACACATCATGCCGAGACCCAAAGAAATTCAGGAACAATTGAGAAAGAAAGTAATTGAGATCTATCAGTCTGGGAAGGGTTATAAAGCCATTTCCAAAGCTTTGGGAATCCAGCGAACCACAGTGAGAGCCATTATCCACAAATGGCGAAGACATAGAACAGTGGTGAACCTTCCCAGGAGTGGCCGGCCGCCCAAAATTACCCCAAGAGCGCAGCGACGACTCATCCAAGAGGTCACAAAAGACCCCACAACAACGTCCAAGGAACTGCAGGCCTCACTTGCCTCAGTTAAGGTCAGCGTTCATGCCTCCACCATCAGGAAAAGACTGGGCAAAAATGGCCTGCATGGCAGAGTTCCAAGGAGAAAACCACTGCTGAGCAAAAAGAACATCAAAGCTCGTCTCAATTTCTCCACAACACATCTTGATGATCCCCAAGACTTTTGGGACAACATTCTGTGGACCGATGAGACGAAAGTGGAACTCTTTGGAAGGTGTGTGTCCAAGTATATCTGGCGTAGAAGGAACACTGCATTTCAGAAAAAGAACATTATACCAACAGTAAAATATGGTGGTGGTAGTGTGATGGTCTGGGGCTGTTTTGCTGCTTCAGGACCTGGAAGACTTGCCGTGATAAAAGGAACTATGAATTCTGCTGTCTACCAAGAGATCCTGAAGGAGAATGTCCGACCATCTGTTCGTGTACTCAAGCTGAAACGAACTTGGGTTCTGCAGCAGGACAATGATCCTAAACATACCAGCAAGTCCACCACCGAATGGCTGAAGAAAAACAAAATGAAGACTTTGGAGTGGCCTAGCCAAAGTCCTGACCTGAATCCTATTGAGATGTTGTGGTATGACCTTAAAAAGGCCATTCATGCTCGAAAACCCTCTAATGTAACTGAATTAGGACAATTCTGCAAAGATGAGTGGGTCAAAATTCCTCCAGGACGCTGTAAAAGCCTCATTGCACGTTATCGCAAACGCTTGGTTGCAGTTGTTGCTGCTAAGGGTGGCCCAACCAGTTATTAGGTTTAGGGGGCAATCACTTTTTCACACAGGGCCATGATGGTTTTGATTTTTTTTCACCTTTAATAATAAACACCTTCATTTACAAATTGCATTTTGTGTTTACTTGTGTTGTCCTTGACTATTGTTTAAATTGGTTTGATGTTCCGAAACACTTAAGTGTGACAAACATGCAAAGGAACAGGAAATGAGGAAGGGGGCAAACACTTTTTCACACCACTGTATATATATATATATATATATGTATGCATATGTATATATATATATATATATAGATATATAGATATATCATCTATATATCTATATACCGTATATATATATATATATACATATACAGTATATATACACACACATGCACACAATATATATTTTTGTATATACTGTACAGGGTATACACTCACCTACACACAAAACGATATATGATGTAAGTCACTCCAAGCAAATTGAGAATTTACAGGAGAAGCAAAATAAGGAAAAAAATAAGGAATTCATTACCACTAGAGACATGAACCTGGCCGGGTTATATATTAATAGTACGCTGTCTCGTTCAGTATATATTCCTATCTGCTCTTCCCAGACTGCCTCTGCTTATAAATATGCTAATTAATTAAAGCAAATGTTTCAAGCCTGGCTTGCATTGTGGAGATAGGGACGCCGGATACACTACTAGCAGACGGTGCAATTTGGACAAATACTGTCGTGGAAATGTCATTAGCTGACTCCTTCAACGGGCGTGACGTGCCGAATTTAGGGAAGGCATCCTGAAGTCTTATTTGCATGCGTGGGAATGGGGACAGAGGCGAGGGCTCTTGCCAGGAGAGGGTTTTATTACAGCGTGATGTGATTGAAAGAAAACGCGTCGATTTATACATATCGGCTTAGGTGCAGATTCAGTCCCTCAAAAAAAAAAAAAAAAACACCACCATGCATTAACATAAGCAGATTGGATTTATTGGAATACCGAACGTTGCTTACACTTCCCCGAGATTAATATAGGATTAAAGAGGTTTTTTTTTTCTCTTTGGTGGAGAAGTATAATTTATAGTTTTAGCGTAATATACTTCTCGGCAGCCTGTTGCTCATATTTAGAAGCATGCTGACATTATCCATGCTAAGGGAAATTTATAGGATGCCTTTGCTACCCTTCTGTTAGAAATGCTAGTTGCCTGGCTCTGACTTTTGTAGTTACTAAAGCTTGAAATAAAACAGTTGCATCTCACCCGCATACTCATTGCAGGTCAGCAAGTCAAAAAGCGTTGAAGTCCCAACCATGACTCTACCTGCCTGGAGTTTGCATGTCCTCCCTGTGCCTGCGTGGGTTTCCTCCGGGTACTCTGGTTTCCTCCCACACTCCAAAGACATGCAGGTAGGTTAATTGTCTTCTGTCCAAAATTGGCCTTAGTATATGAATGGGGACCTTGGATTGTGGGCTCCTTGAGGGAAGGGACAGACATGAGTGTGCAATGTACAGGGATAGGGACAATTGTAGACACTCACTCAGGTTGAACTGGATGGACTGGTGTCTTTATTCAACCTTACTAACTATGTAAGTCAACTGATCAGCATGAGAATCGGGCCAGGATCTTTTCAAGAGAGATTAGATATTGTCCAAATAATTCTAGGGTTTACTAGATCCCTCAAAAGAACTCATGTCTGATTGCAAAATAGCTTATTGGGTTTAAAAACAACAATTATTCTACTTAACGCTGGCGCCTCCCAGCCCTTTAAGGGGTGTCTGTTCCCGGGAGGCAGGGCGGAGTTTTTACGATCGTGTGACTGCCGATCGTAAGTAGTAGGGGGCTAGTAAGAGCGTCGGGAGTGAGCTCTCGGCACAGGTTTGTTTACATTTTGGTAAGCAAATATGTGGCCTCTCGGTGTCAAGACCCACCCACCTAGAGGCCGCTTATTTGCATACTGCCGCTGCTAAGAGGTTAAAGTAGACTGAATGGGCAAAATAAAAAATAATATATGTTTATGATACTGTCTGTCCACGGCCTCTAACCAAGTTTTATAGTTTTTTTAACCTCAACTTCCTTTCATTTCTGGGCCAATCAGCTGCAAGTGGAGGATTTCCCACCCCACAGTTGATGCACACAATGGATGCTCATGGCATATGGTCATATTAGGTCAGTGATGTCACTGGTATACTTGCCCATTGTGTACAATAGCTGAAGGATGGAGAAGTTCCCACCCAGAAGTGACAACTGACTTCCCAGTTTAGACCTGAACCTGTTTGGAAAAATTACAAGTTCACCCCAAATTACTGGTTTGCGAAGAGGCATGTGGGAGACTCCCAATATGTATGGAGGAAGGTGCTCTGGTCTGATCAGACTAAAATTGAACTTTTTTGGCCATCAAAGAAAACACTATGTCTGGCGCAAACCCAACACATCATATCACCCAAAGAACACCATCCCTATAGTGAAACATGGTGGTGGCAGCATCATGCTGTGGAAACGTTTTTCAGCAGTCGGGACTGGAAAACTGGTCAGAGTTTAGGGAAAGATGGATGGTGCTAAATACAGGGATATTCTTGAGCAAAACCTGTACCACTCTGTGTGTGATGTGAGGCTAGGACGGAGGTTCACCTTCCATCAGGACAATGACCCCAAACACACTGCTAAAGCAACACTTGAGTGGTTTAAAGGGAAACATGTAAATGTGTTGGAATGGCCTAGTCAAAGTCCAGACCTCAATCCAATAGAAAATCTGTGGTCAGACTTATTGCTGTTTACAAGCACAAACCATACAACTTGAAGGAGCTGGAGCAGTTTTGCAAAGAGGAATGGGCAAAAATCCCAGTGATAAGATGTGGCAAGCTCATAGAGACTTATCCAAAGTGACTTGGAGCTGTGATAGCCGCAAAAGGTGGCTCTACAAAGTATTGACTTTAGGGGGGTGAATAGTTATGCACATTGAATTTGTTATTTTGTCCTATTTGTTGTTTTCTTCACAATGAACAAAAAAAAATCTTCAAAGCTGTGGGCATGTTCTGTAAATTAAATGATGCAAATCCTTAAACAATCCATGTTAATTCCAGGTTGTGAGGCAACAAAACACGAAAAATGTCGGGGGGTGGGGGGGTGAACACTTTTGCAAGGCACTGTATATATGGGACACTATAGTACTTACTATGGTGGAAAAGGACTTACTCTGCAGAATTAACTTTTTCAATATGCGAAGGACCTTAAGGCTGCTTTCACACTGGGGCGGTATTCAGGCGTTACAGCGCTAAAAATAGCGCCTGTGTAGCGCCTGAAAAAAAACGGCCCCTTTCACTCCAGTGTGAAAGCCGGAGGGCTTTCACACTGGAGTGGTGCGCTGGCAGGACAGTGAAAAAAGTCCTGCTAGCCGCATCTTTGGAGCGGTGAAGGAGCGATGTATTCACCGCTCCTAAACCGCTCCTACCCATTGAAAATAAATGGGACAGCGCAGCAATACTGCCGGCAAAGCGCCGCTGCAGCGGCGCTTTGCGGGCGGTTTTAACCCTTTTTCGGCCGCTAGCAGGGGTTAAAACCACCCCGCTAGCGCCCGCAGACCGCCGCTTAAACGACGGTAAAGCGCCGCTAAAAATAGCGGCGCTTTACCGCCGACGCCCGCACCGCCCCAGTGTGAAAGGGGCCTAAGGGTCCTCTGAAAAAAGGGTAAGAGATTAAAGAGGAGTGCCACCTGAAAAAAAATATTAAAAGTCAGCAGCTACAAATACTGCAGCTACTGACTTTTAATAAATGGACACTTACCTGTTCCAAGGTCAATCGATGTCGGCAGCAGTTGACGAGTAATCGCTAGTTTCTCAGCTGACCCCGCCGCCATCCCCTGTTAGGGAATTGGGAAGTGAAGTGTTGTGGCTTCACTGCCCGGTTCCCTACTGCGCATGCGCGAGTCGCTCTGCGCGTCTTCACTGGTCCCCGCGGTGTCCTGGGAACTGTGTGTTTCCCAGAACACAACGGGGGGGGCATCTGCGACTAGCTGCGGCTAGCTATTCCCGGAAGTGGGTACCTGAGGGGGGGAGGAAGTTGAGGCACCTGAGGCACCTGAGGGGGGGAGGGTTCCGATGAGCGGAACTTCCACTTGAGGGTGGAGGTCTGCTTTAAGTGGAATTAGTTTGATACAGGACCATAATAAAAAACAACACAGGTCAATAACATGTGTGAATGCCCCAAACTAAATTGTTTGCAGAATTTAAATAGAGAGTATACCACAATTTCAACAAGTTTAGCCTCCAGGCGTAAGGGTACCCAAGGAATAAATCCAAAAAGTTTCCTGTTGGCATAAACGTTTAAAAGGTTTCAAGCAAAGGTAAAGTCTTTTAAGCCTCAATGATCCAGACATTTAGGCCAACAGTGGATTTGTCACGATGTTGCAGAAAATGCCTCGGAACACTATGTTGGTCACTACCACCTTCAATAAGCCTCCTATGTTCCCCAAAGCGTTTTCTTAAGGTTCTATATGTTCTACCAATGTAGAACAGTCCACACGGGCAGGTTAGACAATAAACGACAAATTCGGTAGAACAATTATGAAACTCCCTGATGTTGTAGGTATTGCCCTTTATAGAGATTTTTTTTTTTTTGCCCATGCTGTACAAAGGAAAAGGTTAGATAGAGAGTATTTGTGCACTGACACACCCTCACCAATGGCATAAAGGTCATCAGGTAGGGGTCGATTGGCAGGAGTGGCTTTGATTCTGCTTGGGGCAAATTTACTCTTGATATTTCTGGCTTTTCTGTATGATACTTTGTGTTTGGTGGTCAGGGTGGCATGTAAATGGGGATCTTCTAGTAGTACTGACCAGTGGTTTGATAGGATATTTTCCATTTTCTTGTATTTGGTGTGAAATTGAGTAGTAAACCAGATGGGTTGCACTGTATTGGATGAGGATGGATTTTTGGGGTGACAAGAGGCTGGGTTCAAATAGCGTTGGCATGGCTTCATCCACTAGTGGCGTGGGGTATCCTTTTTCTAAGAATTTTTTTTCAAGTAATTGCCCATGAACAGTGTAGTCATAATCACCTGTACAGTTTTTCTGCAAACTACAAAATTGACTCAGAGGGATGTTACTAACCCACCTGGGGTGATGATAACTATGGTAGTGTATAAAGGAGTCCCCCGCAGTGGGTTTTACAAAATTCTTAGCATATATATAGCACTGTTGTCATTGCACAATTCAAGATCCAGAAAAGCTAATGACTCTTAATCTGAAACATGGGTAAAGCCAGTGGTGGCCACTCCATACGGGGCGCAGGGGTGCTGCCCCCCTAATACATGCGCCCGGACCGTAATCTACATGCATTTTTTTAAGCATGTAATTAGAGCCTGAGGCTCTAATTGGCTTCAAAAAAGGATGGGCTTGTTGTGTGACATGTCTTTCTGCTTCTCCTCTTGACAAATCAGGAAGCGGGGGCTTGAGACCCGATTGACCAGGGAGTCTTAGGACTCCTGGACAATCGGGTCTCAGGACCCACTTCCTGGTCGGCTGGGAGGAGAAGCAACTGCCCGTCACTTCCCGCGACAAGCTGGAGTAAGCTGGAGCTTCAGCGGTCACGGTAGTAGTGTGAGGGGGGCAGGTTCGTTTGCCACCACCCCCCCCCCCCAAACATTGATTACAGCACCAGCCGCCACCGGGTAAAGCCAAAACCACACATGTGAGGTATCACTGCGATCTTCAGAGTGAGAGCAATATTTCTAGCACTAGACCTCCTCTGTAACTCTAAACTGGTAACCTTTAAAAAAATTTAAAGCATAGCCTATGGAGATTTTTAAGTACCGAAGTTTGGCACCATTTCACAAGTGTGCGCAATTTTAAAGCGTGACATGTTAGGTATCTATTTACTCGGCGTACCATCATCTTTTACATTATACAAAAAAATTCTGTTTATTTGTTTTTTTAATTCATGAAAGTGTTTTTTTTTTCCAGAAAAAAACGTGCAAATACCATGTGACATAAAAAACTGAAACGACAGCCATTTTATTTCCTGAGGGTCTCTGCTAAAAAAAATATATAAAATGTTTGGGGGTTCTGAGTAATTTTCTAGCAAAAAAAAAAAAAATGCTAGGGGTTTTACTCTCTACGCGCCAACCGAGAACACCACTTTGTCAGCGGTGGGTGGACCCGACCCCCTTTAAATATATGCGAAGGCAAATTTTTCAAGGAAAAATTTATGGCTGTGTCATGGACAGCCTTTTTTTAGGATGACTCATGAGACAAGTTGGAGAAACTAAAGTAGAATAAAGACTCAGCAGTCCAATGTCCCCCCCGCTTCTTTTTTTCTGTCGTTGAATAAAGAAGAAGGTTTGGAATGAAGACTTCTGTGCTTAGCATTTCCATTAAATGCTGTAATTTTCTCTAGACGCCTCATCTTTGTCAGGCGGTATCTAGAGCGATTCGCTGGCGGTGAGTGGTCACAATCACGTCCAGCCGACAATGAATGGATGAAAGTGTCCGAACTCTTGGTGTCTTTGTGACTTTTAAAGCATCGCCACCTGGCAGGTGATCGGCGCTTCCTTTGTGCGGCTGTCTCAGAGCATAAGCTTAGCATGTCACTGTGACACATTTCGACGTCTCTATTAATGTCACTTTCATTAGTCTTTCAGCAAAACCTGTGAAAGAAGCACACTGACCCCTATGGCAATGTAATAAGAAAAATAGGTAACTGAGCTAAAAATAAATAGCCGCATTAACACATCTGACACCTTGTTTTAATTACCGTATTTATCGGCATATAACACGCACAGGCGTATAACACGCACATTTATTTTAAAAGGGAAGTTTCAGGAAAAAAATTTGAATTTTAAATAAGGAAATTTGAAGCAAAATAAGGGTTAGTGCCCATCTGCAGCCTCACACGTGCCATTAATGCAGCCTCATCTGTCCACATCGGTGCAGTCTCACATGTGCCATCAATGCAGCAGCCTCATCATTGCCATCAATGCAGCAGCCTCACAAGTGCCATCAATGCAGCAGCCTCACCATTACCATCAATGCAGCAGCCTCACCATTGCCATCAATGCAGCAGCCTCACACATGCCATCAATGCAGCAGCATCACCATTGCCATCAATGCAGCAGCTTCACCATTGCCATCAATGCAGCAGCCTCTCCGTTGCCATCAATGCAGCAGCCTCACACATGCCATCAATGCAGCAGCCTCACAAGTGCCATCAATGCAGCAGCCTCACCATTTCCATAAATGCAGCAGCCTCACCATTGCCATCAATGCAGCAGCCTCACCATTGCCATCAATGCAGCAGCTTCACCATTGCCATCAATGCAGCAGCCTCTCCGTTGCCATCAATGCAGCAGCCTCACACGTGCCATCAATGCAGCAGCCTCACAAGTGCCATCAATGCAGCAGCCTCACCATTTCCATAAATGCAGCAGCCTCACCATTGCCATCAATGCAGCAGCCTCACCATTGCCATCAATGCAGCAGCCTCACAAGTGCCATTAATGCAGCAGCCTCACCATTACCATTAATGCAGCAGCCTCACCATTACCATCAATGCAGCAGCCTCACCATTGCCATCAATGCAGCAGCCTCACAAGTGGCATCAATGCAGCACCCTCACCATTGCCTTCAGTGCAGTCTGATTGATGCCCATCTGCAGCCTAGAGGGGACAGGGAGGGGGGGCGGGATGAGCGCCGACAGATTACATACAGTGAGAATCTCCTATGATAGACAGAACAGTGGTCCAATGGCGGGCCAGGAGATGGGACGTCCTATTACAGAGGCTGCCAAGTAAACAGGAGATTCTCCTGCATGGAATCTGACGGAGCCCCCCCCCCCCCCACCTTTTTTTAGGCAGCTAAAATTTAAGTATTGGCGTATAGCACGCACACGCTATTTACACACGATTTTCAGGGAGAAAAAAGTGCATGTTATACGCCAATAAATATAGTATTTTGTAAGAACTGCTCAAAGGGGTTTTTGTCCCAAAATTAGAAAATAAAGAATGTATTCTGATTTCCTGAATAGATCGGTAAGGAAGAACTCCAAACACAGTTGAAATGCATAGGGGTCTAGTCATAATAAGAAATCGCTGGACAAATGTTGCAAGCTTTTGGAACCAAGGAACGGTGCTCGGAGGTGGGTAAGGTGTGGAACCAAGGAACGCTGCTCGGAGGTGGGTAAGGTGTGGAACCAAGGAACGGTGCTCGGAGGTGGGTAGGGGGTGGAACCAAGGAATGGTGCACGGAGGTGAAACCAAGGAATGGTGCTCAGAGGTGGGTAGGGGGTGGAACCAAGGTATGGTGCTCGGATGTGGACACAAGAAGGGACTCAGAAGGAGGGAGTTCCTGCACCTATTCTCTGTGAAAAAAAAAGCCCAGATATAGCGTGTTTATAGGGCCAGACAGGGATGTTAGATGGGATGTTTATTTTGACATAGATTGTTTTCTTTTGGTCCTGCCTATATCTTTGTTGCTCTCTGCATGTAGAAGCCAAATTTCTGATTGACTTCATGTTACATAGTTACATAGTTAGTAAGGTTGAATAAAGACACCAATCCATCCAGTTCAAACTGAGTGAGTGTCTACAATTGTCTCTATCCCTGTACATTGCACACTCACATCGGTCCCTACCCTCAAGGAGGCCACAATCCAAGGTCCCCATTCATATACTAGGGCCAATTTGGGACAGAAGCCAATTAACCTACCTGCATGTCTTTGGAGTGTGGGAGGAAACCCATGCAGGCACAGGGAGAACAGGGAGGAAACTCCAAGCAGGTAGTGTCGTGGTTGGGATTCAAACCAGTGACCCTTTTTACTGCTAGGTGAGAGTGCTAACCACTACACCACTGTGCCACCCTGATTCCATTGTTCTAACAAGATGCACAGCTGAGAGTGATTTTAGATGTTCCGCTGACCTTGTCCTCACCTGTGTTTTACAGGAGAGGGGAACCCTATTTAACTACTTCAATACGGGGCACTTACACCCCCTGACCAATGTATTCAAGATATCACCACTCTCCCATAATCCCCTTTTTGACCTTACCCAACCCCCGTCCAACCTTTTTCCCCTTTTACTTTACCTTACGCCAACCAATAATAGACCACACAGGAGTTTGGAGTGTAAATTGGCTATAGCAGCCTTTATTAAACAACTATATAAACCAAAATGAAATAACTTAAATTAACATATATACAACCTTTGTAACGACAATTTCAAATTCCCAGTCTGTTGGTCTTTGACGGTGCCTCGAACTTCACGTTTTACACTTAAAACTTTCACCAGTACATTGCGGGACCAAATCTTTCCATACCAGGCCTCCCGCCGTTTATCAGCCCGGAGACAACCCCCTTTCCGGCAGTGCAACCATTCCCGTATTCAAGCCTACCCTTCCGCTGGAATACACCAAAAAGGGGGCACATACCACCTATGAGCCCCCCACCACTTTCATCACATCTGTTTTCTTGCCACCATCAAAGACCAAAGACACCACCGTTACTTGCTGCTAGGACGACCCGAATCCCGATACCCTGTAAAAGGAACACAGACAAACAGACACACAGAAAGACCAAATACAGCAAAACACCGCTGACATCGACCCCATATATATATCTATATATAGGGAGGGTGGGTGGGAAACTCGCTCCTCGCCACTACTCTCCTTCTGTTCCCGATTTGCCCCCGCCCACCTACTAAATACTGCTCCGCCCCCCAGCTCCTCTCATCATGACCCCTCCCCCTTTCTCCCTCTACCTCCTGTCAACCCTCTTGTTGCCTCACTGTAAACCTCTTCATGCCCGGCACTTCATCTATTTTCGTTCTGTTTTTCTATTCCAGGCCTCCCATTCCTGCCCAGGTCAATTTTCAGTTTTCAGCGCTGTTGCTGTTTAAATGACAATTGCGCGGTCATGCTACACTGTACCCAAACAGAACTTTTATCATTTTGTTCCCACAAATAGAGCTTTCTTTTGGTGGTATTTGATCACCTTTGCGTTTTTTATTTTTTGCTAAACAAATAAAAAACCCTAAAAATTTGAAGAATAAAAAGTTTTTCTTTTGCTTCTGTTATAAAATGTTGTAAATAATTAAGTTTTATCCTTCACTGATGGCACTGAAAAGGCAGCACCGTTAAGGTGGCACTGATGAGGTGGCACTGATGGGCACTGACAGGCACTGATGATGAGCACTGATAGGCGGCACTGATGGGCACTGGTAGGCAGCACTGATATGCAGCACTGATGGGCATTAATAGACGGCACTGATGGGCACTCATGGTGGCACTGGTGGGCACTGATAGGTGACACTGATGGGCATTGGTAGGCAGCACTGATATGCAGCACTGATGGGCATTAATAGACGGCACTGATGGGCACTCATGGTGGCACTGGTGGGCACTGATGGGCACTGATAGGTGACACTGATGGGCACTAAAAGGCTGCACTGATGGGAACTTATGGGTGACACTGATAGGCGGCATTGCTGGGCACTGATGGGCACTGATACCCGTCACTGCTAGACACTGATGGGCACTGATACATGGCACTGATATGCAGCACTGATCGATGGCATTGTTAGGCATCACTGATGGTACCGGCAGGCATTGAGGATAGGCACTGATTGACAACTGCCTGGGCGCTGATTGGCATTTCCTTGGTGGTCTAGGGTGGCATACCTGGTGGTCCAGTGTGGTGGCCATCCCTGGTGGTCCTGGTGGTCCTGGGTGGGCATCCAAGGGAGGGCTGCGCTGATAAACAATCAGCACAGACCCCCCCCCCCCTATCAGGAGAACAGCCGATTGGCTCTCCTCTACTCGCGTCTTTCAGTTACGAGTGAGGAAAAGCCGATCAACGTCTCTTTCTGTTTACATCGTGATCAGCTGTGATTGGACACAGCTGATCACATGGTAAAGAGCCTCCGTTAGAGACTCTTTACCGAGATCGGTGTAGCGATTTGCCAGACTGACACACCACACCACCGATCGCCACAGTGCGCACCCCCTCGGGCACGCGAGAGCGGTCATTCTGGAGGCCCGTCAAGTGGTTAAGGGATGTCAGTGGTACATTTCAGGGTAAGGAATAAGCGCAGCGTCGCTGTGTGAAACGCGTCTACCTGTACCTGTTTGCTTGTCCTGTGGTGTCATTCATGTTACGGATTTTTCTAATAAAGAGATTCATTACTACCTCGGTGTGCAGCCATCCATTCCTTTTTTCCCTATTCTGTTGCTCGGTTTGAACTTCAGCAAGTTGCCGTCACCACGTCTAGACACCTAAATGCATTGAGTTTCTGCCAATACGATTGGCTGATTGGCAATTTGTGTTACCAAGCAATTGAACAGGTATACCTAATAAAGCGGCCGGTGAGTGTACTTTAATGTAAGAAAACCACGGCAATGATAACCGAAAATATGCGCTCACGAAGGACACTCTCTTCTTTCCCTTTAAAGTTTTCAGAAATATTTTTCTGACATGCCTTCTTCAAAAAAAAAAAAAACTTTGATACATCTGCTTCTGTCATTGCCTACTCGGTACAAAAAATAGATTCTGTTAATACCCAGGGGATTGATTTAGCACCATTTTTCATGTCACAGTGTGTGACAGTGGCACTTTGCACTTTGAATGTGAACGGGAGACAGAAAATGCTCCTTGCATGAAGTCTAGAGGAAATCTGGGATTGTCTACAGAAGAGCACGGACTAACGCATTTCACAGAAAAGATCAAAGAAACAAGCAGACAGATTTTATATCACTGAACATTTTTTTTTCTGATTTCAGGCTGTACTTCTTGTCAGGCTTGAATGTAAGAAAACAGTGGTCCTTTTTGGGCTTCAGCAATTTTTTTTTACCTTGAAGGAGTTTATTTGGGTTAAAATTGGGAAAAACAAGTGAAGCCGTATCAATTCGATATACCTCGTTCATCTCAAGTTAGCTTTACAGGTGTAGTATTTTTTTGTTTGAACGCTTGGATGAGAAATGATAAAAATCACTTGTCCGGCCATTTGATCGTGACTTCATGGACTTGACTCATCACGCAGTAATGTAATGTAGTAACGAAATTTAGGAAATTTAGGTAATTGAGGAAAAGAGGTTTCATCTCCAAATATGGAAAGGTTTCTTCACAGTAACACGGTTGGACTTTCCGACAAAAAAAATGTGCAATCGGACTGTGTTGTCGGAAATTCCGATCGTGTGTGGGCTCCATCTGACTTTTTCCGTCAGAATTTCCGACACACAAAGTTTGAGATCTGGATCTAAAATTTTCCGACAACAAAATCGTGTGTATACACTTCCGACCCACAAAGTGCCACGCATGCTAAGAATAAATAACGAGACGAAAGCTATTGGCTTCTGGCCTCTGGACTCTTTATAGTCCCGTCGTACGTGGTTTACGTCACCTCGTTCTGAGCGATCGGATTTTCTGACAACTTTGTGCGACTGTGTGTATGGAAGACAAGTTTGGGCTAAAAATTGTCGGAAAAAAATCCGACGGATTTTGTCGTCGGAAAAAATTTGACGGATTTTTTCGTCAGAATGTCCGGCCGTGTGTACAGGGCATTAGAATGGAATAGACTCGCTCGAGAGGTGGTTCTGGCCAGCTCAGTAGATTGATTTAACAAAGGCCTAGATTATTTCCTAAATGTACATAATATAACTGGGTACTGAAATTTATAGGTAAAGTTGATCCAAGGAAAATCTGATTGCCTCTCAGGGATCAGGAAGGAATTTTTTCCACTGCTGTAGCAAATTGGATCATGCTTTTCTGTTTTTTTTTTTCGCCTTCCTCTGGATCAACTGCGGGTATAGGATTGGGTATATGAGATTGTATGATATATTTTATTTTATTTATTTATTTATTTTATATTTGAACTAGATGGACTTGTGTCTTTGTTCAACGTGACTGACTATGTAACTATGTAAAAAATGGCAAGTGATGCTTAAAGCCCATCTCCACTCTTCAGAACCACCCACCCCGCGGGGTCCTCCCTCTTCTTGCTCACAACCAATGATGGTTGGTCCTAATTGAAGCACTGAACATCACTAAGGCCCCTTTCACACTGGAGCAGTGGGTGCATTGGAGGTAAAGTGCCAATACCGTCAATTCCGCTGCGTTATTCGCCCACTAGCAGGGCGCGTTTACCCCCTGCTAGCGGCCAAGAAGGGGTTAAAAACCAGCCATGAAAAGGTTAAAACCACTGCAAAGCGCTGCTGCAGCAGCGCTATGCTGGCAGTATAGCCACGCTGCCCAATTGATTTCAATGGGCAGGAGCGGTGAAGGAGCGTTGTATTTAGCAGTGTACATTAGCTGTGCTCTCAAAATAACCTCAACACACAGCCTAAGCCCTTGTACACACGGTCGGACATTCCGACGGAAAATGTCCGATTGGACCGTGTTGTCGGATAATCCGACCGTGTGTGGGCTCCATCGGACTGTTTCCGTCGGAATATCCGACGGGCAAAGTTTTAGCCCTTGTACACACGGTCGGAGATTTCGACAACCAAATCCGTCGGAGTAATTCCGACAGATTAATTCCGGAAGAGGTCCGGAAGTGATGTTGCATACACACGGTCGGACTAAGTTGTCGGAAAATCCGATTGTACATAACGTGATGACGTTATTTCGTTTTGACGGGACTACGTTCAGGCTAGTAGCCAATAGCTTTGGTCTAGGAATTTGATCTGAGCATGCGTGGCACTTTGTCCATCGGAGTAGGCTACACATGATCGGAGTATGTCCGATAGGAGCATTTTGTTGGAAAATTTTACTGGCAAGTTGGAAAACTTGGTCCGTCGGAAACAGTCCGATGCAGACCACACACAGTCGGAATAACCGACAAAACGGTCCGATAGGACACATTCCGTCGGAATCTCCGACCGTGTGTACAAGGGCTTAGAGCTGGGCTATAAAACTTTCCGACAACATGATCTGATCGCACTTTGTCTGACTGTGTGTTGAGAATTCCGATCGGACAAAGTGCCACGCATGCTCAGATCAAATTCCTAGACCAAAGCTATTGGCTACTAGCCTGAACTTAGTCCCGTCGTAACAAAATAACGTCATCACGTTACGTACAATCGGATTTTCCGACAACTTTGTCCGACCGTGTGTATGCAATACAAGTTTCGGACAAAATCAGTCGGACAAAATCCGACGGATTTTGTTGTCGGAATGTCCGACCGTGTGTACAAGGGTTAAAACAGCTGCCAACAAAAGTGAGTACACCCCTAAGTGAAAATGTCAAAATTGGGCCCAATTGGCCATTTTCCCTCCCCAGTGTCATGTGACTCGTTAGTGTTACAAAGTCCAAATAGGGCCCAAAGTGTCAATGTTTTCCAATGTTATATACTGGTTGCAGTAGTTCTCCTGTTCTCAATTACTTAAATTACGCATTAATTAACCAAGAAGTGAATCCCCTCTCTTCGGAGAAACCCTGTCCTGGATGGAGGATTATTATCAAACCCACTCTTCAACTTGTCAAAGGTTCTGGGTCTCTTAATTACCTACAGGCGTAGTGCAATATCCCGTTCAGGGAGGGCTATTTCTCATAACCCCTCCCAAAAGAATGCTACATTATGAAGAGAAAAACGACGGGTTTTCTTCTTGTTTTGCAGCAACAATATTTTTTGCAATTGCTTTTGTGCAATCAAAACATGGAATGGAAGCCCACTTATTGGCAGTGTTATTCGTGCGTAATCTAACCAATCAAGTCTGTTTCTTCACATTGATTTCAGGTTCAATAATACAGACAATCCTAGCCCAATTACATACAATGTCACAGCTTCCAGAGGCTCAAGAGCTACCCCTAAAGAGCACAAATAAGTTATTTATTACCTCTAATGCAGAGAATCATGTTTCATTTTCTTTTTTATTTGGGGCCATTTCACACCAATGCATTGTAGTAACGCAGGTATATTTAACATTGGGTATCACAAGTTTAACAGAAATTGCATTAGGTGAGCTAATAATTTTGAAGGAACTACCAAAGAGATAAACGCACGCAAACCAGACTTGTAGCATTTTCTTTCTTTTACAAAATTGTTATTGGTTTAGGATGAGAAACATACGTCTGCAGTAATTGAGCTAACATGAAGACCAAGGGTTCATCAATAGACAGAATAACAAGTGTTAGAAGTCATCAATAGAGCATACAATCAATGGTTATGTAGCAGAGAAATATACATCCCATGCTGTCTTTAAAAAAAAAGGGAACTTAGCAGGATGATGTCATTCTGTCCCACTTTTATATGATTAATTATTTTTTGCAATTGATTGAACTTTGATCCTGCTAGTTTGAGGTCATAACCCCCATGTTCTTGTTCTTGATAGCTTCATATTGAAAATACAGCCCTCTTGAACCTTATTCTCACCCTTAATGTATTTAAAGGTTTCAATCATGTCCGCTCCTTTCCCTTCTTACCTGAAGACTGTGCATATTAAAGTGGTGTTGCCACCAAAAAATAAAAAATAGTTTAAAATTCTTAAATAAGTGGAAAAAAAAATGTTTTACTCACCTCTAAATGCCTGTTGCTAGGGGGACCCTCGTAGTCTGCCTTCTTCATTGCCCGGGCTGGTGACATCACTTCCCCTCGCGCCACACAGTCATCTGCTGGGACCTGTCACGTGTCCCAGATGACTGTGCGGCATATGACGGCGCCCTGAATCAACAGCCAGGAGCCCACAGTAAGCCCTTGTACACACGGTTGGAGATTCCGGCAACCAAGTCCGTCGGATTTTGTCCGTCTGATTTTGTCCGACGGATCTTGTCCGAAACTGTTGCATACACACGGTCGGACAAAGTTGTCGGAAAATCCGATCTTTCAGAACCTGATGACGTAATTTCGTTACGATGGGACTACGTTCAGGCTAGTAGCCAATAGCTTTGGTGTAGGAATTTGATCTGAGCATGCGTGGCACTTTGTCCGATCGGAATTCTCTACACATGATCGGAGTATGTCCGATCGGAGCATTTTGTCGGAAAATATTTCCGGCAAGTTGGAAAATTTGGTCCGACAGATATTCCGACTGAAACGGTCCGATGGAGACCACACATAGTGGGAATATCCGACAAAACGCTCCGATCGGACACATTCTGACGGAATCTCTGACCGTGTGTACAAGGGCTTAGAATGACGGCCCCACATCACTGGACCCTGGGACAGGTAAGTGTCCGATTATTAAAATATATACACAGAAAGTTTGGAGGTAAGGGGCGTTACGGTACCAACAGGTCAAACACACAGAAAGTTTTTTGTAAAAAACATGTAAATTTATTAAATCATACTGAGATTACTCAGACATATAAAAAAATCGAACATTTATTTCAATGCCTTGTGGTCTATAACAGAAGCCTGATATGAAAAAGCAGGTAACATTCTATTATGAACCAGCATATTCTCCATCCCAATGTGTTCAACATGTTTCGCCTTGATCGGCTTCCTCAGGAACAAGGGACTAGGAGTATCCAAACCACAGAAAAGCAATGTGTTACAATCTAAATATACATAAAGAAAAAAGAAAGAATAAATAATGATATCACACACATGTCCTTATAATTCAATAACAAAGCAATATACACATAGAGCATAACAAGATATTACAGATCAAAATTGCAAATGTGTGGAAGAGAAAAAAAAAGGGAGGAGAGAAACTCCTCCCCCCAAAAGGGAACCTTATGCACGACTAAAATGTTGGGTAATCCCCTTACTTCCAAGCAAAGGGGGAAACACCAACACATCAGGGGATTAGTTCCCATCAAAGGCAATCCCCATCACTACCACCGCAAACGATGCCGGACATCCTCCAATATATGGCCAGATAGCCCATAGAGAGGGTTGCAATTCCTACAAATGTCTCTGAAAAATATATGCAATGATACCTGAACAATTTTGATCTGTAATATCTTGTTATGCTCTATGTGTATATTGCTTTGTTATTGAATTATAATGACCTCTGTGTGATATCATTATTTATTCTTTCTTTTTTCTTTATGTATATTTAGATTGTAACACATTGCTTTTCTGTGGTTTGGATACTCCTAGTCCCTTGTTCCTGAGGAAGCCGATCAAGGCGAAACATGTTGAACACATTGGGATGGAGAATATGCTGGTTCATAATAGAATGTTACCTGCTTTTTCATATCAGGTTTCTGTTATAGACCATAAGGCATTGAAATAAATGTTCGATTTTTTTATATGTCTGAGTAATCTCAGTATGATTTAATAAATTTATATGTTTTTTACAAAAAACGTTCTGTGTGTTTGACCTGTTGGTAACGTAAAGTCCCTTACCTCCAAACTTTCTGTGTATATATGTTAATTTTTGGGATGTTGGTACTATAAACATGAGGAATTTTGAACGGATCCCCATCAGATAATTTTCTCTGATTATTAAAAGTCAGCAGCTGCAGTATTTGTAGATGCTGACTTTTAATTTTTTTTTTTTTTTTTTTAGGGGGCACTCCACTTTATGTTCCTGTAGTCTCTCTGATAGATTTTGTCCTTCAAACCTTTCACCATTTTTTTTGCCGACCTCTGGACTCATTGTATCTTATCAATATCTTTTTGTAAGTGGGGTGAGGGCTCCAGAACTGGACACGGTATTCAAAATGAGGTCTGAATGAAGATCTCTATAGGGGATGCAGAACCTCCTTCCTCCTGCTGGTGATCTCTCTAGTGATAACTACAGGTCTATATAGAGGAATTAGGACCTCCTGCTGGTGACCCCTCCAGTGACAACATAAGATCTATATAATGGAATCGGGACCTCCTTTCTCCTGCTGGGGATCCCTCTAGTAAGAGCTAAAGAGCTTCTAGTTTAAAAGAGCTACATAGGGGATCAGGGCACCCTACATCCTGATGGTGATCCCTCTACTGATAACTAAAGACCTATATAAGAGAATCATGACATCCTTCCTCCTGCTGGGGATTCCTGTACTGATAACTAAAGATCTATATAGAAGGATTTTGGCGGTATACATACCGCCCCCATACTCGGCTACTGTCGTGTCTGAGGGCATGTCATATATGGCCCGATACCCTGATACCCCGGCCATTTGGCTAGGGGACTTCAACCTTGCCCTTGACCCAAGCGTGGATAGACTTCAGGGTGGCTCCGCCCCTGCGGTCCATATGGGGTCTAGACTGAGTCGCACCCTTCGGGAATTCTCATTGACGGATGTGTGGCGCTATAGAAACCCCACATCCCGGGCATACTCCTGTTTTTCGGCTACGCACTCCACTATGTCCCGCATAGACCATATTTTGGCGTCAACTGTCCTTCTCCCTCAGCTAGAGGATGCAGGGTTTCATGCGCGGTCTCTCTCAGATCACGCCCCTTGCTGGGCTACCCTGTCTCTGACGCAGCAGATGGGGCCTAGGAGCTGGCGCCTTAATCCCTTCTGGCTAAAAGCGCTGGAGGAGAGGGACGACTTGTCTGGGGAATGGAGTAATTTTTTTGCAGCTAATCGGGGGACGGCCACGGGCGGAAATGTTTGGGAGGCTTTTAAACTGCATGCACGGTCCTTGTTGATCAGGCGGATAAATAGATTAAAATGTTCCTCTAAACTGATACTCCGTCAGGCGGAGGAGCAGTTGGAGGTTGTCACCCGGGAGTTTACGTTACATCCCAATGAGGCGAGTGCCTCGGCCCTCAGGCTTCAGACCCGTGTTCTTGACCAACTACATTTTGAGCAGGCTAAACGCAAGCATTTTTTTACGCGGCAGCGGATTTTTGAACAAGGCGAGAGAGCGGGTAGGCTTTTGGCTTACCTCGCCCATCAGGATGCGAGGCCACCTGTAGTGGTGTCGCTGATGGATGGGAGCGGCGCTCTTGTCTCTGAACCGGGAGCGGTGACCGAGATGTTCCGGTCTTACTTTGCTGACCTCTACGCCTCTCGTGTGGAGGTCACTGCTCAGGAGACCCGAACTTTTTTACGAGCTGTTCCCTTCCCTCAATTATCGGTGGCTCAGATAGCTGATCTGGAGGCTCCGATTTCACTAGACGAGGTTGTGGTGGCGTTGTCTTCCCTGGCAGCGGCCAAGGCTCCGGGACACGACGGTCTACCGCTGGATTTTTACGCAACATACTCCGACGTTCTGGCCCCTGAGCTGTTGAATTTATATAATTACTTATTTGAGTCCGCTTCCCTTCCGGAAACGCTACGCCAAGCGACGATTATAGTCATTCCAAAACCGGGCAAAGACCCACATTGTCTAGATTCATTTCGCCCGATTTCCCTGCTACAGGTGGACATAAAGATTTTAGCCAAGATCCTGGCGTCCCGATTGTGCTCCCACATTTTGTCCCTTATCCACCCGGATCAAACCGGTTTCATGCCTGGTAAAAATACGGCCATGAATATTCGCAGACTCCACATGAACTTACAAGCCACACACGACAATGGTGGTACCAGGGCCGTGGTGGCGTTGGACGCGGCCAAGGCGTTTGATTCGGTGGAGTGGGGATATCTGTGGGAGTGCCTTCGATGTTTCGGGTTTGGGCCCAAGTTTCTGCAATGGGTCCAGATATTATATTTTTCCCCGGAGGCGCGCGTGGCGGTGAATGGTTGCCTCTCCGAGCCCTTCCCCCTGGGACGCGGGACCAGACAGGGGTGTCCCTTGTCGCCGCTCCTGTACGCCTTGGCAGTAGAGCCACTAGCTATTTCCCTTAGGTCCAGCGTACATGTCGGGGGTCTCAGGGCAGGGCCCCTAACGGAAACGGTAAGCATGTACGCGGACGACATGCTTCTGTACCTTGCAGATGAGGGGCCCTCCCTGAGAGCGGCCCTGGGTATTATTGAAGAGTTTGGTAGACACTCAGGCCTCACCATAAATTGGGCAAAATCATTGATTCTTCCCATTGACCTCTCTCCGCCGGAGAGGGACACGTCGTCCCTTCCGCTGCGTAGAGTGGCCACTATACAGTATCTGGGGGTTCAGATCACTAGGGATCCCTCCGACTATACAACCCTTAATATAGAACCACTGATCTTATATTTAAAATCCAAAACTCAATCTTGGGCTAGGCTCCCTCTAGGTGTCATGGGACGGATAAATTTAATCAAGATGATCCTCCTCCCCAAATTCCTCTACAAATTCTGGCAGGCCCCTACCCTTATCCCCCTTAAATATTTTAAAACTATAGACACAATTCTAAATTCTTTTATCTGGGGCTCTGGTAGACATAAATTAGCCTGGAATACTCTTAAAAACCCTACGGATATGGGAGGAGCTGCGCTGCCCGACTTTCGTGCCTACTACGTAGCTGCTCAGCTCTCCCACTTTTTTCACCTCCACAAGATGGACGCTTCCAGGTACCAGTCGCTAATCTGTGGGGGGTCTTCTGGTAGCGCCCATTCCCCCCTGCAGGTCTTGTTTAGGGGGAGAGAGTCTAATAGGAGGGGGAGGAAATATGCTCCACTACTGCTACAGCACAGGCGGATCTGGGGTATCGCACAAAAGATGCTGGGAGCGGACTGGATGCATTCACATACACCCCTGTGGTACAACTCCCAATTGAAGGAGCTTAGGGGGCTGCCGGGGGCGGACCTCTGGGCCTCCCGGGGGGTGATATACCTATACCAGGTCGTCTCCCCACGGGGGGTGCGTGGTTTCCAGGCGCTGCAAAGAGAGTTTGAGCTCCCCGCCTATATGTTATTTCGTTATGCACAGTTATCCCATGCCCTTCGGGCTCAATTCGGGGAGGGATTCCCGGATCCGCAGGAATTATCGGTAGTGGGTGTTATAGTGGGAGAGGAGCCCACAAAATTAATTTCGACCCTATACAACTCCCTTAGAAGAAGATCGGTGGTTGCACTTACGGAGAGTACGAGATACCGATGGGAGGAGGATGTGGGCCCGATCTCGGGGGAGGAGTGGGAGGAGATCTTGAATACAGTTAAACGAGTGTCCCCTAGGGTGCCAGATAGGTTAACCCAATTATATATCCTCCACAAGTCATATCTTACGCCGGCCAGGATCTGTAGATACAGGCCCTCCCTGGGGCCGGGGTGTCCGCGCTGTGGGAGCCTCCCGTGCTCCTTTTACCATTTACTGTGGTCCTGCCCCGATATTCAGGCCTTCTGGCTACAGGTGGTACGGTTTTTACACGATCAAATGGGCTCCCCCCTTCTGATGGATCCTAAGGCTTGTTTGTTAGGCTTGGAGCTGGGCGCCCCTGAGGCACCCTCCGATGCGACCTTTACCCAAGAAACGTTGTTCAGTGCGAGGAAACTAATTGCCAGGTTGTGGATGCGGCCCGAGACTCCGACATTCGGGGCTTGGGTGGCTGAGGTTAACTCTAACTTACCGTTGAAAAAAGTTATCTATACACACAGGGGGTGCCCTGGCAAATTTAATAAGATTTGGGATCGCTGGCTTAATGACCCGGATACTTGTGGGAGTTGAGTTCACGCCAGGGTTGAGTTCGATCAGATCTTATGTACTGTCATGTTTCACCTCCTGCTATTTAGTTCAATGAACTTTGCAACTCCAATATTGATGTCTGTATATCTGACTCTGTTTACATAACTATGCTCTGGATATCTTGTTGTGCTAATACGGCATTTAGGCGTTTTTGCTGTTGGCCGCTGAATGTACCATTGACTGTAGTTCATTCTTTCTTTTTCTTTCCCTGTAACCTGTACCATTTCCCAATAAACTTGTTTTCTTTTAAAAAAAAAAAAAAAGATCTATATAGAAGAACCAGGATTCCTTCCTCCTCCTGGTGGTCTCTCTGGTGATAATGAAAGATCTATATAGAAGACCTGTGACCTTCTCCCTACTGTTGAGGATCCCTTTAGTGGTAACTAAAGGTCTATATAAGGGAATCGGGACTTCTGTCCTACTGCTAGTAATCCCTCTATTGATAACTAAATATCTATATAAGAGAATCAGGACCCCCTTTCTCCTGCTGAGGATCCTTCTAGTGATAACTAAAGATCTATATAGTGGAGTAAGGACCTCCTTCCCTTTACTGGTGATTATTTTTGCTTTTCCCATAGCCTCACACACTGTTAAAATAAGTATCCCTAAACCCTTTTCTCTGTAGATCTGGCCAACACTCCCCCCCCCCCCCATTGTACTTTATCATGGAATTATTTTTCCCTAGGCGCATTATTTTACTTTGCTTTGACCAATCTTCCAGCATTGCCAAATCACGTTCCATGTAAGGAGAGCTAAAGAACCAAAAACCGGAAATTAAACAATCACCAAACATCCAAATTATACTAAGGCAGGGAAGGGTAAATAATGTAGGACCCACTGAGATAGGCTGCTCGTGAATTAGGTAAATTTTGTTGTTTTTTGGGTCCTCTGTAGCCAGTGTAGTGGCTGTTGATTTCTTTAGACTGTTATGGGTCTCGCAGGCTGTAGGTTTGACTATTCCCCCCTGCCTTCTAGAGGCTTCTGGAACATAGGGAGGGGAGAGTCAAATAGGTAGCTTAATATTTAGTGAGCAGCCAATCCCTGGGAAGGTCGGGGTGACCCAGTAGGTGGCTGGGGTGGATAGTAAATAGTGTGAACTCTAGAACAGCAGGGTCTTCCTGTTGAAGGGATTCCACCTGCCTGGGTGGGGGGTGGCTACCCCCTCCCCTGTAGAAGGTTTGACCAAGTCCAGTTGCTGTTTATCGAGGTCCCATATGTGACAGAGCTAGAAGGCTTGTGTATATTATGTTCAGCACCCAGAGACTTAAAGCGGGAGTTCTGCCGTTTTTTTTTTTTTTTTAAAGCCAGCAGCTACAAATACTGCAGCTGCTGACTTTTAAAATAAGGACACTTACCCGCCCAGCGCGCCCGCGATGTCGGCACCCGAAGCCGATCTCTCGATCGTCTCTCGGGTGCTGCCGCCGCCATCTTGGGTATGGGAATCAGGAAGTGGAGCCTTGCGGCTTCATTTCCCGGTTCCCTACTGCGCATGCGCGAGTCGCGCTGCGCAATAAGGATGGTCCCCGCTGTCTCTGGGATCTGTGTGTTTCCCAGCAGACAGCGGGGGACCTTCGGAAAGGGGCGTAGATTCTGCGGAAAGGGGTGTATATTCTGCAGATATCTATGCGGGAAGTGGGTGCAGATACCTGTACTGTACAGGTACCTGCACTCCCCCTCCCCCCTGAAAGGTGCCAATTGTGGCGCCAGAGGGGGGAGGGTTCCAATGAGCGGAAGATCCACTTTAGGGTGGAGCTCCACTTTAACCTGGGGGATCCAACTTGCAAGATCTCTCTCTTTAAAAAAATGAATAAAAAAATGGTAAAGAAATAATACATAATAAAACAACAAAAATAAAAAATGCTGATGGACTACCAGGGTTGCAACAGTTGGGCTCTGGCATTCCACCACCGTGGGTTGGACCCCAAGATGGCAGGACGTTGGCCCACTGAGGGGCCGTAATAAAGGGTTCTACAATCAGTGTAAAGGACTCCGGGATCAGTGGGAAGGGTCTCGGTCGGGGGCCCTTTATGGTTTCTTGCATCGGGCAGCTGAAGGTTGTAGTTACGCCTCTGCATGGAAGTATCACTACAATAGTAAAGCGATTACCAAGCCTTACTGCAACACACTGCTATGAACTAACCTTATTCAGAGGTCCAGTTCCATACCATCATCATTTGGTTCCCACACCCCCAAGGGCGGTAGTTACGCCCAATAAAGAAGCCCGGTTTTAACAAGTAGTAGCATTTTTCCGTTTACTTTTTTGGAAACTTTTGTTGATCCATGAACCCCTCCAGGCACATCATCCAAATCTATAAGTAGAGGAATGCGGTCCTTTCAAGAAATGCAGGGAAATCTGCCCACTTCTGAACTGACAAAAAAGCAATGAGCATCTAATTTTACAGATTTGTTTAACAAATTTCTTCACTTTGACATTGATATAATTAGTTGTGTTCTCACTGAAGCAGAACTATCGGCATGAATAAAACATGGGAAATATGCTTTCAGCAGTATGGCTTCAAATTCTATGGAAAAAACATTTAGAAGGATAGCTTTCTGACGTTAAGAAAAATAAACCTCATCTTCAGCAGCTTCACCAGTTAGAAGTGTCTTAGAAGTGTAATTTTTCCGTGTTTTTACATAATATTTATGACAATAAAAATAGCACATTGAAGAGCTATATAATTACGCAGCGTTAAAAGGCTAAAATGTTACAAAGCTGAAGTGAAAGGAGTTGAGTTTTTTTTTTATGTTGTAAAAAAACACAACAGCAAATTTCATGTCCTATCTTCAAAAACTTGCCAAATTAAAAAAAAAAAAAAAACCTTATAAACTTTAATGGAGATCTTCATCAAAATATTGCTAAAAAATACAGATAAGGTGGATACAGCGCAGTGCCTTAGTGACTACCAAACTTGCCTTAGGGTTTGTTTACATTACTGGTTGGAAGGAAGTAAAATAGACATGTGCAGATGGGAAAAGTTTACTTTGTTTCATTTCGGATACAGTCGTTATGATACAAATTTTGTTTCATGGATTCTTTTCGGCTTAGCTAATTAGCTTAGATTCATTTTGTTTCATTCAATTTTTTTTTCGTTTTTTTAATTTTCTAGCAAACTAAAATTTTTAAGGATTGAAATGCAGATCGGGTGCAAAATTAAAGACCGATTTGAATTCTGTGTGTCCGTGTCCTTAACAACTGATGACAGTAGGCTTCCCTGATGAGAGCTGAAATGTAAACAAAAACATTCCGGCAATAGAAAAGTCAGGAAAAAAAACAGCGTGGGACCCCACCCCCCTATCCATACCAAGCCCCTTGGGTCTGGTGTGGGTTCTAAGGGCAACCCCAGGCCAAAATAAAAAAAAAAACAGTGTAGGGTTTCCGCCA
This sequence comes from Lithobates pipiens, assembly GCF_037356315.1. Lineage (NCBI taxonomy): Eukaryota > Metazoa > Chordata > Amphibia > Anura > Ranidae > Lithobates > Lithobates pipiens. The sequence goes on from NW_027507789.1 coordinate 23,687,510, forward strand.
TTCCATACCAGGCATGGTGTGGATTTTAAGGGGAACCCCACACCAAAATTTAAGAAAAAACAACGTGGGGTCTGCCCCAATCCATACCAGAAGCTTATCCATGCATGCAGCCCAACAGATAAGGAAAGGGGGGACAAGAGAGTGCCCCAGCTCCTGAACCATACAAAGCCATGAAAAAAACAGCATGGGATCCCCCCCCCCTCATCCATACCAAGCCCCTTGGGTCTGGTGTTGATTCTAAGGGGAACCCCACTCCAAAATTTAAGAAAAACCAACGGTGTGGGGTCCCCCCCAGAATCCATACCAGACCCTTATCCATGCATGCAACCCGACAAATGAGGAAAGGGGGGGAAAAGAAAGTGTCCCAGCTCCTGAACCATATAACCATCCTGAACCATACAAAGCCATTAAAAAACAGCGTGGGATCCCCCCCCCCCCGTCCATACCAAGCCCCTTGGGTCTGGTGTGGATTCTAAGGGTAACCCCAGGCCAAAATGTAAAAAAAAAAAAAACAGTGTGGGGTCCCCACCAATCCATACCAGGCCTGGTGTGGATTTTAAGGGAAATCCCACACCAAAATTTAAGAAAAAACAATGTGGGGTCCCCCCCCAGAATCCATACCAGACCCTTATCCATGCATGCAACCTGACAAATGAGGAAAGGGGGGACAAGAGAGTGTCCCAGCTCCTGAACCATACAACCATCCTGAACCATACAAAGCCATAAAAAAAACAGCGTGGGATTCTCCTTCCCCCCCCATCCATACCAAGCCCCGTGGGTCTGGTGTGGATTCTAAGGGTAACCCCAGGCCAAAATGTAAAAAAAAAACCAGTGTGGGGTCCCCACCAATCCATACCAGGCCTGACGTGGTTTTTAAGGGGAATCCCACACCAAAATTTAAGAAAAAACAATGTGGGGTCCCCCCAATCCATACCAGGCTCCTCCGGTCTTGTGTCGATTCTAAGGTAAACCCTGTGCCAAAATTTAAGAAACAAACGGTGTGGGGTCCCCCCCCCAAAATCCATACCAGACCCTTTTCCAAACATGCAGCCCGACAGGTGAGGAAAGGGGGGGCAAGAGAGTGCCCCAGCTCCTGAACCATACAAAGCCATGAAAAAAAACAGCATGGGATTCCCCCCCATCCATACCAAGCCCCTTGGGTCTGGTGTGGATTCTAAGGGTAACTCCAGGCCAAAATGTAAAAAAAAAACTGTGTGGGGTCCCCACCAATCCATACCAGGCCTGGTGTGGATTTTAAGGAGAATCCCACACCAAAATTTAAGAAAAAACAATGTGGGGTCCCCCCCAATCCATACAAGGCTCTTCCGGTCTTGTGCCGATTCTAAGGTAAGCCCCATGCCAAAATGTAAAAAACAAACGGTGTGTGGTCCCCCCCCCCCCCCCGAAATCCATACCAGACCATTATCCAAGCATGCAGCCTGACAGATCAGGAAAGGGTGGGACATACGACTGCCCCCCTCCTGAACCATACAAGGCCGCGTTCCCTCAACATAAGTGGGGTGCTTTGGGGCCACTAATCTACCCTACAATCAAACAAATATTAAAGTGCCAGTGCAAACAACCACAATATTTCATCATATATAATATGCAAAATCAATGTGCCAAAAAAGTGCTAATGTGCATGAAATGTGCAAATACATATATCCAAAAAGTGCAAAACTGTGCAATAAATTCAAAGTGAAAAAAACGCTGGTGATGCATATACAGCGGGTAAAATAAGTATTGAACACGTCACCATTTTCCTAGGTAAATATATTTCTAAAGGTGCGATTGACATGAAATTTTCACCAAATGTCTCAAGTGTGATTTTGGCCCATTCTTCCACACAAACAGTCTTCAAATCTTGAAGGTTCTGTGGACTTCCTCTATACACTCTGATCTTTAGTTCTTTCCATAGATTTTCTATTGGATTCAAGTCAGTTGGTTGGCTGGGCCATTCTAGAGGCTTTATTTTCTATCTTTGAAACCAATCGGGAGTTTCCTTGGCTTTGTGTTTGGGATCATTGTCTTGCTGAAATGTCCGCCCTCATTTTATCTTCATCCTCCTTGTAGATGGCAGCAGATATTTATCAAGAATGTCTTGGTACAATTTTCCATTTATCCTTCCTTCAATGAAGTGAAGGTTGCCAGTACTATATGTTGAAAGACAGCCCCACACCATGATGTTCCCACCTCCAAACTTCACTGTTGGTATGAAGGTGTTTTTGGTGTGATGTACCATTTGACCTCCAAACATGGTGTGTATTATGGCATTCAAAGAGTTCCGTTTTGGTCTCATCTGACCAGACTATATACTCCCAGCATTTCACAGGCTTGCTTAAATGTTGTGCAGTAAACTTTAAAGAAGCTTCAACATGCTTTTTCTTCAGCAATGGAGTCTTGCATGGTGAGCGTGCATACAGCCCATGGCGGTTGGATGCATTACTTATTGTTTTCTTTGAAACAATTGTGTCTGCTAATTCCAGGTCCATCTGAAGCTCTTCACTAGGGATGAGCTCTGTGTTCGACTCAAACGCATGTTCGACTCGAACATCGGTCGTTTGTGTGTTCGGCAAATTCAGAACTTTGTGGGCCGTTCGCACCAAATTCGTGTGGCATGAACGGCCCACAATGCACTACGCCATCGCAGTGCATTGCTGGCTCATGATTGGCCAAGCATGCACTGTGACCCCGCATGCTTGGCCAATCACAGCGCCGGCAGCGAGGAGAGTCATAATTGGCCACAGGCAGGATGCTTGTGGCCAATTATAGTTCGGGGGGTTTAGTACACGCCCCACACTATATAAGGCCGCCAGCGCGGCGGCCTTGTGTAGTGTGTTCCGGCATGCAGAGAAAGAGCAAGATAGGCAGGGACAGTGTGTTCTTTTCTCAGGCATCTGCAGGAGTTAAAGTGGGTATTGTGTGCCTCCAGCACAGTATACACCTGTATCTACCCTTTTTTGCTGGTTTTCTCTAATACAGGCATCTGCAGGAGTTAGTGGGTGTTGTGTGCCTCCAGCACAGCGCAGTATAAACTTGTATCTACCCTTTATTGCTGGTGTTCTCTAATACAGGCATCTGCAGGAGTTAAAGTGGGTGTTGTGTGCCTCCAGCACACCTGAAGATACCCCTTATTGCTGGTGTTGTCTGTTGCATATCTCGCATATTAGCCTTTAAAATTAGCATTTTTGATTTCGAACGTTCGAGTCCCATAGACTTTAATAGGGTTCTAAAGTTCGTAAGAATTTTTGGTCCGTTCGAAGGTTCTGGTGCGAACCGAACCGGGGGGGTGTTTGGCTCATCCCTACTCTCCACATGTGGTCCTTGGTTCTTGAAAAACTCTTCTGATAGTTATTTTTACCCCTCTTGTTTAGAAATCCTTCTGTAACCAATGCCATGAATGTTTTTCAACAATAAGCTTGTGAAGGTATTAAGAGAGCTCTTTGCTTTTACCCATCATGAGATGCTTCTTGTGGGACACCTTAGTAATAAGACACCTTTTTATAGGTCATTAGTTGAGACTGAACCAGCTGATATTAATTTGCACTGACAGGGGCAGGATTGCTTTCTAATTACTGATAGATTTCAGCTGGTGTCTTGGCTTTCCATGCCTTTTTGCACTTCCCTTTCTTCATGTATTCAATGCCTTTTCCCTGTGTCATTTCATTTTATTACACATAACCTAAATTCTGAAGTTATTTGTTTTGGTTTCTTTGTTTGAATGAATTGCATTGGTTGTTACCTGTGTGAGCTTCTTAGAAATATTCCATCTGCCACTGTGTGTATCACACCCGGTGTAATCCTCCACCGATCACACTAAATGAACTCACCAGAAACAATGGCTGGTCAGATTATAAACCAACTAGTATGCAAAATGCTGATCTCCTCAATGGCTAATGGCTCCACATTACAGTAAAACCTCTTGTATGTATTGCGATCATGCATGAAAGGAAGATAGAAGAAAGGAGGCTTCTGTAGCGTCAGTATGTCTAAAAACAGTCTTTTTAAAAAAAAAAAAACAATCCAAACCACTCACATTTCCAATGTGTCTTTCCTGACACTACGTTAACAGAGCTTAATTGTAAGCCTATCGACTCTGGCCAGTGATCCTGACTGCGTGTACGATTCAGGAGTGCCCCTCCCTACGCGTTTCGTCATATGGTGTCCTCTTGGGGTGGATTGCTTTCCTGCTTGCGTGATTGACTCATTGATTTTCCCAGAAGTCTACACTAAGATACAAGTCAGATATCAGGGCATCTCCTGCAACAAAATTTTTGGTGAGATACCCCCAGTAGGAAATCATGTCTAAAGGGATGCAGACCCTGTCACTTTCCTCATTAGAGCCCTGCAGGTGCAGAATCTGATTGATAATTATAAAACCACTCCCATTAGATTCACTTGGGCATCACATGGACACAGACAAGCACACAAGGATTTCTAAAGAATAACAAAAGGTAGAAATCTGCAACAAAATGTGTTAAAAATCAATGTACTTAGATCACCCAAAGGGGAAAGTTTTTTTCTCAACAAAAGTGGAGTTACTTTTTAGGGTCAACCAGGACTGGGTTGGAAGAGGTTAAAGTGTGCAAAAAAAACGAAAAACAAAACAAAAACAGCCCTGGCAGTAAAAGGGTAAAATATAGTTTTGAAATTTCTAGGACTTCATTAAAAAAAATACAAAAAAATGAATAAAAAGAATGGAAAACCTAAAATAATAAACCAATTTATAATAGCAATAAAACAATAATGAAAACAAATGGATAATAAACTCCCTTAACCGGTTCCTGACCAGCCAGTGCGGTTATACTGTATGTCAGCCCTTTATACTGTACGTCAGCCCTTTAAGATGCTGTAGGAGGCATGCACATGCCCGCAGCGCGTGCCCGGAGCCGATGCGAGTGCCCGGCGGGTATGATAACACACAAATCCTGGTTCTCTCAGGGGAGAGGAGACAAATCGTGTGTTCATACTAAGTATGAACACCTATCTCTCTCCTCCTCTAGTCAGTCTCACCCCCTCCCCCACAGTTAGAACACATCTAGGGAACACAGTTAACCCCTTGCCTGTCAGTGACATTTATACAGTAATCAGTGCATGTATAATTGATGTATAATTGTCAGTGGTCCCAAAAATGTGTCCAAAGTGTCCGATTTGTCCGCCATAATATCGCAGTCCCGAGATCGCTGCCATTACTAGTAAAAATATAATAATAAAAATGGCATAAATCTATCCCCTATTTTGTAGAGGCTATAACTTTTGCACAAACCAATCAATATACACTTACTGCGATTTTTTTTTTTTTTTTTTTTTACAAAAAGTATGTAGGAGAATACACATTGGCCTAAACTGAGATAATAATTATTTTTTTTGAGAAAAAAAATTGGGATATTTATTATAGCAAAAAGATATTGGGGGTTATTTCTGAAAGGCAAATCCACTCTTCACTACAAGTGCACTTGTAAGTGCAGTCGCTGTAGATCTGAGGGGAAGCTCTGAAATTAGGGGAAGCTCTGCTGATTTTATCATCCAGTGATGTACAAGCAAAAAAATTCTGTTTTTTATTTTCTTTGCATGTCCCCCCTCACAGGGCCGGATTAAGAGCATCATGTGCTTGGTGCTGAGGATTTTGGTGGATCTTTTACTGGGCACCCTTCTGTTTTCCAAGAGCCTGTGCTGGCACGCGCCCAAACTCAAAAGGGCACAGCCACACAGGCATAACACTAGGGAAGCCTGGCATTTGATTTGCCAAGTTTCTGTAAGGGCCATGTATCGGCATTCACTCTGCACTGGAAGAGTGCAGCTGTGCAGGCCTAACGCTATGGAAGCCCCAGACTTCAGTAAGGGCCCTGCATTGACGTGCCCCAGGCTTCTGTTGGGACTGCTCATGCAGTGCCCATTATCAATCCCACCCCCCTGCCCAGGCAGTGCATGTGGAATGCAGGGCCCGTCGGGGGAGAACTCTTCCCGTGGGCCCATTGCTTTCCATGGGCAGTCTGTCCTTTTTTGGGTGGCTGGATCTATATTAAGGTAGGGGCCTGGAGCTGCAGCTCTAATAGCCCCTACGTTAATCCATCCCTGCCCCCTCAGATCTATAGTGACTGCACTTGAAAGTGCCCTTCAGTGCTATTTCAAGTGTACTTGCAGTGCAAAGTGTATTTGTCTTTCGTAAATAACCCCCCATTGTGTTTTTTTTTTTTCAAAATTGTCGCTGTTCTTTTGTTTATAGCGCAAAAAATAAAAAGCTCAGAGGTGATCAAATACCACCAAAAGAAAGCTCTATTTGTGGGGAAAAAAAAGGACGTCAATTTTATTTGGGTACAGCGTCGCACGACTGCGCAATTGTCAGTTAACGTGGCGTAGTGCCGTATAGCAAAAAATGGCCCGGTCATTGAGCAGCCAAATCTTCCAGGGGAGGGGGGGAAGTGGTTACATTCCGCATACATTTTTCATGTCGTCCGGGATGAAAAAAAAATAAAAAATTGTGCAAAAACCTACACGGCAAGAGATTAACAATTCATGTTATAAGTATCTAATTTATTGTTAAATGAATGTTTAATTTTGGAGGAATCCTTTATTAATGCCTACTGCGAGGAGTGCAAAGAATAAAATAGTTAGCAACCTGTTAATTTTTCAAATGTCCATTATTCAGGGAACAGACATGCATAATTACATTGTGCCGGGGTGACGCGCCGATCGCTCCTATATCCCTGAGTTACCGCACTTTGCAAAGTAATAAAAAGAAAGTGCGCCTGTTGGCAGTCCACGCACATCTTGACGCCTGTCCTCTTCTCCGCGTAATTTGTTATGACCACTCTGAGATATCCGCCACAAGTTACCTATCCTCTCATTAGCCGCCTTTGATTCCCGCTTAATTAGTGCATCCAAACAGCTTGGATGGAACATTTGCATTGCGTGTGTCTAATATTAACATCAGCCGAGAAAAAAATATTGTCTGTCGTCAAAACCTATTTGGAAATATGTTTAGGATAATAAAAATTTATGGGGGAGATATATGGCGGGGAATCTGGACAGGGCATCTAGGACATTTTCAGCAGACTGAACACATTGTAAATGGTGCTTTTGACGCATTCCAGTTCTTAAAGGTGATGGTTGCATTTGTTTTCTTTTTTAGGCTTTTTTCCTTCTATTTTTATCTGATGATCTGGCCAGTAAGTTTGTTGTTTTTTCCAAAAGAACAAGCTCTCTTGCAGATGTATCAGTTACAGAGATGAAACAAACCATTCAACGCTGGCAGGGGTGCTTACAATGATCGGTTTGATCATGCCTTATACACACAATGCTCTGGCTCTTTGCCACTCACCTACTGCATCACACCGCTGCCTTATACACACAATGCTCTGGCTCTCTATCCCCCTCCCTATGGATCACACTGCTGCCTTATACACACAATGCCACAGCTCTATACACCTCCCCCGGAGCACACTGCTGCATTATACACAATGTTCCGGCCCTCTGCCCCCCCCCCCCCCCCGGATTATACTGCTGCTTTACACACACAATGCTCTGGCTCTCTATCCCCTCCCCCTGGATCACAATACTGCCTTACACACACAATGCTCCAGCTCTCTGCCCCTCACCCGCTGAATCACACTGCTGCCTTATACACACAATGCCCCAGCTCTATACCCTTCCCCAGGAGCACACTGCAGCCTTATACACACAATGCTTTGGCTTTCTGCTCCCCAGCCCCCAGATCACACTGCCTTATACACACAATGCTCTGGCTCTCTATCCCCCTCCCTATTTATCACACTGCTGCCTTATACACACAATGTTCTGGCCCTCTGCCCCCCCCCCCCCCCGGATTACACTGCTGCTTTATACACACAATGTTCTGGCCCTCTGCCCCCCCCCCCCCGGATTACACTGCTGCTTTATACACACAATGCTCTGGCTCTCTGCTCCCCTCCCCCTGGATCACAACACTGCCTTACACAAACAATGCTCCAGCTCTCTGCCCCTCACTCGCTGGATCACACTGCTGCCTTTTACACACAATGCTTTGGTTGGCTCTCTGCCCCCCCCCCCAAAATCACACTGCTGCCTTATACACACAATGGTCCAGCTCTCTGCCCCCCTCCCCCTGGATCATACTGCTGCCTTATACACACAATGCTCTGGCTCTCTGCCCCCCTGATCACACTGCTGCCTTATACACACAATGCTCTGACTCTCTGCCCTCCCATCTGGATCACATAGCTGCCTTATACACACAATTCTTCAGCTCTGTGCCCCCCTGATTACACTGCTGCCTTGTACACACAATGCCCTGGCTCTCTGCCCCCCCCACCCAATCACACTGCTGCCGTATACACGCAATGCTCCAGCTCTCTGCCCCCTCCCCTTGGTTCACACTGCTGTCTTATACACACAATGCGCTGCCCCCCCCCCCCCCCCATCACACTGCAGCATTATACACACAATGCTCCTGCTCTCTGCCTCCCTCCCCTGGATCACACTGCTGCCTTATACACACAATGCTCTGGCTCTTTGCCCCCCCCCCCCATCACACTGCTGCCTTGTACACACAATTCTCTGGCTCTCTGCCCCTCCCCCCGATCACACTGATGCATTATACACACGATGTTCCAGCTCTCTCCTTGCCTCCCCCTGGATCACACTGCTGCCTTATACACACAGTGCTCCTGCTTTTTGACCCCCCTCCCCCTGGAACACACTGTTTCCTTATACACTCAATGCTCTGGCTCGCTGCCCCCCATGCCCCTGATCACACTGCTGCTTTATACACACAATGCTCCGGGACTCTGCCCCCTCCCCCTGGAACACACTGCTGCCTTATACACACAATGCTTCAACTCTCTGCCCCCCCCCCCCCCATACTCTGCATCACATTACTGCCTTACACAGACTCATCATTGGATCTCACCTCCTTATTGAGCTCCATGTTCTCTCCCACATTCTGTGATCAGCGCTGCCATTGGAATTCCCCTCCTTTTTCACCTCCTGCTGTCTCTGCACTACTCCCGGCGCCTCTCTCTAAGTTCACAGGAGCCGGCACTTCAGAGGATGTCAGGTATCAATGCGCACTGACAGTATTGACTGTCAGCGCACATTTAGAACAAACCTGAAAACAACATTGGGTGGTATACATCCACCACAATGTTCATTTGCAGCAGGACACCTGGGGACCACTAAAACGTTCTTGTGGACCATCAGTGGGCCACCAACCACTGGTTGGCGACTGCTGCTCTAGTGATAACTAAAGATCTATATAAAGGAATCAGAACCTCCTTATTCCTGCTGGTGATCCTGGTGGGAAATGTGTACTCTTTACGGAACTATTAAAAGTTCCTGAATATGTCTTTATATCAGCCTCCTGGAATCCTCGACACAACATCCCTCTGTGAGGGAAACAATTCAAATTTTAGGCATCTCCTGCAAAAGGAACTTCATTTTTGGTTAGATACGCCTTAAGAGTTTATTACTCCAAAAGAGATACAGACACAGCAACTTTCCTCACTGGAACACTGAGAGTGCACCAGGCACTTATAATGAGCCTCCCATCAAGGAATCAGTTTGGGTAGGACATGGTGAAACAAACAGCTATTTCTTCAGAAAAAGGTGGATTCTGCTACAAAATTTGTAAAAATCACTACAAATTACAATGCTCACCCAGAGGGGATTGTTTTTTCTTTTACTAAACAAAGGTGGAGTGACACCGTAAAGTGCTTGTTATCCTAAAAAAAATGGATCCTGTTCTCGTAAAGCATAAATAACATTACTCCTCACTGTGCTCATTGGGACATCGCTGCAGAGATTTTTCTGTACCCTTCCCCAGATCTGTGCCTCCATACACTCCTGTCTCAGAGATCTACAGACAATTCCTTGGACTGCATGGCTTGGTTTGTGCTCTGACATGCACTGTTAACTGAGGGACCTTATATAGACAGGTGTGTGGCCTTTCCAAATCATGTCCAATCAACTGAACTTACCACAGGTGGACTCCAATCAAGTTGTCGAAACATCTCAGGCTGGGTTTACACTGGTATGACATGACAGTCATACCACTTTGGATCCGACTTTGCCCTGTGACTTGAAGTCCAACATCCATCTGAATTCAATGAACAGGGATCAGACTTTGATCCCCGACAAAACCAGGCACTGTAACTAGTATGAATCTTTAGGGGGAACTCCACACAAAATGTTTAAAAAAAGGCATGCGTTCCTCCTTCAAGAGCATAGCAGGCCCTTCGGTCTGGTATGGATTTTATGGGTTAAGCCCTACGCCGAAAAAATGGCATGGGGGTCCCTGCAAAATCCATACCAGACCCTTATCCGAGCGCCTCCCCTCCTGAACCCTACCAGGCCGCATGCCCTCAACATGGGAGGGTGGGTGATTTGGGGCGAGGAGACCCTGCGCCCCCTCACCCCAAAGCACCTTGTTCCCATGTTGATGAGGACAAGGGCCTCTTCCCGACAACCCTGGCCCTTGGTTGTTGGGGTCTGCAGGCAGGGGGTTTATCATAATCTGGGAGCCCCCTTTAACAAGGGGGCCCCAGATCCCAACTCCCCACCCTATGTGAATGAGTATGGGGTACATTATACCCTTACCCATTCACCTAAAAAAAAGTGTCAAAAATAAAACACAGTACACAGGTTTTTAAAGTAATTTATTAAGCAGCTCCGGCATCTCTTCTGACTTCTTCTCCGGTCTCGGGCTCTTTTGCCTCCGCCGCTGATGTTTTCTGCCTCTGCCGGTTTTTCTCCCCTCCCTGGCTCTTCTCCGCTCTCTCTCTCCGGTTCTTCTCCCTCTGTCCTCTGTCTTCTGCCGGGTCCCGTCCTGCTGTTTTAGCTCTCTTTTGCTTGCTCTTTTGCCCGGTTTTCTCCGCTATCTTCTCCCTCTGTTCTTCTTCCGATGTTGACTCGATGCTCTCTCCCGCTCTAATGCCGGATGCTTGATGTGCCACTACTTATATTGGCATGGCACGGGGTCCCCCCGGAGGCTCGCCCCTTATGACACCGCCACCCATCATGCCCTGGGTGGTGATGTCATAAGGGGCGAGGCCTCCGTATGACGTCACACGGTGACCCCGAGAGAGGGGAGAAGCATTCACTAGAGAGGCCGGAGCTGCTTAATAAATGACTTTGCACTGTGTTTTATTTTTGAAACTTTTGTTAAGGTGAAAGGGTAGGGGTACAATGTACCCCATATTCATTCACATAGGGTAGGGGGCCGGGATCTTGGGGCCCCCTTGTTAAAGAGGCCCCTCAGATTCCGATAAGCCCCCTTGCCCGCAGACCCCGACACAGCCAGGGTTGTTGGGAAGAGGCCTTTGTCCTCATCAGCATGGGGACAAGGCACTTTGGGGTGGTGGGGCTCTGGGCCCCTCCTGCCCCAAAGCACCCACTCCCCCATGTTGAGGGCATGCGGCCTGGTACGGTTCACAAGGGGGGGTACTTGCTTGTCCCCACTCCTTTTTTCTGACCTGCCGGGCTGCGTGCTCGGATTCTGTTTTCATTTTTAATAAATTTTCTATGATTTCAAACATACTTCTTTCACATTGTCGTTATGGGGTAATGTTTGTAGAATTTTGAGGAAAATAATTAATTGAATCCATTTTGGAATAAGGCTGTAACATAACAAAATGTGTAAAAAGTGAAGCGCTGTGAAATCTTTCCGAATGCATAAGTATATGTATGGCTGCTGCAATGCTTTTTATTTTTATTTTTTTACATGAAACTTGTTATATTACTATCCCTTGGTTTCTGCTGAAAATCATGTAAACATTTCATGGATCTTTGGCTGATGATCTCTATAATCCATATTGCATAGATAAACAAATCTTTTTGAAGCTTATCATTTTTGAGTATGGAGCACTTTTTTTATTTTTTTTTTACAAATCTCTTATCATACAGCACAGAAGGAGAAACCAAAATAAAAAAAAATTAAAAAGTCAAAACTAGCTGTCCTTAAAATAACATTTATTTTCAATTTTTCTTTGGAAGTAAGAGAAACTCCTCTTACTAAATATCATAGCGCCACGAAGACTCGTTTCTCATTAGGTCTCCTATGCTCTACATAGTAATTAGAAGTAACGTCTGCTATTTTCTTGTTGGGGAAACAGGTTAATGCAGAGTTATTTGCTTTGATGAATAAAACATTAATTAGCATGCACATTATCATTTGTTAAAGCTGCATGAAAATTCCAAAGCCTCTTAGTGAATGTGAGCCGTGGATTTGAGGGCTTTGTTGCAAATTTTGTTGTTGGTTCTGCTCATTTTGCTCAAGTGCTCGGGTTTGTGCCAGTAACTGAGAAGTCAGCTTTTTAATTCCATCCTTAAAGTGACCCTGTCCCCAAACTAAAAGGCCCAGGTGACGTTTCTGCTGAAACGGCAATTCTGGGTGTCATAGGTATGAGTATGGGGTGTGCCAGATGTGCCTACGCACACCGTAATCGCCCCGTGCACTAGCACGCCCAGTGTACAGAAGTGTGCGGGTCACACGGGTATGAGAGAAGGGGCCCTGTCACACACTACACACCTCGAGTAATCCATTGTAGTTAACTGCGGCACTAGATCCGCTGCATCATACCCCTTGCCGGCCAAGAGAGTGCAGTGCCAATCTGATCGGCAGTGCCCAGTACAGTGTGTACAAACAGGACGGAGGAGGCTGAATCTGCTTTGCCCCCCCCCCCGTCCTATCCCTGCTGAGTCTGCCCCACCCCACACTCCACCCCCTGACATGCAAAGGTGGCAGATTTATATGTGCAGGGCACAGCAGCTGTAGATCCTAGTTGCCTGAGCCAAGGGGAGACCAGCCTGGGGCCAGGACTGGGAGTAGCAGGCATATTGAACACCCCCCTCTCGAGTTCTCTCACCCCCCTCTCTTTCTCACCTCACTCTCTCTCTCTTCCTCCCTCTCTCTTTCTCATTCCCCCTTTCTCTCTCTCATCCCCCTCATTCCTTCTCACTTCCCCCTCTCTCTCATCCCTCAGTCACTCTCTCACCCCCTCCCTCCCCCTCTCTTACTCTCTCCCCCTCACTCTCTTCCTCTCTCTCACTCCCTCTCTCTCTCACACCCTCTCTTTCTCATCCCCTCTCTCTTTCTTTCTCATTCCCCACTCTCTCACCCCTCTCTCTCTCTCACCCCTCACGCTCTCTCTCACCCCTCACTCTCTGTCTCACCCTCTCTCTTTCTCACTCCCCCTTTCTCTCTCTCACCCCCCCTCATTCCTTCTCACTTCCTCCTCTCTCTCTCCCCCCTCATTCCTTCTCACTTCCCCCTCTCTCTCTCCCCCCTCTCTCTCACTCTCTCCCCCCTCTCTCTCTCACCCCTCACTCTCTCTCTCACCCCCCTCTCTCTCTCACTCTCTCCCCCCTCTCTCTCTCACTCCTCACTCTCTCTTTCACCCCCTCCCTCACTCTCTCACCCTCTCTCTTTCTCACTCCCCCTTTCTCTCTCTCACCCCCATTCCTTCTCACTTCCCCCTCTCTCTCTCCCCCCTCTCTCTCACTCTCTCCCCCCTCTCTCTCTCACCCCTCACTCTCTCTCTCACCCCCCCCTCTCTCTCACTCTCCCCCCCCTCTCTCTCTCACCCCTCACTCTCTCTTTCACCCCCTCCCTCACTCTCTCACCCTCTCTCTTTCTCACTCCCCTTTTCTCTCTCTCACCCCCCATTCCTTCCCCCTCTCTCTCATCTCTCAGTCACTCTCTCTCTCATATCTCAGTCACTCTCTCACCCCCCTCTCTCCCTCACCCTCCTTTCTCTCATCCTCTCTCTCTCATCCCTCCCCCCCCCCTTTCTATCACACCCCCTCGCCTCCTCTTCCTTCTCCCCCTCCTGTCTCTCTCTCTCACCCCCCATCCTGTCTCCCTCTCTCTCTACCAACTTCCAGACCAGGGAGAAGTGTCATAGAGAGCTGCCAGTTGAGTCTCCAGCCCCTGAGTCACTAATCCCTGACCCAGATTCCCAACCCAGGTCTGGCTCTCAGCCAAGCCAATTTACCTTCTCTAACAACTAACTATATACATCTAGCACACTAGCTAGAGGGTGCTACATAAGTTTTAAGTAAAAATTTCAAAGACATTGCACAGTGCTAGTCTTTTCTTACAATTGCTTCCGGTAGTGCATTGGACTCTTAGCCCTTGTACACACGGTCGGAGATTCCGACAACCAAATCCGTCGGATTTTGTCCGACGGATCTTGTCCAAAACTGTTGCATACACACAGTCGGACAAAGTTGTCAGAAAATCCAATCTTTCAGAACGTGATGATGTAATTTCTTTACGATGGGACTACGTTCAGTCTAGTAGCCAATAGCTTTGATGTAGGAATTTGATCTGAGCATGGGCGGCACTTTGTCCGATCGGAATTCTCTACACATGATCGGAGTATGTCCGATCGGAGCATTTTGTCGGAAAATATTTCCAGCAAGTTGGAAAATTTGGTCCGACGGATATTCCGACGGAAACAGTCCGATGCAGACCCCACACAGTCGGATTATCCGACAACACGGTCCGATAGGACACATTCCGACAGAATCTCCGACCGTGTGTACAAGGGCTTGGAAGAAAGTGTGCTGTAAGTAAAAGTAGTAGGAGATGTTCTAGATGTAAGAGATGAAAGGGTAGGGCTATGTCAGGGGTGACCCTATTACAGTGCTGTTCCTAGTTAGAAAGATGCCAAGGAGTGGCTTGATGTATCATTTCTATTGCCATATTCCATTATATCTTTTATAAGTTACTATTCCATTATATCTTTTATAAGTTACTATCTGGGAGGAATAAGTTATAGGGAAACATCCTGGAATATCCATCAATGGGGTGATTATCAAAAAGGCTGTGAGGGGGTGTCAGTTTACTGTACTGTCCTGAAGCCCTGTATTCCTTAATACATAACAAAACGCATTTTGTAAATGCAAGCAGTGTAAGTACCTAGATTTAACCTGGCATCGGCCTCTTGCAATGCTCTGTACAGCAAAGCTCAGACTATGGGATGGAGAAGCAGCACAAGGAGCCAATTACATAGGAGAAGAGAACAAAGTGACATGGAGATTGGCACATTAGTTTCCTGCTTGTACTTTACTGTACAGTCACAGGCCGCCAGGGCTGGACTGGGACAAAAATTTGGCCCTGGACTTCATCCAGACCAGCCTACTTTAATTCTGAAAACAAGCACAAAAACAGTATAAACAGTATATAAAACTATACGTAATTGTGCAAAAAAACATAAGTAGCATAACATAAGGAGTCCTCACTAACCTCTTTTATTATTTCACTTATTCTCCTCTGTATTTTTCTCATCTTTCTCACATCACTGCGTGAAGTTGAGGGCGAGCCGCGCAGCCATTACTTTGTCACTGAAACCGGCCCACTGAGCCATCGGCCCACCGAGAAACTCCCTGTAGTCCCAATGGCCAGAACATGCCTGCAGGCCGCAGGATAAACAAGACCT
The DNA here is from genome assembly GCF_037356315.1 of Lithobates pipiens. Classification (NCBI taxonomy): domain Eukaryota; kingdom Metazoa; phylum Chordata; class Amphibia; order Anura; family Ranidae; genus Lithobates; species Lithobates pipiens. Next base: position 23,702,947 of record NW_027507789.1, read on the forward strand.
GTAAGTGTTAAGCCGCGTACACACGGGCGGACTGTCTGGCCAACTTAGTCCGCCGAAACACATTTCAGCGGACAGTCCGCTCGTGTGTGGGCTTCAGCGGACTCTTTCAGCGTGCAGTCTGGCGGACTAAGTATTTCGGAATTTCCGTAATATTGTCCATCAGACTTTGGTTTCAGCGGACAATCCGCTCGTGAGTAGGCTAGTTCGACGGACTAAGAATGGCGCATGCTCAGAAAGGATTTACACGGCGAAAGGTTGCATTGCTGTGTATTGGACTTCCTATTTCTAGTCCCGTCGTACGTGCTGTACACGTCATCACGCAAACTTTCGGCGGACTGTTTTGTATCCGTGTGTGGTCAAGTCCGTTCATTCGAAAGTAGGACGGACTGTCCGTCGGATTGTCTGACGGACTAAGTTGGCCATACAGTCCGCCCGTGTGTACGCGGCTTTACTTAGCTGCAGTAGGGGAAAAAAACAAAGGTCATCTGCCCTGCCAGACTGGGCTGTGCGGCAGAACTGCGTAATGCCGCATACACAGGACCGGACTTTCCGGCAGACTAGGTCCGAAGGGATTGGTCCGTCGGACAATCCGATCGTGTATGGGTTAGTCCGACCGTTTTTTCGTTAAAAAAAATCAGACGGAACTAGAAATAGAACATGCTTCAAATCTGTCCGAAGGAACTCAATTCCTATCGGGAAAACCGTTCGTCTGTGTGCTGGTCCGACGGACCAAATACGACGCAAGGGCAGCTATTGGCTACTGGCTATTGAACTTCCTTTTTTAGTCCCGTCTTACGTCATCACATGCAAAACTAACGGACTTTTGAACGGACTTAGTCCGGTCGTGTGTGGCCAAGTCCGTTTGTTCAGAAAGTCCGCCGGAGCTCCACCGAAAGTCTGTCGGGAAGACCGTCGGACCTAGTCTGCCGGAAAGTCCAGTCGTGTGTACGCTGCATTAAAGTGGTTGTAAACCCTTACAAACCACTTTGACCTACAGGTAAGCCTAGACAGTTTAGGAGAGATTTACCCGAAGATAGCCACCGCTGTTTACGGCGCATGCCCTGTAGACAGCAGCTCTCAGGCGCACTGGGCAGGCCGCAGATCGCAGCGATATGCCGCGAGTGTCGGCTCCCATGCGCATGCGCGGGAGTGACGTCATCGCGGCTCCGGCGAATCACAGCACCAGAGCAGCGAGACCCACCAAGAAGATGGACGCTCGGAACTACAGGGGACAGCGGTGACTTCGCTGGCTCCTGTGTCAGGTAAGTGACACATAATGGACTACTATGCGATGCATAGTAGTCCATTATGCTTTACCTTTTCAGAGAATCAAAGAGGAAGTAAACCCATCAGGGTTTACTTCCTCTTTAATGTCATTACTGGTAATACCAAAATGTAAATCCTTTAGCAGGTATAACAGCTTCCATAGTATACTGTATGTATTCCAACTGCAAATTTAGCTGCTTACTTGGGGCTCAATTTTTAAGTTTTGCTGTTGGCAAAAAAGACAGAACGCTTCATCGATTGGTGCATTGAGCCTTAATTATGTATGTCTGCTACTTCCCTTCACCTGCCATGCCTAGTTGTTAGCCTCCAATCCTTCCACTTTAACATTTCCGTTGGGGCTCATTTTCTTTTGACCGGCATTCTTGAACCTTGGGGCCAAACGTTCAGGTTGTCATGAAGAACCCTCGTGAAATATTTATCTTCTTCTCTGCCAGTGCGATTCCTAAACCCTGCTGTAGCCAGGCAATATTCTGTAAGTGAAGGGAACTAAATAAAACAGTTATTGTAAATTATTATATGAAACTGGGAATAACACTATACTGTATTTCTGATGCTGCCCAGAGGCACTTCCAGTCTAAGGCTGGAGATATCAAAGCTGAGTCTGAAGTCCTACCCTACAGCAATCTTGAAGCTCATCATGGGCATCTATAGATCAATATCACTAAATCAATCATTTTCTCCTGGTCATCTGGTAATGATGGATTCTGATCTTTTCACATGAAAGTGTATATACACAGATGATGATGGAGAGGAGGATGGAGAGGAGGATGTGGGCTTTGAATGATACGTTGAAAAGCTGAGATCTGTGTAGTTTGCTGACACTCACAGTAATTTATCGCTTTTCCTTACAGTAGAATACATCCAAAAAAAAATATTCTCGGGTAGTCATTTTGGCAACTGAATTTTTCTATGCAATTTTTTAACATTTCTGGATTGAGGAAGCAAAGATTCTAACTTCTTTAGGGTCCTTTCACACGGGGCAGATCAGTGATGATCCGCCCCGTGGATATCCGCTTGCTCAGCGAGCAAGAAGATGACAGGTCCGTCTCTGCATACTGCGCAGGGACGGACCTGTCACAGCGCCACTCTCCCCTATGGGAGATCGGGTGACAACGGACCGCAGTGTCCGTCGTCACCCGATCCGATCCGATGACGGATGGAACAATAGCTTTTTCCTCCGTCACACTTTTTCGGATCGGAGCGGGTCGGATGTCAGCGGACATGTCACCGCTGACATCCGACGCTCCATAGAGCTCTATGGAGCATCCGTTCAGGTCCGCCTCAAAAACTGACAGGCGGGCCTGAACGGAACGGTAGTGTGAAAGGGGCCTAAGGGTTTATATTGTTGCTAGTTGAGGAGAATTTCCCACATGTCCTGTCCTGGTGAATACTACATAGCTTTCCTAAGAAGAGATGAAAATGAAGCACTGGATATACACTATATTACCAAAAGTATTGGGGTGCATGCCTGCCTTTACACGCACATGAACTTTAATGGCATCCCAGTCTTAGTCCGTAGGGTTCAATATTGAGTTGGCCCGCCCTTTACAGCTATAACATCTTCAACTCTTCTGGGAAGGCCGTCCACAAGGTTTAGGAGTGTGTCTATGGGAATCTTTAACCATTCTTCCAGAAGTGCATTTGTGAGGTCAGGCACTGAGGTTAGACGGGAAAACCTGGCTCACAGTCTCTGCTCTAATTCATCCCAAAGGTGTTCTATTGGGTTGAGATCAGCACTGCAGGCCAGTCAAGTTCCTCCACCCCATACTCACTTAGCCATGTCTTTATGGACCTTACTTTGTGCACTGGTCAGAATCATTTGGTGGAGGAGGGATTATGATGTGGGGTTGTTTTTCAGGGGTTGGGCTTGACCCCTTAGTTCCAGTGAAGGAAACTCTAATCTATTAAGGCGTCAGCACACCAAGACATTTTGGACAATTTCATGCTCCTAACTTTGCGACCTGCACAGAGTCTTGACCTCAATCCAATAGAACACCTTTTGGGATGAATTAAAGTAGAGACTGCTAACCAGGCCTTCTGGTCCACATCGGTGCCTGACCTCACAAATGCGCTTCTGGAAGAATGGTCAAAATTCCTAAACCTTGTGGACGGCCTTCCCAGAACAGTTGAAACTGTTATAGCTGCAAAAGGGTGGGCCAACTCAATACTGAATCCTACAGACTAAGACTGGGGTGTCCTTAAAGTTCATGTGCGTGTAAAAGGCAGGCGTCCCAATACTTTCTGTAACATAATGTAGATCCCAATATGTAACAAAAGTAGACCTTTAACAGCCAAATGGTGTGTGCTTGGCAGCTCTCAAAATAAACAGCATCCCCTCTCAATAGACAGAGGTCACCTAATTTGAGAAATGCATTTCAACCAAAGAGGCACCAAACAACAGCTCTGGTGAGTGCTGAGCACCTAAAACATATTGGCTACCTGATGTTTGGACGCTTACAGCTCTAAAAACTTTGTTTGTCCTCTTTGGTTAAAATGCATATGAACCATATAACAGTGTGCCACTGGAACAAGAAGTAAGAGGAAATTTCTCTAGTGGAATTTAAGACAGTAATAGGTGGCTGACAGAGACTCCAACCGTACCGTAAATCTATGCAAATTGAAAATGAAATTGCCTGCACTAAGGTCGTCCCATCTTTGCTAGGAGAGAGGAAGAGCCCCTTCTCTAAGTCATTCAGCTGCTCAGTTTTCTAGAGCAATGGAAAGCTTATGCTCTATTTTTTTTATAGCTGCAGGAGGTACTTAGGAAATACACATATTTATGAATGAATATGTATTTTCTTTTAGCATATCATGTATGAAGAATATATACTGTGTATAAGAAGCAAATAGATTATGTGTAAGATGGTGTGAACGCCAAGGCACTACATACTGTAAGTGCACTGCTGATAGGGGCTCAATATCAAACAACCTAAGGCCATGGAAAGAAGGCTTATGTGAGGTAGCATCAAAGGGGGCTCAAATTTTTTTACAAGTGGCCATCCGTTGTGTACAACTCTCTCATGTCAAGAGAATATATGTGAACCAGCAATGATGGCCATTAAAAGGGCCCAAATGCTTTAGAAGAGGCCCTTTGTGGTCTAAGCTGCCCCGAAGCACAAGCAACAAAATGTCCATCAGTAAGGGCCTAGACTTTTTAGAATGGGGCCTTCTGTTGTCTGCAACTACCCCATGGAAAGTAGCTGTATATGATGAACCAAGTTGTTGATTAATACAGGGCCTAAACTCCATAGAAGGGAACTCCGGTAGTCTGCATCCTCCCCATGGAAACAGAGTATATGTGAAGCAACAAGATGTACATCAGTAAGGGCCTAGATTCTTTATAAGGAGCCCCCTGTTGTCTTCAGCTGCCCTATAGAAAGAGGGTGAATGTGGTGCAACAAATTGTCCAACAATGGGACCTTGACTTTTTAGAATGGGACTTCTGTTTATTTGCATCTTCCCAATGGAAAGTGCGTGTTTGTGGTGCAACAAGATGTCAATCAGTAGGGGCCTGAACTTTATAGAAAGGCAGGCATGTACTGGCCATCGGGACTACAAGGAGTTTCCCGGTGGGCCGATGGCTCAGTGGGCCGGTCAGGTGCAGTCCTGGAGCCGCTCCTCTCTGACAGTGAGTGATCGCGATTTCACTCCTGTTAGGAAGACCAGCTGCCATCACTTGCTGGAGAGAGCATTAGGCTTTCTGCTCCCTCCAGCCTACAGGGGGAGATAGACAGCTGGCAGACGTTCCATCCTCTCTCCCCTTATCACTTGTCACTTATCACATAGCTGGACACAGGAACGAGAAGCTGCCTTCAAAACTGTGAGTACATGTGGGAGGGGGAGGAGAGGGAAGACAATCTGATGTAAGGGGAAGTGCTGATGGAGACACTCAAAATTAAAGTGGGCCGGTCATGATGAAGTCCAGGGCCAAATTTTTGTCCCAGTCCAGCCTTGTAGAAAGGGTATTCAATGGTCTGGATCTGCCTCATGGGAAGAGGGTATATGAAGAGCAAGAAGATGCCCATCAGTAAGGGTTCATTTGGTTGGTTGCAGGCTGGCTGACAAGTTGAGCTGGAAATTTTCTACGGTTTTGTTTTACATATGTTGCCTTGCCACAAAGGCCAGTTATAGGTGGGGACAGTGACCATTTGTTTGTACTGTTGGAATACTGGCGAGGGGACGCACTGGACACCTTTGCTGCCATTGTGCTCTATGCTGACTCTGTGCCTTTAAGGTGGGGTGGGCTCCTTCCAGGCTCACCTGCCCTCTGCCTATCCGTTATAATACATGTGCTTCTACTATGGAGGCTCTCAACAATGTATGGAGTTAGGACTGCGGATACCAATGGGGTGCCTTGTCACTGCCCCTGCAGTTTACGCATGTATTTGAAGATGTGTGCAAACTAAACTCCTGTTTTTAACGCAAACTGTTAGACAGGTTAATTCGGTTGGTTTCAGGCTGGCTGGCAAGATGAGCTGGGAACTTTCTTTGGTTTTGTTTTGCATGCCTTGCCCTTCCATGTGCTCCTTGCCACTAAGAACAGTTACAGGTGGAGACAGTGGCCATTTGCTTGTACTGGTGCAACCAAATGTCCATCGACAGGGGCCTAGACTTTTTAGAAGGGTCCTTCGAGAGTCTGCAGCTGCCCCATGGAATGATGGTATACATGGCGCAGCAAGATGTCCATCAATAAGGGCCCTGTGCAGTTTCCCCATGTCATCCTTGATAACATAATTATGGTTGAAACAGCGTAGAAACTTTTAGCATGCTCCTGATAAGCACTGCAGCAGAAGTGGTTAAAGTGCAGCAGAAGACCGATCCATATTACACAAGGTTTGCTCTGCAGCAATGCCAAAGACTAAGAACAAAATAATTGAGCCCCTAGATGAAATTGCAAACAAGGTTTGTATTTCTCTAATCCCCACAATCTACAGAGGATTTTCCCAGACTGACAGCTAGAGTCGGCACCAATTTAATGAAACACTTGTTAAGATGCCAGTGGCTAGATCAGGCTGGAGGAAGAGGGGAAAAAAAAGCAAATGAAAGTTTAACTGGTCATGAAGGTTAAGGCAAAATACATAACGAACTATACACTTAATCTCGTCAAGCTTGTTCAGAGAAAGAAATACATTTACTTCAATGGAATAGTAAGAACAGGAAGGGATCTGAGCTGAAACAACGAATGTTTTGGATACTTTTGGTGTTGTATTTAAAGAGAAACTATTGCGTTTCGATGGTAAGTGTGTTGAGGTATTACTCAAACATTTGCATGAAGGGAAATTCATACATAAGTCCCAATTTTACTAGCTTGCCGTTTCCTATTTTGCTTATTTTAGAAGAATAAGAATTTCTAATCCTCCCTCTGATGGTTTTCTGTATATTAGGTGTGGTGGAAGACATTTTGGACAAAGTGCCATTCATGTGTAAATTTAGTTTTGCCTCAGAACGGTAATGGGGTTCTGAGGGTTAATTATGTAGGTTAACTTTGACATCAGTTTGGCTGGGCTGTGTTAGCCCTTGTACACACAGTCGGAAATTCCGACGGAATGTGTCCTATCGGACCGTTTTGTCGGATATTCCGACTGTGTGTGGTCTGCATCGGACTGTTTCCGTCGGAATATCCGACGGACCAAGTTTTCCAACTTGCCGGTAAAATTTTCTGACAAAATGCTCCGATCGGACATACTCCGATCATGTGTAGCCTACTCCGACGGACAAAGTGCCACGCATGCTTAGATCAAATTCCTAGACCAAAGCTATTGACTACTAGCCTGAACGTAGTCCAGTCATAACGAAATAACGTCATCACGTTATGTACAATCGGATTTTCCGACAATTTAGTCCGACCATGTGTATGCAACATCACTTCCGGACCTCTTCCGGAATTAATCAGTCGGAATTACTCCAACGGATTTGGTTGTCGGAATCTCCGACCGTTTGTACAAGGGCATAGAGTTCTGCCTGGTCATTTGTACGGTGAGGTGCACATGACAGGCCAGAACCAGGCCTGGTTGGACATTTGGGTATCAGCTTCCTCTGAGACAATCAGTGGGCGTGCGGGGCCCCGCTGAGAAGTCGGGGGAGGGGTACTTAAGATGTTGAGGTCATGTGTTACGGGTGGTTCGTTCGTGGGGCCCTAGCGGTCTGTTCCTGTTTCTAGACTGGGGTAGCCAGACGAGGGGTCCCAGTCAAGGGAGCGTTCATCGCTCCGCAAAACATGCTTCGGTTGGTTAACCCCAATAGACTAGCCTGGTCTGGGGTAGGGATCCGTCTGTTCTCGAGTCTCGGAACCGGCTGGTCCGAGGTGCAGTAACTGAGGGAGGATTCAAGGCGTCCGGATGTGCTCTCGGCTTGGAGGGGCACCGCAGCCCGTGAAAGTGACCAGGGGAGGACTCTTCGGAGGGGGGGCCAAGAAGCTGGCATCATGAGAAGTGCCTGGTTGCTGAGTTGTGAAGGACACTGACGAATTCACGCTTTTTCCAGTACTACCAAGGAGACAGAGAACATTCCAGGTACTGAGGATAAAGGTTCCTGTTCACTTTCAGTTACAACTTGTTCAAGGTCAGAGATTTTACAAGTTCGGAGTCAAAGCGCTGATTGCCATAATCTCTGGCTAGAGATTTGTTCAGCCTTGAAGTGCCCACCTGCGAGTGGCTACTCTCTGGGTGGTACTAGAGACTTTGTTATATCTGCAGTTCAAGGTGCCTGAGTGTCTTCACCCTTGCCCTCTGTTCCCATACGAGACTGTGTTGTTGGATGTTACCCCTGCAAATAAAAACCTTTCAAAAGGACTTTATTGGTGTCAGCGTCAAGTTGTTAGGTACCAACCCTGGGAACCCCTAGACGTGGAAGAACAAGCAAAGCGGAGGTAAACGGTAAGCCCAAAAAGTTAAGGCTGCCCTGCAGAAGGTTATGGCCACTACATAGGAAATAGGCTCAATGTACGGCCCTGCAACACAAGGCACACACCCTTGGTGTCCTGCTCAGTATTCCAAGGTCGGCAATGTCTGGCGGCTATACAGGTTGCTTCTGAACATCTGAATGTCCTGGATGGAGCAGCCGCCCGATGGTGCCTGTCTAGTTCTAATGCTGTTCCTAATCACCAGAGCCAGTGATAGTGGTGGGGAACCAGTGGAGCCTCTACCCTTAGTAAGTGGCCTAACGCATAACCCATGTAGTCTCATTCTAAGACTAATTGAATATTTTTCTTAACCCTAACCTAACCCCCAGTGTAAGAGGGTTCCCTTCTTAACACTGACCACCAAAGTTATGGGAAATCTGCCTTCCACTGACTACCAATGTAAAGGGCATTCATCCTCACAGTGACCACCATATAAGGGTACTTTTGTCACACTGACCATCCATGTAATCTCACACTTCTTCCTCTAACTACCAATGTAGAGGATGATTAAAAAAAAAAAGTAGGGTGGCAGCTTCCAGGCAGGCTGGTGTTTTTTTTTTGTAGAGGGCAACTGTGTCAGAGTATAAAGTGTATTGCTACTCCCACTAAATGCCAGTGTATCGGGAAATTCTTCCTAAAACTGACCATCAGTATATTCTTACTCCAATTGCCCATAATATAGGAAGACAATCTTCTGCCCACCACTGACCACAATATAAGGGGGTAAATTTGTTTCCACTGACCACCAATGTGAGAAGACATTCTTCTTCTTACAGACCACTAATAGAGTGGGCGTATTTCCTCCCACTGACCACCAATGAAGGGGGACATTCTTCTTTCTACTGATCACCAATGTAAGGAGGCATTTTTTATCCACTAACCCCCAATTTAAAGTGGTTGTAAACCCTTACAAACCACTTTGACCTACAGGTAAGCCTAGATTAAGGCTTACCTGTAGGTCCAAGCAATATCTCCTAAACCTATATGGTTTAGGAGATATTTCCCCGAAAACGGGCACCGCTGTCTATGGCGCATGCGCCGTAGACAGCGGCGCACAGGCGCACTGAGCGCGGCATTTCCAAAAATGGAGCTGCCGCGCGTGTCGGCTCCCGTGCGCATGCGCGGGAGTGACGTCATTGCGGCTTCGCCGAATGACAGCGGCGGAGCTGCGAGACGCCACCAGCAACATGGATGCGGCGGACTACAGGGGACAGCGGCGACTTCGCTGGCTCCTGTGTCAGGTAAGTGACACATAATGGGCTACTATGCGATACATAGTAGTCAATTATGCTTTGCCTTTGCAGGGAATGAAAGAGGAAGTAAACCCATCAGGGTTTACTTCCTCTTTAAAGCGGGAGTCCACCGGGACTCCGCGTTTTTTTTTTTTTTTTAAAACCAGCAGCTACAAATACTGCAGCTGCTGACTTTTAAAATAGTGACACTTACCTGTCCAGCGCGCCCGCGATGTCGGCACCCGAAGCCGATCTCTAGATCGTCTGTAAGGTGCTGCCGCCGCCATCTTGGGTATGGGAATCAGGAAATGGAGCCTTTCGGCTTCATTTCCCGGTTCCCTACTGCGCATGCGCGAATCGCGCTGCGCAATAAGGACGGTCCCCGCTGCCTCTGGGATCTGTGTGTTTCCCAGCAGGCAGCGGGGCACTTGCGGAAAGGGGCGGGCACTTGCGGAAAGGGGCGTAATCTACGCCCCTTTCCGCAGAGAGCTATCCCGGAGGTGGGTGCAGAATACCTGTACTGTACAGGTATCTGCACCCCCCTCCCCCCTGAAAGGTGCCAATTGTGGCGCCGGAGGGGGGAGGGTTCCGATGAGCGGAGGTCCACTTTAGGGTGGACCTCCGCTTTAAGGGGTCATTCTTCCTTCCACAGACAGCCAATGAAAGGAACATTCTTTTTCCCACTAACCAACAATGTAAAGGGGTATTCTTCCAACGGACAACTAGTTTAGAGGGAGCATTCTTCCATCCACTGAACACCGATATAAGAGGGCATTCTTCCATTTGCTGCCAACCCACCAGTTTAAGGGGGCAGTCTTCCGCTCACTGGCCACCAATGTAAGGGGGCATTTCTCCTTCGGTCTTAAAAAACATACTGGTTAGGGCTTTAATTACTGGCTGGATCCCAACTCATCCTAATCAAGTGTGGTTCCTGTGGTCATAATGGTTATATACAAAAGAAAGGGGAATGAAAACCCAAAGTCAACAACAGCGTGGGTTAAACAGAAACACCTACCAATATAAGGGGACATTCTTCCTCTCACTGACCACTAATGGATGGGGGGCATTCCTCCCAATGTAAATGAGCATTCTTTGTCCTATTGATTACCAAGGGCGAATTCTTCTTTTCACTAATAACCAATGTAAGGGGAACACTCCTCCTCCCTTTAACCACCAATGTAAGGTGGCATTATCCTTCTGTGTTCTGACTCAACTACAAGACCATAAACGTTATCTCCAGAGACATATAGAGACCTATAGGGCTTATATGACCTGGTTTTGCTTTAATCCAGACAGTTTAACTCACACGTTGAGGATGTCAGACGAGAAAGGCTTTTTGAATGTTCTGTTTAATGGAGGATAGTCATAGTTAGAACAACTTTAATGTTGTTAGCCACATGGAAAGATGACAGGATACAGTGGAATGACTACAGAGAGAGGAAGGGGGGAGGAGTATAGACAAGTACGGCGAGAGAAAGAGCTCAGCTTAGACAGAAGAGCACAGCTTAAAGACACAGAACAATGATAAACCAAGTTACGGACACAGAGAAATTACAATAAATCACATAATGTAATACAACATTCCCATTGACCGCCATGTAAGGGGGCATTCTTCTTCACACTGAATACCAATATAAGAGGGCATTCTTTCTTCCACTGACTACCCACATAGAAGGTATTCTTCTTTCCACTTAACTCAATGTGAGGGCAGGGCTCAGAACGGAGGTCCTGTTCTTTTTTTGACAACAGGAACTCAATTCCCATTAGCAGCCGCGTCCTGCATATGCCTCAGTAGCTGGTTGCTAGGCTGAGCAGCGCCTCCGAGAGATAGCAGCCAGCCACAGACACCACACCAGACAGAGCCACTCTTACTGCTGGTAAGGATTAAGCCTGTGCCCACTGCCCAGTCAGTGCCAGACAGTCCCGGGGCCACCGCCAACTACTCCCGCAGCCGCTGTAGCACATTGCCAGTATTGCAACCCAACTCTGAGCTGCCAGACTTATCCAGTTCAACTTCTCCTCTCCTGAGCTGAGCCTCCGAGTCCTCTCACCCGTGAGGTCCACTGCGAGTTTGCCGCCCGCCAGAGTCATTGACAAACTTCCAGGTTTGTGTGTTACACACACTTTGTTAGTTACAGTGAGCATGCACCCCCTCCATTCTGCTGCTGTGTCCCCTACTCCCCCTCCGTTCTGCTGCTGTCCCCCACTCCCCCTCCGTTCTGCTGCTGTGTCCCCCACTCCCCCTCCATTCTGCTGCTGTCCCCCACTCCCCCTCCGTTCTGCTGCTGTGTCCCCCACTCCCCCTCCATTCTGCTGCTGTGTCCCCCACTCCCCCTCCGTTCTGCTGCTGTCTCCCTCCAGTTTTCCTCCATGTCCCCCTCCGTTCTTGTGGTGATTATTCTGTTAGTTTGACAAGTTAACTTATTTTGTTTTTGTAAACTGGTACAATAAATGTTGCACTGTATTTTCTGTGAAATATATATGCATATGAGCGTATCTTTTTTTTGGTGGGGGAGTTGATCTTGGGTGGGAGTTCCCACACTTTTTTCCCCAGGACTTGACCCCTGTGTGAGGGGGAATTCTTCTTTCCACTGGCCACCAAGCTAAGGAGGCATTCTTCCCCCACTGACCACCATTATAAGGGGGCATTCTTCCCCCACTGACCACCATTATAAGGGGGCATTCTTCCCCCACTGACCACCATTATAAGGAGGCATTCTTCCCCCACTGACCACCATTATAAGGAGGCATTCTTCCCCCAATGACCACCATTATAAGGGGGCATTCTTCCCCCACTGACCACCATTATAAGGAGGCATTCTTCCCCCACTGACCACCATTATAAGGAGGCATTCTTTCCCCACTGACCAACATTATAAGGAGGCATTCTTCCCCCACTGACCACCATTATAGGGGAGCATTCTTCCCCCACTGACCACCATTATAAGGAGGTATTCTTCCCCCACTGACCACCATTATAAGGAGGCATTCTTCCCCCACTGACCACCATTATAAGGGGGCATTCTTCCACCACTGACCACCATTATAAGGGGGCATTCTTCCCCCACTGACCACCATTATAAGGGGGCATTCTTCCCCCACTGACCACCATTATAAGGAGGCATTCTTCCCCCACTGACCACCATTATAAGGGGGCATTCTTCCCCCACTGACCACCATTATAAGGAGGCATTCTTCCCCCACTGACCACCATTATAAGGGGGCATTCTTCCCCCACTGACCACCATTATAAGGGGGCATTCTTCCCCCACTGACCACCATTATAAGGGGGCATTCTTCCCCCACTGACCACCATTATAAGGGGGCATTCTTCCCCCACTGACCACCATTATAAGGGGGCATTCTTCCCCCACTGACCACCATTATAAGGAGGCATTCTTCCCCCACTGACCACCATTATAAGGAGGCATTCTTCCCCCACTGACCACCATTATAAGGAGGCATTCTTCCCCCACTGACCACCATTATAAGGGGGCATTCTTCCCCCACTGACCACCATTATAAGGGGGCATTCTTCCCCCACTGACCACCATTATAAGGGGGCATTCTTCCCCCACTGACCAGCATTATAAGGGGGCATTCTTCCCCCACTGACCACCATTATAAGGGGGCATTCTTCCCACACTGACCATCATTATAAGGAGGCATTCTTCCCCCACTGACCACCATTATAAGGGGGCATTCTTCCCCCACTGACCACCATTATAAGGGGGCATTCTTCCCCCACTGACCACCATTATAAGGGGGCATTCTTCCCCCACTGACCACCATTATAAGGGGGCATTCTTCCTTCCACTGGACATCAGTGTAAAGGGGAAATATTCTAACAAATGATTATCAATGTAAGGGGGCAGTCTTCTTCCTGCTGACCACCAATGTAAGGGGTATTCTTCCTTCTACTATATACTAATGTAAGGGGGGATTTTAAAAATATGGAAGGGGGGATTACAGGAAGGCTGGTGGTGTTTTTTGTTTGTTTTTTGTATTTTTTTGTTTTTTTCTTTTTGTTTTATTTTATAGGAGATTTCAGCTTCATCAGAATCTACCATCACGTTCTCTATTATTGTGTCTTGAATTTCTTTCTCTTTTCTTTTTTGCATTGCTGCTACTCGGAAGAAAATAATTTGAAGATCTGTTGTAGTTGAAGTTTCGGACTACTTTGTGATTACTAACAAGAGAGGTGACAAAGGGAGCTCTTCCTGTTGTGCAATTATTTAGGAGAAAACCGGATTGATTAGTAAGTAGTGATGGACGAACTTCCGACGGGACGTTTCGCGAACGCGAAATGCGAACGGACCCAAACGTTCGCGAAACCGAACGTTCGCCGCGGGCCCCATTGACTTCAATGGGAGGCGAACTTTGCAAACCTTCATGTCGAATTTGCGGCCACGTGGTAATTATTAGGGGGTAAAACGTAGTCCCACCATCTGGACAATGACATAATACATGTATGAGGTGAATTTGGGATCGATAACTACAAGCATTTTTATTTTATTTGGGAAATTGTTCTAACAATTCAGGACTATGGAGCTAATGAAGGCAATGGAGGAGAGGGAAGGTCAGGGACCAGGGTAGGCAAAGAAGAGGGTGCAGGAGATGATCACCAGCAGCGTGACATACCGGAATGACACATGCACCGTGATAGAGGCATCTGACAGCAGCACCGTAATACAGAGCACTGACAGCAGCACCGTGACATACAGCGCTGACAGCAGCACCGTGACATACAGCGCTGACAGCAGCACCGTGACATACAGCGCTGACAGCAGCACCGTGACATACAGCGCTGACAGCAGCACCGTGACATACAGCGCTGACAGCAGCACCGTGACATACAGCGCTGACAGCAGCACCGTGACATACAGCGCTGACAGCAGCACCGTGACATACAGCGCTGACAGCAGCACCGTGACATACAGCGCTGACAGCAGCACCGTGACATACAGCGCTGACAGCAGCACCGTGACATACAGCGCTGACAGCAGCACCGTGACATACAGCGCTGACAGCAGCACCGTGACATACAGCACTGACAGCAGCACCGTAAGCAGCCCCAGGAGGAAGTCAGCACAGCACAGGGATGGTGTGATCCCCTCATAATAAGAACCCCCAGGAGGAAGTCAGCACAGCACAGGGATAGTGTGATCCCTTCATAATAAGAACCCCCAGGAGGAAGTCAGCACAGCACAGGGATATCATAAGCAGCCCCAGTAGAAATATGACACCGCTCAACCTCTTCAAAGAGGAGGGTAGGGGCATATAGTACGGTGTGCTTTTTTGGGTCAAGGAAGTGAGCCAAATGAATTAAGAAGGTCTGTGTGCTTGATTAAAAAAATAGTTTATAGACATATACATGGTCTACTGGTCACATGTGTTGAATTCCTCCGAGATCCATGCCTCATTCATTTTTAGAAATGTGAGGTAGTTAACACTGTGGTGAGCTAGGCGAGTACGCTTATCGGTCACAATCCCCCCTGCTGCGCTGAACGTCCTTTCGGACAGGACACTGGATGAGGGGCAAGCCAACAGTTCGATTGCAAATTGGGCAAGCTCTGGCCAGAGGTCAAGCCTGCCCACCCAGTAGTCTAGGGGTTCATCACTCCTCAGAGCGTCCACATCGGCCGTTAACCCAATGTAGTCGGACACCTGACGGTCTAGGCGTTCCCTGATGCTGGATCCGGATGACACCTGTCGATGGGTCGGCTGAAAGAATGACCTCATATCCGAAGTCACCAACACATCTTCAAACCGGCCTCTTCTTGCAGGCGCTGTTGGATTGGTACCCGCAAATCCTTCTCTGGGAGTGGGAATTGCTCCTCTGCCAGCGCACGCAAAAGCAGAATGCAGCATTTCTCGAAGCAAGGCCTGGAAGTGCTGCATTCTGACAGCCCTCTGCGACGGCGGTAACATTTCCGCCATTTTGTGTTTGTACCGGGGGTCTAAGTACGTTGCCACCCAGTACTGGTCCTTGACCCTCATGCTTTTTATACGGGGGTCCCTATTAAAACACTGGAGCATGAAGGCCCCCATTTGCACTAAAGTGGAAGCGGTGTGGTGGCCTGGCTCCTGCTCATCATCCAGGATAATGTCGTCCTCTTCATTCTCCTCTCCCCATCCTCGCACAACAGGGATCCCAGAAAGGTTTAAAGCATGCTCTTCTTGCTCCTGCTCATCCGCCCCGGCACCATCCTCCTCTGACTCCTCATCAGACTCCTGTTGTTGACTTGTCTCAGATAGAGTAGCCCCCCCCTGGGAATTCATCCAGCATTGCGACTTCCTCATCTTCCCGCTCCTGCTCCTCCACAGCCTGATCAATGACACGACGCAATGCACGCTCCAGAAAGAAGGCATAAGGTACCATGTCACTGATGGCGCCATGGCTGCGACTGACCAGTTTGGTGATCTCCTCAAATGGCCGCAGAAGTCTGCATGTGTCGCGCATGAGCAGCCACTGGCGCGGTGGAAAAAAAACCCAGCTCCCCAGAACCGTTTCTTTCGCAGAGTTCATACAGGTAGACGTTAACTGCACGTTTCTGCTGGAGCAGCCTATCAAGCATATAGAAGGTTGAGTTCCATCGCGTCGGGCAATCGCAAATAAGACGTCTGACCGGCAGATGGTGTCGCCGCTGAATGTCAGCAAGGCGAGCCATGGCCGTGTAAGATCTTCTGAAATGGGCCGAGATTTTCCTTGCCTGCCGCAAGATGTCCTGGACCCCAGGGTATTTGACAAGGAATCGCTGCACGACCAAGTTTAAGACGTGTGCCATGCACGGCACGTGCGTGATTTTGCCCTGTTTCAATGCGCTAAGCAGATTGGCACCGTTGTCACACACCACTTTACCAACTGTCAAATTGAGCGGTGTTAGCCACTCATCTGCCTGTGAACGCAAAGCTGAAAGGAGTGCCGGGCCAGTGTGGCTCTTTGCTTCCAGGCACAACAGACGCAGCACGGCATGGCAACGTCTCACCTGGCATGTGGAATAGGTTCTGGGGAGCTTGGGCGGTGCAGTGGAAGAGACGCTAGCAGCGGAAAAGGAGGAGGCAGCTGAGGAGGAGAGGGAGGAGGATGGAGTAGGAGGAGGAGAAGAAGAGTCAGGCCTGCATGCAATCCGTGGCGGTAAAACCAAATCTACACGGGTGCCACGGGTTACATGCTTGACGGCCGTCAGAAGGTTCACCCAGTGGGCAGTAAAACTGATATACCTTCCCTGCCCGTGTTTGCTAGACCACGTGTCTGTGGTCAGATGTATCTTGGCACCGACACTGTGTGCCAGAGATACATTCACTTGCCGCTGAACATGGCCATATAGCTCTGGGATGCCCTTCTCTGAGAAATACTTCCTTCCTGGGACCTTCCATTGTGGTGTTCCAATGGCCACAAATTTGCGAAAGGCCTCCGAGTCCACCAGTTTATATGGCAGTAGTTGGCGGGCTATGAGTTCTGACAAGCCAGCCGCCAACCGTTGGGCAAGAGGGTTATCCGGCGTCATCATTTTTTTACGCTCAAACATTAGGCCCACGGAAGCCTGCCTTTTTGCAGAAAAATGTGAGCTTGGCGTGATGGAAGGTGGAGTGGAGGACAATTGTGAGGAGAGAGGAGAAGGAGAAGTAGAAGACGAGGCTGGACGGTGAGAGCCTGCAGTGTGGCTTTGTGTGTTCCGTTGCTCCCACTGGGCTCGGTGATGGCTGCTCATGTGCCTTCTTAAGGCGGTCGTCCCTAGGTGAGTATTGGGCTTACCGCGACTAACGCGTTGACTGCAAAGATTGCAGATGGCAACGCTATTGTCAGCAGCGGACACGTTAAAAAAAGCCCACACTGCGGAGCCATGTGCCGGTGTACTGGGAGCGCCAGATGTGACCGTACATGGTCGATGACTCGCTCCTGATACATTTGCAGTCTGCTTTGTCCCTGCTGTGCAATGTAAGTCATTGCTGCTTCTCCTCCCTATCTGCTGGTCCATATCTCCCTCTGAACTCCCCTCCTCTTCCTCTCTTGTGGGCACCCACGTGACATCACTAGACACGTCATCATCAACGTCACCTTCCCCACCGCTATAAGTAGAGATCTCGGAGTAGGCAGCAACACCGGGGACCAACCTCCTCCTTGGGCTGATCTGGGTACTGGCGTCAGACTGCTGAGTAGCGCTTGTTGCTACCTCCTCTTCCTGATCCAATACCAAGAGTGGCTGCGCATCAGAAATGTCCTCTTGATATGGATCGGAAAATAATTCCAGTGACTCAAGCGGAAGGTATGTGGTGGTGGTGGTGGTGGTCGTGTTGTTGGTGGTAGTGTCTTTGGGGGTGCACATAGCAGAGAGTGAAGAAGAGGGTGCAGATCGAGAGGATGAGGAGGGTGCAGAAGAGTAAGGCTGAGCGAGCCACTCAACCAAGTCTGGTGCATCCTTTAAAGTAATTGAACGCACCTTCTGCAACTTCCCACTTTGGCTCAAGCCTGTTGCTCCTGCCCTACCCCTACCACCCCTGCGGAAGGGCCTGCCTCTTCCTCTGCCTGTCATTTTTTAAATGACCCTGTGACAAAACTCTTAGTCCCTATACCGATGAAGGACTGCTGCAGTATAGGGCAGCGGTCAGCAGTGGTGCACGTCAACCCTATCTATTGTGGACCGATAGCGGTCCTTACAGAACAGCAGACTGTACCGCACTCAAGCCTATGTACCGTAGCACCCTATACCAAGTTACCAGTCCTTATAAGAACTTTTGTGGACCAAGCAGGTTGTGTATTAGTGTTTAGCAGACTGTACGTCAGTCCCTATACCGCTGAAGGACTGCTGCAGTATAGGGCAGCGGTCAGCAGTGGTGCACGTCAACCCTATCTATTGTGGACCGATAGCGGTCCTTACAGAACAGCAGACTGTACCGCACTCAAGCCTATGTACCGTAGCACCCTATACCAAGTTACCAGTCCTTATAAGAACTTTTGTGGACCAAGCAGGTTGTGTATTAGTGTTTAGCAGACTGTACGTCAGTCCCTATACCGCTGAAGGACTGCTGCAGTATAGGGCAGCGGTCAGCAGTGGTGCACGTCAACCCTATCTATTGTGGACCGATAGCGGTCCTTACAGAACAGCAGACTGTACCGCACTCAAGCCTATGTACCGTAGCACCCTATACCAAGTTACCAGTCCTTATAAGAACTTTTGTGGACCAAGCAGGTTGTGTATTAGTGTTTAGCAGACTGTACGTCAGTCCCTATACCGCTGAAGGACTGCTGCAGTATAGGGCAGCGGTCAGCAGTGGTGCACGTCAACCCTATCTATTGTGGACCGATAGCGGTCCTTACAGAACAGCAGACTGTACCGCACTCAAGCCTATGTACCGTAGCACCCTATACCAAGTTACCAGTCCTTATAAGAACTTTTGTGGAACAAGCAGGTTGTGTGTTAGTGATTAGCAGACTGTACGTCAGTCCCTATACCGCTGAAGGACTGCTGCAGTATAGGGCAGCGGTCAGCAGTGGTGCACGTCAACCCTATCTATTGTGGACCGATAGCGGTCCTTACAGAACAGCAGACTGTACCGCACTCAAGCCTATGTACCGTAGCACCCTATACCAAGTTACCAGTCCTTATAAGAACTTTTGTGGAACAAGTGAGTTGTGAATGTTTAGCAGACTGCAGCAGAAGGGCAGCAGTCAAGTATAATATCCTTTCTATATTTGGAAGAAAGAATATTATACATGTACAAGCCTATTACTGTACCACTGATACCAGTCCTGAAAAGAACCTTTGTGGAACTAATAATAACAGCAAGTCTTTAAAATTACCCTCACTGCCTGACAACACTGCTTCCTTCCTGTCCCTATACAAATTGGCAAAAAAAGAGAACGATTAGTGGTTACTGGAACAGCTCTTTTGTGGACCTTGATAGTAACAGCTAATGATGATGATGATGATGATGATGATGAAAGACTAATCTGGCTGTCCCTGTAGCATACACCGTCCTTTCCCTTTCTCTAAACTAACAAAAGACACTCAGGCTGCTGCAAGAATCAGCAGCACAGCAAACCTATCAACACCTAACACCTATACCAGTCCTGAAAAGAACTTTTGTGTACCAAATAGCTAGTGGTTTATCTCTCCCTACTCCACACAGGAACCTGTCCCTATCGTAACAGAAGAAAGAATGTAAAATGGCCACCGGATCGGGTGTATTTATAGGTTAGGGGGAATGTACAAGTGTCCATGTGCTGTCATGTCTCAATTGGCTGTCCTGTATCACATGATAAACGTGTCACCAAAGGTTAAAGTTCTTGTATACATTAAACACGTAAGTCCGCCGCGGCGAACGACGGAAAAAGGCGTTCGAACGTGCGGACCGCGAATGTCGGAAATTCGCCGCGAAACGACCGCCGGGCGAAACGTTCGTCCATCACTATTAGTAAGCGCTAACCAAAAGTTTTTATTTTGGATGTAAAACAGCCAGCTCCACAGTTTGCTTGCTTGGCTACACAGCTTTGTGTCACATAGGTCATTACAAAAACATTAGTTGCATTTTTTTCCTTTTTTTTTTTTATTACTGTAGCCAAAACGCAGATGTAATGCTGGAATTCCCAGAACCCTGGCCAATGAAACCGCATGGAAGACAATCGGGTACAGTACATAAAGCTTTCCAAAACTGTTTTATTTCAACATAGCATTTATAGATGTTAATTTACCCACTGTCACCAATTACCATCCATGCTGGGAGATATGGGAGGACCCTACACTGGCTCTTCTATTTCATTTTACTGCATTATTGTGTATATTTTGCTTCATGAATCAAGACGTTTGCGATTTAATTAGCACAGATGACTGTGCTACAGATGTTTTTTTTTACATAAAAGAAAAGAGACATGACATAAGAGAAATACAGGGGGGTCGTGTGTGGTATTAAGGCCCTGGTGCCCAACCTGCAACGTGGTATTTGCTGTGCAGCACTCAGATGCCAGTAGTTTGTAGGGAAGGGACTGTATTGGAAGTGATCTCTAGCAGTTTTTTTTCTAACATGTTTCCAGTCCTTAACAGTTCACTGTAGTATGCCTCCAGTCTTCAACCACCACACCTGTAGCATATCTGTAGTCTCCAACCACACCTGAAGATCTCCAGTTTTCAACCACACCTGTAGCAGGTCTCCAGTCTCCAACCACATCTGTAGCAGGTCTCCAGTCTCCAACCACATCTGTAGCAGGTCTCCAGTCTCCAACCACATCTGTAGCAGGTCTCCAGTCTCCAACCACACCTGTAGCAGGTCTCCAGTCTCCAACCACACCTGTAGCAGGTCTCCAGTCTCCAACCACACCTATAGCAAGTCCCCAGTTTCCAAACACAACTGTAGCAAGTCTCCAGTCTCCAACCATATCTGTAGCAGGTCTTCAGTCTCCAACCTCACCTTTAGCAAGTCTCCAGTCTCCAACCACATCTGTAGCAGGTCTTCAGTCTACAATCATATCTGTAGCAGGTCTCCAATCTCCAACCTCACCTGTAGCAAGTCTCCAGTCTCCAACCACAACTGTAGCAGGTCTCCAGTCTCCAACCACAACTGTAGCAGGTCTCCAGTCTCCAACCACATCTGTAGCAGGTCTTCAGTCTCCAACCACACCTGTAGCAAGTCCCCAGTCTCCAACCACACCTGTAGCAGGTCCCCAGTCTCCAACCACACCTGTAGCAGGTCTCCAGTCTCCAACCACACCTGTAGCAAGTCCCCAGTCTCCAAACACAACTGTAACAAGTCTCCAGTCTCCAACCCTATCTGTAGCAGGTCTTCAGTCTCCAACCTCACCTGTAGCAAGTCCCCAGTCTCCAACCACACCTGTAGCAAGTCCCCAGTGTCCAAACACAACTGTAGCAAATCTCCAGTCTCCAACCATATCCGTAACAGGTCTTCAGTCTCCAACCTCACCTTTAGCAAGTCTCCAGTCTCCAACCACATCTGTAGCAGGTCTTCAGTCTACAATCATATCTGTAGCTGGTCTCCAATCTCCAACCTCACCTGTAGCAAGTCTCCAGTCTCCAACCACAACTGTAGCAGGTCTCCAGTCTCCAACCACATCTGTAGCAGGTCTTCAGTCTCCAACCACACCTGTAGCAAGTCCCCAGTCTCCAACCACACCTGTAGCAGGTCCCCAGTCTCCAACCACACCTGTAGCAAGTCCCCAGTCTCCAAACACAACTGTAGCAAGTCTCCAGTCTCCAACCATATCTGTAGCAGGTCTTCAGTCTCCAAACTCACCGGTAGCAAGTCTCCAGTCTCCAACCACAACTGTAGCAGGTCTCCAGTCTCCAACCACATCTGTAGCAGGTCTTCAGTCTACAATCATATCTGTAGCAGGTCTCCAATCTCCAACCTCACCTGTAGCAAGTCTCCAGTCTCCAACCACAACTGTAGCAGGTCTCCAGTCTCCAATCATTTCTGTAGCAGGTCTCCAGTCTCCAACCTCACCTGTAGCAAGTCTCCAGTCTAAAAAACACAACTGTAGCAAGTCCCCACTCTCCAACTACAACTGTAGCAGGTCTCCAGTCTCCAACCACATCTGTAGCAGGTCTCCAGTCTCCAACCTCACCTGTAGCAAGTCTCCAGTCTAAAAAACACAACTGTAGCAAGTCCCCACTCTCCAACTACAACTGTAGCAAGTCTCCAGTCTCCAACCACAACTGTAGCAGGTCTTCAGTCTCCAATCATATCTGTAGCAGGTCTCCAGTCTCCAACCTCACCTGTAGCAAGTTTCCAGTCTCCAACCACAACTGTAGCAGGTCTCCAGTCTCCAATCATTTCTGTAGCAGGTCTCCAGTCTCCAACCTCACCTGTAGCAAGTCTCCAGTCTAAAAAACACAACTGTAGCAAGTCCCCACTCTCCAACTACAACTGTAGCAGGTCTCCAGTCTCCAACCACATCTGTAGCAGGTCTCCAGTCTCCAACCTCACCTGTAGCAAGTCTCCAGTCTAAAAAACACAACTGTAGCAAGTCCCCACTCTCCAACTACAACTGTAGCAAGTCTCCAGTCTCCAACCACAACTGTAGCAGGTCTTCAGTCTCCAATCATATCTGTAGCAGGTCTCCAGTCTCCAACCTCACCTGTAGCAAGTTTCCAGTCTCCAACCACAACTGTAGCAGGTCTCCAGTCTCCAATCATATCTGTAGCAGGTCTCCAGTCTCCAACCTCACCTGTAGCAAATCTCCAGTCTAAAAAACACAACTGTAGCAAGTGCCCACTCTCCAACCACAACTGTAGCAGGTCTTCAGGCTCCAACCATATCTGTAGCAGATATCCAATCTCCAACCAACCACACCTGTAGCAGGTCTCCAGTCTTCAACCTCACCTGTAGCATGTCTCAATTTTCCAACCACACCTGCAGCATGTGCCCATTCCCCAACCACAACTTTAGCATGTCGCCAGTCTCCCAGTCTCCAAACACACCTGTAGCATGTCTCCAATCTCCAAGTCTCAAACTGCACCTGTAGCATGTCTCCGGTCTTCAACCACACCTGTAGTATGTCTCCAGACTCCAACCACACTTTTAGCATGTCTCCAGTCTCCAACCACACCTGTAGCATGTCTACATTCTAGAACCACACATGTAGCATGCCTCCATTCTCCAACCACACCTGTAGCATGTCTCAAGTCTCCAACCACACTGGTATTATGCCTCCAGTCTCCAACCACAGTCTCTTGAACAGAACTGCGGGATAGAGGATTAGGGCCAGGACAACCTTAAGTAGTTGTAATGTTATTTGGCAGACTCCGAGACCTCTATAGGCAGACAGCCATGCAGGGAAAGCATCCAGCAAGACACCACTGCATGAGTAGGATCGCTGTCTCCTACGGCAACAGTCTTGTAACAGTTTCTAACACAAGTTGTAACAAACTTCTTTACTTCCTCTACAATCTTCACTCATCTGAGCTCCCAGTCTTTCACTAGACTTGCTGGTCCACTGCCACTGGATCTCCTGAGCTCTTCCAACCTTTCTTACTCAGTATCTTCCTCAAGCATCACCCCTGCTTTCCTGCTGGGTCCCTAGATTAGCATTCACAGATACACCTCAAGCATCACCCCACTGTCCTGCTCGGTCTCTGGCTTGGCACACAACATTGTTCTTGTATTTTGCAGATGTCCACCTGCTCTAGTACTCGCTTCAGCTACTCACTGTGATCCCTGGTAATAAGGTGGTTGGTCCCTTAGTGGCGACAGCTTCCCCTCTACCTCCGACCACGACAGGTTCTCTGGCTGCCAGAACCGTCACTTCTGGTTGGACTGCAAGCCACAGTCCCAAACCTACACTGCTCTCTTGCTTCTGGATAGGCCCTCAGACAGCCTAGCAGCCAGATGTCCCGAAGATAGGCCTCAGGCTCTGACTTAACAGCCTGGGCACCACAACACACATCCACCCAGACAGCCATCCAGGTGGCACAGAAAAACCCAGATCACCCAGAATGGGAAATCACACCCAAATAAATAGGCTCTCCCAGCAGGCCAAGGAAGTCAATAAAATCTCTGCCCATTGGCTGAGATACCCCATTCATTCTTAATCTGTCCTTGCAATGCCCTTGTCTTATCTTGTGTCACCAAGTACCCGGCCACCTAGCGACAAAAGAGAGAAGTGCAGCAATTCTAGAATTAGAGTAAAATCAATTGGGCTCCTAACAATTGACCAAGGCAATTATCACTTGGTAGATAAATTTAATAGGCACCCTGCCTAAACCTCAGGGTGCTACATTAATATGGCATGTTACTACTCCTTAAATGTGTTGACTGCATAATTTTTCTTTTTTTTGGCTTTTTTCCTTTATTTTAACCTGGTTAACGCACTTCCTGTCTTAGGGTGACACCTTTGGAGAGCAGCGCTGTCAGTCTACGGAGAGGGTAGTGTTAGATACACTAGCAGATTGAGCTGGACTTGGCCAACAATTTAAAGCGCCAGCTAACACTTTTTGGGTAGTTGCAGAAAAAAAAATATTTTTTTCTCTTTTGGGATTTAACCACTTGCCAACCGCTGCACGCCGATATATGTCGGCACAATGGCAGCAGTGGGCAAATGGGCGCACCTGTATGTCCCCTTTAATTGGCGGGGCTAACAGCGTGACTGTGCCTGCGGGACAGGTGGACTCGATGTCCGCCAGTCTCCTGGCAATCGTGTCACGGAGCCGCAGAACGGGGAGATGCCTATGTAAACAAGTCATTTCCCTGTTCTGCCTTGTGTCATAACAGAGATCACTGCTTCCTGTCATCGGGAGCAGTGATCACTGTCATGTAAGTTGAAGCCCATCCCCCCACAGTTAGAATCACTCCCTAGGACACACTTAACCGCTTCATCGCCCCCTAGTGTTTGACCCCTTCCCTGCCAGTGTCAGTTACACAGTAATCAGTGCATTTTTATAACACTGATCGCTGCATAAATGACAATGGCCCCAAAATAGTGTCAAAAGTGTCTGATGTGTCCGCTATAATGTTGAAGTCATGATAAAAATCGCAGATCACCGCTATTACTAATGAAATAAAAAATTAATAATAAAAATGCCATAAAACTATCCCCTATTTTGTAGACACTATATGTGTAGGGGTGGGGTGGGCGTGGAATACCAATACTCCTACAGAAGCACCATCCCAGAGAGTATATGTAAATATATTTTAAAAAAATAATAGAATAAAGTGGGACTCTAATTGCGCCTCAGAGGAGTACAAAAAATTGAAAGACAATATAATTATACAAAAAGAAAATTATCCGAAAATAAAATAAAAATGTGTTTATTTTTGTATAATTATATTGTCTTTCAATTTTTTGTACTCCTCTGAGGCACAATTAGAGTCCCACTTTATTCTATTATTTTTTTTAAATATGTTTAGTGGTGGACGCTATAACTTTTGCGCAAACCAATCAATATACGCTTATTGCGATTTTTTTACCAAAAATATGTAAAATACAACCTATCGGCCTAAACTGAGAAAAAATCATTTTTTTTAGATATACTTTTGGTGGATATTTATTATAGCAAAAAGTAAAAAAATTGATTTTTTTTCTAAATTGGCGGTCTTTTTTTTTGTTTAAAGGTGGTATTTGAGGTGATCAAATACCACCAAAAGAATTTTCAAAATGGTCGCTCTTTTTCTGTCTATAGCACAAAAAATAAAAACCACAGAGGCGATAAAATACCACCAAAAGAAAGCTCTATTTGTGGGGAAAAAAGGACGTCAATGTTTGTTTGGGTGAAGCGGTTAAATTAAATGAATAAAAGCTGACCACGGTAAGCACCCCTGCTAGTGTTAATTGGTTAGACTCATCCCTTTAATGCTGCATACACACGATCGGACTTTCCAGCAGACTTGGTCCGGCAGAAAAGAGTCCGTTGGACAATTCAATCGTGTGTGGGCTCCAGCGGACTTTTTCTTCCCAAAAGTCCGGCAGACCTAGAAATAAGACTGGCTTCAAATTTGTCCGCCGGACTCGGCTTTTTTAGCGGACAATCCGTTCGTCTGCATGCTAGTCCGACGCTGGGGCAGCTATTGGCTACTGGCTATGAACTTCCTTATTGTACGTCATCACGTTCGAATCCGTCTGACTTTTGGAGTGATCGTGTGTGGCCAAGTCCGTTTGTTTGAAAGTCCGGCGGACCTCAGGTGCAAAGTCCGTCGGATCGTCCGCTGGACCAAGTCCGTCGAAAAAGTCCGGTCGCGTGTACGCGGCATTACTGACACTTTTGCTGGGCAGCTTGGCCTGCTAAAGGAAGTTGAAAAAGACAGACTTTCTGGCAAGATCACCAGGCATACAGTAAAGAAATTTAAAAAAAAAAAAGCCTAAAAAAGGAAACACGAATGCAGCCTTGACGTCTAAGCCCTTGTACACACGGTCGGACATTCCAACGGAAAATGTCCGATCGGACCGTGTTGTCGGATAATCCGACTGTGTGTGGGCTTCATCGGACTGTTTCCGTCGCAATATCCGACGGACAAACTTTTAGAGCTGGGCTATAAAACTTTCCAACAACATGATCCGATTGGACTTTGTCCGATTGTGTGTAGAGAATTCCGATCGGACAAAGTGCCACGCATGCTCAGATCAAATTCCTAGACCAAAGCTATTGGCTACTAGCCTGAACGTAGTCCTGTCGTAACGAAATAACGTCATCACGTTACGTACGATCGGATTTTCCGACAAATTTGTCCGGCGGTGTGTATGCAACACAAGTTTCGGACAAAATCCGACAGATTTTGTTGTCGGAAATGTCCGACCGTGTGAACAAGGGCTTAGAATTGGTAAGCTACAATATAATAAAGTTTTTATCTTTGGGTTTAATACTGCTTTAAGTTCAATAAAGTCATGACCGAGACGTTTGTTTGTTATTATGAGGTTAGGGCCATTTTTTATTACATAACTTTTCTTGTGTCTCTGTGTCGCCTATGGCTTCTCAGCAGTAATATGTGCACTGTTTGTTCCAGCCGTTTCCACCCGGGCCGCCTCGGTCTCCCTACATACACACAATGCCCTTCTCGCCTTTATGTGTCAATTAGTAGCAAAGTCGAACTCCAGCTAGGAGCAAAGCTTCTTTCTGCAGTCTCAGCATGTGAACACTTTCCCATTCCTTAATTGCTTGAACTGTACAGGGAAAAACAGCTTTCACCGAGCACACACAACGTCACGCAGAGCCGTTACGATCGCCTGCTCAAACCAAAAAAAAGCCTATTTACTTAGTTACAGAAAAATAATGCGGTGAAAGCGACCCTGTATCCAAGACACAATAGCGTATTTCAGCAAGCAAGAACCGCAGTGTAAATACTCTGAAAAGCGTCATTTGATGTTTATGTGATGTTTTTTTCTTTCTTCCTCCTCTTTTACTAATGCCTGATGGATTGTGCCCTTCTGTCTGGAAAACAAAAGTTGAAGAAAAAGAGAAGGCGGCAGAAAACGACCAAGTAGTTCATCAAGTCCGCCCCTTCTTTGATTTCTTTTTGTAAGGTTTTTAGTATAGATCTATGTTTGTCCTAAGTATGTTTTAATTCACGAAAAAAAAAAAAAGTTAAGTCCTCCTTAACCACTCTAGCCCCGGAAGATTTGGCTGCTCAATGACCAAGCCATTTTTTGCAATACCGTGCTGCGTCGCTTTAACTGACAATTTGCGCGGTCGTGCAATGCTGTACCCAAACAAAATTGATGCAGAGCTGTGAATAGACAAGCTGTGCGCTGAGCTCTCCTACCCGTCACCATGTTATCTCTGGTGTCAAGAGAACTTGTCAGACCAATATGCAGAATAATTTAGCCACACCCTCTTTTTTGCTGCTAATGTCCAGGTCGCCATCTCCCTGGTAGGGGCCCCAGTGCATTACTCTGCCCAGGGGCCCATGGTGCTGTTAATATGGCACTGGATCAAGATCAGGCTCAGTTACTATAAGTAAAAGGGGGGGGCATGTCCAAGATGGCACTGTGAGCGAACACTTTCTTCTTGACTCTGAGCAGCCATCCCCACCATCGGCATCACAACCCCTGTCTGGCCACAGTGGAAGTAGCCCAGAGCACAGTCAGTCTGGGGAACCAGCCGGCGGGCTCTAACTTGCTCCACAGCAGCAGTTATCCTCACCCCGCTCTGGTCCCCCCACGAGCCGTGTGGAGCCGGCAAGCATGAGGCCTACTGAAGGGAACCCTGGTTGCTGACAGCACAGGGAACCACCCAGCGAGCTTTGTTCTTGCCCCCAGCGGCTGCCAGCCACCTCTTCTCATCCCACTCTGCCCCCCCCCCCCACGGGGCGCATGGAGCCGGAACGCACGAGGCCTTCAGCTGTGCCATGGTCCCAGCCTGACCACCGGCAGAGAGAGCCCCGGATGCAGACGGCCCCAGGAAACACCCGGCAGGCTTCATTCTGGTCCCCAGAAGCAGCCAGCCACCTCTTCCCCTCCTGCTCTGGCCCCACTATGAAGCACAGCACATGGAGCCTGGAGCACATGAGGCCTCCAATGCGGTCACAGAGAAACCTGAATGAGGCGCTGCCAGTCGGGTGCAATGGCCAGTAAGGGGAAAAAATGTAAATAGCCTCCTCTTCCAGAGACCCCCCTTCCACCACCAGACCCTCCAGAAGACCCCGGGCCACTCGCAGCTCACACAGGGCATCACAGACCGGCCCAATGGAAGCTGAGGAAGCAAGACCCCCCTGGCTAGCAGAGGTCATGGCGGCCATAGCCACATGTCAATCCACACTCACTGCAAAAAATAGAAGCTGTACAAATGGATGTGGGCCTTTTAAGACAGAACATGGAAAAGCTCAGATCCAGGGTGGCAGAAACAGAGCAGAGGGTCAGTAACACAGAGGATACAGTTGCAGAACACGATACTTCACTCACTTCAAACTAAGGTTAAAGCCCTGGAGTATAGAGCAGAAGACGCAGAGAACAGAAATAAACGCAACAACCTGCGCATAGTTGGCCTGGTGGAGGGTGCAGAGGGCAATAATCTCACATGTTATGTGGAAGACATGCTACGCAACCTTCTACCTGACGCCCACCTATTCCTCACTATCTCCCGTGCACAGGATCCCACCCAAACCTGGTCCCCTGTGTGCCCCCCCTAAACATTCATTCTAAGACTCCTCAATTTCTGGGACAGACATGAGATCCTCTGTGCATCCAGAAGAGTGGGGGAACTGAGGCATCAGAACAAGAAATTAATGATTTTCCCTGACTACTCAGTAGAAAGGCAGAAACTCAGGAGATCGTTCGACCACATGAACGCCGCAATGAGGGTGTGCAACATTCCGTATGGTGTTCTATTTCCAGCCCATCTGAGAGTCCAGGAACGGAGAGACAACTTGCTTCTTCACCTCCCCCAGTGAGGCCTCTGCGTGGCTGGACTCACTGCCTCATGATCGACAACCGAGAGCTTGATATGTGAGTACCCACTGACAACGATTAATATACACTGGGCCATGGGATCAAGCTTGCTATTGTGAGCGCTACACCACCCATTTCAATCCTTGAGGCTTGACGGCATAAGTTGCACCTGTTGTGCCCATTTATACACAATCGCTGCAGAGGGCACTACACCTATTTGAAGACTTTGGCCGATTCTCTGGCATCCGCATATACTGTGGCAAGTCAGTCTTGTTTTCGCTGCCCCCCCTCGCTTCCAAGGGTGGATACCGGAACCCCACTCCAGTGGGTGGGTGAATTTACCTATCTAGGCATTAGGATTAGCAACACCACACATGAATTTATAGAGAAGAATGTGCAACCTCTCCTCTCCCTTCTTGCAGTCAAATGCACAGCTTGGCGCACCCTCTGGCTCACTCCGGTGGGCAGAGTTAACGTACTCAAAATGGCGTTCCTTCCTAAATTTCTATATTTCTTTCATAACACCCCTTGCCACATACCTAGGTCCTTCTTTAGGCTCCTGGAGAGAGTGCTAACTTCATTCATCTGGCCTGGGAAGCGACCTAGGGTGGCAAAACAGATACTATATCTTCCCTTATCGGGAGGAAGTCTGGCTCTCCCAAACTTTCTTTTGTACTACTGGGCAGCCATCCTGCTCACGGTACGCTGGTGGTTCTCCCAGCCCAGACAGAATCTGGCGGTGAGACTTAAGGAGGCCATCCTGGGATCGTACGCGGCCTTGACCAATCTATTATATAGGGGACCCAAAGCCCGCCATCCCTTGACGGTCCTCATGAAGACAACTATTAGAGCATGGCAGGAGACCAGAGTTATTTATGTTAAACTGAACTGCATCTCTCCACACACCCCACTGTGGGATAACCCTACCCTGCCCTACCTTTGTGATATACCAGACCTCTCACAATGGGGGATCACCACCCTCAAACATATAATAGCAAATGACAAGATCATGCCTTTCCGTAAAATGAAACGACAGTACTCCCTACCCGAATCCTTTGAGTTTAAACACTGACAACTGAGACATGCAATGAGGGCTCAATTCCCAGACATGTTAACCATGGAACCAGACTCAATTGAATGACTGCTGACTTCAAGCGCGATGGGAAAACCCCTTTCCACTCTGTACCTATATCTGACGGTAGCCCATGGTGTTAAACCCACCCGTTTATGGAAGGAGGACATCCCAGCTCTGGGGGAGGATGAATGGGAAGACTGCATTTCCACCTAAATACCATCTATGATAGCAGCCAAAGACAGGTTCATCCAGCTCAAATTTATACATAGGGCCTACTTTACCCCACACAGAGTGTCCAGAATATACCCACATCTAGACCCAAATTTTCCCAGATGTATGACCGAGGAAGGAACAATCTGGCATATGGTTTGGGCTTTCCCAAGGCTCAAAACATATTGGGAGTGGGTAGTGGAGATGTTTAGTGACATGGGGGGAACTTGGGTGCCATTAGACCCAATGGTACCTGTGCTGAGCTACTTAGGCAAGGTGGAGGGGGACAGATACACTAAGCTCTGCATTACATTCTCACTGTTCTATGCTAGGGGGGAAATAATGTTTGGAAGTCAGCTGAACCCCCTACCCTTAATTCTTGAAAAAAGGCGGTGGATTCAGTGCTACCCCTATACAAACTCACAAACGATAGTAGGCAGTGCCCTGCTAAATGAAACAAGGTTTGGTCGGGTTGGGTGGACACGTGTGGGTGAGGGGCCGGGGAGGAGGAGGACCAGGTTATGGATTCCCCCCTGCTCGGACTGAGTCACCCCCCCCCCCCCCCCCGCACTTACCAAATGAAGATTGAATTGAATTTAACAATTTAACAAACTTGTTATGTACTTAACGGTCTCCCATGGGTAAAGCGATTGAATACTCTAATGAACTTGAGGTATTAGATGGGAATATGCTTGGAATTCACCAGTTGAGAAATGTTGGGAAGAAGGCATCATGGATTTGTAAGATGTTAAAACCTGAAAATGGATATCTCAGACTGACACTGTAATTACGAAATACTTTAATGTCGAAAGCTGAATATATTGTAATGCTGATTTGTTAATAAAAAATGTTTCTGTTAAAAGGGGGGGGGGGGGGGGGGCTGATGACAGAAAGTTGCATTAAGGTAAAAAAAAAAAAAACCTTCTGCATTTACAATCACTTGAATTCTAGGCAGACATAAAAGAAACAAATTAAAGTATAACTAAAGGGAAAACTTTTTTTTTAGAGTAGAGAGGGAGTAGAACATCTGTGGGAAACAGATAGCAAAAATAAATAACCAGACAGAGGTTATAACCCTTCCTTCCAAAATGGAAAAAAAAAATTGCCTTTAGTTACACTTTACGCGTACACACGTAGCGGACAATCCGACGGACTTAGACGGACTTCCCGCCAACCTGTCCATCGGACTTTCCGAGCGGGCTACTTGCCCACACACGGCACTTTTTCAGCGGACTAATACGGCGTACTAAGTCCGCCGTACTATCCGCCCTACTTTTGAAATAAACGGACTCGCCCACACACGCGGAGGAAAGTCCGCTCATTTTGAGCGCGTCTCCAGGTAGGAGGGGCCCGCGAAGGAGCGTCACTGGCCCTGCCACCTGGTATGGACTTAAAGGGGAGCCCCAACGCCGAAAAAAATCGGCGTGGGGGTCCCCCCAGGTCCACAACAGACCCTTGTCCGAGCACGCTACCCGGCTGGCCAGGAAAGGGGGGGACGAGCGAGCGCCCCCCCTCCTGAGCCGTACCAGGCCGCGTGCCCTCAACATGGGGGGTGCCTTGGGGAAGGGGGGGCCACGCGGCCCCCAGCCCCAAAGCACCTTGTCCCCATGTTGATGAGGACAAGGGCCTCTTCCCGACAACCCTGGCCATTGGTTGTCGGGGTCTGCGGGCGGGGGGCTTATCGGAATCCAGGAGCCCCCTTTAATAAGGGGGCCCCCGGATACCGGCCCCCCACCCTATGTGAATGAGTATGGGGTACAATGTACCCCTACCCATTCACCTGTAAAATAAAGTACAAAAAAAACCACAACACACAAGATAAAATAGTTTATTGCACAGCTCCGGGGGTCTTCCGTCTTCGGGGATCTTCTCGCCGGACTCCTCCGCTATCTTCTTCTAGCTCTTTTGCTAGCGGAGGAGCCCGGCTTTCTTCCTCACCGCGGCCTCTTCTTCCGACTTCGGGGGTCTTGTCCCCCTCTTCGGGTCTGTTCCCGGTCTTCTGTCGCCGCCGCCTTCCATTCTTCTTCTTCTTCTTCTCCTTCTTCTCCTGGAGATGTTGACTCGACGCTCTCTCCGGCCGCAATGCCAGGGACGCACTGCGCGGCGACTTATATAGGGACAAGGGGCGGGGTCATCGGTTGATGTCACATGGGTTGATGTCACATGAGTTGATGTCACATGGCGACAGTCCTAGCATCCTGGAACGTGACATCATAAGGGGGCGGGGTCACCATGTGACATCAACCCATGTGACATCAACCGATGACCCCGCCCCTTGTCCCTATATAAGTCGCCGCGCAGCGCATCCCTGGCATTGCGGCCGGAGAGAGCGTCGAGTCAACATCTCCAGAAGAAGAAGAAGAAGAACAGAAGGCGGCGGCGGCGGCGATGACAGAAGCCTGTAAAAGAGCTTTAAGAAGGCGCGGTGGCCCGGCAGAAGAACCGAAGAGGGGGACAAGACCCCCGAAGTCGGAAGAAGAGGGCGGCGGCGAGGAAGAAAGCCGGGCTCCTCCGCTAGCAAAAGAGCTAGAAGAAGATAGCGGAGGAGTCCGGCGAGAAGATCCCCGAAGACGGAAGACCCCCGGAGCTATGCAATAAACTATTTTAACTTGTGTGTTGTGTTTTTTTTGTACTTTATTTTATAGGTGAATGGGTAGGGGTACATTGTACCCCATACTCATTCACAAAGGGTGGGGGGCCGGTATCTGGGGGCCCCCTTATTAAAGGGGGCTCCCGGATTCCGATAAGCCCCCCGCCCGCAGACCCGACAACCAACAACCAACCAGGGTTGTCGGGAAGAGGCCCTTGTCCTCATCAACATGGGGACAAGGTGCTTTGGGGTGGGGGGGCCGCGCGGCCCCCCCTTCCCCAAGGCACCCCCCATGTTGAGGGCACGTGGCCTGGTACAGCTCAGGAGGTGGGGCCGCTCGCTCGTCCCCCCCCCCCCCCTTTCCTGGCCGGCCGGGTAGCGTGCTCGGACAAGGGTCTGATGTGGACCTGGGGGGGACCCCCACGCTGATTTTTTTCGGCGTTGGGGTTCCCCTTTAAGTCCATACCAGGTGGCGGGGCCAGCGACGTCTCCTTCGCGGGCCCCGCCTACCTGGAGACCCGCTCGAATGAGCGGACTTTTCTCCGGGTGGGAAAAGTCAGTTCATTTCAAAAGTACGGCGGACTGGCATACACACGGCCGGATTGTCCGCCGAAATGCGAGTCCAGCAGGAAGATTGGAGTGCAAAACTACATTCTAAGTCCGCTGTACTTTCGGGTCAAAAAAGTATGCCGGAGGCTACACACGGGGGGGATTGTTTGGCGGACTTGAGTTTGCCGGACTTTTCCACCCGATTGTTTGATCGTGTGTACGCGGCATTTGATTCCCTGCAAAGGTAAAGCATAATGGACTACTATGCATTGCATAGTAGTCCATTATGTGTCACTTACCCATTCCACCTATTACACCTATTACACCTATTGTCACTTACCCATTACACCTATCCATGATTTTTTGTGTATTGCTATGCATCCTTGATTATTTATATGTTTCTGTGATATTGTAATTATGTATTTTTTGTATAATAAAACATCTTTTATATATATATATATATATTTTCCTATGTACTGTATGTGTAATATAGTAGTACCTATAAAGTCCCACTTCTAGGGGGGTTTCTCCATTTTTCGGTATATACGGGAGAGCTACTTTTTGGGACCCAAATAAAGCTGGTATATACAGTGGAGATCATTTTGAACGGCTGTGGATGGTGAAGGTTGGAGAGGCTGCCATATTTTCGATGAGCGATTGTTGACCCTTTGGGGTCTGAGGGGTCTGGTAAGAAGCCATTTCTTACATAGGTGGTGGTGGATTCTACACGATTCACAGTAGAAGACTTCTGAATGGACTAATTTTTCTACTTTTTTTGTCACAATTATGGTCACTAATGGTGTCTATTATATTCTTTGCAAAAAAAATTCTTTGACACTTTTTAGATTGTTTTGATGACAATGATTTAGTAGATTTGTTGATTATTAGTCACATATTTTGTTTCACTAATTTGGAGCATGTATACACTTTTGTATTGAGTTTTCTCTATTGCACCTGTACCACTAATGCCCCGTACACACGAGCGGACTTTTCAACATCCAAAGTCCGTCAGACCGAGTCCGTCAGACTATCCGATCGTGTGTGGGCTGCAACGGACTTTAGCTTCGCAAAAGTCTGACGGACTTTAGAAATGAAGCATGCTTCAAATTTTCCCGACGAAACTCCGCCGGACCCGGTCCCCTTCGAAAAATCCGCTCGTGTGTGTGCTACTCCGACGGACTAAAACCGACGCTAGGGCAGCTATTGGCTACTGGCTATGAACTTCCTTATTCGAGTCGGGTCGTACGTCATCACGTTCGAATCCGTCGGAGTTTAGTGTGATCGTGTGTGGCCAAGTCCGTTCGGCCGAAAAGTCTGTCAGAACTCCGTCGGAACTCCGGCGGAACTCCTTTGGAAGTCTGTCGGACATAAGTCCTCTCGTGTGTACGGGGCATAAGTTTTCGAGTTAATTCACTGGTGAGCATTTTTTTGCATTGGTCAGATCAATCAGCATTGGGGTTTGCTAGATTGGCTAAAGGAAGTGTGGCCCCGACAGGTGGGTATCACATTGATTTATTGTGAGTTAGCGCGGTTCTTTCGTTTTATAAATGCGGTGCAAGTACCTGAATCTGACCTGGTATCATCCTCTTGCAGTCCCTGTACAGTAGAGCAGGAGTTTGAGAGGAAGAAGCAGTACAAAGAGCCAATCAGTTCATATGCTGATAGGAGGAGAGAGCAGAGCAACAAAGAGATGAGCCAATTACTGTGCTGCTCTTATTTCACCGTCCAGTCATAGACTCGAGTAAGTCCAGGATGACCTGGGCTCAGAGAAAGTGGTGTAATGATGCTACCATCTGAGTAAGAAAATCTAGGAGCAGAAAAAAAAGGAATCTCTAGACTGAAGGTCAATATTGGTGTGATTTTTTTTTTCCTTTCTTTTAATTCATTTTTATCTTGTAATTTTTGTCTGCAGTTCTACTTTAACAATAATGGATTTCCATTGTGATCTGTAATCCATGCAATGACATTCACTCTCTTTATCTTTCCACTCTCTTGTATAACACAGCATGTCGCTGAACTGTCGCTGAACTGTCACTGAGCATGTGCACACCGGACTGTTAATGAAGTTGTGAAGCATCATGTCAGACATGAAGAATTATAACAAGGTAAAAGCAGCATGGCCTTTTGACACATGTGAGAAAAGAGGAGGCATTGCAAAATGGCTGGAATCTTATACATTAAACTTATTTGAAGTTAAAGGAGAGAATTATGCAAACCGAGGTTAAAAAGTGGGAACTCAATGTGGATTTCACAGACACAAGGCCATAATTCTTCTCTGGTTGCCCCCTTGCCACAGCAGATGCAGCCCGGCATATAAAATGAACTTTGGATCAGTACTGTTGAAAATAAGAAAATAAACTTACTGAAGAAGACCCATCAAAATCCACATTGTTTTCTCCCCACATGCAAAACAATAAAAAACACATAAAACAATAAAAATAAAAAAACTTTTTGCATCTTTACAAAAAATAAATTAAACTTTGCATCTCTTGTTAAACTTTTTCGTTATTATTAATATTATAATACAGGATATATATAGCGCCAGCAGTTTACACAGCGCTTTACAATATAAAAAGAAGACAATACAGTTACAAAACAATACAAGAGGATTAAAGTGGTTGTAAACCCTAAAAAAAAACAACAAAAAAAACCCTGCAAGACAAAGGCATAATGAGCCTAGTAAGGATGAGCTCGGGCGTGTTCGCACACTCCACGTGCAGAGCCCACCAGGAAGTAGGCGCAGCGCTGCGCTAATCACAGTCAGTGAGACATTGCCCGGATGCGTGGCTGCAGAGATAGGGAAATGTCTCACTTCCTGTGATTAGCGCAGCGCTGCACTGACTTCCTGGCGGGCTCTGCACGTGGAGTGTGCGAACACGCCGGAGCTCATCCCTAATGCATAGCATACTAGCACATTAGGAATTATTTACCTGAGATCCAAGCCCCCGCAGCGGTCATCGGTCACCACTCCGTCGGCCAACATTGCTCCTTACTTCCGAGTATCGCGGCTCCGGCGCTGTGTTTGCCTGGAGCCACAATGCCGTCACTCCCACGCATGCGTGCAGGTGCCGTTGCTTCAGCTTGCTTAAGTGCGCATGTACCCATTAAGGCGGCACATTAAAATACAGGGGATATCTCCTAAACCGTGCAGGTTTAGGAGATATCCTGGGTAGTTACAGGTAAGCCTAATTATAGGCTTGCCTGTAGTAAAAAGTGGTTGTAAAGGGTTTACAATCACTTTAAGCCCTGCTCAGAAGAGCTTACAATTTAATAGGGTGGGGCAGGTGGTGCAAAAGATCGTAACTGTGGGGAATGAGCTGATGGAAGTAGTAAAAGATTAGCGGGAGCGTGATAGGCTTCCCTGAAGAGATGAGTTTTCAGGGATCGCCTGAAGGCAGTTAGAGTAGGAGATAGCCGGACAGGTTGAGGTAGAGAGTTCCAGAGGATGGGAGAGGCTCTGGAGAAATCACAGAGAAAAGCATGAAAGGAGGAGACAAATGGAGTTTGAGCCCTTGTACACACGGTCGGACATTCCGACAACCAAATCCGTCGGATTTTGTCCGACGGATTTTGTCCGAAACTGTTGCATACACACGGTCGGACAAAGTTGTTGGAAAATCCGATCGTTCAGAACGTGATGACGTTATTTTCGTTACGACGGGTACGACGGGTAGCCAATAGCTTTGGTGTAGGAATTTGATCTGAGCATGCGTGGCACTTTGTCCAATCGGAATTCTCTACACATGATTGGACAAGGTCCGATCGGATCATGTCGTGGCAAAATTTTACCGAGAAGTTGGAAAACTTGGTCCGTCGGATACCCCAATGGAAACAGTCCGATGAAGTGTGTACAAGGGCTGAGAGTAGGAGTCTTGAGAGGAGCGGAGAGGACAGTTTGGGTGATATTTGGAGACAAGATTGGTGATTTAGCTCTGGGCTGAGTTGTGAATAGCTTTGTATGTTGAGGTTAGTATTTTTAATTTGATTCTCTGGGTGATCGGGAGCCAGTGTAGGGATTGGTGTAGAGGCGTGGTAGACACATTGATAAGGTAGATGAGTCTGGCAGCAGCATTCATAATAGACTGAAGTGGGGATAGCCTATGTAGAGCTAGGCCTACGAGAAGGGAGTTGCAATAGTCAAGGCGAGAGATAACAAGGGAGTGAATGAGTAGCTTGGTGGTTTCATTTGTTAAAAAGGGACGAATGTTAGAGATGTTACAGAGGTGAAGTCTACAATCTTATGACAACGACTTGATTTTGGAGCTGAAAGGACAGGTCAGAGTCTAGATTACACCTAGCACCTTGGGGTGAGGGGAGGGATTGATGGTTACATTACTGATTTTGATGGAAAAGTCACGGGGGGGGGGGGGGGCACGGGTAGGGGGGAATATTACAAGCACGGTTTTGAGATTTCGTTTAAGTGGGGCGACATCCATGCTATTACCAAACACACATTATGGCATTGAATGGCGACTGCCATTGCCTTAAACACACCAACTTGAGTGATTCTGCGGAGGGTCTGCCTGGCCTGTGAGCTGCCAACCCCAGCACTGGCTGGTCCACCATTCCTGCATGCAATCAGTTTAATTCTATATAAGGACAGGTCCACTTTAAGGAAAGAACTCAGCCATTCGGAATCTCAGCTTTCATGCAGCGCTCATTAAAATAAATGGCTACAAACAGCATTTTAAAGTTTAAAAAGGCACCGTAATCTTGCAGCTACATTGTGACCATTAATCATTTTACTGGTCATGTTGACATTAATAAAACATTTTCTTGTGAAAATTACATTAAAATTATGTTTTATTAAAGTGTTATATGTGGAAACACATTTGAAATTCACGCGGAAAGTGTCACGCCGCGCCAACAAATATGTAAATCGGGACACTTTGGGGGGACACGCAAAGTATCACTTAGTAGCTTTTTCTTCCCCAAGAAATGTAATAGTTTTAGTCATGATTAATTCACGGAGGTATACCAGTTGTTATATTTGCTTTCATGTGCAGGTGTAGGCAGTGCCGTTTTTAAGGCAGGGCAAAAGGGGCAGCTGCCCTGGGCCCTGTCATTGTTGTGGGGCCCAAAGCAGCTGCCCCATACTTGCCAACTATCCTGTTTTAAATTCCCTTGCCCCTTGTGGTTTTATTCCTGTGCTGTGTCCCAATATCTCAGTGTGAAGTGTTGCTACTAATGCTGCCCAGCTCTGCCCTATTGTTGTGTACAGATGACTCACCTGCAGACCCTGTGTTTACATGTAAATTACTGGCATTTATACGTAAATAGCGACGGCATTCATATGTAAGTAGCGGCAGCCGATGGCATTGATATGTATATCATGCCCCCCTGAGGTCATATCCACAGTAATCTCTTGCAACCAATCAACAAGCAGAAAACATGTGCTGTAACCTCTAGCAACTAACCAGTGAGCTGTAATGTGTGCTGTAACCTCTAGCAGCTAACCAGCGAGCTGTAATGTTTGCTGTAACCTCTAGCAACTAACCAGTGAGCTGTAATGTTTGCTGTAACCTCTAGCAACCAGACAGTGAGCGGTAATGATACACTCTAACCTCTGGCAACCAATCACAATAGCTGCCTGATCTGATTCAGGGAACTGATTTTGAGTGTAGCTGCTATTTATTGTATGTCTCAGAGCAGGTGGAGAGCAAAACTGCATGGGGGGGGGGGCAAGAAAAGTTTTGCCCAGGGTCCAGTCAATATTAAAGACAGCCCTGGGTGTAGGTATAATCAGGATATACTGCTCCTCAAAGAATAGATACCCAAATATTTAGCATTTCTTTGCAAAGGTGTTATTGTAACCTAGCGTAATTGTGCCGCTTGCAACTCTACTTTTGGTAAGGGGAGGGGGGCTTCTGTCCGTCAACAAAAAATTGATCCTGCACATCCCAGGAGGGTCTGTAACTGTAATTCTGGCCTTCTCCGCCAGGTGATAAGGCTCTCGTTCCTTAATTCTCCTCCAAACCTCCCAATATTTATAGATCAGAAAGGGAGACACCTTTTAACACAAATGATACACCTCTAGTCATGGTGGCCCCATATACACGAATCAAGAAATATAATATAAAAAACATGATTAGTTAATAAACCCACAAGTTCTTTTTCAGCAGTATTTTTCCTTTATATTGATTTTTCAAAACAGCATATATAATATTTTAGAGACTGGATGGAAGGTTTAGTATAGTATATTACATGTGTTTGTTTTATGCCCCGTACACACGAGCGGACTTTTCGACATCCAAACTCCGACGGACTGAGTCCGGCGGACTATCCGATCGTGTGTGGGCTGCAACGGACTTTAGCGAAGCTAAAGTCTGACGGACTTTAGAAATGAAGCATGCTTTAAATTTTCCCGACGGAACTCCGCCGGACCCGGTCCCCTTTGAAAAATCCGCTCGTGTGTGTGCTACTCCGACGGACTAAAACCGACGCTAGGGCAGCTATTGGCTACTGTCTAGGAACTTCCTACGTCGAATCCAGTCGTACGTCATCACGTTCGACTCCGTCGGAGTTTGGTGTGATGGTGTGTGGTCAAGTCCGTCCGGTCGAAAAGTCCGCCAGAACTCCGTCGGAACTCCGGCGGAACTCCGGCGGAACTCCTTTGGAGGTCTGTCAGACTTAATCCCTCTCGTGTGTACGGGGCAATATACTGCCCTTTTTATATAGATGTCTACACCAAGGTTTCTCAACCAGAGGTTGCTAGGGGTTCCGTGAGCAATTAGCAATTTCTACCTCTCAGGTAAGTTCCCACTGACACCATTGATCTTTTTAGCTATCTGTAAGCCCTTGTACACACGGTCGGAGATTCCGACGGAATGTGTCCTATCAGATCGTTTTGTCGGAAAATACGACTGTGTGTGGTCTCCATCGGACTGTTTCCATTTGAGTATACGACGGACCAAATTTTCCAACTTGCCGGTAAAATTTTCCGACAAAATGCTCCTATCGGACATACTCCGATCATGTGTAGCCAAACAAAGTGCCACGCATGCTCAGATCAAATTCCTAGACCAAAGCTATTGGCTACTAGCCTGAACGTAGTCCCGTCGTAACTAAATAACGCCATCACGTTATGTACAATCGGATTTTCCGCCAACTTTGTCCGACCGTGTGTATGCAACAAAATCCAACGGATTTGGTTGTCAGAATGTCCAACCGTGTGTACAAGGGCTAAGGATCATTCTCCCCACAGAACACTAATGTATCATGAGTTGTAGATACAAGAAGTTTTGGCAGGGGTTCCTGGAGCCCAGAAAGTTATTTCAAGGGGTCCTCTGTGTTGAAAAGGTTGAGAAAGACCGGTCTACACATTATATTAAAAAGAGGGACAAATGAAGCGGAAAGGGGGAACTGTGCCTCTAAATATTTGACAGTTGGGAGCTATGCTCCTCTAGGGCTCACAGTCTTTGTGTAGGCTCAGCTTTACCTCCCCTGTCCTTACTCTGGGGCATATCTCAGTTTCCAAAATGGTTCCTATATTATTTTTACCATAATCAACTTCAGATAACACTTTGGGGAGCACCCTTCGTAAGCCAAGAGACATAAGTGTTAGGTCTGCAAGACAGGAATTGGAAGGGGCAAGGACTACAACGGGGTAAGGTTAAGGAGAGAAGTGGTAAGAAGACGTGGCACTTACCCCGATTGGAGCTGTGATTCTTGAGGGTATGTAATGGAGGTATGTAATGGAGGTGGAGTCCCAAGGTAGGAAGTCCACCCCGATGTTAGAAGGAAGGTGCAGCATTGGAAAAGACTTCAAACTGTCCAGTCTCATGTTAGGGGGACATTGCACAGGGAACTTTGTTGAGGTTCTTTGAGCATCTTTGACTTGTCACTGCAGTGGGGTCTTAGGGTCACTGAATGCTAACATATAATCAGGTTTTATAAGGATATGGCTGTCATCTCAGGTATAGTGCCCCTTTGTTACAGTAGAAATTGGGTTAAGGTCTGTGTCTATGGTGATTATGGTGGAAATGTACCCAAGCTGATGTTTTGGCAGCTGAGGTCCCTTCTATAATATGGTGCACAGACAAATGTGTTTTTGGGATATGCCTTTCTGATAGATATCACTTTTTCTTAAAGTGATTATATATTTGTGTTATACTTACCTGCCCTATGTAGTGGTTTTGCACAGAGCAAGGCAGATCCTCCTCTTCTCAGGTCCCTCTGCAGTGCTACTGGTCCCCCCCCCCTTTCTGTTGAGTGCACCCTCAGCAAGCAGCTTGCTATGGGGGCACCAAGCCACAGCTCCCTGTATTCATTCTGACATGGAGCCCCATCTCCTCTCTCGCCTCATTGGCCGACTAACTTTGATTGACAGCCAACCAATCTCCGGACAAGGAAGACAAAGCAATTACTGACATTGGTAGAGGTAAACTGGCCACTGATCAGGGTGAGCACAGACAAACTAAAGGCAAATGTGGTACCAAACAATGCTCAGGAGGGATCCAAGGCATGAACAGTCAGATAGATTTTCATCCAGGGCATTTGACCCCTTATGCCGCGTACACACGGGCGGACTGTATGGCGTACTTAGTCCGTCGTACAATCCGACGGACAGTCCGTCATACTTTCGACTGAACGGACTTGACCACACACGGATACCCAAACAGTCCGTCGAAAGCTTGCGCGATGACGCGTACAGCACGTACGACGGGACTAGAAATAGGAAGTCCAATACACAGCAAAGCACCCTTCCGCCGTGTAAATCCTTTTTGGGCATGCGCCATTCTTAGTCCGTCGAACTAGCCTACTGACGAGCGGATTGTCCGCTGAAACCAAAGTACGACGGACAGAATTTAGAAAAATCCAAAATACTTAGTACGCCAGACTGCACGCTGAAAAAGTCCGCTGAAGCCCACACACGAGCGGACTGTCCGCTGAAATGTGTTTCGACGGACTAAGTACGCCATACAGTCCGCCCGTGTGTACGCGGCATTACACCTACTCGTATGCCCAAACACTGTAAAAAACGAATAAAATATCAATAGTCTGCTTACCTTTTCCCCACTACCTTCCATGGGATACTGGTGGATTCCTGAGAAATGCTCAATTGCCAAAACCTTGCAAGACACTCCTGCATTATGCTGGAACTTCACATCACAAGGTTTGGGATACTAAGCATTCCTTTGACTCTCGCTGGAAAAATTGTAACGTCACCCTTGCCTAGGCACCATGGAAGCCTGGGGCAAGGTTAAGCTCACCTCTGGTTTTTTGGAAGTTTTCTTAAATGTTCTGTACTATTATCATCAACCTAGTGGATACTTGAATGTTGCAGGGGCCTCTCTTTCACCTCCTGCCCAGCACTCCTAAAGGTGAAGCCAGAGAGTGTGAGGGCATGGAGTGGAATGAGTGCCAGAGTAAATGGATGGTGGTGTCTGCTCTTTATGTTGGTAGAGCTGGAAGTCACAGTCCTCAAGAGAAGATGCAGAAGCTGCTTTGCACCAGAGCAGAAGGGGGTAGTGGAAGGTGGAAATCAAGCAGCAGACAGCAACAGCCATGCATCGAGGGACCAAATAAGCAGACAGAGCATGGGATGCAAGCCCAGGTCGGTAACAGCCGGGCAAAGCAGTAAAGAAACAGTAGGCGAATGAGAGTCCAGTAATCAGGTTGAGGTCAAGGAGAACTAGATGAGCAGATTTTGAGACAGCAGATAGAGGCAAAGTCCAGAGAGAAGCCGGTTCTTATACGGATAGGCAAATACATTGAATCAGGTCTCAGGAACACAGGAACAAGCCCATTCAGCAACATCTCAGAGACACATCAGTTTTAATAGGTCAATGGGTGCCAAGTGTGCACGCTAATTGCTACGTGTACGTACACACGTGCTTGCTCGGGTGGTGAATTGCCACAGTTCATCTGATATTGCCCTTTTGGTTAGAAGTATGAGCTTGAACACGGGCATAGGTCTATTCTTGATATCTGGTCATGGAAATACAGAAAGGCACAACAAGAAGTGAAAGAAAATATATTCAGAATGATGAAAATCCCCTCTTAGGCAGTTGTCACCATAACAGGTGTCCCCATTGAAAGATGTTCATGTATTCCTGTTCTGGCGAGAACTCATGACTAGGGTAGCCAGATACCTTACTACCCAAGCCCAAACATGTTTAACACTTACCCT
Organism: Lithobates pipiens; assembly: GCF_037356315.1. Taxonomy (NCBI): domain Eukaryota; kingdom Metazoa; phylum Chordata; class Amphibia; order Anura; family Ranidae; genus Lithobates; species Lithobates pipiens. The sequence goes on from NW_027507789.1 coordinate 23,746,754, forward strand.
ACTTAATACTATATATAAAAAAGACACTGACACCTGCTGGATGAAAATGGCCTGTCCGGCCTTTATTAACAATAACCAAATTTTAAACTTTTATTCAAGATTTTAACCTTGATTACACATAACTATTTATCATGACTATGTATCTAATCCAACCAACTATCCAGTTTATTAGTTGCAGATCCCTAAGGACCCCTATTATTTGAGCCTGAAGTCCCATTTTTTGTTGGCATTCGTTCCCAGCCACCAACTCACCGCGGGGACTTGCCAACCGACCCCAGACCCCCAACTTATTAACCCGTCAGTCTGGCCAACCGCCAGCCTAACCGGGAGGACTCCATACCTGTGATGGGTCCTAACTTTCTCAATACCTCAACTTAACTGGGTAACTGTTTTATCTGCCGTCAAGGAACATCCACAAACCACCTTTTTATAACCAAACACAATTTTTTGAACCACCCTTCCTACCCATCTTCAGGGCAGGCGGACGGGAACTTCTCTCCTATCCTGCTGACTCCGGACTGCTGACCTACAGACCTCCCCCTACCACCACTAAACCTATACTCCTCCTATCAAAACATTACTCCAATAAGGTAAGTTCCTATTCTACTAACCACACCTCTAACTATTTCACAGTAAGCCCCTGTACACACGGTCGGAGATTTCGACAACCAAATCCGTCGGATTTTGTCCGTCGGATTTTGTCCGTCGGATCTTGTCCGAAACTGTTGCATACACACGGTCGGACTAAGTTGTCGAAAAATCCGATCATTCAGAACGTGATGACGTAATTTAGTTACGAGGGGACTACGTTCAGGCTAGCAGCCAATAGCTTTGATGTAGGAATTTGATCTGAGCATGCGTGGCACTTGGTCCGATCAAAATTCTCTACACATGATCGGAGTATGTCCGATCGAACCAGTTGATCGGGAAATATTTCCAACATGTTGGAAAATTGGGTTCCCCTGATATTCCGACGGAATCAGTCCGATGCATACCACACACAGTCGGATTATCCGACGACACGGTCCGATAGGACACATTCCGACGGATTCTCCGACCATGTGTAGACTTGCACCCTGTCATGTCTGCACTCTGCCTACACTATGTTGCAGCTACGTGCATGTCTCAATTTTGGATTTTCCATCGCTTTCAGTCTTGGTGACAACTGATGTGAATGGTTCCATGTGCAAAGAGCTGATAAAGATGTTAGCCATTTGCATTAACTAATAACCTAAAAAATACACCTAAACTTGCCATGTATGGTACATATAGTGAAAATCAAACATAATTTATACAGGGCAATTTGTGTTTTATATGTTTTAAGGTTCTGGTAGGACCCAATAAATGTTATATGCATGCTGACAGATTCTGGATATCGATGGCCTCCTCTTTTTAAAATCTCTTGTCTGTGAAAGGTTTGCTCTGTCATCCATATTGCTTTTATTTTTCAAAGTGTATAGTGTGTGTACTTTCCCCGAACTGGATGCAGTATAATCTTTAGCGCTTACTGAGCTGTGAACAAGCTGCTGAGTTACTGTCTACATGATTGTTCACAAAGCCATGACCCGGGTCTTTGTTATTTTACTCTTGTCCGTGACTTTGATTCGGCTGATTCTTTCATGTTGGCACAACACAGATTTTTTATTGGTGTTCTGTATTCTGCAGTGCAATGTACAGTCTCTTTGCTATAAGTGAACAGTAAATAGACAAGTATATTGTGCTATTTATATTCTGAAAGGCTGGACATTATTTGGTATGTAGGCAGCATTAAAGAAAATGTCCTCTATAGGTAGGTATCACAGCTATACTCACAGCCACTTTATTAAGTACACCTTGCTAGTACCGGGTTGGACCCCCTTTTGCCTTCAGAACTGCCTTAATTCTTTGTTGCATAGATTCAACAAGGTGTTGGAAACATTCCTCAGAGATTTTGGTTCATATTGACATGATAGCATCACACCCCCAAAGGTTCTCTATTGGATTGAGATCTGGTGAGTGTGGAGACCACTGGAGTACAGTGACCTCATTGTCATGTTCTAGAAACCAGTGGTGAGATGATGTGAGCTTTATAAGATGGTGCATTGTCCTGCTGGAAGTGGCCATCAGAAGATGGGTACACTGTAGTCATAAAGGGATAGACATGGTCAGCAACAATACTCAGGTAGGCCATGGCGTTTACATAGTTAGGTTGAAAAAAGACACAAGTCGATCTAGTTCAACCATTTCCAGCTGACCGAAAATTACATATCTCAAACACCATCCAATACGGTTTCGTCAGCCTACGTCTGATGTCTTTAGGGGTTCAAGATGTCTGATGTCAGATGTAGATGAAGATGCTAGTTGTAGTCTGACAAAACGGCGTTGGGTGGTTTTTGAGATACGTCAGCTGGAACATAGGTGGAGCGCTAACCGGCGATTCCTATACAATACATGCTGATGCCTGTCTTCTTTGATGTATGTGCAATGCAACCTTCTTTTTTAAATAAATGATTATGATTTGAATTACTGCACCATGAGAGTATCCTTTCCTCACCCTCTCTATATGGCAAAACTGGTGCTTTGAATATGCCATCTCTATATATATATATAGCATCAGTTTGGATTCATTCCTGTGACCTCATGTATGACATCTTGGATTTTCCCATATGCGTAATTTAACTCCCAGTAATAGGGGTCAATTGTGTCTGCATGAAGGTGGAGAGGAACCTTTCCTATGCTCACTGAGGATGTTGTTCACGTGTGGGATCTATACATGGAATTCACAATTTTTATGTATTTTTTATAATTCAAATTAAAATGTATTTGTTAATTCACTATGGTAATTTGTGATATGTAATTTATGATATAAGACTGCGGTTCCTTTGTTTCTTTTCACTGTTGCCTTTCTATCATCTCAAACCAGTCTGCCCATTCTATTCTGGACATTCCATTCCAAAACCATGGGCATTAATATGGAACTGGCCCCCCTTTACAGCCTCCACTCATCTGGGGAGGCTTTCTATAAGATTTTGGGCCTGTAGGAATTTGTGGCCTTTCAGCCAAAAGAACTGTAGCACCCTCCTAGCATAGGTTGCCAGGTAAATCTAGTTTTTGGCTTCTTCTATAATCAAAGGAACAGTAATTGTTCTGGCCTGGTTAGGTCTCACAGGCTGGGAATTAAATGGCTTTGCCCTGCCTTTTGGAAGAAGCTGCCAGAAATATATGGGAAGAGATTCAGATAACCAGCCTGAACATTTATCATGCTCCAGCAAATTCCTGGAGAAGAGTGTCCAGAAGGGGGCTGGAAGGGCAATAAATAGTCTGAGGCACCAGGGAGCTAGGTTCTTTCTCTCCAGGAGCATTCCAGAGCCTGAGGGGCTGTTACCCTTAGGTGACCTGTGAACAGCATAGCTGTTCTAGAGGGCCCAGCGGGTTTAGGGCTGAGGGCCTGGATGTTATGTGCTAAAAGCTGATTGCAGGACCTCACCACAAAGAATGTTGTCTGCTGAAGGACTGTTTTATTCACTGGACTATGTCCAAAGGAAGCTGGTAGGTGGCAGCTGGCCTGAGGACTTGTGAGTAAAGACCCTAAACTCAGTGGCAGTGCGTCCATAAGCCCCCTCTCTCCAGCCACCACTCTATCACCAGTAGATAGATTTATACATTGCATGAATCTATCTATGGCCGCCACTGCCACCCCTTATTCAGGCTCCTGACCCCTTTTTGGGTGCCGGGCACCTGAATTACAGTGGCTGGGTATTTTTTTGAAGTATCTGGTTAGAGCCATAGGCTCTAATAGGCATCAAAAAAGGTAAACAGTGAGCGTCATACTTAGAGCTCGCAGTTCACTCAGCTGTGTTAGAAAAGCGAATGAATATTCTCTTTCCCAACACTGAACCGCCTCTCCGCTAATCAGGTGCTCGGGTCTGTTGCCCGTCACCTGATTGGCTGAAATGACAGGAACTGTGATTGGTCGTCCAATCATAGGAGAGGACAGCAGAAGACATCGAGGACATGGAGGAAACCGCTCACCGCCATCACCCGCTGCCCCACCGAGACCGCGGCAGAAGGTGGGCGGGGGGCACAGTGGCAGAATTCGATGGGCACAGTGGGAGCATTTGATGGCAAAGTGGGAGCGTTTGATGGTCAGAATGTTTTTTATCTTAAAGCAGAACTCCGCAAAAAAGTCCTCTGAACGCGAGCAGGGACTTGTACTTCCACCTGGCTCACTGTAGTGAGTCTCACAGCCCTTGGTCTGTGCCGCCCATAGAGGTGGTGTCCTCCTCCTCTGCTCCCTCCTCCGCCCACCCTCCATCTTTCTCAGTGCAGAGCTGGGAGAGTTATGCCTCATACACACTATTCGATTTTCTGCAGATTTTTGTCTTCGGATTTACCAAAACCATGTAGTACAAGGGCCTGCCTGATTGCATACACATTGAAACTCTTAAGGTTTGACCTCATATTATATGGTTTTGGTAAATCTGAAGACAAAAATCTGCAGAAAATCTAATAGTGTGTATGGGGCTTTACAGATCCTCCTGATGAGAGGTCTGTATTTGAGAACACCACTCATTGTACAGCCCCACCTCCCTGCACATTGGAACAGTGTGCTCTGCACTGTCTATCACAATTCCGGTGCAGGGAGGTGGGGCTGTACAATGAGTGGTGCTCTCACATACAGACCTGTCAGCCCGAGGCCCACTCTGTCATCAGGAGGATCTCTAAAGCCCCATACACATTATTAGATCTGGGCACTAAAAAGCTGCACTGGTGACACCGGCACTGATGAGCACTGGTAAGCTGCACTTGTGACATCGGCACTAATGGGCACTAATGAGCTGCACTGGTGACACCGCACTGATGAGCACCAATGAGCTGCACTGGTGACACCGCACTGATGAGCACTGATAAGCTGCACTGGTGACACTGTACTGCTGAGCACTGATAAGCTGCATTGATGAGCACTGATAATCTGCACTGATAGGCACAGATAAGCTGCACTGATAGGCACTGATAAGGGTGCACTGATGGGCACTGATAAGCTCCACTGATGAGGCTGCCCTGAGGAGCACTGATGAGGCTGCACTGATGAGGCTGCACTGCTGAGCACTAATAAGCTGCACTGATAGACACTGATAAGGGTGCACTGATGGGCACTGATAAGCTCCACTGATGAGGCTGCCCTGATGAGCACTGATGAGGCTGCACTGATGAGGCTGCACTGATAAGCTGCACTGATGAGGCTGCACTGATGCACACTGATAAGCTGCACTGATGAGCACTGATAAGGCTGTACTGATGAGGTTGCACTGATAGGCACTGATAAGCTGCACTGATGGGCACTGGTGAGACCGCACTAATGGGCACCGATAAGCTGCACTGATGGACACTGATAAGCTGCACTGGTGGGAACTGGCAAGACCGCACTGATATGCTGCACTGATGAGGCTGCACTAATGGGCACTGATAAGCTGCACTGGTAGGCACTGATGAGACCACATTGATGGGCACTGATAAGCTGCACTCTTGATTGGCTAAAACACAGCAGTGGCGCCATTGGCTCCCACTGCTGTCAATCAAAGTCAGTGAGCCAATGAGGGGAGAGAGGAGTGGGGCCGGGTCGCAGCTTCGTGTCTGAATGGACACAGGGATCTGTGACTTGGCCCGGGTGCCCCCAAAGAGAAGACACCTACTAGACTCCATCATTGGATCCAGTGTGAATGGACTAGTGCTTGCAGTATTGAGCAGCCTCTGTACTCTTAGGTAGAAAATGTGTGTAGGCCTCAATAAGAAGTGTTAAAATATAACTATATCTAAAGTGTTGTATTTCCCAAAACCTATTTTTCAAAGTTTAAATTATTGCACATTATTTTGAAAGGAAAAGTAAAGGCAGAAAAAACTTCTTTCACTGCCCAAATTTGATTAAAGAAAAGTCTCCTCCACATCTGAACATTGAGTTTGGTGCGCGGAGGTCTCTGCCTCCCTGGTCACATCACCTCCTCATCTCTTCACCCTTCTCCCTGTCCTCCCTTCTCCTTTTTTATTTCTTTTCCCTTTTCTCTGGCTGTCATCTTCATGGTCTAGCGAAAATCACCAATGCCTTTATTGTACTGCTCACTATGTGGGCCCTTCTATTATGACTCACTCGTCCAAGTGACCTACAACCCGCATGAAGCAGGCGACGTGTCTCACACCTGGTCCCCGGATGGAGGACAGTAGAATTGAAGTGACAATCAAAGCTATTGTCTGAAATTACATTCATGCAGACATTGTGCCTTGGCGATCTGTGACTGCCACAAATACTGAATTATATTCTTGTAAACTTCTGAAAACCTTAAAAGAGAAGTTCAGGATTTTTTTTATTAAAGAATAATACTTACCTAGATTAATGCAACATCGGTCCGATAATGCATCTGTCCCCCGCCAGCTCTAAGACGCAGAACCGAGCGCTCGGTTCTCAGAGCTCCATGAGCAGAGAGGTGGTGACTGTTAGTCACCACCTCTCTGCTTTGCCCCCCCCCCCCCCCCCGCACTGACTGGATAGCTGGGCTGTGGAGGGGGCGGGGCGGCTAGCCCAGGCTCTCAGCAGTTCTCTGAGAGGCTGAGCCAGGAGCCCGGCCATATGGTCACGATCTTTCCCCAGCCTGGACCGGCTCTGCAGCGTCAGCCGACAGCGGGGTTCAGCCCACTGTCTGCTAAAAACAGGTCACAGGAGTGCAGAATGAACTGCACTCCTGTGATCCACAGGAGAAGTACAGCCAGGGCAGTTTTTAAGGCAGGGCAAAAGGGGAAGCTGCCCTGGGCCCTGTCATTGTTGTGAGGCCCAAAGCAGCTGCCTCATACTTGCCAACTATCCTTGTTTAAATTGCCTCGTCCCTTGAAGTTTTAGTCCTGTGCTGTGTCCCAATACCTAATAGTGTGAAATGCTGCTACTAATGCTGCCCAGCTCTGCCCTATAGTTTAGTAAAGATGACTCACCTGCAGACCCTGTGTTTACATGTAAATTACTGACATTCAGATGTAAATAGCAGTGGCATTCATATGTAAATAGGGGGTATCATGCCCCCCCCCCCCCCGAGGGGGGCATGATATGTATATTATGCTCCCCTGAGGTCATAGCCACAGTAATCTCTAGCAACCAATCAAAAAGCAGAAATCATGTGCTGTAACCTCTGGCAACTAATCAGTGAGCTGTAATGATGTGCTGTAACCTCTAGCAACCAGTCAGTGAGCGGTAATAATACAATGTAACCTCTGGCAACCAATCACAGTAGCTGCCTGATCTGATTCAGTAAACTGATTTTGAGTCTAGCTGCTATTTATTGTATGTCTCAGAGCAGGTGGAGAGCAAAACTGCATGGGGGGGGGCCCAAGAAAAGTTTTGCCCAGGGTCCAATCAATATTAAAGACGGCCCTGAGTACAGCCAATCGAGCTTTGGCTCTACTTCTCTTTTAAAGTAGTATTAAGCACTCAGTGTGATAATGCTATTTACATTATTTTTTTTTGTATGTCATAATGTAGAGCAGGGATATGCAATTAGCGGACCTCCAGCTGTTGCAGAACTACAAGTCCCATGAGGCATAGCAAGACTTTGACAGCCACAAGCATGACACCCAGAGGCAGGGGCATGATGGGACTTGTAGTTTTGCAACAGCTGGAGGTCGGCTAATTGCATATCCCTGATGTAGAGTATAAGATTTCCTATCATTTGAGCCCAGTCTTGCCACAAAGCGTTAATCCAGCTCGGAACAATCCTCTTTTATTGTTCGGTGAGATAAATCTTGACAAACAGAGAAAAACTTTGTCAAATCCTCCCCCTTGCTTTGATTGACAGGTGATTTGCATATCTCGTGCCCTAGCCTAAGAGACATGCATTATTTTTTAATTTCCTCCCCCACCCCTTTCTTCTGCTGCTCTTCAAGGATTGGCTGTTCCAATTGGCTGATTAGTGGGCATTAATCATGGGGTACTTTGTCGCAGTAAGTGGGCTTAAGCACCATTAGGGTTGCCACCTGTCCGGGATTCACCCGGACAGTCCAGGTTTTGAATCGTGTGTCCGGGTTTCAGACCAACTAAAACCTGGACACAATATTCAGAATGGGCACTGGCTCCCCATGTAACCAAGTACCACAACCGCTGAGTGCGTAGGTGTGCACATGGGCCTCACCCCCATACACGGACAGGAGAGGAGAGAGGGCTTGATCTGCTCCTCCTCCTCCCACCCCTACCCCTCTGTCTGCCCACCCACACTCTAATCCCCTTCTGTGTCCAGGAAAGGAATGTGTGGGCTGGAAGTTTGAAGCTCAGCAACTGGCAGATACATTGTGGATGAAAGGTGTCAATACCTGAGCCTCTATCCTTGGATGAGTGAGCTCACCCTCCACTGTCTGTGACTGTAGTCTCTGCCCTCCCTTCTCTCTCCTGCCTCCAAGCATGTGAGTACATTATGGTAAGGGGGGCCCGGTGGACTCTGATAAATGGGGGGCTTTGGGAACGCAAATTTACGGGGAAATGCTGGAAACTCTGATGTAAGTGGGAGGTTTGGTGAGCAGCAACCCCCCTTACATCAGAGTTCCCCTTTACACCAGAGTCCACAGAATTCCCCCTTAAAAATAATATCCTTCAATGCACAGATAAAGTGTTCGGGGTTTGGCTTTAAGAAAAGGTGGCAACCCTAAGCACCCTATAGCAATAGGGTGTGACCAAATCCCCACTTTTTTTGATAATGTTTTTTGAAAATGTCTAGGTGTTTTTAAAAAGCCTTGCTGGAGGTGAATGTCAGTTTTGCATGTGTGCGCTGTAATATTTTTGTTCCCCTCCATATTGTGTCCCACTCCATGCCATAGGTCTCCAGAGGATATTCCAGGCCATTGACCTTTATATCCCCAAGGAAGGAATGTCCGCACATAAATAGGGTTGCTGCACTTTAATGGGGGTACTTGGAAAATGACACAACAGTCAGATCATGCTGACATACTATCCGGGGGTTGCTTGACAGGACATAGTCAATCACATTTAGTGGACGGTCCACAGCAGTCACACATGAAAGCATTGCGCAGCCATTAAAGTAAGCCATCTTCCCTCTGATAATCTCTCCTTGCGGTAATGGGATCTCTGTAGTCACCTCCTCCATAGGTACACCTCTCCCGGGACCCTCCAGGGGAATTATTAATAATAATAATCTTGCTTGATAAAGGGGCCCTGCGCATCTTTGAAACGTTGCCTTTGTAAATATGCTGTGACCAGGGGTGGACTGACAACTCATGGGGCCTCATGGGGCAATAGGAGATTATGGGGCCCCAAGGCAATCTGAGATTATGGGGCCACACAGCATACACACACACACACAGTATACAATCACACAGTATACACACACATGCACACACAGTATACACAGACGTGTTTCTATTGGCTGAGAAGGTACTGGAGAGGTGGGGCAGCTATAATCTCTGGATTTGTAGACCAAAAGGATGTCGGTAAGGGACATTTCAGAGACAGATGTAAAAAAAACACAGATTTTTACATACTGTCCCTGGTTTTACTGAGGCTGGCAACCCTGATGGGGCCCCCTAGTGGCTCGGGGCCCTCGGGCAGTGCCTGAGTGACCCAATGGTCAGTCCGCCCCTGGATGTGACCACTGAATAAAGCTTTTGACCAGTTTGGAGAATCCCTGGAGTGCTTGGAACATATTTTCTGATCCAGTGGAATAGCGTCACTTGAGAAACTCTTGGACAGGCCTAAAAGGTCTTCCACAACCCACTCTAGGCCCCACCTCCATAAGGGTCATGAAGTTCACAGCTTGCTCTCTTCTTGGGTGCAGGTCTTTTCCTCTGGCCTCCAGCCCTGTCCAGGGGCTACAATTGCTGGCTACATGTGCTTAGATGTGGGGTGTTTGGCTTCCATGCCCCTACTGCACTAGGGCTCCTCCCAAACTGGCTTATATATGAGAACTGACTCACCCATGACATCACTACAGCCGGGCTCTGACTAAAGGGGTCCTAGCACCTGATGACACTTTCTTTTGAAACAGAGCTTAGTTGTCATGGTTATGCAGTGATCTTCCTCTGTTTGCTTACCTCCCCTCATGTGTTCTGACTAAGAGGCCAGTCACTTCCACCTGGTGGTTTTTATAACCTCTCCTCTAAGCGTGTGCACTGCAAGCCAGCGGGGCTGATCAACCATTGTGTACCATTGTGTGTTTGGCTTCCTGTTTCCTGCTTGCCGTGTGCTCTACGTTTGACTCTGTTACCGACTTTGGCGTGTTCTCAGCGATTCCTTGCTTGTGACCTTGACCTTTTGCATGTCTCCGACCATCCCTGTCTGCCTGTGACCCTGAACCTTTGATGTGTACTCTGTTGTTCCTGTCTGCTAGTTGCCCTGACCTCTGCCTTATCCCCTTACTATCCTTGTCGTTCCAGCCTGCTGCTTCCTTCTCCTGTGGTCTACTGTGAGCGTGAGCTGTGAGACCCTAGGGGTCGCGACCTGGAGCCAGACTGCAGCAAAGTCCATCCTCACCACTGGAGGCTCTGGCGAACACCCGCTGGCTCTTAGACTCCACGCCCTGGGGAATCTATGCTCCAGCTCCCATTGGGATCTGTGTTAGTGATCCTGTAGACCCGTGTCCTGAATCTCCCTGGGTACAATCCGCAGCAGTCAGTCCTAAGGTCCACTACCTAGCAGTGCACTTCCGACTCCTACGGAGTGCATCTGTCACCTGGTCTCAGGTGACCTGACATTCGTTTTTTACCAAAGACATGTAGCAGAATACATTTTGGCGTAAATTTATGAAGAAATTAGATTTTATCGGATATGTTTTATAAAAGAAAATAGAAAATATGCGGGTTTTTTTCAAAATTTTCGGTAGTTTTTTGTTTAAATTAAAAAAATTAAAAACCTAGTGGTGATCAAACACCACCAACTATATTTGTGTGAAAAAACAAAATTATATCAATTTCATTTGTATACAGTGTTGCATGACTACACAACTCCCAGTTAAAGTTGCACAGTGCTGAATAGCAAAAAATGCCTTGGTCATGAAGGGGGTAAAACCTTTCCGGAGGTCAACTGGTTAAAACATTTGGTGGCTTCCTGAACCCCATTGAAGTTGTCATGGTTGCTGGTAGTACCTACAGACACTGGAGGGTGTCTACCATTACATGATGAGGTTCATTTTGCAGAATTTTGGGCGTACGGGTTTGATTTAATAAACGAATCATAATCTGGTATAAAGCGATTTGCTGTCCTTCAAGATGACAAGCTCCCCAGGAAAGTATTAATCTTTTAAACTAAAAAAAAAGTAATGAAAAAGCTGTGATTAAAATAAAAAGTGACAAAATTAGCTTTCCTATAATAATAAGAATTAAAAAAAAAAAAAAAAATTCTGTTTTTTTTTTTAGGCCCGCAGAATCCAACAGGTTTGTAATAGCGCAGCTGTGTTACTAAAATCTCCCGTATTTTATATTAGTGATTGATTGCCAGCAGATGGGACAACTAGCTCCCTATAGTGTAACCTACTTGTATTACATAAGGATTAATCACACATGATCCCACAATGCAGCAATGTATGATTGATCACTACTTCATGATAATTAATTATAAGTACATCTAAATTCCAAAAAGACCACGTTTCATTTGCTAAAGCACTGATTGCCAGGATCTTTTTTTTTTTTTCCCATAAAAAATGTCAAATACCTCTAAAAAACAATCGACCAATTTTTGTATCTCAGGGCTTCTCATCTACTCCAGTCTCTCCCGGCCATTGCCTGTCTACATGCAATCGTTCCAGAGCACATTATAGTTCTGCGCATACAACGATCGGCAATAACATTATGACCGCCCACCTAATATTGAGTATGGCCCCCTTTTGCTGAAACAGCCCTGACCCATTGAGGCCACCAAAGTAACATCCACATGACTGGCAGGACCCAAGGTTTCCCAGCAGAACATTGCCCAAAGCATCACACTGCCTCTGCCAACTTGCCTTCTTATATAATATAATATAATATAATATAATATAATATATTCTGGTTCCATCTCTTGCCCAGGTAAGTGATGCACACGTACCCGGCCATCTACATAATATAATAGAAGATATGACTCCTCAGAGCAGGCCACCTACTTCCATTGCTCCGTAGTCCAGTTCTGATGTTCATGTGACCAGGGTCGATCCTCGGGTCACAGATGCCTAGGTGCAGAAATATTTGTGGCCCCCCCACATGGACGTGGTCATCATACTGACTCCTCCCCTTTACAAATGTTTCTATGGCAACGACTCACACAGAGATGCTCCCCTAAGGAGCCTTCTTTACCCTGGAATCCTCCCACGATCTCTTAACAATAAACAAAATACAGGAAGAGAAGCAGAGTACTCTAATGGGACCTGGAGGGGGGGGGGTCTCTCTAATGGACACAGAGAGGGCTTCTATTAGAGAGTCTGTTTGAAAGTGGACCCCAGATATACTGCAGACATACTACAGGAGATGGTCAGAGACTGCAGACATACTACAGGAGATGGTCAGAGACTGCAAAACAAGAGATCAATGTAGCCTCACCAGTGACCATCAAATGCAGCCTACCAGTGACCACCAATTGCAGTCTCATTATGCCCACCAAATTCAGCCTACCAGTGCCCATAAATTGAAGCCTAACAATGCCCACCAAATGCAGCCTACCAGTGCCCACCAAATGCAGCCTTATCTGTGCCCCTCAAATTCAGCCTTATCAGTGTCCACCAAATGCAGTTTATCAGTGCCCACCAAATGCAGCCTTACCAGTACTCATTAAATACAGCCTACCAGTGCCCATCAAATGCAGCCTACCAGTGCCCATCAACTGCAGCCAACCAGTGCTCAGCAACTGTAGCCTACCAGTGCCCACCAATTGCAGCCTCATCAATGTCCATCAAATGCACCTTATCAGTGCCCATCAAATGCAGCCTACCAGTGCCCATCATATGCTGCCTACCAGTGCCCACCAAATGCAGCCGACCAGGGCCCATGGATCACACAGTGCGGCGATCTCCTGCTGTCACGGAGCTTTGATTTGAATTGCCCGGGCGGCCACTGTAACAAAATCCCACCTCCTAGACTGGCTCCTATGGTACACGTCACACTGATTCAATTTCACGGCACTGGATCAATGTTCTGTCTATCACAGGAGCCAGTCTAGGAGGTGGGACTTTGTTACAGCGCCGCCGGGCATTTCAGACCAAAGCTTTAAAGGGTCGCTGGTTTGAATCCCAACCACGACACTACCTGCCTGGAGTTTGCATGTTCTCCCTGTGCCTGCGTGGGTTTCCTCCGGGTACTCCGGTTTCCTCCCACACTCCAAAGACATGCAGGTAGGTTAATTGGCTTCTGTGCCAAATTGGCCCTAGTATATGAATGGGGACCTTGTATTGTTGGATCCTTGAGGGTAGGGACTGATGTGAGTGTGCAATGTACAGGGATAGGGACAATTGTAGACACTCACTCAAGTTGAACTGGATGGACTGGTGTCTTTATTCAACCTTACTAACTATGTAACTATGTAACTCATGCGGTGTGTGACATACACAAGGAGAGAAGGAGGGAGGGGACCACTCTGGCACTCGGGGCCAGTAAAAGGATATTTGACTACATAGGCAAAATGCATTTTACTGACCCCCGCGCCCCCCCCCCCCCCCAACCCACCTGCACCGTCCTCTTGCTGCTCCCTGTCTAAAACTGAGCTGGTACCTCCTTCACAGTGCACCTGTAATGTGATGGGGCGCAACATGAAGGACATCACATACCACTGAAAATGGAGCTGTGAACTTCCACTAAACAGCAGTGTGTAATGAGTCGGTGGGGTTATGCATTTCTCACTTCCCCTCACTGGCCATAGGCAGCTGAGGCCAACTAAAATTTCCAATGGCTGCATTCCCCCCATAAGCAAACTCCCAGATCACATCCCACAGATACTCCCACTTTGATCACACCTCCCCAGATTCCCCCACCCTAATCTAATTAGCAGCATTATTTACTGCATGCAGACTTTACTGGGACTGTACTCATGTGCACCACCATAAAGACTGGGCCCCATAAGTAGCCATCTGAAGAACTAGGGCTGAAGACTGCTTACTCAGATAGCAGCTTCACAAGAACTTTGACTGTTGTCCATAGTAAGAGTTGACTCTTTAGGGAGCTTTAAATTTCATTACTGCAATTCATACAGGGTGCACTCGAAAGTGAATATAGTATACTGTTTACGGAGTAGTCATCACAATATTGATTATCATTACTGTTACTGTTTTTTGGTGTCATTACTTTCTGATTTTGTGGATTACCAGGTTTACTCTAATTTAGCAGCAAATAACTTAATTCTATGCTGCTATAGCCGAGTGAACAAATTGTCTAGTGAACCGTGATTGACCTTATCCTGTAACTTAGTCATTCATGTTCATACTGCTGTTTACTGCAGCACTGAAGTGTGTAGAGGGTAAATGGAGATTGGCAATAATTTACTTTAACACAATCCTTTCCATGACTGAATTGGTGAAATCTGTGATTAATTGATTGCTTGTCCTTAAGTGTACAGCTATCCCTACACCTCTGGGGGTGATTTGTTCCATCAGTCAATGATCGGTCACATGGGGATATAGAATTGTGAGTTAGCAAAAATCTCCGGCGTAGCCTCTGCACATAATTTGAAACCTTGTCATTTAAAAGCCCCAGAGAGGAAGGGGTTACAGATGGGCTCCTAATCAATCCCCTTTCAGCAGCCGCTGTTTGCAGCGCGGATTACATCTCAGAGAAATCTCAAACCCAACTTTTGCTTTTCTGGCATCTGTGTGATCGTAGAGACAGATGGGTGCACAATACTTTAATGCAAGCACCCGATCTTAAATCTGTCTGGGAATTAGTTTTTTTTTACCTAGTTATGCAAATAAACTTGTGTGTAAGAGGGAAAAGGGTGCCTAATTAAAGCCAAACTCTGGGGAAAACAAAAGTTAACCCTTGGGGCTCATTCACTTTTGTTTTGCTCTGTGAAGAGTGATCTGGAGTGATTTTTGAATGGGAATACTTTTCTGCAACCACAGGGCTAGAATCACATACAATCCAGGACCAACAATCTTACATTATAGGTGAGGATGTCAAGTAGAGTTGCCACCTCATCCCTTTAAACCCAAAACACCTTTGAATTACACAGGTTCTGAGCAGTGGCATTGCTAGGGGGGTGCAGGGGGTGCGGGCCGCACCTGAGTGGCACCCGCCGGAGGGGGGACACCAGGGGCCGGAACTAGGTGGAGGCGGGAGTGTCTCCAGTCTCGGGTGCAGTGTGCTAGCATGGTGGGGAGTGCCAGTGGGGACATTTGCTAACATGTGTCCCCCGGTCTCTAGCACAGTGATTGCCGACACTTTAGCAGCTGGAATCTGTCCCAGGCGGCTGCATGTTAGCAGTGTCCGAGCGCCGAGGGAAGTTTCCCACAGGTTCCTCCTCTGCTTTGATGTGTCTTCTGACAGGACAGGAGGAGGAGCCTGGGAAGGAGATCTCGAGGCACTGAGGACCCGGTAACGGATAACCGGCAATTCTGTACTGTGCAGGGATCTGAAGATTTGCGCAAAAGGAGGAAATGGGATTTATGTTGGTAGGTATTAAGATTTCTTTTTTATGGGAGAGTCTGGAGGCGAGTGCCTTTGTATTGGGATGGAGGGTTATTCTTGTAGGGGGGATTTGGTGGGGAGGGGTAAATATCTGTGATGAGGGTGGCTTGGGTGGGGGAATAAGAGAATTTGTGCAAGAAGAGGGGTTTACTACTGGAAGGGGTAATGAAGGTGGGGATTTGTGATCAGAGGGGATATTTTGGGCGGGTGGGGGACGGGGTTGGGAAGGGATTTATGCCTTAAAGGAGGGATATGGGATGATTTTTGCTGAGTGGGTGGATTTGGGGGGGTAAGAGAGTTTGTATAAGACAGAGGGGTTTGGGGGGATTTATACTGCGAAGAGGGATATGGGGGACATTTTGTGCTGAGAGGAGAGATTTGTGCTGAAAGGGGGTATATTACTATTATTATTATTATTATTATTATTAATAACGATTTATATAGCGCCAACAGTTTACGCAGCGCTTTACAATGTATAGGGGAGACAACACAATTACAGCACAATACAAAAGGTACAGGAGGGCCCTGCTCATAGAGCTTACATTCGAAAGGGAGGGGGTGGTGGTACAAAAGGTAATAGCTGCAGAGAATGATTTGATGGGTATATGAGGATGATGACTTGTGGTGGGAGGGGGAAATGGAGGGGAAGTTTTGTGCTGAGAGGGGGTATTTGTACTGGAAGTGTCATATGGGGGTGAGGGGCACTTAGCACATAGTTGTTTAGAAAATGGGGGTGACACCATGTTTTGCCACACCAGGTGACACCAACCCTAGTGATGCCACTGGTTCTGAGGCTAATTAAATGCAGATAAAGCACCAAGTGAGTTTAATTACCACCTTAATTAGCCACAGAACCCGTGTATTTAATATGTGTTTGGGTTTAAAGGGACGAGGTGGCAACCATAATGTCAAGAGCCTATCCACATCCCTAAGGCTGGGTTCACATATGTGCAAATTGGATGTGGGTTTCTCAATGGAGTCGGTTCACACAGGTCCGGGGTGGCCACTGTCTGCATTCCAAAAGGGTCCTGTGCGTGTTTGGGTCTGGTTCAGGTGTGCATATAGGCAAAAATTCAGACCTGATTCACACCTGAACCGATGAACAGAAATGAACCAGACCCCATGCTGGGAACCATGGCGGCACATACAGTATGGGAACCTGGCCTGAGAGTCTAGGAGCCAAGTGAGTTCAGTATTTCTGCCCCGTTTAATCCTTACAGTGCACGGGGTGATCCACTACACTGCAAGAGACAAACAGGGACATCAATTGTCCTCAGTTCAGATACTTACCTGCCTAAAAAGAATCAAGTATAATCCTGCAGCAATCCCTCGATAAGGTGCCAAAGCCTGGGTCTCGTGCCGCCATTTTGGTCCACCTCTGTCATCAGAAGCTAACTGCATTTTCCAGGTTAATGAGAATGAGCCATAGTGGGGTGACACTAAAGCCCCGTACACACGATCGGACTTCCGACAACAAAACCGTGGAATTTTGTCCGAAGGGTGTTGGCTCAAACTTGTCTTGCATACACACGGTCACACAAATGTTGGCCAACAATTACAAATGTAGTGACATACTAGACATACTATGTGGTTTTTCAGCTCTTTAGCGTCCCCCTTTGGGTTCCTTCTGCTAATTTCGTGTTAGCAAAAGTTTGGTGAGTGTTGATTTGCGCTTTTCTTTTCGCGTTTTTCATTTAGCTTTTTTCAGTTTGTTTTTTGAGCGGCCATTCGTCTACCAGCCATGTTGCGGAATCGGAGGAGATAACGTGTTATTTATTATTGCTTAGACATTTTTTTTTTTTGGTTGAATAATTTTGATTTGGTATATTTTCTATATTTTTGGATGCATAGAATGCACTTTTTGGTTAAGTTCTATTGGCAGATAGCATGTCTATTTTTTTTATTTTATTTTTTTTAATCTACAATAAAAAAATTGTGGAGAATAATACTTGGCTATGTGTTTTTCTTCGAATGACAGTTGGGGGTAGGCAGTTACATTTAAAAAAATACAATGTAAAATTGACAAGGAACACCAAAATAGTTGTGTCTTTGATCTTATAAATTAAACTACAGGATAATAGTGTTGTGGTAACTTGCCCAATAATAATAATATTATTCTTGATCAGGGTGGGATGAGCTTTATGTTCGAGTCAAACTCATGACTCGAACATTGGCTGTTCGCCAGTTCGCCGAACAGCGAACAATTTTGAGCAAATTCGAAAACCGCAGAACACCCTTTAAAAGTCTATGGGAGAAATCAAAAGTGTTAATTTTAAAGGCTTATATGCATGGAATTGTCATAAAAAGTGTTTGGGGACCTGTGTCCTGCCCCAGGGGACATGTATCAATGCAAGAAAAGGTTTTCATAGTTAGTAAGGTTGAATAAAGACACCAGTCCATCCTGAGTGTCTACAATTGTCCCTGTACATTGCACACTCACATTGGTCCCTACCCTCAAAGAGCCCACAATCCAAGGTCCCCATTCATATACTAGGGCCAATTTTGGACAGAAGCCAATTAGCCTACCTGCATGTCTTTGGAGTGTGAGAGGAAACCGGAGTACCCGGCGGAAACCCACACAGGCACAGGGAGAACATACAAACTCCAGGCAGGTAGTGTCGTGGTTGGGATTTGAACCAGCGACCCTTCTTACTGCTAGGTGAGAGTGCTAACCACTACACCACTGTGCTGCTTTTCAGGAGCAGTGATGTTAATAATGCTAGTGAAAAAATAAAAGTGTAATATTCCTTTAAATTTTGTACCTGGGAGGTGTCTATAGTGTGCCTGTATAGGGGCGCATGCTTCCTGTGTTTAGAACAGTCTGACAGCAAAATGACATTTCTAAAGGAAAAAAAGTAATTTAAAACTACTCATAGCTACAATGAATTGTCGGTCCGCAATACACATAACAGTTCATTGATAAAAACGGCATGGGGATTTCCCCACAGGAGAACCCCGAACCAAAATGTAAAAAAAAATGCGTGGGGTCCCCCTAAATTCCATACCAGGCCCTTCAGGTCTGCACAGTCACCTCTGCATTTTTTATTTTTTTGATGAACAAATAAAAAAAATACCTAAAATTAAAAATAAAATAAAAAGATTTTCTTGTTTCTGTTATAAAATTCTGTAAATACAGTAAGTACATTTTCTCCTTCACTGAATAAGGCGGCACTGATGAGGTGACACCAATGAGGTGGCACTGATGGGCACTGACGGGCACTGATAGGCGACACTGATAGGCACTAAAAGGCTGCACTGAATGGTACTTATGGGTGGCACTGATAAGGCACTGCTGGGCACTGATACGTGGCACTGATGGGCACTGATTGGCATTTCCCTGGTGGTCTAGGGTGGCAAACCTGGTGGTCCAGTGTGGTGGCAATCCCTGGTGGTCCTACTCGTGTCTGACAACACCTATTTATAATGTTTCCCCAGGGGAAGAGATGTCTAAGCACATCCTCTGCATATTAGCAGACATTAACATTTCTACGGCTATTCTTTTGTAAGAGGTTGACTGACATCTGGATCTTTTGTGATTCGTTGGTGGAATTGTTCATTTCTAGGTGGCTTAAATTCATGGATTTCATTTGTTGAGTGGGAGAAAGAAGCTTCTTGTCAAAACACTTCTTCCACGCTGCGTTTACAGTGCCCTGAAATGTCACACATTCCGTATTTATGTTCTGCTTGCTTATTTTTAATGCATATCTCTATATCGGGGGTCAGCAACCTTTTCCACATTAGGCGTCTTGTTCACAAGCATTAGAAAACCAACGTGTAAGTGAACAATACCTTTTTGCACTCATAGTTGCTCTTATAAAGGCAGTATATAATAATTAATTACTTTACTTGCCATTAGCAGTACTATGAGCACATAGAATGTGTTGAAGTGGTACTAAAGCTTATACGTTGTTTTACCTTAATGCATTCCTTGCATTAAAGGGGTTGTAAAGGTTTTTTTTTTTCACCTTAATGCATCCTATACATTAAGGTGAAAAAACGCTTGGCAGGGCCGCCCCCCCCCCCCCCCCCCGTTTTACTTACCTGAACCCTGGAACTTGACCCACGGGGACGTGCTGTCTCTCTGTCCGGGGTTCTCGGCTTTTGATTGGATAGATTGATACCAGTGCAGCCATTGGCTCCCCTGCTGTCAATCAAATCCAGTGACGCTGGCGCCGGGGGCGGGGCAAATTCTGCATTCGGCCTCTATGCTGGACTCAAGAGCACGCCCGGAAGGTAATCCCCCAGGAGAGCACTTCTCCCAGGGAGTTATCTGATGTGGGGAGGAGCTGCGAGAGCCACCGAGGGACCCCAGAAGATGAGGATCGGGGCCACTCTGTGCAAAACTAGCTGCACAGTGGTGGTAAGTATGATATGTTTGTTTGTTTTGTTTTTTAAACGGACCCTTACAATCACTTTGGTAAAGGTAAAAAAGGTAACAAAATGTTTTTAGTAATATATCCCCATCATCCCCCTTGTACTTACCTAAGTCCTTACTCGATCCAGCGTTGTGCCCATCTGCAACAGCTTTCCCTACTCTCACAGGTTTTGCTGAGCCATAGCTAAGCGGCTTCCTGTGGTTTCAAACTGAGAAGAAGAGGAGCCAGGAACCCCCAGTGGCAGGGGCATCTGTACCGTGAGGCAAACAAGGAGTTTGCCTTGGGTGGTATTTTTCAGGGGTGCAGCACCTCCCCCAGTCTCTTTGATTAGGCCTCACAGTCACCTAATATTCCATTTCCTGTTCAGTGACTTTCAGTGGTTGTACCAGGATGATGCCTCTGTACCATTTTTTAGAGCTAGCTCTATCGGCTCTCTTGTAATAGAAATCGGAGCGGCTTACTATCCACTCGATTGCAATTACAAGCAGCACCTTCCATGGTTCTCTCTGGCTCTTCTGTCCCACTTGGTGACACGATCGACCATGTCCGCCGGCTGGCCAGACAGTCAAGCAAAGCCAAGATTGGCTTTGATCAGCTGTTTATAGCAGGAAACTGGCATTTTCAGTTTACTCAGAAACCAGGAGTCGTCTTTTCCTGTTTTCTCCCAGACTGCACAGCAGCTCATCACAGTGTTGTCTGCATTTTGGAGTGGTGCGCAGGCTCTCTTCACAGTACCCGGTGTCTACTTGGTGGACAGGTGGGGTGCAGCGGGCAATAAATTACACAGTCAGGTGCAATAGAAAACTTGTATTGAAGTACTGCAGCCACAGTTCACAACAAACCCAGAGGGATGCCTTCTCAACCGGATACACTCACGGTTTCCAATAATGAGAAGAGAACAGGTATCGGCGGGGTTGAAAGCATTTGTAAAGAGAGCGGAATATGGCCGGGCCGTCTCATGCCCATGGGGGATGAAGTCCAAAGGAGTTGCGACCCTACTCTTTCCCTCGTTGTCAGGAACCTTTCCCTACCGCTAGTACTGTCCCTAACAGGCGGGGTACCTTTCCCTACACTGTCGGCTCACATAAAGTACACCAAACCTGGGAGCCAGGGCCTTAAATAGGCTCTGCCTGACCCAAGATGGCTGTCAAAGTCATATGGGGTGGCAGCATCCAATTAGGTGCTTCCCCAGGGAACCATAGAGAAATGTGTTCTTCTTGACTTTCTTTCCAGCTGTGGTACCTCTGCAGATAAGTGCCACCTGCAATGGAGACTGCCCCTGTCTACACACACTCTCTCCTCTTCCTCTAACTGGCAGCCAGGGAGAGGAAGAAACGCTGCAGTGCTGACTGTCTATGTGGCATTTCAGTGACAGTCCAGGTTGCGGGGCCATGGTCAGAAGTACCGCAGGCCAAGGCTACATAAAAATAAATAAAAAACCCACCTACCAGTAATAGTATAGCTCACATCTCTCATTTAATGAAACAAATCCCTCTGTCGTCCTCTAAATCCTCTTAATGAACCAAAGTGTTATATAGCACTAATGCCGCGTACATACGACCGGACTTTTTGACAGCAAAGGTCCGACGGAACGAGTCCGTCGGACAATTAGATCGTGTGTGGGCTCCATTGGACCTTTGCTTTCCAAAAATCCGACGGACTTTAGAAATAGAACATGTTTTAAATTTTTCCACCGGACCGAGAAATCCGTTCGTGTGTATGCTAGTCCGACGGACAAAAAAACGACGCTAGGGCAGCTATTGGCTACTGGCTATGAACTTCCTTATTCTAGTCCGGTCGTACGTCATCACGTTCAAATCCATCGGACTTTGGTGTGATTGTGTGTGGCCAAGTCCGTTCATTCAGAAAGTTCGTCGGAACTCCGCCGAAAGTCCGTCGGAAAGACCGTCGGACCTAGTCCCTTGAAAAGTCCAGTCGTGTGTACGCGGCATTAGTCTTTCACCCAACCTCTAAACTGTTGCATTTATTACTTTGAAAAGACAATATAAAGGAATAATAGTGGTGGAAATTGCACTTGTGGGGTTAACCAATAATTTTTTGCATTTTCATGGTCTATGAACCTGGTGTCATGGTGGAAATGTGTCCTTTCCCTGTATACTTTTGTTCCAAAGGTGTTCCTGTTCCCAAAATTAGAAGGTATTTAATGATAACTACGCCTCTCTCAGTCCTGACTGTGCAGGAGTGAACATCAGACACTGATACAAATTGCGCTGGTACTCACTTTGACAAGGAGGCAAGCTCCTCTCATATCAAGAGAAGTGAAAGGTTTCTAGAGCATCTTACAAAAACAGATTAATGCGAAACCAAACAACCTGACCCCTTTCTAGACTGTGGAAATGGTGCAGTAAGTGGCCAAAGACTGCAAGCTACCAAAGTTCTGTCGCTGTGCAGTGACCCCTTGGTGAGCATACTGGAGGGAACAATGGATAGCACATCTGTAGGCAGGTGCAGTCTATTTTCCCCACTGAAGTTGGTGCTCAACCATAGCGGCGTTGCAGTGGGAAAGGAGGTCAAAAGGAACATGGTTCCTCTATGGTTTCCTGGGTCACTGGGAAGCTATCTTATTGGATTCTGGCACCCCATGTGACTCTGGCATCGGTCTTGGGTCAGGCAGAGTCTATTTAAGACCCTGGCTCCCAGGCTTGGTGCGCATTTCACACGTGGGTAGTGTAGGGACAGGTCATCCTTCTGTTAGGGCCAGTAATTAGAGGCAGGGAGAGTTTCCAGATGAGTAGGGACACGCTATCCTTCCTGGAAGCCTCCCCATGTGGGTACAGAATGCCCCTCAAGACAGATGTTGTTGGTGCCCCTATTGTTCTACTCTTCACTGCATCATTCAGTAAGTGTGCCCAGCTGGGTTGTCTTCCTGCCGGGTTGTTGTTCTTTACTGAACTTTACCTTCAATACAGTTCCGTTGCTACAACTAGACTGGTGTTTACTGCCATCGCACCACACTGCACCTCCCCACACACCCTCCTCAAAAGTCTCTCCTCCTCCAGCAGCTTGCTACCATTGGATGGAAGAGAACATGACCTATCCTCCTCCAAGGTTTCTAGTCCTCTAGCAGCTTCCATCATTAGAGGGAGGAGAACATGACCTGGCCTCACCTGAGGTCTCTCCACTTTCATCAACTTCTTACCTTTGGAGGTAAAACAACATAACCTGGCTTGCTCCAAGGTCTCTCTGCCTCCAGCAGCTCCCTGCCATTTCGGGGCTACTCACCTCCACCAGTATGCTGTTACTGGAGGAAAGGGGACATAACCTAGTCTCATCCAAAGTCTATCTATTTCCAGCAGGTTACTACCATTGGAGGGAAGAGAATATGACCCACCCTCCTCCAAGTTCCCTACTCTATCAGTAGCTTGCTACTGTTGGAGGGAGGAGAACATGACCCACCCTCCTCCAAGTTCTCTCCTCTATCAGTAATTTGCTACCATTGGAGGGAGGAGAACATGACGTACCCTCCTCCAAATTCTCTCCTTTATCAGTAATTTTCTACCATTGGAGGGAGGAGAACATATCTTACCCTCCTCCACGTTCTCTCCTCTATCAGTAGCTTGCTACCGTTGGATGGAGGAGAACATGACCCACCCTCCTCCAAGTTCTCTCCTCTATCAGTAATTTGCTACCATTGGAGGGAGGAGAAAATTACCTACCCTCTTCCAAGTTCTCTCCTCTATCAGTAGCTTGCTACCATTGGAGGGAGGAGAACATGACGTACCCTCCTCCAAATTCTCTCCTATATCAGTCATTTGCTACCATTGGAGGGAGGAGAACATGGCCTACCCTCCTCCAAGTTCTCTTCTCTATTAGTAGCTTGCTACCATTGGAGGGAAGAGAACATATTCAAGGCCCCTCCCAGATCTCTCTGCTTCCAAAACCCGCTTGAAGGTGGAGAGCATAACCTACCCTCCTATAAGGTCCCTCCACCTCCAGCAGTATGCTGCCATTGGACGGGGCATAACCTGATCTCTTTCTGACTCTCTTCTTCAGCAGAATCCATATCATGCATCGGTTTTTGCAAAGTGTGACGCTAAAACTCGCTGCTATCAATTCAATATTGCTACTGACTCCAGGCTGACATAGGGAGAGTGGATTTTTATTACCGTTAAATTGCAGAATTTATTTTACCATTACTGTAAATATATGCATTTTTCAACAAATGGTTTCCCTTAAGGAGAGATTTGTAAACCACATTTAACTGCATCACATTTATGGTACACAATATCCAGTTTCTCAATCCAGCACTTTGATAAACCATTCTATTTTATATTAAAAGTATATAATAGTATATATCCCCAAAAAACACATGGGTATAACTTGAACCTTATTTTCTCTGGAAATCAATTGGCATTCATTGGCACCAAGGGTTTTCTTAATGCAAAATGGGCAATAATATGGACCCCACTGTGAATTAATAACTAAGTGATAGTACCAGAGGCTTTAGTAAAAATTGAAACACACTGGTTTATTCGTTCTTGGCTGCAGTGGGGCCTCGGGATATAGCTATGTGTTATATTAATCTTCAGAAGAGGATAGAACATGGGCTCACAGAAAGTAATAATAAAACGTAATGTTTAGCTGAATGACTTAGTCCTTTCAATAATAAAGTGATCGATGGAAGGGCTCCAGATTTTGCGGCTTGATGAGGTATAAATAAGCCACAAAAAGACATCTGTCAGCAAGAAAAATTTGTTTTTTAATATACATAATCCTGCAGTGTGTTTGGGGTATATATACTGTATATGTATAGTACCACGTACTGTGGGTACCTCCTAGCTGAGAGACTCTCCATTAACTCCAACATGTATTTTACAGCATATAATACCTGTGGAAATATAAAATAAAAGCAAAGAAGAGAGGGGGTGATGCAGGGCACCCATGGTATATGGTAGCATATACATGAAATAAATAAATATAAATAATAATATATATATATATATATATATATATATATATATATATATATATATATATATATATATATTTATATATTATATACAGTTGTGCTCATAAGTTTACATACCCTGGCAGAATTTATGATTTCTTGGTTATTTTTCAGAGAATATGAATGATAACACAAAAACATTTCTTTCATTCATGGTTAGTGTTTGGCTGAAGCCATTTTTTATCAATCAACTGTGTTTACTCTTTTTAAATCATAATGGCAACAGAAACTTCCTAAATGACACTGATCACTAGTCTACATACCCTGGTGATTTTGGCCTGATAACATGCACACAAGTTGACACAAAGGAGTTTGAATGGCTATTAAAGGTAACCATCCTCAGCTGTGATCTGTTTGCTTGTAATTAGTGTGTGTGTATAAAAGGTCAATGAGTTTCTGGACTCCTGACAGACCCTTGCATCTTTCATCCAGTGCTGCACTGACGTTTCTGGATTCTGATTCACAGGGAAAGCAAAAGAATTGTCAAAGGATCTGAGGGAAAAGCTAGTTGAACTGTATAAAACAGGAAAGGGATATACAAAGATATCCAAGGAATTGAGAATGGCAATCAGCAGTGTTCAAACTCTAATCAAGAAGTGGAAAATGAGGAGTTCTGCTGAAACCAAACCACGGTCAGGTAGACTAACTAAAATTTCTGCCACAACTGCCAGGAAAATTGTTCGGGATGCAAAGAAAAACCCACAAATAACTTAAGGTGAAATACAGGTCTCTCTGAAAAGACGTGGTGTGGCTGTTTCAAGATGCACAATAAGGAGGCACTTGAAGAAAGATTTGGGTTGCATGGTCGAGTCGCCAGAAGAAAGCCATTAATACGCAAATATATATATTTAGACAGGGACCGCTTGCATTCCCTCTTGGGATTGCGAGTTTTAGGGGTGGCGACACTGTTTGTGTGCCCTTTCGGTTTACGCCTTAGTCTTGTCTAAGCCTCCGTGGTGCGGTCTGGGGTCTGTGTGACCTGTGGGCTTTTTATTAATACGCAAATGCCACAAAGTATCCCACTTACAATACGCCAAACAGCACAGAGAAAAGTCTCGAATCTTCTGGCACAAAGTCATTGGGAGTAATGAGACCAAAATTTAGCTTTTAGTCCACAACCATACATGCTAAACTTGGAGAGGAGTCTACAAGGCCTATGATGAAAGGTACGGAGGTGGATCACTGATGTTTTGGGGATTTGTGAGCTACAAAGGCACAGGAAATTTGGTCAAAATTGTTGCAAGATGAATGCAGTGTGTTATCAAAAAATACTGGAAGAACATTTGCATTTATCAGCCAGGAAGTGGTTCATGGGACGTACTTGGACATTCCAACATGACAATGATCCAAAACACAAGGCCAAGTTGACCTGTCATTGGCTACAGCAGAATAAAGTGAAGGTTCTGGAGTGGCCATCTTAGTCTCCTGACCTCAATATCATTGAGCCACTCTGGGGAGATCTCAAACGTGCCGTTCATGCAAGACAGCCCAAGAATTTACAGGAACTGGAGGAATTTTGCCAAGAGGAATGGGCAGCTTTACCATTTGAGAAGATAAAGAGCCTCGTCCACAAATACCACATACCTGTATAACGTTGTGGGAACATCTTTGTTATATAAAATAAATGGTCTGGCAGCAAAGTCACTTTAACCCATAGAACAGGATAGCTTGTGGTTCCTATCCAGTGTGACGCTTGTGCTTTTGCCCCCCCCTAAGTTCTTTAACATCCAACCCTCGGATTAACCCTTGGAGCTCCAATTATCAAGACGGATTCCTGCAACACACTGCAGATCTATTCCTGCATGGCTGCAAATAAAGAGGACCTATTACATTTATGCCCGGAATTTACTTTTCTTCTATTATTATTCTCAAGCTTACTTTAGTGTTTACCTTACAATCCCTTACCTCAAAAATATTACGGCCAGATGCAATTAGTGGTACCATGGATGGCTTTATTCAATCAGGGCCTGGACAGAGCAATTTTCTTTTTTTTTAGCATCTGATACATTACAATGGGGCAGACATAAAAAAAACTGCTAATAGACTGTATTGTACATAAACCCGCAGAGGCTGCGTGCGTTGAATTAAGCCACCTGGGTAATTGCCAGAATTAAACTGAAGGGAGAAGACCGGAACGCTTGCATTCACAATTCCTATTAGTGGAACATGCTGTGGAAATTCTTATTCACGGGCGTAATAGGATTTGCTGAAATGTTTATCAAGCCTCCTATGAAAATAAGTGACAGAGTCTATACATGATGGGGCTTCCGCTGTTTAATACCTTGCAGAAAGCGAATACATAATTTGAATTTAAATGTCAGGACAGCACCCGGAGAAGGGGCGGAAATAAGACTTTGTTAAAAGGGGGATTATCATTTGTTTTACATTTATTGAAAGGCATAGATAGAATGGGATTGTTTTTTCTTTTTGGTGAGAAGTTACGCAGTGTGGCCGAAATGTGAAAGATTGACAGCCACGGCAAACTCCCCTAAGGATTTATGCTTTTAGAATGCAGCAGTGGCAGCCCGTCCATAGAGGGCGCACAGGTACTGCCCCCCCCTCTTCCATCCATGCGTCCAGCCCCCTGATCTACATATCAGGGCGCCGGATTATGGATACCAATAGGGAGGGGTTTGAAGCGCCTGATTAGAGCCAGAGGCTCTAGTAGGCTTAAAAAAAAGTGGACTCGGGGCACAGAGCACTGCGCGCCAATCCCACCCAGTTGTGTGATAATAGCTAATGAATTTTTGCTATTTTCACACTAAAGTCCCTCTGCACCAATCAGGAGGCAGGTCGTGAGACCTGTTTCCCGATTGGTGAAAGCGTCAGGTGGTACTATTGGATTCCTAGCACTTAGGAGGAACAGAGAGGAGACACACGGCCGAGGAAGCCCCGGGAGATGAGGAGAGGATACTATGGCCTGCCAGCCCTAGATTGGGTAAGTGCCTGACCGCCGGATGGTCGCCCGGGGGGTTGTCAGCTCCGTGCTGCCGGTCTCCCAGATAGGGGGTGGTGTCAGTGGCGGCCCATGTTCTGTGGGTGTATGGGCGCCGCCCCCTGTCCATGCGCCCAGCCCCTTTCAGGATGCCGGGCGCATGGATTCCTATGGTGGGGTGGGAGGGGGTGGTAGTCTTTGAAGCACCTCATTAGAGCCAGAGGCTCTAATAGGCTTCAAAATAGGGTGGGCTTGGGGCACAGAGAGTGCGCTCTGATCCCACCCAATTGTCTGACGATAGAGAATAAATTTTCGCTATTTTCACATTAACCTTCCTTCCCGCCAATCAGGAGGCAGGGCATCAGACCTGTTTCCTGATTGGCCAAAGTGCCAGGCCACCCTATTGAATGCCTGGCGCTTAGGAAGAAGAGCGGAGGAGACACGTGCTGGAGCGGAGGTTGCCGCCGCTCTGGTGCCTAGCGGTAAATGTCAGGGGTGCCGCCAGAGTTTCGCACGGGGGGATGTCGGAGGTTCCGCCAGAGCCGCGCTCGGTGGGGTGCTGCCAGAGCCGCGAGTCCTGTGAGTGGGGGAGGTCAGTGGGCACAGTGGCTGCATATGATGGGCACTAGTGGCTCCACATACTGGGCACAAGTGGCTGCATTTGACGGGCACAAGTGGCTGCTTATGATGGGCACAATGCGTTTGATGGGCACAAGTGGCTGCATTTGATGGGCACAGTGGCTGCGTTTTTATAGGCACAATGGGTGCATATGAAGGGCACAGTGGCTGCGTTTGATGGGCACAATGGCTGCAACTGATGGGCACAGTGGCTGCATTTGATTGGCACAGTGGCTGCATTTGATGGGCACAGTGAGGCTGCAATTGATGGGGGGTTCAGTATTTTTCAGTTTGTAAGCGCCCCCCCCCCCCCAAAAAAAAAATGTTGAGCTCCAGCCACCACTGGCCGTGCTGCAGGCCGCCCGCTGCCCGGAGGGGTGGTGCTTCTTTGCAGCCCCCCCTCAAAAGAAAAACCCACCAGCCGCCACTGGTGTGCAGGAATATTTGTTTGAATGTTTGTGGGTCAAGTAGATGGTAGGCCTCATAGTGACAAATATTCTATGCGGCAGTAGTTGACGCACAGTAAGCTTTGTCTAATTCCTGATTATGGAGCAGATCCTACATTGGGAGACATGGCTAGACCCCGATAGCATGCAGAGACTACGTGGGGAGCCTTGGATAGATCCTGATCATGGTGCAAAGCAAACATTGGGAGTCTTGGCCAGATCCTGATCCTGCTGCAGAGCATACATGGGAGTAGACACGTGCAGTTTGTTTCGCTCCGAATTAAAATAATTTGTTATTCGGAATTTGGGATGTATCCGAATTTCCAAATTACAATAGTAATGAATTTAAATAAATCTGAAATAACGAATCAAAATTTCTGACGAAATTGAAATTCAAATAGTTTGCAAATTGAATTTGAATAGTTTCGAATTCGAATTCGATTAAAATAGAATAGTAAAGGAATAGAAATGAATATAATAGAATAGAAAGAATAGAAAATAAAACAATAGAATATAATAGTGTATAACAGAACAGAATAGAAAATAAAACAATAGAAAAAATAGAACAGAAAAAAGGGCTAGAATAGAAAGGAAAAGAAAAGTGTAAAATGGAAAAAAATAGAATAGAAAAAAAAGGCAGAGAATAGAATAGAATAAACAATTGAGCAGAATAGAATAGAAAGGATATAACCATCTTCTGAAATTCAGATTTCTAATATAATAAATTTGAATTTGAATAGAATAGATAAGAATAGAAAATAAAATAATAGAATAGAATAACAAATTTATGTTAATAACAAATTGAAACTAAACAAATTTTTTCGTTCTGCACAAGTCTGCATGGGAGCCTTATCTAAAGCCTGATCCTTATGAACAGAATACCTGGGAAGCTTAAAGCGGTTGTATTGCCTGTTGTGTGATTTTTACTCACAGGTAAGCCTATAATAAGGTAGGTAAAAGGCATATCTCCGGAACTTGCATGATTTAGGAGATATTGACCCTGCATGCAGCCATTGACGTGAGCGGTGCATGCGCTCTGCAGGTTCGGCGTACCCTGCTGGAACTTGCCGAAATGGAGGGCTCCCACGCGCATGCTCCATCATCACGGCTCCGGCCACTCACAGTGCTGGAGCCAGTGATTCCGGAATACAGGTCAGCCCCCTCAGCAGTGACCGAGCATGCTGCAGGAGCTTCGTTCTAAGGTATTTCATAATGTGCTAGTAGGCGATACCTACTAGCACATTATGCTATTGTCTTGCAGGGTGTTGTTTTTTTTCCGCTGTTTACTACCACTTTAGGGCAGGCCATACACGGAGCGAATTTCTTTCCTGTAACCATGGGTTGCAGAAAAGAAATTCATTTGATTCCCCCATCAACACAGACAGTGTAGACAGGGGAATCCCTTCCGCCGAACCATCGTATTCTCCAGGCTGGGTGGGATCATCCCTGCCGGGAGAGGACAGTGATTTTTGCTAGTGCCTGTACCAGCCGCTAGCGATAATCGTACAATTTTGGAAGGCTGGTTGTACCCAAGTTGATCAATCAACTTGGTACATACAGCCTGCCAATACACGAGTTGAATAATCTATGGCTGGCCTTAAATCAATTTTGATTATTGTGTAGAGTAATGGTCTCCAAACTGCAGCCTGGGGCCAGCCTTTGTTTGGCCCTTGGTGCACTATTCCTCCTACTGACACCAACAATGGGGTGATCATTTCTGCACTGACACCAGTAATGGGGCAATATTCCTCTCACTGGCACCAACAATTGGGAATTATTCCTCTCACTGACACCAACGATGGGTCACTTTTCCTCTCACTGACACCAACAATGGGGCATTATATTTCTCACTGACACCAACGATGGGGTACTAATAATTCCCCTAATACCAAAGAATGGACATTGTTTACTTCCAAGACCAGGGTGTTTTCTTCTCCTACTGGCCAAAGTCTGCCCCCCCTAAAGTCTGAAGAACAGTAAATTATTTAGAAAGTTTGGAGACCCCTAGTGTACAGCATTGGCTAGATCTTGATCATAGTGCAGAATATACTGAGGAGCCTTGGCTAGATCCTAATTATGGTACAAAGCATAAGCATGAGGAGCCTTGGATAGATCATGATTTTGGAGAAGAGCATACCTGGTAAGTTTTGGCAAGATCGTGTTTACAGTGTGGGAAGCTTTGGCTAGATTCTGACCCTGGTTCAGAGCATACCTGGCTCAGTGCATGTGCAGAGAGCCCCTGCTGGATCTTAACCCACGTGTAGAGCTTACATAGTAAACCCCCACAAGATGGTGACCTCAGCTGAGCATCCACAGGGAGCCCCTACTATATCCTGATCCCAGTGCATAAAATACTGTACATGAGGATCCTCTGCAAGAACTTGAATCTGGTGCATAGCACATGTGAGGGGCCGTCACTCGATTCTGACCCCCATGAAGAGCATTCGCAGGGAACCTCCAGCCAGATCCTGATTCTGGTGTATTCTTAGTGTAGCACTAACCCCCGAAGGAGCTGCTGGTTTGATTGGGCTTACCGTTACCTTATTCTCCTTGATTTACGTCTAGGGGTTGGTAGATGGCCAAGTAACTTTAGAGACTGACGACAGATCCGCATAAAGGGATTTTTATTTGCAAAAACGTAGTTAACGAACAGTCTCTTAAAATAGGATCAGAGGATTAGGAGGACAAGTTCAGGTACTCTTAGTGTCAAAGTCAATAATAAAGAATTCTCTTACTTTGACTAAATCCAGAGAATAGCCATTTACAGCTGGATGTTCACTCAAGTTGGAAAGTCCCTCTCTCACAAGGTCTAGCAGCCAACAAGGTGCTTAACTCAGGAACAAGTCTCTGCCACAGATGTTGTTGTAGAACATGTAGGAAACTAGAACTTGTAGAATACTCGTGTAATACCTGGATCTTTCAGGCGGTTTGGCGATACCCACAAGATTGGATTCACTTAGGTCCCCCAGGCTCACCAGGTTGTTGCTAAGAAGCCAACCCGTACGTAGCCTTCTTCTGAAGAGTCCTCCCCTGGATAGCTACAAAGTTGCTGGGCCTCTCCACGACCGGAGACGGCACTGGGCCACCTCGGAATCCTTTCTTTAGTTTCCTTGCCTTGGGCTAGCCAGCCCCGAGACATTAAGTCGGGTGGATCCGCACCCCAGGCCATAGCCTTCCTGGGGGCTGGTTAGGAGGACCAGGACCATGGAGCCAGAACTTCTGGACCGGAAACCCCGAACCACGTGACATCCGCATCTTAAGTATCCTCTCCCAGTGACACTCCCACTGGGCGGGCTCCGAAAGAAAGTAACCTTAAAGCACCCAACCAGACTGTGGTTCCATGCCTGCCAGAAGAGACAGTGCCCCCTGTGGCCAGGCCGAACACCCTATAGTCCAGTCAGACTGATGCTGAGGTCCAAATTTGGAGCACTTATACCCAAACCAAACTGCAGTTCAGATGTAACATTATCTTTCAAAACATATAGTGCGTGCTCTTCAGGAGCGGGTGCTACATTAGGGACCAGATACTTGTGTAGAACATACACGAGGATCCTCTGCAAGAACATGAATCTGGTGCATATAATATGTGGGAACCTGCTCTAGATAGTGATACTGGTGCAGAGAATATTTAGGGAGCCTCTATAAGAACCTGACCCTGGTATAGAATATATTCATGGAACCTGTGCTAGATCCCAATCCAGGTGCAGAAAATACATAGGAAGATTCCATAAGAACATGACCCTGGTCTAGAGCATGTGAGGAGCCTACACTGCACAGTGCACACTGATTCCAGCCTACACTAGATCTTTATCCCAGTACAGAGTATACATAGGAAGTCTACAATAGATCCCAGTTTAGAGCCTGCATAGGATCCCTATATTAGGTCCTGATCCCAGTGCAGAGCATATTGTACATAGGGAAATGCCTTTGTTGGATTTGTCACCCTGTCTTTAGTAACTGTACCATTTCTCTGGGACTTGATTTGAGCTACAACCTCTTTTGACATGTAGCACCTCATTCTTGCTCAAATCTCTTTCCAAGTTACTGTCTAATAAAAGTGCAGAACAAGAATCAACATGACTGGCACTTTGTTACCAACCAATCACACAGGGGATTCACTACAGTTCTTGGAAACAAGTGTCTAGGGACTTTTTTAAATGTTGACGGCTATGCCCATCGGGGATACCGTATTTTTCGGACTATAAGACGCACCGGATTATAAGGCGCACTAGCAACGACCGGCTGATAAAATGGATATTTCCATATATAAGGCGCATCGGACTATAAGGCGCACGGTCGATTTTGTGAGAAAATTTAGGCTTTTACGTGCGCCTTATAGTCCGAAGGTTTACGTCAAGAGACCGGGTGGCTTTTTCCACGAATCTCCATCCCTATTGATCTGTGACTCCATGCGCGCCCATCTGACAGATACTGTTAAAGCCCAAGTGAGTGCTTGCCATCATTCCGGGTGCATTAACCAAAGAACTCCAGCGATGTCAACAGGTCATATATAAGGCGCACCGGATTATAAGGCGCACGGTCGTTTTTGTGAGAAAATTTAGGCTTTTACGTGCGCCTTATAGTCCGAAAAATACGGTAATTGGCATTACAGCTGCAATAAGCATTTTACAAATTTCCTGCAAAAGGATAAAGTTGATATCCACCGTACGTGCATTATTTCTCCTATTCCCCTGTAGGAGAGCAACTTAATTCAAATATATAAAAACATAATTTAGCTCCTATATTTATTCCTTCAGAAGTCATAATATCATTTCTCAGCAGAGCTAGCTTAAATAAGTCATTTTTTTTATTTAGCAAATTTTTTAAAAATCCCAGCAAAAGAAGAACATTATTACTTTTCTATACTGCTATCTATACCTAGGTCTGTACTTTCTTGAAGAGCTACAGGTTCCAGAAAAATCATCAGAATGTGGAACTTCTAGGTGTGGCAGATGGCTGCCTACCCGGCTATGTGCTATTGTTCACCCTATGGCCCATATGCCTCTATGTGTCCTGTAGAGATTTAGTGTCTGGCAAATTGAAGCACCAAAGGCAGCAAGGAATAAACCTAGAACTTAGTGCTGCCCATTCCTCACATCTGCATTCTCTTGAAGAGCTACAGCCTCCAGCAGAATCTTCAGAATCGGACATGTCTATGTGTGGCGGGGGGCTGCCTGCCCTGCTATGTGCTATGGTTCCACCCTATTGCCCTATGTCCCTATGTGTCCTGTAGTGAGGTAATGACTGGTAAATGGAACCACAGAAGACAGCAGGGAACCAGACATTTATTACACCTAGAACTACTACCTATACCTCAGATCTTCACTTTTTTGAAGATCTACAGCCACCAGCAGAATCTTCAGAATCTGTCACTTCTAGGTGTGGCGGCTTACTGTCTACCCTGCTTTGCTCTATGGTTCCACCCTATGTTCCTATGTGTCCTGTGCAGAGGTAATGGCAGCAAAATGGAACCGTAGAAGGCAACAGAGAACCAGGCATTTATTCCACCTAGAAATGTGTCAGATGAATAATATTATACAGTAAGGATAGCATAGAGATAATCCAAGATATGGATGGTAGGTCAGGTCTTATTCTTCTTCTTTTGCAGGGAGGTCTTTATAATTGTTTAGGTATCAGAGTGACTTTGGAGACACACATCAAGACTAAGCCCCTGTACACACGGTCGGAGATTTCCACAACCAAATCCGTCGGATTTTGCCCGTCGGATTTTGTCCGTCGGATCTTGTCCGAAACTGTTGCATACACACGGTCGGACTAAGTTGTCGAAAAATCCGATCTTTCAGAACGTGATGACGTTATTTCTTTACGATGGGACTACATTCAGGCTAGTAGCCAATAGCTTTGATGTAGGAATTTGATCTGAGCATGCGTGGCACTTGGTCCGATCAAAATTTTCTACACATGATCGGAGTATGTCCGATCGGCCCTGTCTTCGGGAAATATTTCCAACATGTTGGAAAATTGGGTCCGACGGATATTCCAACTGAATCAGTCCGATGCATACCACACACAGTCGGATTATCCGACAACACGGTCCGAGGACACATTCCGACGGATTCTCCGACCGTGTGTACAAGGGCTAAGAATGAAAGTCCGAAACCAGCCAACCTTTTGATTTGGACAGAATGTAAAGACTAGGGCCTTTTCAAGCATTGATTTGCAGTCTGTGACCTCATTGGGGAGATTTCATCAGACATTTTCATGAAAAAGGAAAAGGTAAAAGAGGGAAGGGTTAGAACCACTGTCGGGGTATTATTACTCTCTGTGTCTTCTTGCCCCCATGTCAACTCCTTCTCCCACTTCTGGACTTGGCTACTAGACAAGATGACTGAACAAGACATTAAAGCGGTTCTCCACCCTAAAGTGGAAGTTCCGCTCATCTGATCCCTCCCCCCTGCCACAATCGGCACCTTTCAGGGGGGAGGGGGGTGCAGTTATCTGGATCCTGGATTCCAGGTATCTGCACCCACTTCCGGGACAGACCGCCGCATATGCCCCCCCCCCCTTGTGTTCTGGGAAACACACAGTTCCCAGGACACAGAGGGGACCAGCAGAGACGCGCAGCGCGACTTGCGCATGTGCAGTAGGGAACCGGGCAGTGAAGCCGCAACGCTTCACTTCCCGATTCCCTGACAGAGGATGGCGGCGGGGGCAGCAGAGAGACGAGCAATCGCTCGTCATCTGCCGCCGACATCGCTGGACCCTGGGACAGGTAAGTGTCAATTTATTAAAAGTCAGCAGCTGCAATATTTG
Source organism: Lithobates pipiens (assembly GCF_037356315.1). Taxonomy (NCBI): domain Eukaryota; kingdom Metazoa; phylum Chordata; class Amphibia; order Anura; family Ranidae; genus Lithobates; species Lithobates pipiens. The sequence continues at coordinate 23,782,475 of NW_027507789.1, forward strand.
TAGCTGCTGGCTTTTAATATTTTTTTTTAAGGTGTAGAACTTTAACTTCAACATACTAAGAATTAAACCCCTGCAATAACCACTTGTCCAGATTCCTCATCAACGATGCTTGATGAGGGGACCTTGCTGCATTGGTAGTATACATGTGTTGTGTGGATTATTGCTGTTGTGTATACATTGCAGTAAGAAATTTATAGAGTTGTATGGATCATATGATAATTTAATATATATGTGTATATATTTAATAAATGTTGTTTATTACCGTATTGCATATATTACGTATTATATACTTTGCAATTATTGTAGATGCTACCTCCATTAATACTCCTGATGAAGCAGTAAGATACCATGAAACGCGTAGAGTAAAGTCAGCACTGGTTAACTATGGAATCAGTGTTTTGGATTTTTCACAAAATATGAACAAAATTGAGTGTCATTTTTTTTAATATAACCTATTAGCTGCATATTCTCTGGTATCCTAATATGTTGTTTAAAGTGCATTGATGTAACGTGTAGGAAGGTAGCCTACTGTATGTGTAGTTAACACCTGACTGCCCAGGTCAGGGGAAAGAGGTTAATATTTCTACCACATTTTCCCCAGTGTGTGTGTGTGAACTTTCGCTGGCTTCCAGCCTCCCTCCCGTGTTCTATAAAAGGGAAGAGGTCTGGATTCTAGGGGGGCTTTGGGAAACATGTGGGTAACCTACGCTAAAGACTTGTGGGGAGAGCACCAACAAGTTTGGACTTTCATCTAAAAGACTTAATCTGTGCAACCTGGGACAGGCACAATTAGGATCATTTAGGAATGGAATGTTATTGCCTGTTTTACCCATTGCCACATTTGCAATAAATGTTGATTCAACTGTTCAGATCCTTACCTAAAGTCATTCAAATGATTTGATCTAAGATTGTATGGCTCAAAACAGTGGGAAACAAAGTCTTACTTTGGAAGTTTGCAGTCAGGGTGTCCAAGCTGAGGTGTCCTCCCACACACCAATAGACAAACGGTCATTGAGTAAAAGAAGCAGCCGGAAACTCCATAACATCAAGCGTATTTATTTTCAAGCCTTCACAGTGAGTAAAGTCATTCAAAGGGGTGCATGTGAGGTCCTCCTGGCATATTATTAAAGAAAATGGGTCCTTAACCACAACATGGGTTATGTTTAACATCACTATGGCAAAGGTCCATTAGTAACTATGAGGAGAAACGGCAACCATTCATTGGTGTGGTACCCAGTGCCGGGACAAGGTCATCCAGCGCCCAGGGCAAAGATGCCAAACTGCGCCCCCCTTTCCCTTAGGGTTAGGGTCAGGGTGCCCCCTACCCCTGCAATAAACCATTGCGCCAGGGGCAGCCGTCCCTCCTGCCCACCCCTTGTCCCGGCCCTGGTGGTACCTAATAGGTAACAGTTTCTCCAGTAGGGAGGGAGTCTGTGTTTGGACTACCTCCCTAACTGAGCATCTCCATCGGAAATCAGGAATGGACTAGCATTACGGAGATCTATGCCTGGTAATTTGGTATGAAAAAAGATGAGTTAAGTTGAGCACATATGAGGTCCATGCTATGAGCACGATGGGACCCCATTTTGTCACTGGGAGTGAGGTAAAGCAGGCAGTGGCTCAGCCTATCCCTCCAAATGCAACATATATATTAGTACAAGTGTGTAGGACATGGGACGAAGAAGCTTAAGGAGGAAATCTGTGTCGTGGGTATTGCACACATGTGGCTCATTACTGAGTTAGGAGACCATCTTAAAGTGGTGTTGCCACCAAAAAATAAAAAGTTGCTTAAAATTCTTAAAAAAAAAAAAAAAAAAAAATAATTGGCAAAAAAATTTTTTTTTACTCACCTCTAAATACCTGTTATTAGAGGGTCCCTCATAGTCTGCCTTCTGCCTTGCCCGGGCTGGTGACATCACTTCCCCTCGCGCCGCACATTCACCTGGGACCTGTCACTTGTCCCAGATGACTGTATGGCGTATCACGGCGCCCTGCGCCGCTTGCGCATGCGCAGTGGGTGCCCGGCTGTGAAGCCACAGCTGGGGTGCCCACAGTATGCATGACGGCACCGCGAGCTGAGCGGGGAATTAGGGGGGGACTTCGTTCCCCCGCATCGCTGGACCCCGGGACAGGTAAGTGCCCGATTATTAAACGTCAGCAGCTGCAGTATTTGTAGCTGCTGACTTTTCTTTTTTTTTTTTTTTAGGGGGTACCCCACTTTAATGTTTGACTTAATGTTTGACTAATGCTCCCGCCTGGTCCCCGAGCTTTGGTGAACATGCGAGTATGAGTATTACCCCGTGCAAGGTCAATGCCTGGCGTAGTCCAAAGAACCCACCCCGAGGGGGGAACCTCTCATGTGACTCTGCTTGGCGCTCAATGAGAGAGGGAAGCATGGATTATTTAGACTGGAAGCCAATCATTCTAAAACAAACTGGTTCACTTTAATGGTTCCCCCACCAAGAGCATATGTTTGCCTTCCCTTTGCTCCTTTACGGCTGCATTTACCCGCAGAAGAAGAATATACCTTAATTCTGGGTTTAGAGAAGCATGTGATTTTCTTCTGTTCCTCAAATGTGAATAAAGTGGTGCTTGGTGATTGGGCACTCGGGTATCCAGTGCCATCACATCGGGGACAAGAGAGAGTATGGGCAAGGTAGAGCGCTCATTGTACACTCCCAGCACAGTGACCAAGCTGTCGCTGAGCCCTGGCCATAAAGACCGAATTAAAGGGATATTAGGGTTGGGCAGGAAGGGGTTAAAGACCTGTCCCCCAACAAAGGTGTAGCCACTGCACCGAGTAACATCTGGAAATATGCTCTCCATCTCTCAGTTAAATGATCATAGTTTTTAGCTCTTTTTCCAGGATTCCCTAATACTGTAATTATGATATTGTACCCTTCTTACCCCAGTCCCCCGAGCTGCAGGCCCTCCACCATATTATGGTAACATAACTCTTCTCATTTTAACTAGTCTTCTATTTTAACTCATTTAAAATTCAAATGACATTAAAATAGTCAGATTGGAGACAGAGCGACATGAAAGGATTAAGGGAATTTGCAGGATGCCGACTCCAGCGGTTGTGTCATTGATTGACATTGTGCACAGAAAAATCATACCTCACTTTCCACCGACTGTGATTAAAATAGACTTTTATGGAAAGGATTTGGAGATTGATTTACAAATTCTCTGCTTTGAGACTGAGAATCCTGCTGTGGCTTCAGATTGACAATGAACTTTTTTTTCTTATTTAAAAAAATAAAAATTAAAAAAAAGTTTGTGTCTATGAACCCATCGAGTTTAGATCACTGATTATGTTATGAATGTTTTTTTTTTAATATATAGAAATGTACACTATATTGTTAAAAGTATTGGGACACCTGCCTTTACACGCACATGGCTTCCCAGTCTTCACCCATAGGGTTCAAAATTGAGTTGGCCCACCTTTTGCAGCTATAACAGCTTCAACTCTTCTGGGAAGGCCGTCCACAAGGTTTAGGAAAGTGTCTATGGGGATGTTTCTGGCAGAAGAGCATTTGTGAGGTCAGGCACTGATGTTGAATGAGAAGGACTGGCTCGCAGTCTCCACTCTAATTCACCCCAAAGGTGTTCTATTGGGTTGAGGTCAGGACTCTGTAAAGGTCAGTCAAGTTCCTCCACCCCAAACTCACTCATCCATGTCTTTATGGACCTTTTCATCATTGGTATTACTGGGAGGAATAGTGCCCCTTCATTGGTATCAGTGGGGGGGTGGTGGCAATATCGTCCCATCATTTGTGTCAGTGGAAGGAATGGTGCCCCATCATTTGTGTCAGTGAGAGGAAGGGTGCCCCATCATTTGTGTCAGTGAGAGGAAGGGTGCCTTGTATCAGTAGGAGAAATAGTGCCCCAAGGGCCAGATAGAGGCAAGCGAAAGATGCAAGCCCTCAAGAGGTAAGTCCTCAGGCCACAGTTTGGAGACAACTGGCTTAGACTATCCGATATTTAACTTTACATACCAAAAATCATTGCTGCAGGGTCAGCTGTGAAGTGTTAGCCTATCCAAAAAGTCACCTCATGGTCTTCAGCTGTGGGGGTTTTAGACGGTTCAGCATTGGTGCACATTTAAGGACAAGATTGTCCTCCAACTGTGTTACACGTTTTGGCGTCCTGTTACAAGTTTCTGCAAGCAATACATCTTAAAACAGACAACCCCTAGACTGCTTATTGAGCCGATGTGAATGGACTGTTGTTTGACTGGTGGCCTATGCACTGTTTGGGAAACCAGTTATTATCAGAGGCCCTTACGGGGGATACGGCTACATGTAGCTGTATGAGGAGCCTGAGATGTTGAGGATGGCCTCTCACACAATTCTTGCCCAAGCACCCCTGAAAGTTGGAGCAGGGTCTACAAGAGCACTTGAATTGCACCAAAGCTTGGAAGCTGGAACTGAAGACTGGAACCTGGGAGCATTGGTATCCACTAATGGCACCCAGAATTTACCATGTCCAGTTGTGAGTGGCATTGGGTCACAAGCCAGGTTTGGTAACAGTTGAGCAGAAAGATACCAAAACTGTAAGCAGGATCAAGATCAGCAACAAGCAGAAGTTGCCAACATGGAGGGGGTGAGGTATAGAGTCAATAAGCAAAATCGCGGTCACAAATCCAGGCCAAGGTCGGTCACAGAGATGGGCAGCAGACATAGTTGGACAAGGATAATCCGAAAGCAGTTCAGATGAAAGCCATTTCAAGCATGTGGTTCAGGATGAGGAATTACAGGAACTTATACTGAAAGATTATTCAGCAATGATCCTATGCAGAGGTCAGGTTTAAATAGCCCACTTGGCGCCAGTACCTGTAGTTGTACATGCCCAAGTGCTCACGTGCAACCCGTGGTGCGCATGTGCCCATTGTCGCATGTTTAGTTAGTTAGGCCCCTATGCCCGCAAAGATGTACACATTCGTGTGCATGGTCCTTACGGCAAAATTATAATGCCCTCCCCTCCCCCCACCTTTCAGCCTCTCTAATTTCTATCTCCAAGGTAGTTCATCTAATCATGCAGAATGCTAACTGTTTTCATAGACATCATATAGAAAATCCCTGAGGAAGAGAAGGAGCAAGCTGTGTACAGCACCCTGCTGACCCCTCCCACTAGCCGTGATCCGCCTGCTTGGCATTGAAAAGCACAAAGACACAGAGTTTATGTAATTGGGTCTAAAATATGGTATATAATGAAAACGGAAAACATTTATTTAAAAATGTCTATAGCAAGATCATGATGGGGAGGGCGGATCCAAGAAAGACAAAACATAATTTTTTATTCAAAAACATACAGTGCCTTGAAAAAGTAGCCATACCCCTTGAAATTTTACAAATTATGTCATGTTACAACCAAAAACATAAGTGTATTTTGTTGGGATTTTATGTGATAGACCAACACAAAGTGCCACATAATTGTGAAGTGGAAGGAAAATGATAAATGGTCTTAAACATTTTTTACAAATAAATACATGAAAAGTGTGGCGTGCATTTGTATTCAGCCCCCTTTACTCTGATACTGCTAACTAAAATCTAGTAGAACCAATGGCCTTCACAATTCACCTAAATAATAAATATAGTCCACGTGATCTGTGACGCAACGCATCGGGAGGTTTTGGTGACGTCACTTCCAGTGTCTCAGTTACCCGGTAGTAGCGGTGAGGAGGAGTGCCTTGTATCCCTCTAGGTTATTTACATCCTGTTGTTATGCAATGTACAAGACGATAATCTTGTGAGTGGATTATTGCTATTCACAATAAATCCACGTTTTCATACAATTTTGCACAATGAAAGTTTTTGAGAGATCAGCTGGTGTCTTCACACTAAGGGATATTCTGAAGAGACCCAGTACAGCAGTGTGTTCCTGTTGGGACCACCTAGGAATATACATCTTAAAGGCACGACTGGGGTGCCCCTCCAAGGTGAGCAGACATTGCACGCAGTGGTGGAGGTGGTGTCAATACCACTGAAAAGTTTAAAGTTTTTTGGATGAGCACTATTATAAACATTTTAAGAAGCTATTAGTCCGTCAAGAAGACCATTCATCTGCTTATTTATATTTATTTATGAGACTTTGTTCAATTATTATGGTTATGTCACATATTAATTTTCTTTGTATAAATGTTGGAATAAGCACACCGTTGGTGTGTTCAGGGTGATGTGCAGTGTTAGTTTCCCACCACACATAGCATTTTGCTTTTAGGCCAAAAAGTTCAATTTTGGTCTCATCTGACCAGAGCACCTTCTTCCACATGTTTGCTGTGTCCCCCACATGGCTTCTCGCAAACTACAAATGGGACTTCTTTCTTTCAACAATGGCTTTCCTCTTGCCACTCTTCCATAAAGGCCGGATTTATGGAGCGCACCACTAATAGTTGTCCTGTGGACTGATTCTTCAACTTGAGGATCTCTGCAGATCCTCCAGAGTTACCATGGGCCTCTTGGCTGCTTCTCTGATTAATGCTCTACTTGCCCGGCCTGTCAGTTTAGGTGGACGGCCATGTCTTGATAGGTTTGCAGTTGTGCCATACTCTTTCCATTTTCGGATGATGGATTGAACAGTGCTACATGAGATGTTCAAAGCTTGGGATATTTTTTTATAACCTAACCCTGCTTTACACTTCTCCATAACTTTATCCCTGATCCGTCTGGTGTGTTCCTCGGCTTTCATGATTCTGTTTGTTTACTAAGGCTCTCTAACAAAGCTCTGAGAGCTTCATAGAACAGCTGTATTTATCCTGAGATTAAATTACACACAGGTGGACTCTACTTACTAATTAGGTAACTTCTGAAGGCAATTGGCTCCACTAGCTTTTAGTTAGGGGTGTCAGAGTAAAGGGGCACGCCACACTTTTCAGATATTTATGTAACATAGGAGTTTACCAGTTAGTTAGCATACTGAACAATGTGTTGCTCCTTAAGTAAGGAGAGAGCTCCCTCTAGTGGCTGCTACAACTTTGGCCTGAAACTCTCTCTATTTAGCAACAAATAACTTGCATTATGGACTGTGTAGTTTAGTGCCGAAGTGACTCATATGTTTACCCCAGTAAAAGAACTATCTACCCACAATGACTTACTTTCCTACCCACAAGGCCAAGTTACAGAATTGCCTGCTGGGTAGGCAAATAAAAGGAGGAGCGTGGCCATGCTCTCTCTCTTCTTTCTGGGAAGTTATTGAAGACCTGCCTGCAGGGAGCCGTGAGTGTGCGATTGGAACACTGCGGCCTGTGAGGCGCGGAGCGGAGTCGTGTGGCCTCTAAGGAGTTCCGGAACACAGTGTGTTGGATCAGCGTGCGGATGGACCGGAGGGCCCAAGACTTCTTAACCTTTCCTGCATCACAGTCACCGGACCTCTGAAAGAGCAGCGTGGGGTGACGGCGCCAGCCAGGAGTGGGACTGAGATATCCCAAGTGGAACCGTACAAGCATCTGGGCCTTGTGTGGTGAGCGGGCACTTGCCCAGATTGATATAATACCTCGTTGCTGTTTAAACTAGTTCCAGAGGGCTGTGAGACCTGTAGTCCCACAGAAACGCCTTAACTTGTTCATAGACTTTGTGCAGTGAAGCCTTAGAGCCTGGTTTCTCTGCACTACACAGTTAATGTTGTGTTACATTCTTCAGTAAGGAAGAAGTTCTACCAGTGCATTATATAACCAAGCACACAGTTACCTGCATATCTTTTCCACTATAACTTGCCATTTACTAGTTTCCTGGATTACAAATACTGCAGTCTAATAAGCTAGCTGAAGAAAGAAGAGGATAAGAGACTTTTACTATTTCTATAAAGCATTATTACCTCATCATACATTCCTAGAACTGCATTACAACCTAGGGGAAGCCCTTGAGTATATCACATAGATATTGGTACTGTATTACACTGCGGCATTGCATCTGATATTGCATTGCCAAACTATTGTGTATGTGCACTGAGGTAGTGGTGGGAAGGTGTTCAATATAAGTGATTTATAGTATTGGGCATAAGCCACCCTCTGTCTGTTGTTTCTCAAGTGACTATTGTGTTCTGGGTTTCATCTACACTTCTATTGTTGTTACTTCATCCTTTATATTGGGATTATCGCTTTGTCTAATGTATTAAACAAATTTCTCTCAGTAAACCCTTTATGTGGTTAAATTACAATTGGTGTGAGACTCTCTCTGTTGCTACAGCTGGCGGAGTGACGGATACCCGGGTGACGGTAAATATACAATATATTGTGTTATTATTGTGTCTCACTTTACCATTGGGTCTTACACTAACATTACTACACAGTTGTGCCAAGGGGTTGAGCCATTATCTGGGGTTAAGAGGCAGAGCGCAGGCCCAAAACAGTTATCAGCAGCTCCTTAGGGGGTCAGTGCTACATTTATTTGTAAAACATTTTGAAAACCATTTATTATTTTCTTTCCACTTCACAGTTATGTGCCACTTTGTGTTGGTCTATCACATAAAACCCCAATAAAAGACATTTACGTTTTTTGGTTGCAACATGACAAAATGTGGAAAATGTCAAGGGGTATGAATACTTTTTCAAGGCACTGTATATTTATACCATGTATCTTCATAGGTATGTAATCCCAAAAATATAATAAACGGTAAATTACAATGAAATTGTATGTAAAGTGTTATTCAACAGTATGGCCAAGATAGCTCCGGATACGGTGCTGAGATCACAAGCTAGACATGCAAGACCGAACATAAAGCACCACTTCAGAGCACAATGATCGGTGCTTTTAGAGTGCTTTTATCTGCAAATTGGACCATGCAGGTAATGCGTAATAAAAAATATTTGAGCAACATCTCCCCAGAGACTGAATACTGAATGATCAGAGACCATATATTGTATGCTCCTGGATAGTAATTGTCTTGTGTATTGTTAGACTCCTGAATAGTAGATTGCCTCCAATGGCAAACGTCAAAGTATTTGTGGTTAATCATTTCCAATAACAAAGAATGTTTGTTGCTCTTGCAGATATTTACTTATTTATTTCAAAAGACGAAAAATAGCACGCATCATATGTATGTCAACCTGATTGTCAATGACGATCACACTAACATACATATGATATATATGCACTTTTTGTTATCATTTGGAGTAAATATCTGGATGAGCAACAAGCACTCTTTGTTATTGAGAATTATCAGTTACAAGTACATTGACATTTGCTATTGAAGACAATCTACTATCCAGGAGTCTAACAATAGATGAGGCAATCACTATCCAGGAGTCTAACAATACATGACAATCTCACTATTCAGGAGCTTACAATATATGGTTTCTGAATATTCAGTCTCTGGATAGATGTTTCTCAAACATTTTTTTTAGAACCCATTACCTGTGTCGTGTTCTATTTGTATTTTTTTTTTATATTGTGTTTATGTCTGCTAACATCTAGTGGTGATGTAGGGCCATTACAACTTGTTTACGTAGGGGATTTGGTATTTTCCTCTGCCCTCCCGTCCTGCTTTAAAGTGATACTAAACACATACTGTATAATTTACATAGTCTCTTTTATTTCTGTATATAGATGATGGCACTGTAATTATTTTAACTCCGCTGGGGGCACCTGATGTAAGGACAGACTCTGCTGGGGGCCCCTGATGTAAGGATAGACTCCGCTGGGGGCACCTGATGTAAGGACAGACTCCGCTGGGGGCACCTGATGTAAGGACGAACTCCGCCGGGGGCACCTGATGTAAGGACGGACTCCGTTGGGGTCACCTGATGAAAAGACGGACTCCGTTGGGGTCACCTGATGTAAAGACGGACTGCGCTGGGGGCATCTGATGTAAGGACGGACTCTGCTGGGGGTGCCTGATGTAAGGATGGACTCCGCTGGGCACACCTGATGTAAGGACAGACTCCGCTGGGGGCACCTCATGTAAGGACGAACTCCGCTGGGGGCACCTGATATAAGGATGGACTCCGTTGGGGTCACCTGATGTAAATACGGACTCTGCTGCGGGCGCCTGATGTAAGGACAGACTCTGCTGGGGGTGCCTGATGTAAGGACAGACTCCATTGGGGGCACCTGATGTAAGGACGGACTCCGTTGGGGTCACCTGATGTAAAGACGGACTCCGTTGGGGTCACCTGATGTAAATACGGACTCCGCTGGGGGCATCTGATGTAAGGACGGACTCTGCTGGGGGTGCCTGATGTAAGGATGGACTCCGCTGGGCACACCTGATGTAAGGACAGACTCCGCTGGGGGCACCTCATGTAAGGACGAACTCCGCTGGGGGCACCTGATATAAGGATGGACTCCGTTGGGGTCACCTGATGTAAATACGGACTCTGCTGGGGGCGCCTGATGTAAGGACGGACTCTGCTGGGGTGCCTGATGTAAGGACAGACTCCTCTGGGGGCACCTGATGGCATCTGGTGGCAGGCGACATGGCAGGTGACACACTCAGGTCTCCCACTGATTATGGTGAGTTGAATGATTTCATTTTATATTACAATGTAATATTAGAAATAATGCACTTCAATTATCCGAGCACCATAACAACCATGGTGCCAGGATGATTGAAGCGCTAACACCAGGTGTTTGGAGTATCTTTATCTGCTTATTGTTAAACTTTCTGGAATACACATATTTCTATTGTGGTGTAGAATCTGGGACTGCTGTCCCTCCATCTCTCTCTCTCTCTCTCTCTCTCTCTCTATCTCTCTCTCTCTCTCTCTCTCTCCCTCTATCCCTCCCCCTCCATCCCGCATTCATCTCAGCCTCTAACCACACCCCCTTAGAGCCACGCCCCTTTAAGCTGCACCCATTATTTTGCCGAAACCAAGCCAATTTTTTTCAATGCCTCGCCTACAAACGAATGCCCCACCTCTAATTACAATAAGGGTTCTGGCTTATGAGAAGTGGGAGGGGTCAAAAGGGAAGGGGGGGATCTGGCGCCCCCCATCCTAAAACTTCACCAGCTGCCACTGTGCATTTCATTGCAATTTTTGACAGCAAGGCCAATTCTTGTTTTCATGACGATTTCCTCTCAAGGGTTATGGTGTGAAGGCACCACCAACACCCAAAGACCAATTTTTCCACACCTGTTTGACAGGTGCGTATCATTGCAATTTTTGACAGCAAGGCCAATTCTTGCTTTCATCAAAAGTACCCCAATAGGGTTACTGTGTGAAGGTGCCACCGACACCCAAAGGCCAATTTTTCCCGCACCTATTACTTCTATCCAAAGTCTGTGGAAGAGACACCCGAATTTATCTAAAAAAATCTCTAATCTTGTTACAAGGGCACTATATTGTAGCCTCATCATAAAACTGCCCCCCCCCAAGCCATTGCTTTCAAAATAAAGAAAGCTTGCAGGGAAAATTTCATTTTTTTTAGGCTTTATAAATGCAATTATTGCTGCAGCAGCTTCTATACACAGTACAGATGTGCTACTTTACAGGTAGAACTAAGGGGACCCCCCAGGCGCTATATTGGAAGGCATTTTTCATTTAAGCATCAATAAGAGTCCATTCACACAGGGGCAATTTTGGATCCGACTTGAAGTCGTCCCAAGTTGCCTCAAGTCGAGCAACATGATAAAATCAATGTAAGTGAATGAGAGCCGTCTTAATGCACACTACTGAAGTCGCTCCGACTTCAGAAAAGGTTCCTGTACTAGTTCAATCCGACTTCTAGGCAACTTGTATCCATTGATTTCAATGGAAGTTGCCTCCAAGTCGGATCCCCTGTCTGAACTGAAGCAACTTTCCAGGAAGTAAAAATCGTTTTCTTGGCAAACCCCTCCCTCCCACAGAGCTGATTATTATGTGATTGGCCACTGGCAAAGTCCCCTGTCCCAGAGGCAACTTTAAGTTGCCTTGTAAGTTGCCTCAAGTCGCGCTGTGATTCATACTCAAGTCATGTCCAAGTTGCCTCCCAAAATCTCGCTGGAAGATAATTTTTTTTATTAATACATGACCCCAGGGCAGTACCCGGACCCCCATAACCATTGTATGCCCAATTACTTGCATACAAGCCTTTAACCACTTCAGCCCCGGACGATTTTACCCCCTTTTTTACCCCCTTCCTTACCAGAGCACTTTTTGCGATTCGGCACAGCGTCGCTTTAAATGACAATTGCGTGGTTGTGCGACGTTGTACCCAAACAAGTTGGCGTCATTTTGTTCCCCACAAATAGAGCTTTCTTTTGGTGGTATTTGATCACCTCTGTGGTTTTTATTTTTTGCGCTATAAACAAAAAAAGAATGACAATTTTGAAAAAAACACAATATTTTTTACTTTTGCTATAATAAATATCCTATTTAAAAAAAAAAAAATTTTCCTTCAGTTTAGGCCAATACGTATTCTTCTACATATTTTTGGTAAAAAAATCGCAATAAGCGAATATAGGTTTGCGCAAAAGTTATAGCGTCTACAAAATAGGGGATATATTTATGGCATTTTTTTTATTATTTTTTTTCTACTAGTAATGGCGGCGATCTGCGATTTTTGTTCGTGACTGCGACATTGTGACGGACACATCTGACACTTTTGACACATTTTTGGGACCATTCACATTTACACAGCGATCGATGCTATAAAATGCACAGATTACTGTGTAAATGTGACTGGCAAGGAAGGGGTTAACACCAGGGGGCGCTGCAGGGGTTAATATGTTCCCTATGGGAGTGATTCTAACTGTGGGGGGAGGGGACTCACAAGGGGAGGAGACCGATCGCTGTTCCTCTGTACTGGGAACACACCATCAGTCTCCTCTCCACTGACAGGACGTGGATCTGTGTGTTTACATACACAGATCCACGGTCCTGCTGTGTTCCCGTGCAATCGCGGGTGCCCGGCGGACATCGCGGCCGCCGGGGCACGCGCACCGGGTCCTGAACGACGACCGCGGGCGTGCGCGCCCCCTAGAATACGAGGTTGTCATATGACGCCCACCCAGGATGGGAGATTCCATCTGTGGGCATTATATGACTATGGGTGGGTAGGGAAGTGGTTAAAATGAGCACTTTCATGTTCGGGTCCCATAGACTTCAACGGGGTTCGTTATTCGGTTTCCGAACTTGCGCGATCTTTGAAAATTCTGGTGCGAACCGAACAGGGGGACGTTCGGCTCATCCCTACTTGTAAAAAAACAAATGTCAGAAAATAGGCCTGGTCCTTAACTGGTTGTTATAGTTATCACAAATTGCACTTTCTTATTAAATAGAACAATCATTAAAACCTTCTATTTTAATTAAACCGAATACTTATTATCTTTTCAACTTCCATTCCTTATTGCAGACCGATCCTTCAGAAATGTCACCTTGGAAAGAATTGATTTGTTCTTAATAATCTGAGTGTGGAAATATCAGGCAGACTATTACACAAGAAATAACAGCTTATTGACCAATGTCACTCTATTGGTTACTGATATCTCTCCTATTATTATGAATCAATATCAGACACAATGTATTTCTGAGCAATGCTGTGGGGTACTAAACAGATCCCAATAATGAGCATTATGCAGGTGACACGCAGTAAAACCTTTTTTTTTTTAATACTATTACAAAATTCTTATATTTTAAACATGAAGTAGAATTCAAGGCTAGAATAAGGGCTATAACCCCTGTCTATTTTTGTTTTCTATCTGTGTCCCATTGGGAAGATTTCCCATTTTTTGCTGTATTCCATCGAGATGATTTCCCTTTACTTCCTGTTTCATTGCCAAAAACAGGAAGTTAGAGGAAATCCCCCCCCCCCAAGGGAATCTGTGGTTGTCACCAGAATTAGTATTCCCATTGGAAGATTTCCCCTCTATTCCTGTTCCAGCGGCAACCCAAAACTTGGGATTTTCTTTCACGCTCACTCTCGGTGATAACGGTAAACAGGACAAATAGAGATGGTGAATATCCCCGACACCATTTAGAGACCACTGCTCTATAGTGTGTACTTGTCTCAATTAAGAGCACTTATGCCGCGTACACACGATCAAACAATTGGGTGGAAAAGTCCGGCGAACTCAAGTCCGCCAGACAATCCCCCCGTGTGTAGCCACCGTCAGACTTTTTTGACCCGAAAGTACGGCTGACTTAGAAAGTAGTTTTGCACTCCAATCTTCCTGCCGGTCTTGCATTTCGGCGGACAATCCGGCCGTGCGTATGCCAGTCCGCCGTACTTTTGAAATGGATGGACTTTTCCCACCCGGAGAAAAGTTCGCTGATTTCGAGCGGGTCTCCAGGTAGGCGGGGCCTGCGAAGGAGACGTCGCTGGCCCGGCCACCTGGTATGGACTTAAAGGGGAACCCCCACGCCGAAAAAATCGGCGTGGGGGTTCCCCCCAGGTCCACATCAGACCCTTGTCCGAGCACGCTACCCGGCCGGCCAGGAAAGGGGGGACGAGCGAGCGCCCCCCCTCCTGAGCCGTACCAGGCCGCGTGCCCTCAACATGGGGGGTGCCTTGGGGAAGGGGGGGGCCGCGCGGCCCCCCCACCCCAAAGCACCTTGTCCCTGTGTTGATGAGGACAAGGGCCTCTTCCCGACAACCCTGGCCGTTGGTTGTCGGGGTCTGCGGGCGGGGGGCTTATCGGAATCCGGGAGCCCCCTTTAATAAGGGGGCCCCCGGATACCGGCCCCCCACCCTATGTGAATGAGTATGGGGTACAGTGTACCCCTACCCATTCACCTGTGAAAAAAAAGTACAAAAGAAAACACAACACATGGTAAAAATTGTTTATTGCACAGCTCCGTGGGTCTTCCGTCTTCTCGCCAGACTCCTCCGCTATCTTCTGCTAGCTCTTATGCTAGCGGAGGAGCCCGGCTTTATTCTTCGCCGCCGCCCTCTTCTTCCAACTTCGGGGGTCTTGTCCCCCTCTTCAGGGGGGTCACTTCTGACATGAGTCACTTCTGACAAGTTTTCCTGACATCAAGAGAAAAAAGATGACAAGGGAGGGGTACACCGCCAGCTATTGACAGCCTCAGCTGTGTTATCTGTGTGCTGTGTAAAGGAATGTGCGTCCCTTCCTTACACACTCCTAAACTTTGTGGACAGCCTTCCCAGAAGAGTTGAAGCTGTTATAGCTGCAAAGGGTGGGCCAACTCAATATTGAACCCTACAGACTAATGCCCCATACACACGGTCGGACATTCCGGCCACAAAATCTGTCAGATTTTTTCAGACGGGTTTTGCCCGAAACTTGTCTTGCATACACACGGTCGCACACAGTTGTCGGAAAATCCGATAGTTTGGAATGAGGTGACGTACAAAACGTACGACAGGACTATGTAGAGGCCAGTAGCCAATAGCTTTCTTTTCTTAAAAATTTTCTTTGTGCGTTAGAATTCTCTACACACGATCGGAAAAAGTCTGAACCGATTTTGTTGCCGGAAAATTTTAGACCCAGCTCTACAAACTTTTTCCTTCGGAAATTCCGACAGAACCCACACACAAACGGATTTTCTGACAACATAATCCAATTGGACTTTTTCCGTCGGAATTTCCGACCGTGTGTATGGGGCATAAGACTGGGATGCCATTAAAGTCCATGTGTGTGTAAAGGCAAGCGTTGCATAGTGGCATAGTTAGTAAGGTTGAATAAAGACACCAGTCCAACCTGAGTGAGTGTCTACAATTGTCCCTATCCCTGTACATTGCACACTCACATTGGTCCCTACCCTCAAGGTGCCCACAATCCAAGGTCCCCATTCATATACTAGGGCCAATTTTTGGACAGAAGCCAATTAACCTGCCTGCATGTCTTTGGATTGGGGGAGGAAACTGGAGTACCTGGAGTAAACCCACGCAGGCACAGGGAGAACATCCAAACTACAGGCAGGTAGTGTCGTGGTTGGGATATGAACCAGTGACCTTTTTTACTGCTAGGCGAGAATGCTAACCACTACACCACTGTGCCGCCTTTTGACAACATATTGTATATACATGATTCTGCACAACAAGGGGGGGCGCCCCATGGGGTGGTCTTGAAGTGGTTAAGAATTAAGATTATGATTTTTGTGCATTGCCACAATGCACAAGTGTAAACATAGCCTAAAGCCTAGACCACATTTCCCTCGGTCCATTCCCTATTAGCTTTTTGTGCCTTTTACTGATTTGCTGGCAGCGGTGCGTTAATGCACAATGGTATGTGTTAGTTTTCTATGTTGATTGTACAGAGAGAGATGGATAAAGTCATGAAATATCAGATGTTTTATATCTTCCGTTCTGCGCTCGTCTCTCTCCCCGGCCTGGGTTTCTGCGTAAATAGTACAGATCCAGCTCGTGGCCCCTGTTTCCCAGCAGAATCAATAATACAGAAGGTGTTCTGCATCTGTTGACTCGTCATACATGAAAAGTGAGTCTGAATGACACATGCACACACCAGCTCTCCCTGCTGAATCGCAGCCTCGCCTTTCACTTGAAACATGAACACAAAAGGAAGAAAAAAGTTCTTAGCGTTGTGGATAGAGGGCAATAAGTCTACAGGGTGGTCATTACTAGAGTAATGGAATTTTAGAGCCTCTATATATAAGGAATATTGAAGAAGAACTAAGAATGCAACATATTTTGCATTGTAATATATTTACTGGACATTTTTTATTTGAGGAGTTATTTTTAAAAGAAACAAAGGGGTCTATTAATAAAGCATTCATTTGACGAATGTCACAAGCATTCATTCAGGCTGCACAAATGTTCCCCATGTTTCTCTAATACTGTGATGTCCTCAGGGCTGAACTTAACATTGGGCTTGATTGGGCTCAAACCTGTGGGCCCCCGCCCAATAGGGGGCCCCGTGGGCACCGCCAAGATACATAGCCGAGTGTACTCGGCCCGGCTCCGCTCACAGTCACGCCCAGTCCCGCCCTATGATGGACATAACACAGGGACAGGGTGTGATTGTGAGCCGAGTACACTCAGCTACTCTTGGCTCTGCTCGGGAGGACCCAAGAGCCGCCGTGAGGACCCGAGAGCCACCGAGAGGACTCGAGAGCCGCCAAGAGCCGCCGAGAGGACCCGAGAGCCGCCGAGATACACAGGACTCTATATCTTGGCGGCGCCATTTTTAAACTTCAGGACTGCAATGACAAGGCTGCAAATGACACTGGGGCAAGGCTGCAAATGACAAGGCTACACTGACAAGGCTGCAAATTCCACTGACAAGGTTGCAATGAGACTGGGCAAGGCTGCAGATGGATGGGCAAGGCTGCAGCTGGACACTGATAAAGCTGTATTGATGGGCATTTAAATGTAAGTTTTTTTCCTTAAACTTCCCTCCTAAAAGTTTTTTTTGCTTTAAAATTCCCTCCTAAACTTGGCGTGTTATACGCTGATAAATACGGTAATGTATAGAAGGCAGGGCCCGAAAGTGACTCAGGCCCAGGGACCCCACCACCCTAAGTCCTGCACTGGATGTCCTATGATCATCATCTCCATCTAGCACAGTGATGATCAACTTGAACATTATAGAGGGCTTCAAGCCCAACACCTGACATTTCCAGAGCGTTGCACAATTGCAGCACATTTCTTCAATGTTGTCACGTGAAAAAAATATAATTAAATATTTACAAAAATGTGAGGGGCGTATTCAGTGGTGTATTTTGGTTTTGTGCTGCCCTAGGCAAGACTAGAATTGGTCACCACCCCCATCTGAATTTGCCACACCTCTTCCTGTTTAAGATTCACCCCTCCATCTGTAAACCCCACCCCTTCCTCTTTAGGCTCCACCTTTTCCTATTAGAGCTCCACCTCAGGAGTTGGTCAGAGACTGTAGACATGATACAGAAGATGGTTAGAGACTGCAGACATGATACAGAAAATGGTCAGAGACTGCGAACATGATACAAGAGATAGTCAGACACTGCAGACATGATAAAAGAGATGGTTAGAGACTGCAGACATGATACATGAGATGGTCAGAGGCCGTAGATATGATCAGAAACTGCAGGCATGATACAAGAGATGGTCAGAGGCTGCAGGCATCATACAGGAGATAGTCAGACACTGCAGACATGATAAAAGAGATGGTTAGAGACTGCAGACATGATACATGAGATGGTCAGAGGCCGTAGATATGATCAGAAACTGCAGGCATGATACAAGACATGGTCAAAGGCTGCAGACATGATACAAGAGATAATCATAGACTGTGCACATGATCAGAGGCTGAGGACATGATACAGGAGATAGTCAGACACTGCAGACATGATACAAGAGAGAGTTTGAAACTACAGACATGATAAAAGAGATGGTTAGAGACTGCAGACATGATTAGAAACTGCAGACATGAATAGAAACTGCAGACATGATACAAGAGATAATCGATAAGACTGCACACATGATCATAGGCTGAGGACATGGTCAGAGGCTGGGGACATGGTCAGAGGCAGGGGGCATGGTCAGAGGCAAGGGACATGGTCAGAGGCAAGGGACATGGTCAGAGGCTGGGACATGGTCAGAGGCAAGGGACATGGTCAGAGGCTGGAGACATGGTCAGAGACAGGGGACATGGTCAGAGGCAGTGGACATGGTCAGAAGCAAGGGACATGGTCAGAGGCTGGGGACATGGTCAGAGGCAAGAAACATGGTCAGAGGTAAGGAACATGGTCAGAGACTGCGGACATGACCAGAAGCTGCGTACATGGTCAGAGGCTGCGGACATGATCAGAGGCTAGGTACATGATCAGAGGCTAGGTACATGGTCAGAGGATGGGGACATAGTCAGAGGCTGCGGACATGATCAGAATCTTCTCTAACATGATCATCATCCTTCTTCTAATACATTTGGCAGTTAGCAATACTTACATCACTGTGACTGTTACCTCCGCCCGAGCCCAGCCAAACCAAGGTGAGTCAAGACCGCTGGCTCCCCTAGCACGAGCACAGCCGAGCTGAGGCGAGTTGAGACCACCCTTCTGCTCGAGTTCAGCTGAGCGGAGACCGCCAGCCCCCCCGCTAGGGCACAGCCGAGCCGAGGTGAGCTGAGACCGCCCCTGCCAGTCACTCTATGCTGCTTTATGGGAGACTATATTTGTGAGGACTCGGAAGAGGTGGGAGGCTTTTTCTCGTGCGGGGGGGCAGCTTTTTTGCTGCCCCCTCTGCAAAGTGCTTCCCTAGGCCTGGGCCTTGTCGACCTAGGCCAAGACACATTGCTGGGTGTACTGTAACTATGTAATATTGTTGTACGTTGAGACGTTGCATAGTATTGCAGTTTTGCTATATTATTAGTAAGTTCTAATGATTGCCGGCAGCCCAGCATCCGCTACCTACAAAACTAAAAATAAACGATTAGGTCTTTTTTATTTTGTTTCCAAAAGTGCCGTGAAAGTTGCTCCATTATTTTATCTTCTGACGGGCTGATTAATGCGGGGAGAAAATGTGTGCGTGCAGAAGGTCATAAATATATATTGAGTTAAAACGGCTTCATCTCTGAATGAAGCAGGGGCACTGTTTGTGGAAAGAACAAAAACACCAGATGTTCCAATATTCTTTTTTTTTTTTTGCACATTTAGGGAATCAAAGGAACAGTTTTTCGAGGCTCGGGGATAAACAGACTTCCGTTGCTTCGCAGTCCCCCGCTTCACGAACACGGCCGACTTCTGCTGGGTGATATTTATTTGCCTTAGCTGGAAGGCGAGTGACTTTTTGTTTGCTATGTACAGGAGGAGCAGCTGAGAATCCAACTAACATTGGATGATTCATTAGCTTTGCATTATTTCTTGTAATTAAAGTCTAAAATACAAGACAGCTTCCTCTTGGAATCAGACGTCAGGGAGGTCTGCAGAAAAAAATAATAACTGCGGTGAGAAGGGTTCTTGTAGGCCACCTGCGTGGTTCGAGAATGGGCGCAAAAACATGCCTCACACTTGTGGTGCCATTCATAGGTGTGCACACAGGGTGTACTGGGCGTGCCTGGGCACACCATAATCACCCTGTGAGATTCAGATTTCCCCCGCCGAACACCCCTACCCCTGTGGCAGCTGAAGCTACAGAGAAAGGGACTGGGGAATCTCTGTCCTCAGTCCCTTTCTCTGCTATTTCACCAAAGCCCCTCAATGGGGCTCCTAACAAATTGTAAAAATAATATTGTAAAAAAATAATAAAAAATAAATAAAATTGTAAAAAAAAAAAAAAAAATACAAACAAAAATAATAAAAAAAAAATATACTGACACCGCCCTGCGCTCTACTGATACCGTCCACTGCTCTACTGCGCATGTGTCTTTGAGCTTTGGGGTGCACACCCTAATGCAATAGGCTGTGCAAACCTATGGTGCCATTAATTGTTAATAGTACCCCAAACGCAGCTAGGGAAAGCACTAAAATGCTCAGTAAAAAAAAGTGTGAAGTTCACCACCCAAACGGTGCAGGAGCTTTTTTTGTGCGCATCGGGTAGCCTGTTCAAGTGGGATAGACTCCCTCCAGAGGTGGTTCTGGCCAGCTCAATAGATTGCTTTAGGAAAGGCCTGGATTCGTTCCTAAATATACAGAATATAACTGGGTACTGACATTTATAGGTAAAGTTGATCCAGGGAAAATCCAATTGCCTCTCTGGGATCAGGAAGGAATTTTTTCCCCTGCTGTAGCAAATTGGATCATGCTTTTCTGGGGGCTTTTTTAGCCTTCCTCTGGATCAACTGTGGGTATAGGATTGGGTATATGGGATTGTATGATATTTTTTATTTAATTTAATAATTTTTTTTTGTATTCATTTTTTATGGTTCAACTAGATGGACTTGTGTCTTTTTTCAACCTATGTAACTATGGTTGCCTTATGCCGTCATGCAAAAACGTACCAATAAAGCACATCAAAAAATGTGCGTTAGTGCAACGAGCAGGTGTAGGCGGGGCATATGAAGTGACACAGGTGATAAAGTAAATCTGAACTCATGTCACGTATAAAATATCAGTATGCTTTGTTCCCCCTTCCAGGCAGCAAAGGTCTCCATGCAAGGTTGCTCTCGATGTTTGGGTGAACTCAAGGTCCTCAGTGGGGACATCAGGATGGTGTAAAGGACGTGTCCATAGTGAAACATGGCACGAAACCAAGAACCACGGACACAACTATAATGACTTAACCCCTGTACACACGGTCGGAGATTTCCACAACCAAATCCGTCGGATTTTGTCCGTCGGATCTTGTCCAAAACTGTTGCATACACACGGTCGGACAAAGTTGGCGAAAAATCCGATCTTTCAGAACGTGATGACGTAATTTCGTTATGACGGGACTACGTTCAGGCTAGTAGCCAATAGCTTTGATGTAGGAATTTGATCTGAGCATGCGTGGCACTTGGTCCGATCAAAATTCTCTACACATTGGAGTATGTCCAATCGGCCCAGTTGGTTGGGAAATATTTCCAACATGTTGGAAAATTGGGTCCGACGGATATTCCGACTGAATCAGTCCGATGCATACCACACACAGTCGGATTATCCGACGACACGGTCCGATAAGACACATTCCGACGGATTCTCCGACCATGTGTACAAGGGCTTAGACTCTTCCTTAACCACCACAACATAAAATAACATGGAAAAGAAGAAAAGTAACAGCGCTCTCTGCAGGGACAACTCAATCCATACACCAGGTCCACTCACAGGTGCCAAGGCTCAATGTGTCCCAACACACTCTAATGCAACAGTAGTAAGAAGAGCCGGCAACACTGTAATCCTTGAAGTG
Organism: Lithobates pipiens; assembly: GCF_037356315.1. Lineage (NCBI taxonomy): Eukaryota > Metazoa > Chordata > Amphibia > Anura > Ranidae > Lithobates > Lithobates pipiens. The sequence continues at coordinate 23,804,116 of NW_027507789.1, forward strand.
TCGTTTATTGGTACATCAGAGTGACAGTAAAACAATAACACTGACGCGTTTCGGCAATAGCCTTAGTCGTCCTACACACAAGCTCCCCAAGATGAGCAGAACAGCGTTGGACTAGCATATCTGCTTGAGGTCGCGCCGCCATCCCTTGTAGGTTTGGCGGCCCTTCATGTAAGTGTGACAAGTGGCACATTCTTTTTATATGGATTTTTTTTAGATGTTTTTACCTTTGTTATGCACTCTGAGTCACCATTAAATACTACACTATGAGTACTTCTCTTGTTGCTGGTGGTTCCTTTGTGGTGTGAGTGCTGATCTGAGATATACACCTGGAAAGAGAGCAAGATCTGGCAGTTTGCGGTTGACCAGAACTGAGAGATATATTCTTGGAGAGGTACTATGACGCTGATTGATGTTCCATTTCGTAGACAGCAAAATATCCTGGTGAGCGTGCATTCTTCATAAAAGGTGGGGGTACATCACAGTGGGTGGCTTGTTACGGCTCATTAATAGCAGTTTGACTGTTGAGTCACTGGATTCTTCACATTGGATACAAATATTTGAATTATTATATATCTTTTTTCAGGTATATGGACGCTATAGTATGTGCACTGTTGTATTTGTGTGAATTATACGGTGCATCCAGAAAGTATTCACAGGGCTTCACTTTTTCCACATTTTGTTATGTCACAGCCTTATTCCAAAATGGATTCAATTCATTATTGTCCTTAAAAATTCTACAAGCAATATCTCATAATGACAATGTGAAAGAAGTTTGAAATCTTTGCAAATGTATTAAAAGCATAGCTGCCAACTGTCCCTGATTACGAGGGACTGTCCCTGATTTGGAGCAATGTCCTTCATTTTGGTCTGATCTATATAGTTGTATATAAAATGCACTTTTTATCTTTTAACAAAGTGTTTCCCAGTGCTAAAGCTTTCATCCAATTTGTAAACTGCTGCATTTGTACATTTAAAAAAAAACACTATAAAGGAATAGGAGTGGTTAAAAAAAAAAAAGCACTTAACTAATAATTTTTTTGGTATAATTCGTCTTTAAGGGGGCGTGACAGGGGGTGTGTCCTATGCCTACATCCTTTTGCTCATAGGTGTCCCTCTTTCCCATCTCAAAAAGTTGGGAAGTATGTAAAAGTAAAAAAAAACTAAAAAAAATTCCCATGTTCAGAAGTATTCACAGACTTTACGCAATACTTTGGTGAAGCACCTTTGGCACCAGGTGCCTCAAGTCTTTTTGAGTATGATGCTACAAGCTTGGCACTACTATTTTTGGGCAGTTTCTCCCATTCTTCTTTGTAGGACCTCTCAAGCTCCATCAGGTTGGATAGGGAGCGTCGGTGCACAGCCATTTTCAGAGATGTTCAATCGGGTTCAAATCTGGGCTCTGTCAGGGCCACTCAAGGACATTCACAGAGTTGTCTTGTAGCCAAACCATTGTTATCTTGGCTGTGTGCTTTTAGAAACACTTTAAGCTGAAGTGTCCTTAGTCCAGCCTTCAAAATTTCCACTCACTTGCCCACATTTTGCGAGTGCGGGGCTGCCTCAAAGGGGGGGCAAGTTCCGTGAGCGGGTTAAATGGGAGCCATTCTCTCAGCGATCACCCAGGCAAGAGAGAAGAGGGAAAGAGGAGAGTCGGCCGGATCATCACAGAATGGGGAACTTTGCTGTAACAACTCTTAGTTGAATTGCCCAGTGTTTCCGATACTCGTCATCACACACAGTCTCCTGGCCTGGCTCCTTTGATAGACAGAACACCGGTCCATTGCAGGGACGTGTGATGTCTATCATAGGAGCCGGGCCAGGAGGTGGGACTGTGTGTAACGGTGAGCGCCGGGAACACTGGGCTATTCAAATAAAAGCTGTTACAGCGACATTCCCCACTCTGTGATGATCCGGCTGGCTCTCCTCTTCCTATCTTCTCTCTTCCCCTGCACTGGTGAAGCTGCATTGATGGGCACAGGCGAAGCTGCATTGATGGGCAGAGCTGAGGCTGCATCGATGGCCACTGGTGAGGCTGCATTGATGGGCACAGGTGAGGCTGTATTGATGGGCCCTGGTGAGGCTGCCTTGATGGGCACAGATGACGCTACATTGATGGACACTGGCGAGGCTGCATTGATGGGCACAGGTAAAGCTGCATTGATGGGCACAGGTGAGCTGTGCTGATGAGCACTGGTGAGGCTGTGCTAATGAGTACTGATGAGGCTGCATTGATGGGCACTGATGAGGCTGCACTGATGAGCACTGATGAGGCCGCATTGATGGGCACTGGTGAGGCTGCATTGGTGGGAACTGATCAGGCTGCACTGATGGGCACTGGTGAGGCTCCACTGATGGGCAGTGATAAAGTTGTTGTTAATATTTATTTTTTTAACTTAATTCTGGAAAGAACATTTATCGTAAGTGCCATTTCATGAGATAATTTGTGAAGGTGTGTTTAGGGATGGAAACAGGGATGGGGCAAGGTAGGGGTTGGGTGGGGCAGCTGGTGGCGAGTAACCCTTAAGGCTTGGCTAGTAACTCAGGACTTGAAATTTTGAGCCCTGGCTTAATCTAAATGTACTGTCACACCTAAGCTGATTTCATCTGGAGCTCCGATTGTTATTGCTTTTGTGTTTCTTGCATCTCCCCTAAGTTTAGGGCAGCCTTTCTCATCCTTTCTAACACAGAGGAACCCTAGAAATAACTTTCCGTTCTCAGGGGGAACCCCTGCTAAAAATTACCATATCTACAACTCACAATTCATTAGTGGGATGGTCAGTGGGAAGAATACTCCTTCCACTTGTGGTCATTGGGAAGAATTACCTCCTTACAGATAGCTAAAAAGATCAATGGTGTCAGTGGTGACACAATGGTGTCACTTATTTGAAAGGCATAAATTGCTCATGCTCATGGAAACCCTAGCTACCTCTGGAGGAACCGTGGGGTTCCATGGAACCCTGGTTGAGAAACCATGGTTTAGGCTATTTTTACTTCTGCCTGCCACTGGGAATGTCCTCCAGTTGATAGAGTTATTGGAAAAATATTACTATGTTATCAATAATTATCCCTCCCTGGCAGATTCTTGGGAAGTTTGCGTGGTGCATGCGGGAGGATATAAATATTTGGGGTTTGGGGGGGAGGGGTATCTAAGAGATAGTTCTGCTTTGCCTGGAATGGAGGTTGTGGTAGAGATCTTTACCTCCCAGACCTACTGTTGGGGACGGGGAGGTCTTTGCTCAAAGAGGGACCTAAGCTAGAGGGGCCTAAGCTGGCCATGAGGAGCAGCATTTGGCCTATTTCTTGGTAACCTGAAGGGTTTTTACTGTCCAATGTACATCCAGAGGAAGCAGAGAAAGAAGATGGTTGCCTGTATGGATCATCTTAGAAGGAGACTTCTGTTCCCAAGAGTGTCCTGGAGAGCTGAGCAGAAGCTGCAGCTGGTGGACATTGCAAGCACTTCTTAATGCTCATCTACTAATGTACCCAGGGGCGGATCCAGAGTCTAGTCTCGGGAGGGGCACTGCTATAAAATATGTTTTTTTGGGGGCAATTTATATGGGAAATGGCTGGTATTTGCGCTTCAATCATTACGGCACCATGGTTGTTATGGTGTCAGGATGATTGAAGCGCATTATTTCTATTAATACATTGTAATATAAAATTAAATGGTTCAACTCACCATAATGCAGAATCAGTGGGAGCCCTGAGGATGTCACTTGCCATGTCGCCTGCCACCAAATGTGGATTGTCACTTGCCACGTCACCTGCCACACATTGCGGATTGTCACTTGCCACGTAGCCTGCCACACATTGCGGATTGCCACTTGCAACGTAGCCTGCCACACATTGCGGATTGTCACTTGCCACGTCACCTGCCACACATTGCGGATTGTCACTTGCCACGTCGCCTGCCACCAGATGCGGATTGCCACGTAGCCTGCCACACATTGCGGATTGCCACTTGCCACGTTGCCTGACACACATTGTGGATTGCCACTTGCCACGTCACCTGCCGCACATTGGGGATTGTCACTTGCCACGTCACCTGCCACACATTGCGGATTGTCACTTGCCACGTTGCCTGCCACACATTGCGGATTGCCACTTGCCACGTAGCCTGCCACACATTGCGGATTGTCACTTGCCACGTCACCTGCCACACATTGCGGATTGCCACTTGCCACGTAGCCTGCCACACATTGCGGATTGTCACTTGCCACGTCACCTGCCACCAATTGCAGATTGTCACTTGCCAGGTCACCTGCCACACATTGCGGATTGTCACTTGCCACGTCACCTGCCACACATTGCGAATTGCCACTTGCCACGTAGTCTGCCACACATTGTGGATTGCCACTTGCCACGTAGTCTGCCACACATTGCGGACTGCCACTTGCCACGTAGTCTGCCACACATTGTGGATTGCCACTTGCCACGTAGTCTGCCACACATTGCGGATTGCCACTTGCCACACATTGTGGATTGCCACTTGCCACGTAGTCTGCCACACATTGCGGATTGTCACTTGCCACGTAGCCTGCCACACATTGCGGATTGCCACTTGCAACGTAGCCTGCCACACATTGCGGATTGTCACTTGCCACGTCACCTGCCACACATTGCGGATTGTCACTTGCCACGTCGCCTGCCACCAGATGCGGATTGCCACGTAGCCTGCCACACATTGCGGATTGCCACTTGCCACGTTGCCTGACACACATTGCGAATTGCCACTTGCCACGTAGTCTGCCACACATTGTGGATTGCCACTTGCCACGTAGTCTGCCACACATTGCGGATTGCCACTTGCCACGTAGTCTGCCACACATTGTGGATTGCCACTTGCCACGTAGTCTGCCACACATTGCGGATTGCCACTTGCCACACATTGTGGATTGCCACTTGCCACGTAGTCTGCCACACATTGCGGATTGTCACTTGCCACGTAGCCTGCCACACATTGCGGATTGCCACTTGCAACGTAGCCTGCCACACATTGCGGATTGTTACTTGCCACGTCACCTGCCACACATTGCGGATTGTCACTTGCCACGTCGCCTGCCACCAGATGCGGATTGCCACGTAGCCTGCCACACATTGCGGATTGCCACTTGCCACGTTGCCTGACACACATTGTGGATTGCCACTTGCCACGTCACCTGCCGCACATTGGGGATTGTCACTTGCCACGTCACCTGCCACACATTGCGGATTGTCACTTGCCACGTTGCCTGCCACACATTGCGGATTGCCACTTGCCACGTAGCCTGCCACACATTGCGGATTGTCACTTGCCACGTCACCTGCCACACATTGCGGATTGCCACTTGCCACGTAGCCTGCCACACATTGCGGATTGTCACTTGCCACGTCACCTGCCACCAATTGCAGATTGTCACTTGCCAGGTCACCTGCCACACATTGCGGATTGTCACTTGCCACGTCACCTGCCACACATTGCGAATTGCCACTTGCCACGTAGTCTGCCACACATTGTGGATTGCCACTTGCCACGTAGTCTGCCACACATTGCGGATTGCCACTTGCCACGTAGTCTGCCACACATTGTGGATTGCCACTTGCCACGTAGTCTGCCACACATTGCGGATTGCCACTTGCCACACATTGTGGATTGCCACTTGCCACGTAGTCTGCCACACATTGCGGATTGTCACTTGCCACGTAGCCTGCCACACATTGCGGATTGCCACTTGCAACGTAGCCTGCCACACATTGCGGATTGTCACTTGCCACGTCACCTGCCACACATTGCGGATTGTCACTTGCCACGTCGCCTGCCACCAGATGCGGATTGCCACGTAGCCTGCCACACATTGCGGATTGCCACTTGCCACGTTGCCTGACACACATTGTGGATTGCCACTTGCCACGTCACCTGCCGCACATTGGGGATTGTCACTTGCCACGTCACCTGCCACACATTGCGGATTGTCACTTGCCACGTTGCCTGCCACACATTGCGGATTGCCACTTGCCACGTAGCCTGCCACACATTGCGGATTGTCACTTGCCACGTCACCTGCCACACATTGCGGATTGCCACTTGCCACGTAGCCTGCCACACATTGCGGATTGTCACTTGCCACGTCACCTGCCACCAATTGCAGATTGTCACTTGCCAGGTCACCTGCCACACATTGCGGATTGTCACTTGCCACGTCACCTGCCACACATTGCGAATTGCCACTTGCCACGTAGTCTGCCACACATTGTGGATTGCCACTTGCCACGTAGTCTGCCACACATTGCGGATTGCCACTTGCCACGTAGTCTGCCACACATTGTGGATTGCCACTTGCCACGTAGTCTGCCACACATTGCGGATTGCCACTTGCCACACATTGTGGATTGCCACTTGCCACGTAGTCTGCCACACATTGCGGATTGCCACTTGCCACGAAGCCTGCCACACATTGCGGATTGTCACCTACTGTGTCACTTTTCTGCTAAGGTGGTCTTTTGTTGGGTCCCAGAGTGAAGATAGGCAGCAGAGAGATGATGCAATCTCTCTGCTGCACACAGCTTCCTACACAGTGAGGGCAGGACTGGAGGGATGCAGGGCAGTGAGAGATGATGTCATCTCCCTGCTCCCCTGCCTGCTGGCTTCCTGATTGGCCAGCAGCCCTGCCCTCCTAAGCTGCCCAGCTGCCCCTCACCCATCCACTCCGCGCGGGTACCCGCGAAACCGGCCGCGATTGGACCCGCGGAACCGGCCCGCTGGTACCCGCGGAACCGGCCGCGATTGGACCCGCGGAACCGGCCCGCTGGTACCCGCGGAACCGGCCCGCTGGTACCCGCGGAACCGGCCGCGATTGGACCCGCGGAACCTGCTTTGCCGGTATTCTCGGAGGGGGCAATTGACCCGTTGCCCCCCCCCTGGATCCGCCCCTGAATGTACCTGTGATTGATTGCATAGGGCCTAGGTTCTGCTTAGCTGCTCTGAAAGGGACAACTGCCTACTTTATAAGGAAAGAAGTCTAGAACTGTATTCTTGCCGGCTTATGAGTCTCACAGGGACTGCAGTGCTGGGAGGTAGAACACAAGGGCCACAGGAGAAATTAATATTATTTCCCTTCTATTGCGGGGACCTTTCATCTCAGTTTGTTTTGTAACCTGACAAAGTCACTTTAAGGCCAGGTTCACACTGCTGCGGGGGGAGATCCAGATGTGATTCGCACCGCACTGCAGTGCAAATCACATCCGATCTCCGTAGCGATGCGAGTTCAGTCATACAGATAGTATGGCTGAATTCGCATCGCTCCCGCAGCAAACTCGCACGGGACCCTTTTTTTGGTCCGCAACAGAATCGGATCGCATGGGTGTTCACACCATGCGATCCGATTCCTGTGCGAGTCTGCAGATCGCACTACGATATGCGGACGGATCTGGGGGTGTCATTAACATTTCATTGACACTCCCAGCCGTTCGCATAGGGCAGTGTGAACTGCCGGCGGGAGTCATGCGATGCGGGAAAACGCCGCGGATTCGCGGCGTTCCCACATCGCTGTGGTGTGAACCCAGCCTAAACCATCTGGTGATCTCTTCTATCTCTAGATGACTCTTTTGGTGAGGTCTTCTGGTCTACACACCTGTTCTGTCAATTATTAAAGTTTCCCTCTATCCTTGCTGGATTTTGTATATCTTTTATATCATGGAAATGTCACAGGAGAAGCTGGGAAACACAAAGTTGGGTGGGAACTAGGGCTGAAACAACGAATCGATTAGTTGTCGATTAATCGATTATGAAATTAATCGATTACTATTTTCATAATCGATTAATCGGCCAGTAACAAAACAGGTTTAAAGTTGATGAGTCTGATGATATTTACCAGATTGAACCTTTAATATTATATCTATCCTCTAATAGTATATGCAGTATCTATCCTCTAATAGTATATACAGTATATCTTTCCTCTAATAGTATATACAGTATATATTTCCTCTAATAGTATATACACTATATCTCTCCTCTAATATTATATACAGTATATATCTCCTCTAATGGTATCTACAGTAATCTCTCCTCTAATGATATCTACAGTATATCTCTCCTCTAATGGTATCTACAGTATATCTCTTCTGTCTGTTATTCTCAGAGTGGATTCAATATTTTGCTCCCTAAGGCTCGGTTCACACAGGGGCGACTTGTCCAGACGACTTCGCCGCCTGACAAGTCGCGCCCCGTTCTGTACTATGGAACCGTTCTAATAGGAGCGACTCAAGTCGCTCCGACTTAGAAAAAAGGTTCCTGTACTACTTTGGGGCGATTTCAGGCGACTTGCATTGACTTCTATACAGAAGTCGTTTTGCAAGTCGCCGCTGATTGTGTGCAGGTCGCGGCGCTGCAAGTCGTGCCGCCCCTGTGTGAACCGAGCCTAACCATATAGTTGGTTGTTTATATTTACCACTGCATATAGAGATATTTAAGAATAAATTGCCTTTTTTTTTTAACTTTACATATTAACTAAATTATAGACCACAGTGGGAACAGCCAAAACTCCAAGGGGGATAATAGCAGAGCCAGGGATTATGATAGGAGGACCTCTCTACTGGAGATCTTATACAAATAAATATGTGAAAAGTATGGGGTGCATTTGTATTCAATACTTTGTAGAACCACCTTTCACTGCAATTATAGCCACAAGTCTTTTCAATGATGTCTCCACCAGCTTTGCACATCTAGAGAGTGACATTTTTGCCCATTCTTCTTTGCAATATAGCATCAGCTCTGTCAGATTGGATTGAGAACATCTGTGAACAACAATTTTCAAGTCTTGCCACAGATTCTCAATTGGATTTAGGTCTGGACTTTGACACACGAATATGCTTTGATGTAAACCATTGCATTCTTCTTTTACGATTGTCCTGTATTTGGCTCTATCCATCTTCCCATTAAAGTGGATGTAAACCCAATGTCATCCTTTCTAAACTACTGCCATAGAGGTTATCTATAAGGATATACATGCCCCCTGCATGTATCTTTACCTGTCAAATGTCTCCCCTCTGTCTGTTACGAAACCCGAAAAACTGCAGATTTTGTGGGTGGGTCTGTTGTCTGGAGCTTGGTGGGTGGAGTCGTGATGTCAGTAGACTCTCTGCCCACCTCTACACTCCCCTTATCAACATGCATGTTCTCCTGTGTATTTCTTACACTGAACTTCTGCTATGATCTCTAACATCCAGTGAAAAAACAGGAAAGTAACCACATGACTTCAGCATGCCCATTTATGCTGAGGTGTGGAACATCCAATTCTGGCAGAGCAGCAGAAGAAAGGAGAGGGAGGGAATTAAAAAAATATGCATGTCTCTTAGACTAGTGCACAATAGGTAAATCACCTGTCACTCACAGCAAGGGGGAGGATTTGACAAAGTTTTTCTCTGCTTGTCAAGATTTATCTCACTGAACAATAAAAGAGGATTGCTCCAAGCTGGATTAACGATTTGTGGCAAGACTGGGCTCAAATGACAGGAAATCTTATACTCTACATCAGGGATATGCAATTAGTGGACCTCCAGCTGTTGCAAAACTACAAGTCCCATCATGCCTCTGCCTCTGGGTGTCATGCTTGTGGCTGTCAGAGTCTTGCTATGCCTCATGGGACTTGTAGTTCTGCAACAGCTGGAGGTCCGCTAATTGCATATCCCTGCTCTACATTATGACATAAAAAAATAATTTTTTGGGCGGTTTACATCCACTTTAACTCTGACCAGCTCCCCTGTCCCTGCTGAAGAAAAGCAACCCCACAACATGATGCTGCCACCACCATGTTTCATGGTGGGGATGGTGTGTTCAGGGTGATGTGCAGCGTTAGTTTTTTGCCACACATAGCCTTTTGCTTTTAGGCCAAAAAGTTCAATTTTGGTCTAATCTGACCAGAACATCTTATTCTACATGTTTGCTGTGTACTTACTGCATCATAGGTTGTTCCTTTTTTTTCTGCAGACCTGCAAAGTTTTGGGCCAGAAGTTCCCCATTTGTGAGCCCATGGTAGCAGCAAATCCAAAATGTCCTACCTATCCAGCAAGATAGCAGTGAATTTACTTTTGCATTTAAAAGACTCATAAAAGAAAAAAAAACATCCATCCAAGTATTCTCCACCAAAATAATATATTAGGATAATGACATTTCACACATTCACAATATACTGTATGTTTCCTGCACAGATTGATAATAATACCGACATTACATATTTCTACATCTGCTCTTGGGCAGTGGCAGTTCTTTGTCTCCACTTTGAGAAGTCTTCAGAAGTCTGAATCCCGCTGATCGACTTTATCCTGAGAAGGTTTTTACTCCTCTCCGGAGGGAGCACCAGGATCCGTCTTGACATGTGAAGTTTACAAACCGCTGTTTAATGAGATGTAACCATATGTTCCTGGGACATCCACCGCAATAATTAACTGTTTAGGCATTGGCCTCCCGGTGTTATGTTTATCCTTCCATGACACTGAGCGCTCAGAATCCCAATCGCCGATGTTAACAAAGCTGAAGAGCTGTCTCCGTCTATTCTTCCTTGTTTTGCTCGGCGACTTGTAAACAAGATTCTGTACTGTATTGCTTCTATTGCAAAAAAAAAAAAACACTTTAATTGGGCTTTGTCATCACTTAGTAGTGTGTCCCCTTTATTTGATTTCTTATACCTACAAGAAAATGGGCAATACAAATAAATGTTGATGCGTCCTCCATTGCATAACTTTCCAAAAAGCTCTATCACCATGGTAGCCATCTAGTAGAGCTCATGGTGGTAGCCATCTAGTAGAGCTCACGGTGCTAGCCATTTAGTAGAGCTCACTGTGCTAGCCATCTAGTAGACCTCACAGTGGTAGCCATCTAGCAGAGCTCATGGTGCTAGCCATCTAGTAGACCTCACAGTGGTAGCCATCTAGTAGACCTCATGGTGGTAGCCATCTAGTAGAGCACACGGTGGTAGCCATCTAGTAGAGCTCACGGTGGTAGCCATCTGGTAGCTAGTAGACCTCACAGTGGTAACCATCTAGCAGAGCTCACGGTGCTAGCCATCTAGTAGACCCCACAGTGGTAGCCATCTAGTAGACCTCACGGTGGTAGCCATCTAGTAGAGCTCATGGTGGTAGACATCTGGTAGAGCTCACGGTGGTAGCCATCTAGTAGACCTCACGGTGGTAGCCATCTAGTAGACCTCACGGTGGTAGCCATCTAGTAGAGCTCACGGTGGTAGCCATCTAGTAGACCTCACGGTGGTAGCCATCTAGTAGACCTCACGGTGGTAGCCATCTAGTAGAGCTCACGGTGGTAGCCATCTACTAGAGCTCACGGTGGTAGCCATCTAGTAGAACTCACGGTGGTAACCATCTAGTAGAACTCACGGTGGTAGCCATCTAGTAGACCTCACAGTGGTAACCATGTAGTAGAGCTCACGGTGCTAGCCATCTAGTAGACCTCACGGTAGTAGCCATCTAGTCTATTGGAAAGACAACTGGAGGGATGATTTGTCCACCCATTTAATTTTCCATCTTGGAAGCAGTGTTAACACTATTAACCAGTGGTGTTCCACAGGAAAAAAAAAAAGAAATCATTAAAATTCCCCAAAAAAAAAGAAAAAAAAATTTGGAAAAAAAAAATTGAACTCACCTCTAAATGCCTGTTGCTAGGGGGTCCCTCATAGTCTGCCTCCTTCAGTGCCTGGGCTGGTGACATCACTTCCCCTCGGCACAAGAAGGGCTCAGCTCTGCCCGCTCCCTCATGTCAGTCATCTGGGACACGTGACAGGTCCCAGATGACTGCGCGACCAATCACAGCGCGTGGCGCCGCTCGCGCATGCGCAGTGGGTGCTCGGCTGTGAAGCCACAGCCAGGTGCCCACAATTGCGATGCCAGGGCCGCCGAGCGGAGGGGGGGGGGGACGAGCGGAGCTTTGATTCCCCCGCATCGCTGGACCCTGGAACAGGTAAGTGTCCTATTATTAAAAGTCAGCAGCTGCAGTATTTGTAGATGCTGACTTTAATTTTTTTTTTTTTTTTACGGAACCTCCTCTTTAAGGACCAGAAGATTTGCCCCCTTAATGAATAGGCCATTTTTTGCGACACGACGCTGTACGCAAACAAAATTGGTGTCCTTTTTTTCCCACAAATGGAGCTTTCTTTTGGTGCTATTTGATCACCTCTGCCGTTTTTATTTTTCGCGCTATAAACAAAGAAAACGATCGACAGTTTTGAAAAAAAAACAATATTTTTTACTTTTTTCTGTAATAATTTTCCCTCCCAAAAAAAATGTAAAAAAAATTATTTCTTTATCAGTTTAAGCCAAAATGTATTCTACAAATTTTTTTTATTTTTTATTTAAATACTTTTTTTATTGTTTCTCAAATAGCAAAAAGACGTTACAACATCGTTATCATTATGTGATATTTTACAATACTTAAAACATTTATTATTTTATCATCCCATCCCCTTCCTCTCAACCCACCCCTACCTTCCCCTCCCCTATACCACTCAATCATTGAATGAATATATATTTGCTTCTATTTATTACAAAGCCTCAGAGGGGAAAAGAAAAAGAGAGCTCCCCTAGGGTCAATGGGCCGTGTCAAGGAAAAAAAAAAAAGCAAAAAAGTAGAAACAAGGCAAAGAAAAAAAAACCTAGGTCCTATGCAGAAGAGGAGTATGTGCAGGGGGATGGCGGGGAGCGAAGGAGAAACTTTCATCTGCTCCCCATCACCCGCTCATAATGGACACCCCCATCTCATCCAACCAAGGCTTCTACATCCTCACAAACTTCCCGTAATTGCCACACCTGACAAATGTCACTTTCTCACCCCAAACTATTGAGTTGATGGCCTCAACCGAATTTCTCATTGTCGGGGGAGTCTGTGCCCGCCATTTCTGGGCGATTCATTTCCTCGCCTGTGATAGGCACCTCAATACCACTTCAATGGTGCCGTCTGGGGCTTTACATTCCTCCATACTCCCTGTCTACAAATTTTTGGTAAAAAAAAAAAAAAATCGCAATAAGCGTATATTGATTGGTTTGCGCAAAAGTTATAGCGTCTACAAAATAGGGGATAGATATATGGCATTTTTATTTCTATTTTTTTTTTTTACTACGACATTGCGGCAGACAGATCGGACACTCTGACACTTTCTTGGGACCATTGATATCTATACAACGATCATAGCTATAAATAGCCACTGATTACTGTATAAATGACACTGGCAGGGAAGGGGTTAACACTAGGGGGGCAATCAAGGGGTTAAATGTGTTCCCTGGGAGGTGTTTCTAACTGTGGGGGAGGGGACTGATTGGGAGTAGGATCACTAGGAACAGACAATCAAGCTGAATTCCCCTGTCAGAACGTGGAGCGATCGCGGGCGTCCGGCAGACATCGCGGTCACGCGCATCGGCTCTTCTGCCGCGCTGCGCGATACGCAGGAACGAGCCGAACTGCTGCCGTATAACGACGGCGGCTGGTCGGCAAGTGGTTAACACTTTTTTAGTCTACTAGAATACGACAAAAGCTAAAATGGCATTTTGGTCAAAAGACTATGCCCTTTTACACACGGTCGGACATTCCGATGGACAATGTCCGATAAGACCATGTTGTCGGATAATCCGACAGTGTGTGGGCTCCATCGGGCTGTTTCCGTCGCAGTATCCGGCGGACCAAGTTTTCCAGCTGGGTTATAAAATTTTCCAACAACATGATCCGATCGGACTTTGTCCGATCATGTGTAGAGAATTCCGATCAGACAAAGTGCCACGCATGCTCAGATCAAATTCCTAGACCAAAGCTATTGGCTACTAGCCTGAACGTAGTCCCGTCGTAACGAAATAACGTCATCACGTTATGTACAATCGGATTTTCTGACAACTTTGTTCAACTGTGTGTATGCAACAGTTTCGGACAAAATCCGATGAGTGTACAAGGGCTATGACTAAAACTAAATCAAAATTTGATGTCAAAATGAACACTGGGTTATGTATCACAAGGGCAAAATCTGAGGCTGTAGTGTTCAAACCTTAATACCATCAATAATTTGTTATTAGATTTTTACTCCAGCGGTATATAATGAGTTTGTAAATTCTAGAGATTTGCTTAAATAATGCATTACAATTTAACTAAACCCATTCGATTTTAGTCGACTAAAATGTACTGAAGATTTTAGTCAACTAAAATAGGACTAAAACGAAAACAATTCAGATGACTAAAATACGACTAAATTCCCAAAATTTGACTTTGACTGCTTGGAAGAGATGTTCAAAGGCACCTTAAGACGTTTGCACCTACCCAAGGTGCCATGGAGCTGTTTTGAACTCTGGGTACAGCTTGTTTGTTCATATCCTGCCCTATTCTGTGCCACAAACATACCATCCAATGACAGCATAAAACAAACATCAAGAATCCAAGGTATTTAATGGAAAAAAAGATTTATAGCAGAATAAATCCAATGTTTTTCAGGGGCTAAATACAGTACAACTTCATTGAAGTTAAAAAATATATAAATATAGAAAAGGTCACAAATCTGAAAGTAAAAAGTCATAAATAAAAAAAAATACAAGTAAAAATAAAACAATAGATCTATTATTAAGGTAACTGGGAGAATTGTTGTTAGGGGGACAGGGAGTGTGGGTGTTGGGGGTTACAGGGAAGGTAAGTGTTGGGTTTACAGGGAGGGTTAGTATTGGGGGGGGTTATGGGGAGGGTAGTTGTTGGAGGTAATGGGGGGGTTGTGTTGGGGGTTACAGGGAGGGTTCGTGTCGGGGGTAACAGGGAGGGTAGGGTTGGGTGTTAGGGAGGTTTTTTTGGGGGATACAGGGGAGGGTTGGTGTTGGGATTACAGGTAGGTTTAGTGTTGAGGTTTCAGGGGTGGCTAGTTTTGGGGGTTACAGTGAAGGTAGATGTTGAGGTAATGGGGGGTTGTGTTGGGGGTTACAGGGAGGATTAGTGTTGGGGGTGACAGGGAGGGTAGGGGTTGGGTATTAGGGGGGTTGTTTTGGGGGATACAGGGGGGTTGTTGTTGGGATTACAGGTAGGTTTAGTGTTGAGGTTTCAGGGAGGTTTAGTAGTAGGGTTATTGGAAGACTTAGTTTGTAAGGAATACAGGGAGGGTTAGTGTTTGGGGTTACAGGGAGGGTAGATGTTGGAGGTAATGGAGGGGTTGTGTTGGGGGTTACAGGGAGGGTAGGGGTTGGAAGTAATGGAGAGGTTGTGTTGGGGGTTACAGGGAGGGTTAGTGTTGGGGATAACAGGGAGGGTAGGGGTTGGGTGTTAGGGGGGTTGTTTTGGGGAATACGGGGGGGGGGGGGCGTGGGTGTTGAGATTACAGGTAGTTTTAGTGTTGAGGTTTCACGGAGGGCTAGTGTTGGGGGTTACAGGGAGGGTAGATGTTGGAGGTAATGGGGGGGTTGTGTTGGGGGTTACAGGAAGGGTAGTTGTTGGAGGTAATGGAGGGGTTGTGTTGGGGGTTACAGGGAGGGTTAGTGTTGGGGATAACAGGGAGGGTAGGGGTTGGGTGTTAGGGGGGTTGTTTTGGGGAATACGGGGGGGGTGGGTGTTGAGATTACAGGTAGTTTTAGTGTTGAGGTTTCACGGAGGGCTAGTGTTGGGGGTTACAGGGAGGGTAGATGTTGGAGGTAATGGGGGGGTTGTGTTGGGGGTTACAGGAAGGGTAGTTGTTGGAGGTAATGGAGGGGTTGTGTTGGGGGTTACAGGGAGGGTTAGTGTTGGGGATAACAGGGAGGGTAGGGGTTGGGTGTTAGGGGGGTTGTTTTGGGGGATACAGGGGGGGTTGGTGTTGGGATTACAGGTAGGTTTAGTGTTAAGGTTTCAGGGAGGTATAGTGGTGGGGTTATTGGAAGACTTAGTTTGTAAGGAATACAGGGAGGGTTGGTGTTGGGATTAAAGGTAAGGTTAGTTTTGAGGTTACAGGAAGACTTAGAGTTGGGGTTGAACGGGAAGGCTAGTGTAAAGGTTAAAAAGAGGATTCGATTGGGAGGTCTGGTTTCAGGAAAGGTTATTGTGAAAGTTACAGGAAGTGTCAGCTTAAGGGTTATAGGGAAGGGTAATGTAAAGCTATTTTCTGGAGTTATGGAGGGTTAGCATGACAATAATATGTGTGTTAGTAATAGGGTTACAGGAAAAGCTGTGGTTGAGGTTATAAGGAGGGTTGGTATTGGGATTACAGGGAGGTTTAGTGTTAAGGTTACAGAAAGGGTTAGTGTGGAGTTACACAAAAGGTTAGTGTTACATAGTGGGTTAGTGTTACATAGAGGGTTAGTGTTAGGATTACAAGGAGGGTTAGTGTTCGGAGTAAAGGGAGGGTAAATTTTATGGTTACAAGGAGGGTAAGTGTTAAGTTCACAGCAAGTATTAGTGTTAGGGTTACCAAGGAGAGCTTGGTATAAAGGGGAGCTAATGTTAGGATTACAGGCAGGGCTGCTGTTAAAAACCACAGGCCCCAAACAGCCCACCCGACAGGGCCCTTCCCCCCAAATAAACACAAATTACTATGCTTCAGTTATGAATGAACCCAGTGAGTGAGTGGTACCGATCACTCATTGTGTTCATTCAGGAAAGGAAGAGACTGGTAAATATATAGCTTATTTACTGGACCCTTCCCTCACTCTCCATCCTAAAGGATCCTATTTTGTTCTTGCATCTGCCAGTGGAAAGAAGAGAAACTGGCAGCCCTGGGGAGGGCCCACGTGAGGGGCAGGATAACAGGGGGAAAGGTATGGTGCACAATGAGGGTGATTGGTGCAGTGGGAGGTAAATTACTGGAAGCTGAAAGCTGGCAGGAGGGAGAAGATAAGAAGCGCCATGCCAATCCACCTTCCTGCCCACATACTAGTCATCCTGCTGCCTGAGCCCCTCTGCTTGCCCGGGCCCCATACAGGAGGACCAGTGGTACCCCCTTATCCACAGCCCTGATTACAGGGTGGATTAGCGTTAAGATTACATGGAGGGTTAATGTGAGGGTTACAGAGAAGGTTAGTGTGGGGGTTAGTGTTACAAAGAGGGTTAATATTATGGTTACCGGGAAGGTTGATGTTAGGATTAGAGGAGGAGTTAGGGTAAGGGTTGCAGGGAGGGTTAGTGTCAAGATTACAGGGAGGGTTAGTGTTAAGATTACAGGGAGGGTTAGTGTAAAGATTACAGGGAGGGTTAGTGTCAAGATTACAGGGAGGGTTAGTGTCAAGATTTCAGGGAGGGTTAGTGTCAAGATTACAGGGAGGGTTAGTGTCAAGATTTCAGGGAGGGTTAGTGTCAAGATTACAGGGAGGGTTAGTGTCAAGATTACAGGGAGGGTTAGTGTCAAGATTACAGGGAGGGTTAGTGGTAAGATTACAGGAAGGGTTGGGGTTACAAGATAGGTTAATGTGAGGGTTAAGTGGAGGGTTAATATTTGGGGTACAAGGAAAGCTAGTGTGAGGATTACAGGGAGGGTTCATTATTGGGTTACAGGAAAGGTAAATGTTAGGAGGGTTATGGTTACAGGCAGGGTTGCTGTTAGAAATCACAGGGTCCCATACAGCCTAGCTGACTGGGTGCCTCAACCCCCCCCCCCCCCGGCCAAAAGTGACTGAGGACATAGATTTATTAGCCCCTTTCTCTGCAACTTCAGCTGCACAAATGAATGAATAGGAACCACTCTAAGGCTTTGTGCTCATTCACAAACTGAAGCATAATAAACACAGTTCACTATGCTTCAGTGGTGAATGGGCACAGGAGTGATTGGTACCGATTGCTCACTGTGTTCATTCAGGAAAGGAAGGGGCCAGAAAATGACATATTTACAGGCCCTTTAGCCTGGCCTGAAACATCCATCTGAGAGGAGGGAAGCCGGCAGCGCTGCAGGGGAAAGGGGGGGCCTGTACAAATGGAAGTGCTAGAACCAATCCCCCTGCAGTGCAGACAAAGGGAGAAAGAGGAGGAGAAGCTGACAGCGCTGGAGGGGGAGGCAGAAGAGGATTGGTGTCTGCAATAAGACAGTACAGCCAGGCTTCTCGTTCAGCAGGTGCCCGGGCCCCCCCTTTGAACTAATGGGGCCCGGGCCCAGCACAGGAGGGCTGGCTGTACTGCCTTATCAGCAGCCCTGCTTTCTTTGCAACCTCAGCTGCACAGAAGATTTAATAGGAAGCACTCTAAGGCTTTTTGCTCATTAACAAACTGAAGCATAGTAAATAGAGTTTGATGAATGGACACAGGAGTGATTATACTTTTTTATTTGATACGTGCCTTGAAAGTCCAGCTACCCTGTTTCCCTGAAAATAAGACCTAGCGTGATTGTCGGTGATGGCTGCAATATAAGCCCTACCCCCCCCAAATAAACCCTAAAGTCCTTGTAGGTCTTATTTTCAGGGTAGGGTTTATTTTTGGGGAAACAGGGTAGGGCTTATTTGGAGGGGTAGGGCTTATATTGCAGCCATCACTGACAATCACGCTAGGTCTTATTTTCGGGGAAACAGGGTATGTGTGTCTACATTCCTAGATTGTAAGCTCTAACGAGCAGGGCCCTCCGATTCCCCCTGTCTTGAATTGTATTGTATTGTATTGTAATGTCTACCCTAATGTTGTAAAGCGCTGCGTAAACTGTCGGCGCTATATAAATCCTGTATAATAATAATAATATATATGGTGCTTATGGCATAAGCACTTCTCTTATGGCAGAGCCAGGAAGACGGAGATCTTTGCCATCTTCCTGCTGGCACACAGAGCGATAATGCTAATGTGAATGGGGTGATTAGGGTGTGCCCAGACACATCCGGCACACACTGTGCGCGCACCTATGGTTAGTTTGATGGTGGAATGAGGGTAATAAATTTCTGGTTCTGCACCAGAATCTGCCAGCATCCAACTCCCAGTGCTTAAACCAAATGCACCCTCATCTTATAACCTTTGCGGACAGCTAACCTTTTTTTTTTCCTCTTACTATACACAACATTTTACATTTAAAGGTTAAGCCCACCAAAACAAAAATTGTACATTGGGTGTCTAGCAGCGAATTGAATTACTCCCTGGCTTCTTATACCTTACTAAAAATCACAAAGCAAGATTTCCCCAATCGGATTTCCCGTTCAGTTACCGAAAGTGGAACGCGACAGTGAAGGCTGTGACAGCGGGGGCGGGGCCCGATCTCCTGCGGAGGGTGTCGCCCCCCGGAGTCCGGGATACACGCCGACAGCCCGTAATTCAGCATCCAGCCAAAAGCAAAACCGGAGACTCCATTGTGTTATATTTTTCTTATTATTCCTTTTGTTATATTGAAGCCTGCAGTACACAGAGGGGGGAGAGAAGAAAAAAATGATTCCTGTTTACGCAAGAACAGTTACAAGCAAATATCCTCTCCTCCCTCTGGTGGATAGTAGGAAGGGGGAATTCTGCTCACTCCAATAGCCCAATAAAGTTAGTAAAACGACAAGAAAGTGCTATAATTTGTTTTCTTACTATACGCTGTCTTCACTTCAGTAAATTAAAATGAGCTGCATAATCTCAGAGCCAACCCCACCAGGACAAGGGAGCTGGGATCACCGCTTTTCATTTTTTGCACAAGACTGACATCTGGTGGTCGAAAGGAAATTGCATGCGTCACTTTTTTTTTTTCTCATGCATAGACAAACAGAAGAATTTATTAGCAGGGACACCTTCCTGAAAATTCTAGAAAGTGCAAAAGAATCCGAGCAAAGCAGGAAAAAGTATGATTGGTCAATCGGGGGAAATATGGAGTCCGAAGAATATTTCCCGTCTGGAAGTGAAGCCAGTACAGAAAATACTGCAGCTGTGCTCTGCATGATCCAGAGATCTCCGAAATGTGACCCATGGGGCACTCTCACTGACACCAATGATGGGGCACTATTCCTCCTACTGACACCAATGATGGGGCACTATTCCTTCTACTGACACCAATGATGGGGCACTATTCTTCCCACTGATACCAATGATGGGGCACTATTCCTCCTACTGACACCAATGATGGGGCACTATTCTTCCCACTGACACCAATGATAGGGAACTATTCCTCCCACTGACACCAATGATGGGGCACTATTCCTCCTACTGACACCAATGATGGGGCACTCTCACTGACACCAATGATGGGGCACTATTCCTCCCACTGACACCAATGATAGGGAACTATTCCTCCCACTGACACCAATGATGGGGCACTATTCCTCCTACTGACACCAATGATGGGGCACTCTCACTGACACCAATGATGGGGCACTATTCCTCCCACTGACACCAACAATGGGGCACTGTTCCTCCCACTGACACCAATGGTGGGACACTATTTCTTCTAATGACACCAACAATGGGGTACCATTCCTACCACTGACACCAATGATGGAGCACTGTCATACCTCCCAACATTTTGAGATAGGAATGAGGGACACCTACTAAGAAACGTATGTAGGCATAGGACACGCCCCCTTAAAGGAGAATTAACCAAAAAAAGGTTAAGTGCTTTTTTTTTTACCACTATTCCTTTATACTGGATCTTAACATTTTAAAATTCACTCATTCAGAATTTAGATGAAAGGTTTAGCGCTGGGAAACACTTCTTGAAAGATAAAAAGTGAATTTTTTATACAACTATATAGATAATACCAAAATGAGGGATAGATGAGAAGGAAAGAGGGACATTGCTCCAAATCAGGGACAGTCCCTCGAAATCCGGGACAGTTGGGAGTTATGGTCACTATTCCTCCCATTGATACCAATGGTGGGACACTATTCCTTCTAATGATACCAGCAATGGGGAACTATTCCTACCACTAACACCAGTGATGCGGCACTATTCCTCTCACTGATACCAATGATGGGGCACTATTCCTCCCACTGACACCAATGATGGGGCACTATTCCTCCCACTGACACCAATGATGGGGCACTATTCCTCCCACTGACACCAATGATGGGGCACTATTCCTCCCACTGACACCAATGATGGGGCACTATTCCGCCCACTGACACCAATGATGGGGCACTATTCCTCCCACTGACACCAATGATAGCGCCCTATTCCTCCCATTGACACCAGTAATGGGTTACTATACCTCCCATTGACACCAATGCAAAGCATTTTCTGATTGGATGAGGTGGAAAGACAGGAAGGTAATATCACAATAAAAAAAAGAAAAGGTGCTATGTACAGCCCCTCTCCAAAGCCTTGATCTGCATGCATTACATAGAGAATCACAGAGACTCAGTATTAACATCACTGGTTCTAAAATAAGGAATGTAATAAAAAAGGGAACGTTTGAATATAGATGAATGCTGATCACTGGCACATCGAAGTCGTTTTCCTGGCTGTACATTGTGGCAGAAGTGCGCAGAGGCTGAACATTGCAGATCCTCTGGCAAGCGAGACAATAAACATGTATGTAATTCAATTTACTCTTAGTTGTTTGCCCAGAGTCCAGCTTTAACAGTTCGCTGATCGATTCCGCTTGTTTCCTGGAATTGGTCTTTAAAAGATAATGTAATGGCTGAAAGAACAAGACAGTGAAAGATAAGGAAAAGATTTATGGCAAGCTCTGACTGGTGAAGCATAGGCTCAGTTCTACTGAATTAAAGGAAAGCGAGAGATATTCAAGTCTTGGGGGGGGGGGGGGGGGCAGGCCACACAAAAGGGATATTTTAGCTGTGACCTTGACTGTAGCTGATAACTGCTTCAG
Organism: Lithobates pipiens; assembly: GCF_037356315.1. Lineage (NCBI taxonomy): Eukaryota > Metazoa > Chordata > Amphibia > Anura > Ranidae > Lithobates > Lithobates pipiens. The sequence goes on from NW_027507789.1 coordinate 23,825,788, forward strand.
AACTTCTTCCTTCATTACTGCTGTATTATCCTTCTACACTGTGGTCAGGGTTAAACAGAATATTCATTTATGCTGAAGTGCAGCAGCCATCTTCAAGGAGACCACTTTGTAATGCTCATCTATGGAGTGTCTCCAGTGCAGGGGGCAGCCATCCTGGATGGGTACGGAGTGGCCTGGAGGATGGTGTTTGGCTGATGCAACAGAGCTAGAAAACGTATGGTCTGCAGGTTGGTGAGGATGGGGGGAGTTTTGAAACATTAAAACAAGCAGGTGTGTGGGAAAGATACAGCTACTGTTGCTGCTGGATGAATGGATCCCTGCCATAGCTGACCACCTTCTGGGGAGAACTCAGAGCAAAGAGTCTGAAAACCTTCTCCCTAGGAGGGAGATTTAGATGCCTGGTGAGATCAGACTGGGTTGACTGGGAGAGATCATCAGCAACTTCTATCCCTGTCTGACTTAAACGGGTCTTTTATTGAATCAGAGAACGCATCCGGAGACCCAGAAGAGGGCACCCTGGATCTGGTAAGAGCCAAACATCATACACGGTAATCCAGAGTTGCCACTTTTTCTTCAAGCCAAACCCGAACACTTTAGTGGTGCACAGCAAAGAAAATACATTATTTTTGCATACACTTTAGGATTGTAAAAGACCTGGGACACCTTTGGGCGCTCCAAAGAAAATAGTAATCTGGCGTGTATAGCGCCCCCTCACCCTCCTATCAGGCCCTGTTCTGAGCTACATTCCTGTCTGAATATTGTGTCCGGGTTTTCGGGTGGACTGAAACCCAGACACTCGATTCAACACCCAAAACTGTCCAGGTGAATCCCGGACAGGTGGCAACCCTGCGTTAATCTGTTGTCTGCTGGGAACTGTTGTGCTTTGTGTTGTGCGTCTGTTCATACAAAGTATGAACAGCAATCTGTAGTCCCCTCACCCCCTTCAGGTAGAACACACACTAGGGAACACAGTTAACCCCTTGATCGCCCCCCCCCCTAGTGTTAACCCCTTCACTGCCAGTGACATTTTTACAGTAATCAGTGCATTTTTATTGCACTGATCGCTGTATTAATGACAATGATCCCAAAAAAAGCGTCAAAATTGTCAGATGTGTCATAATGTAGCAGTCATGATAAAAATCGTTGATTGCCACCATTACTAGTAAAAAAAAAATAATAATAATAAAAATGCTATAAATCTATCCCCTATTTTGTAGACGCTATAACTTTTGCGCAAACCAATCAATATGCGCTTATTGCGTTTTTTTTTTTTACCAAAAATATGTAGAAGAATACATATTGGCCTAAACTGAGGAAAAATTGTTTTTTTTTTTTGTTTGTTTGTTTTTTTTTTTAAATGGGGATATTTATTATAGCAAAAAGCAAAAAGTATTACGTTTTTTTCAAAATTGATGCGTTTTTTTTTGTTTATAGCGCAAAAAATAAAAACCGCAAAGATGATCAAATGCCACCAAAAGAAAGCTCTATTTGTGGGAAGAAAAGGACGTCAATTTTGTTTGGGTACAGCGCCGCAGGACCGCACAATTGTCAGTTAAAGCGACACATTGGCGAATTGCAAAAAGTGGTCAGGAAGGGGGTAAAATATTTCGGGGCTGAAGTGGTTAATAGAGCTGGCCATAGACAGCGATTATTGATAGCAGCTACAGCAGCCGCTAGCGATAATCATGAGAATGCATTGTCTCAGCAAGAAGGGTTTCCCTGTCAGCGCTGTCTGTGATGGGGGAATTGTGCGAAGTTCTTTCCTACAACCCGTAGTAGCAGAAAATAAATTTGCACCCTCTGGCCGGCCTTACTGTTATATCACATGCTGCAGGTATTTAACCATATCTCTCATGCCATGTTATTGTCTTATTGGTTGTTTCTATAAGCACACTTGCTAATCTTCTCTTTATTTAGGCTATGCTTGGCCTTGTAAATTCTTTCAAATAAATTGAGGTGTGTCAGTAAGTGCTGGGTGAGCAAGGTGTGCCATCACCAGATAGAGGCATAGAAAAGTGACAGCAGAAAAAAGACCAAGCGGTCCATCTAGTCTGCCCTATTTTCTTGTTTTTTTACTTTTTAGAGGATCTACGCTTGTCTGAAGCATGTTTTAATCCACTTACAGTGACTGAAACCCAAACACATGATTCAGAACCCGGAACTGTCCAGGTAAGTCCTGGACAGGTGGCAACCCTTCTCCAGCGCTGAAATATCAGATTTTTTTAATGCAATGATCTTCTAAAAATTTAAGATATGGTGAAAAGAAAACTCAGGCAGAGGGCAAAGGTCTAGTCCCCATTATTACCTGTGGTCTTCCTACAGCTGATCTTTTCACCATTACTGACTTACCTTGCCTTCTTCTGCATCCAGTCTCTGTGTGGCAGTGGCCATCTTTTAGAGGTATGTTTGTTCAAAGCATTTTGGAATCCACTTATAATGACTGAAACCCAGACACATGATTCAGAACCTGGACTGTCCTGGTGGGTCCCGGACTGTCCGGGTGAGTCCTGGATCAGGAGGCAACCCTACTCCAGTGCTGTAATATCAGTTTTGAGTAGACAGATACTTTACTGCAACTATCTTCTAAAAATAAAAGATATGGTGGAAAAAAAAACCCAGGCAAAAGGCAAATGACTTAAAAATTACCCGTGGTCTTTCTGCAGATAATCTTTTCACCATTACTTACCATGCCTTGCTCTGCGGTGTGTCTCTGTGTGGCGGTAGCCATCTTGGTAGAGGCAGGGTTTGCTTCCTCATGTCAGAACCTCCAGCAAGGAGAACAGTGATCAACACAGTAGGCAAATCACTAAATCGCCAGTAGATTCTTGCCGGCGGGGCCACTGACAGACTCCTTAACGCTCCATCTTTATCTTCCACCCGACTGCCTAAACCCCCCCCGGCATGACCCATGCCTATTTGTGAGGTGGCCTACCCCTTGCCAGCCCTTTACTGGGGATTAGCTGAGGCCCTCATAAATATTCCAAGCAGCTTCTCCTAACCTCCACCCACTATGTCTGGAACATTCTCCAATGTCCCAGAAAACAGGGGGAGGTACCAGAAAAGATGCTGGGATGAGTCACTCAGCTCTGAGTCACTAAACCCTGACCCAGATTTATAGCTCAGGCTTAGCCCTGAGCTAAACTTACATTTTCCTACACCATCAGCTACACTAACAACCTAGCACTACTAGAGGGTGCTATACATAAAATATTACACATAAACAAAGATAACAGTCCTAACCATTAGTGAAACAGTTTGCGCGTGAATGATTGAATTATTTTAAAAAGTGTCGGAAAATGTTTGTGTTGTGTAGCCCACACCAGAGAAGATCTCCACCCCAAATAACCACAACTGAAGTCTTAACAGAATGATATGACTGTCATATTATATAGCATATGGTAGTGGTACTATTGGTCAGCTAAAAGTAAGGCTCCCTGTTGTCCTCAGCAGGGTCCACTGCTAACAGGAATCAAAAAACACCCACAGGTATCCTCCAATAGCCTCCGTAAATGTTTCGAAGAAAAAAAGAGAACAAGCATTCCAACTAGTGTAAAAATCCAATGGGCTATTTAACACATAGAATGCACTTACATATAAAAGAAGAGTCACCTCGCAGTAAGAACAGAAATCCAGACTAGCTCAACCTCACTTCTGGATCGACATCCAGCAACGTGATAATGTCAGCATGTAGCTCCGCCCAAAGTGTTTTGTCAAAGATGACGTCAAATCATTCATGTGTTTTGGATTGGACTGTTTTTGTTTATGTGTGGTGTTTTTTTTTTTTTTTAAGAATTTATGTATTTTAGCACAAAACAGCATATGTACCTGTGTGATAGTAGCCCGAAATAGCGAACTTCCACTTTTTGAGATCAGATGTTTAAGGACACACGCACAACCTTTGTTCAACATCTACTGTCGGAATAAAAACTACAGCAGAAAGTACTGTATCCCAGAGTGTGAGTTGTGATGGTGCTGTTCTGTGACACCTGCACAGATTTCTTTGACATAGAAATACCGTAGGTTCATCTTTTCATCTTGTAGACTATACCTACACTAATTGCAAAAAAGCTATCCCTGAGGAAGGAGCCAAGTTACTCCGAAAACGCGTCGCACATGTTGATACAATTCTTCTTATAGATACTGAATAGCTGCTATGTGAACAAATATGGTGTGGTAATATGTACCTCATTCGTTTTATTATGTAATTGTATCTTTTTGATAACAATATGTTTTTTTATTTTTGTAAACCAATCTGGTATAATTACGTTTTGAATTTGAATGCAAACATTTTGTTACTGTCTTATGCCTTTAAAGTCCCATTATAGAGGTGGAGAGCCATGTTTTTCTATGTATCTTAGGGATGTGGCTTTATCAATGCAGATATTCGAAGCTCCATTTTTTTGTAGAAAAGTAGACACCCTTAAAAGTCCATCTTTTGGACCAAGTTTTATGCTTGTCCCATGTCTAGCGTGTAACATGTAACATGGTCAGAGTCTACAGCCCTGGACCCAACACCACCCCACACCCCACTTACAGAATTCTTGTCATATTTTAATTTGAAAAAATGCAAATCGCAGTAAAATCGCATGTGCCGCAGAAATGGACCAAAAGCAAACTGCGTAGGTGTGAACCAAGCCTAAAATATAAAAATTACAAACTGGCGACTTCTGTCTACGCGTTTCTTTCTAAATTTCATTTTTCTGTTTCTTAGTAGAACGTAGCCTGGAGGTTGGTAGAGGACAGCTCACCAGTAAACTCACATAAGGTTGCTTTGTTGGCACAGGCTGCTGCTGCTCTTTGGTTGTGAGTTCTGGCAGCGCCTGCACTGAAAGGTTATCAATCGGTCCCCATCAGCTGGGGCAGTTTTTTAATCCAGGCATCCTGCGGTTGAGGCATACAGAAGCAAGAAGTGGTCCCAGGCAGAATATGTTTCTTTGCTACAGGCACAAGAGTTTAAATTTAAATTGAAAGTGGTTGTAAACCTCAGAGATGAAATATGAACAAAAGCATATCCCTCTATGGTGTGTACTTGTCTCAATCCGGAGCACTAAGGGTAATTTCTCTCTGCTGCTTCGTTCCTCTACTATCTGCAGGAGTCACTTCTGACACTAAGAGAAAAAAGGTGACAGGGGCGGGAGCTCCAGCGCACAGACTGTGATTGACAGCCTCAGCTCTGTACATTCGCTGTGGGAAGGGAAGTGTATCATGCCCCTTCAATCACCTTTCAGAGCTCGCCCCAGTAGAGTGTAACTTCGGCTCACTGATTTGTGGAAGCTCAAACGAGCTGTATAAATTCTGCACTTTGAAGGGCCATTGAGAAGACTGCAGATAAGCAGGTACAACTTATGTTGGAGGATTTGTTTCATCTTTGTGTATCACCAGAGGACAGTCACGTCAATGGGTATATGTAGGGGGTTTACAACCACTTTAACCACTTCAATACTGGGCACTTATACACCTTCCTGCCCAGACCAATTTTCAGCTTTCAGCGCTGTCGCACTTTGAATGACAATTGCGCGGTCATACGACACTGTACCCAAACTACACTTTTATCATTTTGTTCCCACAAATAGAGATTTCTTTTGGTGGTATTTGATCACCTCTGGGATTTTTATTTTCTGCTAAACAAATAAAAAAAACACTGAAAATTTTGAAAAAAAAAATGTTTTTTTGTTTCTGTTACAAAACTTTGTAAATAAGTACGTTTTCTTCTTCACTGATGGGGCTGCACTAATAAGGTGGCACTGATGAGGTGGCACTGATGGGCACTGATGATGGGCACTAATATACGACACTAATAAGTGGCACTGATGGGCACCGATGAGGTGGCACTAATGAGGTGCAACTGATGAGGTGGCACTGATCAGCTCTGATCATGAGCACCAATATGCGGCACTGATGGGGCACTGATAAGCAGCACTGATGGGCACTGATAGGTGGCACTGATATGCAGCACTGATGGGTACACATAGGTGGCACTGATATGCAGCACTGATGTACACTAATAGATGGTACTGATGGATGCCAATCAGTGCCAAACAATAATGCCTGCCAATCAGTGATGCCCATTGTGGACACTGATTGGCATCCCTGGTTGTCTAGGGTGGCATACCTGGTGGTGATTAGTGGTGGCTTCCCTGGTGGTCCTGTGGCATCCCTGGTGGTCCAGTGTGGGCATCCCCGGGGGAGGCTGCGCTGATAATCAATCAGTACAGACCCCCCCCCCCCAATAAGAGGAGCAGCCGATCGTCTCTCCTCTACTCATGTCTGACAGACGCGAGTGAGGAAAAGCCGATAAATGTCTCTTTCTGTTTACATCGTGATCAGCCGTGATTGGACACAGCTGATAATGTGGTAAAGAGTCTCCGTCAGAGACTCTTTACCTTGATGGGAGTTGTGGTGTGTCAGACTGCCCCGTCGTGCAGTGGCTTGATATCCTGGCAACGTCATATGATGTCCGGTCAGGATATCAAAACCACTTTGCCACCATCATTTTGCTATATGGCGGGTGGCAAGTGGTTAATAAATATTGTAATATATTGCAGCTTAGCAGTCCTTAGATGTGGTGGTTGTATTAGTTTTCATTGTCACTTCCAGTGAGCTGAAAACAAAACAATCTCTTTAGTATGTTACTAGTCCCATCAATCCACCTTGTATTGGAGATGAGCAAGGACAGACAGACATGTTTGAAGTTCAGTCTGTGTGATAACCATGGCTTCCCCCATAGATACAGTTGAGAATTGAGGGTAGCCATGAAGGGACATGAAGTGGGGCCACCACACGATTGCCAGGTTCAATTAAGAGGGAAAAAAATATGAAAAAAGAAAACCAATGTAGTTACCTTATCTGAGGACCCATAAGAGGCAATATATTACATTCATGGTTTTAGTTTTAGATAAACTTTAAGGAATGAAAAGTGAGAGAAGGAATGAAGGAGGTGAGGATGGTGGTAAATAAAGGGGGAAGGAAGTAAGGAAGGATGAAGGGAATGTAAGGATGTAAGGAAGGAAGAAGGGAAGGGAAGTATGTAAGGAAGGAAGAAGGGAATGTACGGGTGTAAGGAAGGAAGAAGGGAATGTAAGGATGTAAGGAAGGAAGAAGGGAATGGAAGGGTGTAAGGAAGGAAGAAGGGAATGGAAGAAGGGAATGTAAGGATGTAAGGAAGGAAGAAGGGAATGTAAGGATGTAAGCAAGGAAGAAGGGAATGGAAGGATGTAAGGAAGGAAGAAGGGAATGGAAGGGTGTAAGGAAGGAAGAAGGGAATGTAAGGAAGGAAGATGGGAATGGAAGGATGAAAGGAAGGAAGAAGGGAATGCAATGATGTAAGGAAGGAAGAAGAGAATGGAAGGATGTAAGGAAGGAAGAAGGGAATGGAATGATGTAAGGACGGAAGAAGGGAATGGAAGGATGTAAGGAAGGAAGAAGGGAATGGAAGGATGTAAGGAAGGAAGAAGGGAATTGAAGGATGTAAGGAAGGAAGAAGGGAATGGAAGGATGTAAGGAAGGAAGAAGGGAATGGAAGGATGTAAGGAAGGAAGAAGGGAATGGAAGGATGTAAGGAAGGAAGAAGGGAATGGAAGGGTGTAAGGAAGGAAGAAGGGAATGGAAGGATGTAAGGAAGGAAGAAGGGAAGGAGTTGAGGGAGGAATAAAGGGTACCAAGATAAGAAAGGAGGAAGCTGAAAGTAAAAGGAGAGGTAATAGATGAATAGAAAGGAGGAAGGAGAAAAGGGAAGGGAGCACAGAGGAGGAAATAGAGTGCATAAAGGAATGAAATGGAGGCAGGAAGGGAATGAGGTAAGGAAAGGAAAGAAAATAGACAGGGAAGGGATCAAGGAAAGTAAAGAAGGGAGGGAGAGAAAAAAGGGAGAAAGCAGAGGGCTGGAAGGAGGAAAGGGAGAAAAGAGAGAAAGGGGAAGGAATGGATAATATAGAAGATACGGAAAGGAAGGAGGAACGGAGGAAATGAAAGGCACTCCACTACTGGAGGGAAAGAAGAAGAGAGGGAGAGAGAGAATAGATTGAAGGAGGACAGGAAGCAGAGAGAACAGATAAGGAAACAGAAGGAAAAGAGGGAATGAAGGGCAGGAATCACATATTAAAGGAAGGGGAGGGAGTGGAGGGAAGGTACCAAGGACAAGGGGATGGAAATGAGAGAGTGAAGGGCAGGAATCAGACACATATTGGGGGGGGGGGGGGGCTGGGAGAGTGAAGGGCAGGGACCGGGCACATAGGGAAGAAAGGGGTGGAGTGGTGGGAAAGAACCAGGTAAATGGAGATGGAAAGGAGAGAGTGAAGAGCAGGAAACAGGCACATGGGATAAGAAGGAAGGGTGTGAAGGGCAGAGATCAGGCATATAAGAAAGAAAGGGAGGAAGTGAAGGACAGGGACCAGGCATGTAAGGAAGGAAGTGAGGGAGTGAAGGGCAGGGATTAGGCACATAGAGAAGGAAGGGAGGGAGTGAAGGGCACAGATCAGGCACATAGGGAAGGAAGGGAGGGAGTGAAGAGCAGGGAGAGGGGCATAAGGAAGGGAGGGAGTGGAGGGAAGGAACCAAGCACATAAGGGAGAAAGGGAGGGAGTGAAGGGCATAGACCAGGCACATAGGGAAGGAAGGGAGGGAGTGAAGGGCAGGGACCAGGCACATAGGGAAGGAAGGGAGGGAGTGAAGGGCAGGGACCAGGCATGTAGGGAAGGAAGGGAGGGAGTGAAGGGCAGGGACCAGGCATGTAGGGAAGGAAGAGAAGGAGTGAAGGGCAGGGACCAGGCACATAGGGAAGGAAGGGAGGGAGTGAAGAGCAAGGAGAGGTGCATAAGAAAGGGAGGGAGTGGAGGGAAGGAACCAAGCACATAGGGAAGAAAGGGAGGGAGTGAAAGGCAGGGACCTGGCATGTAGGGAGGGAAGGGAAGAAGTGAAGGGAAGGAACCAGGCACATAAGCAAAGGAAAAAGTGGAGGGAAGAAACCAGGCACACAAGGAAGGGAGGGGAAGGGAGAGAGTGGAGGGAAGGAACCAGGCACATAACCAAGGACCGGTATGGGAGAAAATAACAAAGAACAAATGTATCTGAGCTCCACTGTTATTACATGCACTTTGTAAACTAAGTATTACACTTTTTTCTTTGGTATCCCCGTGAAAAATTCAATAAACTGTTTGTACAAAAAAAAAAAAAAAAAGAACAAATGTAAGATAGGGAGAGATGAAGCAGAGGGATGGAATGGGGGGTGGGGAGGGAGGCAGACACAGAGAGTAGAGAAATGGTAGGTAGGGAGGGAAGAAAGACTGAGAGGGAAGTAAGGAAGGCGACTGCAGCCCATACAGTACATCTTGGTCTCCTAAATCCTTTGAAATGTGTTAAAGTCCCAAAGGGTACTTCAACTCCCTTTTTTCTCTTTTATTAACTTGGTGCTTCCAATTTTTTTTCTTCTTGGCACAAAAAGAAGGGTCACCCTCCTTTTTTCTGAACTTCTCTTTGATCAGGAACTACGATTACAGATTTTACCCGCACCAGCTGCTGATGAGATCTAGCATTGTAGTGCATCGTACAAAGTACCTTCTTTTTGTGGTGCGCTAGGGAAGATATTAGGGTGCCCTTCAAATGGAACAGAAGAATGGTTCACGCATTACCATGTGCTGCGGTAACGTATGGTAAAACATGCATTATTACAATGCAAAGGACCTATTCCAGCTTTAAGGTTAATCAATGCTGTAAAAAAAAAATAATAATGCGTTTGTATTAGCCACAACAACCTATCAACCGCTCTGTTTAATTTGCTCACTTGCGCTATAAAACCGTCAGCTGGAATCTAACTGCCCGCTACGGCCAACGCCTCTCCCTTCCTATCTCTCCTTATACTATTTTCATCACTGTCAGATATACGTGAGCTGACCGCTAATTGCAGACTGTGTCTGCCGTGTTAGTAATTTGCTTTGCTGGGCTTTCAGTGTTTTTTTTTTTCCCCAACCAATAACGCCGGTGTCCTTGCTTCCCGGTTTTGCTCATTACGCAGCTTACCCGTGCATCGAACTTCATTGATGAGAATTCACAGAGAGAAAACATGTCTCCATTTGTTTCATCGGTATACGATTTTTCACCCCCCCCCCCTCCTCTTCCCGAGTTAAGCAGAGCTGTTTCTGTTGAAGTCGACTGAATTATTTAAAACCTGGACGGACTGTTAGGCTATTCGTTTGCATTCTGTGAACCTTAAAAAAAAGAGAAAGAAAGAAATCTTCTGTGTTTTGTGTCGGTTTTGCGCTCCTCGAGATCGACATTTCACATTGCTAACACAAGCTCGAGACTCTTTGCGAGTTCCTAATGCATGTTTTGGCATGCCGTTCCGCCTTAATGAGGCCTTGTCGCCTCCTAAAATAAAACCCTGCTTAATAAACCCAAATGACAGCTTGCCAAAACCAGCATTGCCGATTAGCAGATATCTCTTAACGGAGTATAAACTGGGGATATTTATCTGTTCGGTTATTTATTTACCCAGCAGGATGTCTAACAACATACATCCAAGGCAAAAAAAAAATGAAGAAAACAATATTGAATTCATTTGAGGCAATAGAAGTGGACCTTCCGGTAAATTTACAAATCTGCATGAATACATTCCAAAAGTGTAATAAGATACAGCAACAATAATAATTGTAGCACCTTCCTAGGCTAAGCCCTTGTACACACGGTCGGAGATTCTGTTGGAATGTGTCCGATCGGAGCGTTTTGTTGGATATTCCGACTGTGTGGTCTGCATCGGACTGTTTCCGTCGGAATATCCGTCGGACCAACTTTTCCAACTTGCTCCGATCATTTGTAGAGAATTCCGATCGGACAAAGTGCCACGCATGCTCAGATCAAATTCCTACACCAAAGCTATTGGAAACTAGCGTGAACATAGTCCCGTCGTAACGAAATAACGTCATCACGTCGGATTTTCCGACAACTTTGTCCGACCGTGTGTATACAACAGTTTTGGACAAAATCCGTCGGACAAAATCTGACGGATTTGGTTGTCGGAATCTCCGACCGTGTGTACAAGGGCTTAGGATGCTAGGTAAATTATTTTTCCATGCTCTGTAGCCAGAAAAGCTCTAATCTGTTGTTTTGATCCGTTCTGGCTCCATAGTCTGGACCAGCCTTTCTCAACCTTTTCAACACAGAGGAACCCTTGAAATAGTTCTCTGGTCTCAGGGAACCCCTGCTAAAAATTAGAAATCAACAACTCATGATACATTAGTATGATGGTCAGTGGGAAGAATGGTCCTTACACTTGTGGTCTTTGGGAAGAATTACCTCCTTACAGATAGCTAAAAAGATCAATGGTGTCGGTGGGAACTTATCTGAGAGGCAGAAATTGCCCAATCCTGAAGGAACCACTAGCATCCTCTGGAGGAACCCTAGTGTTCCATGGAACCCTGGTTGAGAATCACTGGTCTGGACATTTGATTGATCCCCCACCGATCCTGTTGAGAACTTTCCAGAGTTTAGGGTGGGGAAATTCAAATGCCCAGGCTGGGCTCTTATTTTGCTCAAGCCAATCCCTGGGGAGGTGTGTTCAAATGGTGGGTGGGAGGTAGCTAAATAGCTAGTAGCACTGAGACATGGGTTCTTCCCCTGGATGAAGGTATCTGCTAAGCCCTGAAGCCCACCTGACTGCCCGCTGGACTACTGCCTCCCCTGGATCAAGACAACGGCCTTGCTTCTACTTGGATTTGTGAGTAGGGTCCAATATCTTGAGCTACAGTTTACCTATGCTCCCTAGCAGTGGGTGGTAAAAACTGCACCGATGCTTCTAGTGTGCTATTCTATCAGACTGCTTCGGTCTGCTCCTAATACCTGCCCAAATCTTGTGGTTGTCAGCTGCAGGAAACTTGGACTGTTCCAGTCTACTTTCATGTCCTACTCATGCTCTAACATTCTCCTGGTCTACAGCTGGGAGTGAAAGACTGTTGCTACTATCTAGTGGATAGGTGCCTTTGCTAATTCTGTGCCTAATATTCTCCTGGTCCACAGCCGGGAGTGAAAGACTGTGTTGTTGTCACCTAGAGAAGTGTCCTCTGCAACTTTGTGCCTAGATGTTTTTGAGTATCTCATACCCCATTGTCCTCCTGTGTTATATGTTTCTGCAAAATAAAAATACAAAAAAGACATCCCCTAGCTTCTGCACTAATTATGGGGAAAAAACTGGTTGAATGACTGTGGCTTCTTCAGGTGAAGTGAATAATTAACATAATATAATCATAAAAAGTAATCATTGAGCTCCAGTCCAGTGCCTTGGCCTAGATTGAGATTGACTGACCACTGGAACTTTGGATTTGAAGGAAAGGATATTTTGGAAATTACTCCTTAACCATCTGACCTCTGCTAAGCTTTGGGTTGCCCATCCTCCAGACACATAAAATCGTTAGACAATGGGATGTGAATAAGCCCCAGCCCTCTTTGCTCTGTTTGAAACATATATAACGGTGTGCCTTTATCTTCTAATTGATGTGTCTAATGTAATATAATTGGATTGTGAATGACCATTGAGGGCTAAGCAATGAAGTTTGCTAATTGAAAAATAATTATTCTCATGGACTTGTGCCAAGAACTATTATAATAAAATTGAGCCTGAACCGAGTTCCTGCTTGTTTCATGTGTCTGAAGGGGGTTCTCAGTATCCTTGCTGCTCTGAAGTGAGGGAGCACACCGTTATCCAATGCTAGACAGTGCAATACATGAGGTACATACTTGAAGAAGAAGAGTCCCGGTGACCCCAATGAAGTGCAAATCTGGTCAGGCTCAGAGTGGACAGGGAAGAAAGAGCCTGCTCTACAACAATGCGTTTCCAAATGTCAACAAATCTGTGTATTTTTAAGGCATTTTTTTCATTTTGGAAACAGCCAAAAGTCACTAAGTCAGGTGAATAAGGTGGGTTGATCAAGTTTCGGAAATGGATTTCTGGGACAGGAACTCACAAACACGTAATACATTATGTGCAGGAGTATTGTCTTGGTGGATAATCCACCTACCAGGCCAGAGTTCTGGTCTTTTCCTCTGAACAGGTTTCCATAAACATTTCATAATTTCCAAGTAACAATGTGGGTTGACCTTTTTACCATGTTCTATAAACTCTACGCAACATAGGACTACCCAAATACGAGATTGCACACCTACAAGTCGTCCAAAATACATCAGCAAGACTAGTCACAGGAAGAAAAAAAGGGGAATCCATCTCCCCATCCCTTAGGATCCTACACTGGCTAACTGTAAAGCATCAAATCACATTCAAGACCCTCTGCCTCACCCACAAATGCATACAAGAAAATGCTCCTCAATACCTATGCTGCAAAATAAAACACTACACACCAAATCGCAACCTCTGATCAACTAACCAAAACCTCCTCCTCATCCCCAAATCCCGCTACAAAGCAAAAGGACAACGAAGATTCGCAGTCCAAGGACCATGACTATGGAACGCTCTACCCACTAGCATCCGCATGTGTCAGGGCTGGCTTAGCCCTTCCTTCTCTAGGCTGGCTGCTCAGCTGTTGGCTAATTGCCAGCTCACATCTCTCTCCACAGTTACCAGTTGTTACTGATCACTTCCCCTCTGCCTTCGCCTTGGTCACATCACAAGAAACCATCTCCTGTGGTTCTGTTTAAAGACTGGCTTGCTGACATCAGAGCAGATGTTAATATAATCAGCTCAAAGCAACCTGATACTGGGGTCTACTGCTATAGTCTGTTTATTAAGGTGTTATGTAGTGTTCATGGGGTTCTCCCCAAATTTAAATTGATATATAAAAGTAGGGCATGCTCTAAGAAATTCACCAAAATATGGCAACCATGGCTGGATGTCAGAGGATTTTTGGGGGGATAACCTATCATCGCAGCTTATTCAGTGAGTTTCTATCCACTAATGTAGGTTTGGAACACTGATCTGATGGATGGCTACACATTGGGCAGGTATTGTTTTGTGCGGAACTCTACACTACATAAGGGGACTTTGAGAATGTGATACGGGGTCGTATATGGTGCTGGTTTGAATGTGTGAATGTTGGTTGGGGTTTTCCTTGTTTTCTGCACGGACTGCCTGTTTATTGACCATTACTGGATACCTGACTTGGCATAACCATAAGTGCCTTACGTGCCTGTAATGTGAGTCTGTTTTCTTTGTATCTTCTGTTGTAAAAATTAAAATGAACACCTTTAAAAAAAAAAAAAAAGTATGTCTCTCCCATTGCGTGCCTCCTAGGTGTGCATTCCTATTGTTAATTGAGTCACCTATTGTTTCTGTCTCTCTGATCATCTCTTGGAGATATGAGTAATATTGTGACCACTTTACCTTGTTATCAAACCATTGTGGTAGGCTTATGCTCATGATAATGTGTAAGGTACTCTAACCAGGGTTGTGGGCTTGGTGCCGAACGGTCTGATTGGGCACTGAGTCACCTAGGTGGCTAGTTGCTTAAGTGTATGTTGGCTGTTGTTTAGCTGTGCTAATTATATTCCTGTTTACAGTTTGCATTGTTAGGGTAATGTGATCAGGTTCTACCTGATCTTCTGTGCTATATATTCTGTGTGAGTTTTCAATAAAGTGAGTTCCAGTTTGCATTCAAGCTAGTGCCGTCTAGAATCTTGGGTGCAATATTCAACTCTAATGCCCTATACACACGGTCAGACTTTCCGACGGAAAATGTGTGATCGGATCGTGTTGTCAGAAAATCCAATCATGTGTGGGCGCCATCTGACTTTTTCTGTTGGAATTTTCGACACACAAAGAGAGCAGGATCTAAAATTTTCCGACAACAAAACCCGATTGTTTAAATTTCTATCTTGTGTAGACAAATTTGACGGACAAAGTGCCACGCATGCTCAGAATAAATTACGAGACAAAAGCTATTGGCTACTGGCCTGTTTATAGTCCTGTCGCACGTGTTCTACGTCCCCGCATTCTGAACGATCAGATTTTTTACAACTTTGTGCGACTGTGTGTATGCAAGACAACTTTGGGCCAAAATCAGTTGGAAAAAAAAACACAGATTTTGTTGTTGGAATGTCCAACCGTGTATACAGGGCATTATACTTGGTTCTGGTTCCAGACTGGAGGAAGCTATATCTTGAAGGAGGCACCCAAGCTGGGTGCTGGACGGTTCCGTCACATTGTATAGATAGATATTCTATTGGTGGCTTAATCTATCATTTCACGCAACTGGAATTTCTCTATCTCACCGGGATTTGCAAACATCAGTGTCAATTTGCAATGTGCAGATGAACACATTTTTGCAATCACAAATAACTGTCATCTCGAATTTCAACAAGCCTGGCATAAATGTCTTATGCACCCTTTTTGCAATAATAGATAGAAATCCCATCCTGTAAGATTACCCCTGTAACCTCTTCATACACCTGAGACTGGCATCAAACTTTTACTAACTGATCTTGACTCTCAGTTCTGAGTATAAATAATACTACCTTCATCCTCAGGGTATCTTCTCATGCATTGAAATATTATAATTCATTATTGCCTGTTCACAATGCCCCATACCCTAATGTTTTCTGTGTGCCCTAATGGTGACTGGTATTCACCAGTCACCGCATTGTGTGTGAGCTCACTATACCAATTACTGTTTAACTGTTTGTACTAGGACTGCACCGATACTGATACCGGTATCGGCACCAATACTAAGCATTTGTATAAGTATCGGTATTCGTGCAAATGCTCCAATACCTGAAACCAATAATGTAAAAAAAAAAAAAAAGCCGCCAATTATCGGTTGTTAAAGAGCGGGGCCGCTGCGTCCTTAACAATCGATGAAAGTTTTTTTTGTTTTTTATTAAATATTCCTCTGTTTAACTCCTTATTACCCCTTAATTTACTCTAATCAGCCTTAAATAACTCCTTATTCTCCTTCTCTATATAATTATTATTATCCTGCTGATTTATTTATTTTTGTTCACTTCTATTTTATAATATTTTTACACCTTTAACATATATTTACACGTTTCACATTGAAAAAAGCACAACAAAACAAACAAACATTTATTTCCTTTATAAATAACTAGTGATGGCCGAACGGTTCGCCCGGCGGTCGTTTCGCGGCGAATTTCCGACTTTCGCCGTCCGCGGGTTCGAACGCCTTTTTCCGTCGTTCGCCCCGGCGGACTTACGTGTTTAATGTATACAAGAACTTTAACCTTTCGTGACACGTTTATCATGTGTTACAGGACAACCAATTGAGACATGACAGCTCATGGACACTTGGACATTCCCCCTAACCTATAAATACACCCGATCCGGTGGCCATTTTACATTCTTTCTTCTGTCACTGTAGGGAAAGGATCCTGTGTGGAGTAGGGACAGAGAAAACGCTAGCTATTTGGTACACAAAAGTTCTTTTCAGGACTGGTATAGGTGTTAGGTCAGCAGCCTGAGTTTCTTTTGTCAGTTTAGATAAAGGGACAGAGCGCTGTATGCTGCTATTTTAGGGACAGCTCAGCCAGATTAGTCTTTCTTCATCATCATCATCATCATCATCATTAGCTGTTACTATCAGGTCCACAAAAGAGCTGTTCCAGCTAATCGTTCCAGCCTACTCTTTTTTGCCAATTTGTATAGGGACAGGCAGGAAGCAGTGTGTCAGGCAGTGAGGATAATTTTAAAGACTTGCTGTTACTATTAGTTCCACAAAGGTTCTTTTCAGGACTGGTATCAGTGGTACAGTAATAGGCTTGTACACGTATAATATTCTTTCTTCCAAATATAGAAAGAATATTATACTTGACTGCTGCCCTTCTGCTGCAGTCTGCTAATCATTCACAACTCACTTGTTCCACAAAGCTCTTTATCAGGACTGGTAACTTGGTCTGTCTAGGGTGCTACGGTACATAGGCTTGGGTGCGGTACAGTCTGCTGTTCTGTAAGGACCGCTATCGGTCCACAATACATAGGGTTGCCGTGCACTACTGCTGACCGCTGCCCTATACTGCAGCAGTCCTTCAGCGGTATAGGGACTGACGCACAGTCTGCTAAACACTAATACACAACCTGCTTGGTCCACAAAAGTTCTTATAAGGACTGGTAACTTGGTATAGGGTGCTACGGTACATAGGCCTGAGTGCAGTACAGTCTGCTGTTCTGTAAGGACCGCTATCGGTCCACAATACATAGGGTTGCCGTGCACTACTGCTGACCGCTGCCCTATACTGCAGCAGTCCTTCATTGGTATAGGGACTGACGTACAGTCTGCTAATCACTAACACACAACCTGCTTGGTCCACAAAAGTTCTTATAAGGACTGGTAACTTGGTATAGGGTGCTACGGTACATAGGCCTGAGTGCAGTACAGTCTGCTGTTCTGTAAGGACCGCTATCGGTCCACAATACATAGGGTTGCCGTGCACTACTGCTGACCGCTGCCCTATACTGCAGCAGTCCTTCATTGGTATAGGGACTGACGTACAGTCTGCTAATCACTAACACACAACCTGCTTGGTCCACAAAAGTTCTTATAAGGACTGGTAACTTGGTATAGGGTGCTACGGTACATAGGCCTGAGTGCGTTACAGTCTGCTGTTCTGTAAGGACCGCTATCGGTCCACAATACATAGGGTTGCCGTGCACTACTGCTGACCGCTGCCCTATACTGCAGCAGTCCTTCAGCGGTATAGGGACTGACGCACAGTCTGCTAAACACTAACACACAACCTGCTTGGTCCACAAAAGTTTTTATAAGGACTGGTAACTTGGTATAGGGTGCTACGGTACATAGGCCTGAGTGCAGTACAGTCTGCTGTTCTGTAAGGACCGCTATCGGTCCACAATACATAGGGTTGCCGTGCACTACTGCTGACCGCTGCCCTATACTGCAGCAGTCCTTCATTGGTATAGGGACTGACGTACAGTCTGCTAATCACTAACACACAACCTGCTTGGTCCACAAAAGTTCTTATAAGGACTGGTAACTTGGTATAGGGTGCTACGGTACATAGGCCTGAGTGCGTTACAGTCTGCTGTTCTGTAAGGACCGCTATCGGTCCACAATACATAGGGTTGCCGTGCACTACTGCTGACCGCTGCCCTATACTGCAGCAGTCCTTCATTGGTATAGGGACTGACGTACAGTCTGCTAATCACTAACACACAACCTGCTTGGTCCACAAAAGTTCTTATAAGGACTGGTAACTTGGTATAGGGTGCTACGGTACATAGGCCTGAGTGCGTTACAGTCTGCTGTTCTGTAAGGACCGCTATCGGTCCACAATACATAGGGTTGCCGTGCACTACTGCTGACCGCTGCCCTATACTGCAGCAGTCCTTCATTGGTATAGGGACTGACGTACAGTCTGCTAATCACTAACACACAACCTGCTTGGTCCACAAAAGTTCTTATAAGGACTGGTAACTTGGTATAGGGTGCTACGGTACATAGGCCTGAGTGCGTTACAGTCTGCTGTTCTGTAAGGACCGCTATCGGTCCACAATACATAGGGTTGCCGTGCACTACTGCTGACCGCTGCCCTATACTGCAGCAGTCCTTCATTGGTATAGGGACTGACGTACAGTCTGCTAATCACTAACACACAACCTGCTTGGTCCACAAAAGTTCTTATAAGGACTGGTAACTTGGTATAGGGTGCTACGGTACATAGGCCTGAGTGCGTTACAGTCTGCTGTTCTGTAAGGACCGCTATCGGTCCACAATACATAGGGTTGCCGTGCACTACTGCTGACCGCTGCCCTATACTGCAGCAGTCCTTCATTGGTATAGGGACTGACGTACAGTCTGCTAATCACTAACACACAACCTGCTTGGTCCACAAAAGTTCTTATAAGGACTGGTAACTTGGTATAGGGTGCTACGGTACATAGGCCTGAGTGCGTTACAGTCTGCTGTTCTGTAAGGACCGCTATCGGTCCACAATACATAGGGTTGCCGTGCACTACTGCTGACCGCTGCCCTATACTGCAGCAGTCCTTCAGCGGTATAGGGACTGACGCACAGTCTGCTAAACACTAACACACAACCTGCTTGGTCCACAAAAGTTTTTATAAGGACTGGTAACTTGGTATAGGGTGCTACGGTACATAGGCCTGAGTGCAGTACAGTCTGCTGTTCTGTAAGGACCGCTATCGGTCCACAATACATAGGGTTGCCGTGCACTACTGCTGACCGCTGCCCTATACTGCAGCAGTCCTTCAGCGGTATAGGGACTGACGCACAGTCTGCTAAACACTAACACACAACCTGCTTGGTCCACAAAAGTTTTTATAAGGACTGGTAACTTGGTATAGGGTGCTACGGTACATAGGCCTGAGTGCAGTACAGTCTGCTGTTCTGTAAGGACCGCTATCGGTCCACAATACATAGGGTTGCCGTGCACTACTGCTGACCGCTGCCCTATACTGCAGCAGTCCTTCATTGGTATAGGGACTGACGTACAGTCTGCTAATCACTAACACACAACCTGCTTGGTCCACAAAAGTTCTTATAAGGACTGGTAACTTGGTATAGGGTGCTACGGTACATAGGCCTGAGTGCGTTACAGTCTGCTGTTCTGTAAGGACCGCTATCGGTCCACAATACATAGGGTTGCCGTGCACTACTGCTGACCGCTGCCCTATACTGCAGCAGTCCTTCATTGGTATAGGGACTGACGTACAGTCTGCTAATCACTAACACACAACCTGCTTGGTCCACAAAAGTTCTTATAAGGACTGGTAACTTGGTATAGGGTGCTACGGTACATAGGCCTGAGTGCGTTACAGTCTGCTGTTCTGTAAGGACCGCTATCGGTCCACAATACATAGGGTTGCCGTGCACTACTGCTGACCGCTGCCCTATACTGCAGCAGTCCTTCATTGGTATAGGGACTGACGTACAGTCTGCTAATCACTAACACACAACCTGCTTGGTCCACAAAAGTTCTTATAAGGACTGGTAACTTGGTATAGGGTGCTACGGTACATAGGCCTGAGTGCGTTACAGTCTGCTGTTCTGTAAGGACCGCTATCGGTCCACAATACATAGGGTTGCCGTGCACTACTGCTGACCGCTGCCCTATACTGCAGCAGTCCTTCATTGGTATAGGGACTGACGTACAGTCTGCTAATCACTAACACACAACCTGCTTGTTCCACAAAAGTTCTTATAAGGACTGGTAACTTGGTATAGGGTGCTACGGTACATAGGCTTGAGTGCGGTACAGTCTGCTGTTCTGTAAGGACCGCTATCGGTCCACAATAGATAGGGTTGACGTGCACCACTGCTGACCGCTGCCCTATACTGCAGCAGTCCTTCAGCGGTATAGGGACTGACGTACAGTCTGCTAATCACTAACACACAACCTGCTTGTTCCACAAAAGTTCTTATAAGGACTGGTAACTTGGTATAGGGTGCTACGGTACATAGGCTTGAGTGCGGTACAGTCTGCTGTTCTGTAAGGACCGCTATAGGTCCACAATAGATAGGGTTGACGTGCACCACTGCTGACCGCTCACCTATACTGCAGCAGTCCTTCAGCGGTATAGGGACTGACGTACAGTCTGCTAATCACTAACACACAACCTGCTTGTTCCACAAAAGTTCTTATAAGGACTGGTAACTTGGTATAGGGTGCTACGGTACATAGGCTTGAGTGCGGTACAGTCTGCTGTTCTGTAAGGACCGCTATCGGTCCACAATAGATAGGGTTGACGTGCACCACTGCTGACCGCTGCCCTATACTGCAGCAGTCCTTCATCGGTATAGGGACTAAGAGTTTTGTCACAGGGTCATTTAAAAAATGACAGGCAGAGGAAGAGGCAGGCCCTTCCGCAGGGGTGGTAGGGGTAGGGCAGGAGCAACAGGCTTGAGCCAAAGTGGGAAGTTGCAGAAGGTGCGTTCAATTACTTTAAAGGATGCACCAGACTTGGTTGAGTGGCTCGCTCAGCCTTACTCTTCTGCACCCTCCTCATCCTCTCGATCTGCACCCTCTTCTTCACTCTCTGCTATGTGCACCCCCAAAGACACTACCACCAACAACACGACCACCACCACCACCACCACATACCTTCCGCTTGAGTCACTGGAATTATTTTCCGATCCATATCAAGAGGACATTTCTGATGCGCAGCCACTCTTGGTATTGGATCAGGAAGAGGAGGTAGCAACAAGCGCTACTCAGCAGTCTGACGCCAGTACCCAGATCAGCCCAAGGAGGAGGTTGGTCCCCGGTGTTGCTGCCTACTCTACTTATAGCGGTGGGGAAGGTGACGTTGATGATGACGTGTCTAGTGATGTCACGTGGGTGCCCACAAGAGAGGAAGAGGAGGGGAGTTCAGAGGGAGATATGGACCAGCAGATAGGGAGGAGAAGCAGCAATGACTTACATTGCACAGCAGGGACAAAGCAGACTGCAAATGTATCAGGAGCGAGTCATCGACCATGTACGGTCACATCTGGCGCTCCCAGGACACCGGCACATGGCTCCGCAGTGTGGGCTTTTTTTAACGTGTCCGCTGCTGACAATAGCGTTGCCATCTGCAATCTTTGCAGTCAACGCGTTAGTCGCGGTAAGCCCAATACTCACCTAGGGACGACCGCCTTAAGAAGGCACATGAGCAGCCATCACCGAGCCCAGTGGGAGCAACGGAACACACAAAGCCACACTGCAGGCTCTCACCGTCCAGCCTCGTCTTCTACTTCTCCTTCTCCTCTCTCCTCACAATTGTCCTCCACTCCACCTTCCATCACGCCAAGCTCACATTTTTCTGCAAAAAGGCAGGCTTCCGTGGGCCTAATGTTTGAGCGTAAAAAAATGATGACGCCGGATAACCCTCTTGCCCAACGGTTGGCGGCTGGCTTGTCAGAACTCATAGCCCGCCAACTACTGCCATATAAACTGGTGGACTCGGAGGCCTTTCGCAAATTTGTGGCCATTGGAACACCACAATGGAAGGTCCCAGGAAGGAAGTATTTCTCAGAGAAGGGCATCCCAGAGCTATATGGCCATGTTCAGCGGCAAGTGAATGTATCTCTGGCACACAGTGTCGGTGCCAAGATACATCTGACCACAGACACGTGGTCTAGCAAACACGGGCAGGGAAGGTATATCAGTTTTACTGCCCACTGGGTGAACCTTCTGACGGCCGTCAAGCATGTAACCCGTGGCACCCGTGTAGATTTGGTTTTACCGCCACGGATTGCATGCAGGCCTGACTCTTCTTCTCCTCCTCCTACTCCATCCTCCTCCCTCTCCTCCTCAGCTGCCTCCTCCTTTTCCGCTGCTAGCGTCTCTTCCACTGCACTGCCCAAGCTCCCCAGAACCTATTCCACATGCCAGGTGAGACGTTGCCATGCCGTGCTGCGTCTGTTGTGCCTGGAAGCAAAGAGCCACACTGGCCCGGCACTCCTTTCAGCTTTGCGTTCACAGGCAGATGAGTGGCTAACACCGCTCAATTTGACAGTTGGTAAAGTGGTGTGTGACAACGGTGCCAATCTGCTTAGCGCATTGAAACAGGGCAAAATCACGCACGTGCCGTGCATGGCACACGTCTTAAACTTGGTCGTGCAGCGATTCCTTGTCAAATACCCTGGGGTCCAGGACATCTTGCGGCAGGCAAGGAAAATCTCGGCCCATTTCAGAAGATCTTACACGGCCATGGCTCGCCTTGCTGACATTCAGCGGCGACACCATCTGCCGGTCAGACGTCTTATTTGCGATTGCCCGACGCGATGGAACTCAACCTTCTATATGCTTGATAGGCTGCTCCAGCAGAAACGTGCAGTTAACGTCTACCTGTATGAACTCTGCGAAAGAAACGGTTCTGGGGAGCTGGGTTTTTTTTCACCGCGCCAGTGGCTGCTCATGCGCGACACATGCAGACTTCTGCGGCCATTTGAGGAGATCACCAAACTGGTCAGTCGCAGCCATGGCGCCATCAGTGACATGGTACCTTATGCCTTCTTTCTGGAGCGTGCATTGCGTCGTGTCATTGATCAGGCTGTGGAGGAGCAGGAGCGGGAAGATGAGGAAGTCGCAATGCTGGATGAATTCCCAGGGGGGGCTACTCTATCTGAGACAAGTCAACAACAGGAGTCTGATGAGGAGTCAGAGGAGGATGGTGCCGGGGCGGATGAGCAGGAGCAAGAAGAGCATGCTTTAAACCTTTCTGGGATCCCTGTTGTGCGAGGATGGGGAGAGGAGAATGAAGAGGACGACATTATCCTGGATGATGAGCAGGAGCCAGGCCACCACACCGCTTCCACTTTAGTGCAAATGGGGGCCTTCATGCTCCAGTGTTTTAATAGGGACCCCCGTATAAAAAGCATGAGGGTCAAGGACCAGTACTGGGTGGCAACGTACTTAGACCCCCGGTACAAACACAAAATGGCGGAAATGTTACCGCCGTCGCAGAGGGCTGTCAGAATGCAGCACTTCCAGGCCTTGCTTCGAGAAATGCTGCATTCTGCTTTTGCGTGCGCTGGCAGAGGAGCAATTCCCACTCCCAGAGAAGGATTTGCGGGTACCAATCCAACAGCGCCTGCAAGAAGAGGCCGGTTTGAAGATGTGTTGGTGACTTCGGATATGAGGTCATTCTTTCAGCCGACCCATCGACAGGTGTCATCCGGATCCAGCATCAGGGAACGCCTAGACCGTCAGGTGTCCGACTACATTGGGTTAACGGCCGATGTGGACGCTCTGAGGAGTGATGAACCCCTAGACTACTGGGTGGGCAGGCTTGACCTCTGGCCAGAGCTTGCCCAATTTGCAATCGAACTGTTGGCTTGCCCCTCATCCAGTGTCCTGTCCGAAAGGACGTTCAGCGCAGCAGGGGGGATTGTGACCGATAAGCGTACTCGCCTAGCTCACCACAGTGTTAACTACCTCACATTTCTAAAAATGAATGAGGCATGGATCTCGGAGGAATTCAACACATGTGATCAGTAGACCATGTATATGTCTATAAACAATTTTTGGAATCAAGCACACAGACCTTCTTAATTCATTTGGCTCACTTCCCTGACCCAAAAAAGCACACCGTACTATATGCCCCTACCCTCCTCTTTGAAGAGGTTGAGCGGTGTCATATTTCTACTGGGGCTGCTTATTATGAGGGGTTCCCACCATCCCTGTGCTGTGCTGACTTCCTCCTGGGTGTTCTTATTATGAGGGGCTCCCACCATCCCTGTGCTGTGCTGACTTCCTCCTGGGGGTTCTTATTATGAGGGGATCACACCATCCCTGTGCTGTGCTGACTTCCTCCTGGGGCTGCTTACGGTGCTGCTGTCAGCGCTGTATGTCACGGAGCTGCTGTCAGCGCTGTATGTCACGGAGCTGCTGTCAGCGCTGTATGTCACGGAGCTGCTGTCAGCGCTGTATGTCACGGAGCTGCTGTCAGCGCTGTATGTCACGGAGCTGCTGTCAGCGCTGTATGTCACGGAGCTGCTGTCAGCGCTGTATGTCACGGAGCTGCTGTCAGCGCTGTATGTCACGGAGCTGCTGTCAGCGCTGTATGTCACGGAGCTGCTGTCAGCGCTGTATGTCACGGAGCTGCTGTCAGCGCTGTATGTCACGGAGCTGCTGTCAGCGCTGTATGTCACGGAGCTGCTGTCAGCGCTGTATGTCACGGTGCTGCTGTCAGCGCTGTATGTCACGGAGCTGCTGTCAGCGCTGTATGTCACGGAGCTGCTGTCAGCGCTGTATGTCACGGAGCTGCTGTCAGCGCTGTATGTCACGGAGCTGCTGTCAGCGCTGTATGTCACGGAGCTGCTGTCAGCGCTGTATGTCACGGTGCTGCTGTCAGCGCTGTATGTCACGGAGCTGCTGTCAGCGCTGTATGTCACGGAGCTGCTGTCAGCGCTGTATGTCACGGAGCTGCTGTCAGCGCTGTATGTCACGGTGCTGCTGTCAGCGCTGTATGTCACGGAGCTGCTGTCAGCGCTGTATGTCACGGAGCTGCTGTCAGCGCTGTATGTCACGGAGCTGCTGTCAGCGCTGTATGTCACGGAGCTGCTGTCAGCGCTGTATGTCACGGAGCTGCTGTCAGCGCTGTATGTCACGGTGCTGATGTCAGTGCTCTGTATTACGGTGCTGCTGTCAGTGCTCTGTATCTCCTGCACCCTCTTGTTTGCCTACCCTGGTCCCTGACCTTCCCTCTCCTCCATTGCCTTCATTAGCTCCATAGTCCTGAATTGTCAGAACAATTTCCCAAATAAAAAAAAAATGCTTGTAGTTATCGATCCCAAATTCACCTCATACATGTATTATGCTATTGTCCAGGTGGTGGGACTACGTGCTACCCCCTAATAATTACCCCGTGGCCGCAAATTCGACCTAAAGGTTTGCGAAATTCGCCTCCCATTGAAGTCAATGGAGCCCGCGGCGAACGGTCGTTTTCGCGAACGTTTGTGCCCGTTCGCGTTTCGCGTTCGCGAAACGTCCCGTCGGAAGTTCGTCCATCACTATAAATAACTTTTCAATGCTGTGTACCATTTCTGACAGCTGACATGTAAACAAAACAATTGCAGTAGGTATCAGTAATTGGTATCTGCCAGAATAAAAAGTATCAGTACTCGTATTCGTAAAGAAAAAAAATGGTATCATTGCATCCCTAGTTTGTACCAATTTTGTATTGAACTCCTGTAAACTAAGACATAGCTGCTTCTATGACTATGTCCCATTGCTTGTTTACTTAAAGTGGTTGTAAACCCTTACAACACACTTTGACCTACAGGTAAGCCTAGATTAAGGCTTACCTGTAGGTCCAAGAAATATCTCCTAAACCTATACGGTTTAGGAGATATTTGCCCAAAGACAGGCACTGCTGTCTACGGCGCATGCGCCGTAGACAGCGGCGCGCATGCGCACTGAGCGCGGCATTTTCAACGACGGAGCTGCCGCGCATGTTGGCTCCCGTGCGTGTGCACGGAAGTGACGTCATCGCAGCTTCGCCGAATGACAGCGGCGGAGCTGCGAGACCCCACCGAGAAGATGGATGCGCCGGACTACAGCGGACAGCGGTGACTTCGCTGGCTCCTGTGTCAGGTAAGTGACACATAATGGACTACTATGCGATGCATAGTAGTCCATTATGCTTTACCTTTGCAGGGAATGAAAGAGGAAGTAAACTCATCAGGGTTTACTTCCTCTTTAAAGTGGTTGTAAACCTCAGACGTGAAAAATGAAGGAAGTGTATCCCTCTATATTGTGTACTTGTCTCAATCCAGAGAACTAAGTGTCCTTTTTTCTGTCTGCTGCTTCCTTCCTCTGCTTTCAGCATGAATCACTTCTGACAAGATTTCCTGACACCAGGAGAAAAAAGGTGACAGGGGAGGGACCTCCAGCTGATTGACAGCCTCAGTTCTATTCCTGTTTGCTGTGTGAAGTGGGGGGGAGGGGGGTGTGTCACTTTCCTCCAATCAGCTCTCAGACCGCTTCTCACTGAGCTCTGCAGGGCGTGACTTCAGCTCTCTGCCCCCTTTTTCTGACAGCACAGGCAAACTTTATAAATTCTGCACTTTGAACGGCTGTAGAGAAGAGAAGACTGCAGATAAACAGGTAAAACTTATATAGGAGGATTTGTTTCATATCTGTGTATCACCTGAGGCCAGTGAATTCACTGGTTATATGTAAGGGTTTACAACCACTTTAACCTAATAAAGAAAAATTGGGGGAAAAAGAGGAGCACAAGGTCCGCTGTGATAAAAGTTTGATAGAAATTTTGAGAATCATTGAGAATAGGGACATAAAGAAAATGGGGGTCGATTGCACAAAGACACTGACTCCCAGTGGCATGAATGTGATTTAAATGGGTGAAAGATGGCTTCAGCTCCTGGTCTCCACCTATAGAGAAGTTCTTGACGCGTTTCGCCTATTTCAGGGCTTAATCATCTATGATTGGTGCTGCCTGTCAAACTCCACGAGAAAGAAAGAAAGATGGATTTTAATTCCCCAATGTTCTTGGCTCTGCATACATACTACAAACAGAGTTTCGGGCATATGAAATATTTTATTTTATTTCTTTGTTCTCTCTGAACTCAGCATATCGGCTTAAATGAGTTGTGAAATCTTTTGTCGGCGCTCTCTGTCCCCCCAGTGCCCCTTGAAGGATGACAGCCCCGTGCTACGAACGAGAGAATATTATAGAAACGTTCACAAATAAGCGGCAGGGGCTGCACAGGATCGTTTTTCAGGGGAGAAAAATATGATGCTATCACAAAAGGTCGCGGCCCGATCCTACATGTTGGTGGCCCCCCTGGGAAATGAATGGAGGTATTTATTTTCACAAGGGACCACAGCATGAACTAAGGCTCACATAAGATGCCTATTCTGCGGGGATCTGAACATACTCATTACAGACACAATAAGACGGCACGTGGAAGGAGAATGTAATAGGACCTTTGGCTCTCGTGCGATTTATTGCAATGATTTAGAAGGCTGCAGTTGAAGGAATTGCATTTTGGACAGATTTTATTTTATTGCGTGCAATACAAGGGTATATGATCCTGTGGAAATTACATTTGTTACCTCAATTTTATCGAGAGGACAACCTTTAAAGTGAATCCACTCCTTTTTATGAATCCTTTATATATGTATATGTGGTCAGCTTAGGCTAAATAATATCAGCATGGGTTACTGTGTAAAATCATGCCTTTCGTTGTTTTCAGGATGTGTTACCTGCCAAAGGATTTGTGTTTCTGA
This sequence comes from Lithobates pipiens, assembly GCF_037356315.1. Classification (NCBI taxonomy): domain Eukaryota; kingdom Metazoa; phylum Chordata; class Amphibia; order Anura; family Ranidae; genus Lithobates; species Lithobates pipiens. The sequence goes on from NW_027507789.1 coordinate 23,853,448, forward strand.
CCATCCAGTTCTAAGGTTTCCGAAGGTTTTTCTAAGGTTTTCGAAGCCCAGCCAGGTGGATGACACCGCTTTCTATGTTACAGTTTTAGATGGGAAGAGACCTTAACCACTTGCTGCCCGCCCTATAGGCAAATGAAATGACGGCTGCAAAGTGGTTTCAAAATACTCATTGGGCGTCATATGACGTCCTCAGGATTTTGAGCCGCTGTGCGCCCCCGGGGGGCGTGCATCGCGGCGATCAGTCTGACACCCCACAACTACGATCTCGGTAAAGAGTCTCCGACGGAGACTCTTTACCACGTGATCAGCCGTGTCCAATCACGGCTGATCACAGTGTAAATAGGAAGAGCCGTTGATCGGCTTTTCCTCACTCACGTCTGTTAGACGCGAGCAGACGAGAGCTGATCGGCTGCTCCTCTGACGGGGGGGGGGTCTGTGCTGATCGATTATCAGCACAGCCCCCCGAGGATGCCCACTCTGGAAAACCAGGGATGCCACTAGACCACCAGGGATGCCTAGCACCGGGTATGCCACCCTAGACCACCAGGGATGCCAGTTAGTGCCCACAATGGATGCCAATTAGTGCCCATCACTGATTGGCATGCATTATTGTTTGGCACTGATTGGCATCCATCAGTACAAAACAATACAATACAATGCCTCCTATCAGTGCCCATCCATGCCACCTATCAGTGCCCATCCATGCCGCCTATCAGTGCCCATCCGTGCCACCTATCAGTGCCCATCCATGCCGCCTATCAGTGCCCATCCATGGCCATCTGTGCCGCCTATCCATGCAAATCTGTGCCACCTATCCATGCCTATTCATGCCGCCTATCCATTCCAATCCATGGCAGCTATCAGTGCCAATTTGTGCCACCTATCAGTGTCCATCCGTGTCGCTCATCAGTGCCACCTATCAATGCCCATCAGTGCCGCCTATCAGTGCCACATATCAGTGTCCTTCAATGCCACCTCATCAGTGCCACTTCATTGGTGCCACCTCATCAGTGCCCAACAGTGCCGCCTTATCAGTGCCCGTCAGTGCAGCCCCATCAGTGAAGGAGAAAACTTACTTATTTACAAAGTTTTGAAACTTTTTTCAAAATTTTCGGTCTTTTTTTATTTTTTTAGCAAAAAATAAAAACCGTAGAGGTGATCAAATAGCACCAAAAGAAAGCTCTATTTGTGGGAAAAAAAATGAAAAAATGTCATTTGGGTACAGTGTAGCATGACCGCGCAATTGTCATTCAAAATGCGACAGCGCTGAAAGCTCAAAATTGGTCTGGGCAGGTGGTTAAGTGGTGTCCCTCAGCCTGCTGATTGGAGACTTAAAGAGGAAGTAAACCCCGCGCAATTTTCGAATATTACAATGTTGTTTTACATTGTCAATCAAGAGATCTATAAATTACTCCAAAACGAGTGTTAGAAGTACCTTTTTTTGCTGTTTGATTGTGGAGTCTCTTCCGGGTATCGCCCGCACCATTCTTTGTTCTGTTTTCCTGAAGCCGATGCGGACGTCGTTTCCGCCCTTAGTTCACATCCCTGCCGAAATCTCGCGCCGTAACCAAGCCTCAATCTCGAATTGTCGTTACTATGGCAACAGAGCATTCTGAACCAGAACAGACTAGAATCATTCCTGCATCGCGAGACTTCTCCTCATTGCCGTTCAGAGGGGAAGCTCGCACATAGTCAATTACAGGCATGCCGGAAATAAACAAACGGCACTATATACATGCCGTTAATGAAAGTACGCACTGCACAATCGCGCATGACGTCATCAAAGATAAACTGACGAATTTCACGGAAAATACACAAGCAAGTGCACTTTCACAGACAGCGATTAGTATTGACTCAGAGGGTTTACAACCACTTTAAAGAGCAGCAGCATTCTGATGAGGTCATTCTTCTGTTCACACTGCCTTCTCCTCCTATGGGCATGTTTCTTATCAGGACATTGGCATTCAGCACACCTGATTGGCTCTCACCCCCCACCCTCTCACAGCCTAAGTTATATGGATCCAGTCCTCTTATCTCTAAATAAAATGACAGTAAAGATATTCCATTCCATAACTCCATGCTTTGCCAGTCATTGACAACGTTCTGTTGGAAGTGAATTAGGAAAGATACCAAAGGATCAATTAAGATAACATGCTCCTTTACCGGAATATACAGTAGAACGTATCAAATCCCACTGTAACTGAAAGAAAACCCCACCAAGGGGAAGGAAGCAAGGGGGCTGGGACTTTCCAATAACAGAAAAGGTATACACAAAAATAGAATATATAGCTAAAAATAAGCTATACACAATTAAAATGATTGTAAAGTCCTCTTCCCGGGCCCACCTTCGGTGCTCCTGGCCCCTCCCTCCTGTCGAGTGCCCCTACAAAAAGCAGCTTGCTATTGGGGCACCCGAGCCAAACCATAGTTCCCTGTGGCCATTCAGACATGGCGCCTTGACCCTGCCCCGCCCCCTTTCCCCCCCAAAGGTTCAACTGCTGTGTCTCAGCCAATCCATCCCAGGAGAGTCTCAGGATAGGCGACACATTCGTGGGCATTGCTGGATAGAGATGGGGCTCAGGTAAGTATTAGGGGGGCTGAGGGGGCCTGTTTCACACAGAAAGCTTTTTCTCTTAATACATAGAATGGATTAAGATAAAGAAAATCCTCTGACTTTATAACCACTTTAATGGATGCTAACCCCCTGTCAGAAACCATAAATCAGACTGAGACAGAAGTACAATTAAATCACACTTGTTTATTAATAAAAATAAAAAGGTAAATAGAAAAAGCGTAGTCAAGCATAGCCAGAGTCCAGTAACCAGAGCGGGTAGTCAGCCAGTCCAAAGTTCAATAACCAGATCGGGTAATCAGCCAGGCCTGAAGTCAGGGATCCAAGTAGAGCAATTGCAAGCAGGATAAGGAGCCAGAAGGGATGTCAGCAAGCCAGTCTTGAAACAAACCGCAGGAGATGGTTCCTTGTGATGTGACCAACGCGAAGGCAAAGGTGAAGTGAGCTGGAAGGCTTTAAGTAGACAGGTCAGATGAGCATCATCAGGAACTGCTGGTAATTGTGGAGAGAGAAGAGAGCTGGCAATTAGCCGACAGCTGAGCAGCCAGCCCAGAGAAGGAAGGGCTAAGCCAGCCCCGGCACCCTCTGAGGAAGACTACTACTATCTGCTACTATGATTGATCTTGTGTTCCTGCTACAAGTGTGCACCGTACCCAATTCTATACCAGTATACCTTTGTATTTTAACAGTTTATAATGTATTATGGTGTCACCATTTTTCTTGTTCAAACTAGAGCAACTGTTAGTAGACATTCTTCCATTTTTCCTTGTAAAACAATAGCTATTCTAATGCTTGTTCCAGAGACTATCAGACAATATTGAAGGAAGGAAAAATGGAAGGAAGTTAGGAAGAAAGAAAGAAATGAAATGGGAAAAGGTCCATGGGATCCAGGGGAAGAGCACCCAAAGGAAGAGGTCCAGAAGACCCAGAGGAAGAAAATCAAGAAGAAGTGGTCCAAAGAACCCAGAGGCAGAAGACCGAGAGGAATAGGATCCAGAGGAAGACCAAAAGCAAGTCTTATGCCCTGTACACACGGTCGACAGAAAATGTGCGATCGGATCTTGTTCTCGGAAAATCCGATCGTGTGTTTGCTCCCTCTGACTTTTTCGTCGAAATTTCCAACACACAAAGTTTGAGACCCGGATCTAAAATTTTCCAGCAAAAGCCGATCGTTTAAATTCCAATCGTGTGTAGACAATTCCGACGGACAAAGTGCCATGCATGCTCAGAATAAATTACTAGACAAAAGCTATTGGCTACTGGCCTCTTTATAGTCTCATACGTGTTTTACGTCACCTCGTTCTGAACAATCGGATTTTCCGTCAACTTTGTGCGACCGTGTGTATGCAAGACAAGTTTGGGTCAAAATCCGTCGGAAAAGAATTCAAAGGATTTTGTCGTGGGAATGTCCAACCCTGTGTACAGGACATTAGAGGAAGAGATCCAGAGGGCCAAAAGAAAAAGGGCCAAAGAACGTAATCCAGAATAGGAGGTCAAGAGGTACCTTTAAACAGCTAAAAAAAAAAAGAATATGGTGGCAAGGCAAATTATCAAAATGTTATTAAACTATATTGATGATTACACAAATAAGATAACATTTTAGTATCGGAAATGTAATTGCAAGAGTTTTTATTGTATGCCATTTCCAAGTCACCTGGTTTTGCCTTAGGTATGATCCACACAATTTGCCTACCTAAGAATGGACTTGAGGTCAGGTAAGTAGTAGATCTGTCTGTCCTGACAAACATAGTGGCTAGTAAGCTATTACTGTAGTTATGGTATACAAATATAAGTTTCTACTAGCCACTACCAGTTCAAAATTGCCAGATGAAATGTGCTCTTAGAACTTTGATAGGACCGATCAGCTCGTCAATTGGTCTTGGAAGCTTTCCAATCTCATTTACCAAAAGAGTTGTTAAAATGTGTATTATTTGTCCATTTTTGTAATTTTTGTTAATCTACTACAATAACATTTACTGTATGTATATCCATAATACCATAGTAGTTGAATGGGTGTAGTTGGGCTACAGTGACTTGATACACACACTCAATGATGCCTTTGCAACACAGTTGGATCCATTCGATGGCACCACCATGGAGGTACAGAAACTACTACTGAGAAAAAACTCTCAGTGGGCTATGGGTCAGATCTTAGTAAGATGCCATGCCTTGCCAATCATTGACATATTTTTGTTGGTGAAAAGTGTAGTGAATTAGGAAAGTTACAAAAGTACCCCACTCATCAAGGTAGTAGCTTGACAGCACAGAGCTAGGGGATTCTGTAGAGACCAAGCTGACTGGCTGCCGCAAGTGATAACCATCAATGCCCAAGTTAGACTAGTGTTTTGAGCTGGTGCTGCCCTCCTAAGATCGAGGAATCTGCAGAAAAAAAAAAAGTGAAACAAAAGGGAATGGTCCTTTGGTAACCACAGAAAATGGTGGAAAAAAGGCGTAGTGCATTATCAACAGCACTTAATTAAAGGATAAAAGAGTACATGCAATGGATGTAACAGCGTTGTATGTAAACTCAAGAACCAAAGGTCTTTAACACAATGGAACTCATATAGTCCAAATGAGCAACATGAAACAGTTGATGTATTTCATGGGTTATACTTCCTTCTTCATTGCAAAATGCTAGGAAAGGGCTGTTGAAAATGCACTAAGCCTTTGAACCCTTTTCTTTCACCTTTTGGAGCAAATCTTCCTAATCCAGTGTAGAACCCTCTAGTGCTAGAAGTGTAGATAGTTTTTTTTTTAGTGTGTGTTTAGTGTAGGTAAATGTGTGCAGGCCAAGCCTGTCTGTGTTTTTCCTGGGTTGGGCAGAGGTCCAGGGAGAGCTGGATGACTCACAGGCAGCATCAGTGAGACCTCCCACCTTCTAGAATTTCTAGAATGTACTGGAACCTTCTAGAAAAATGGGAGGGGAAGTAAGGTGGAGCTACCTGGAGTATTCTGAGGGCCCTGAGCTATCCTTAACTTGGGTTGGCAGGGGGCAGGCCCCCTCAAATACTCTGGGTCAGCCCAGCTGGGGAGGAGAGTCCGGGTAGAAGCTGGAGATGGAGTGTTAGGCTGTCATGGCCTTTGAGGGAGCTCCCCAGTCTGGGGGAGGGGGTGACCTGGGGCCTGGGCTCAGGTGGAGGCAGGACCTTCTCAAAATCAAAGGAGGTGTTCAGGCCAGGAGACACTGGGAGCAAGGACAGTGGGAGAACACTTCTGGGCAAGTCTCCAGGAGGAAGAGGAACACCCAAGTGGGCTGGTGAGTGACACACAGTCAGGAGGACTGGGAGGCACGCATGAGGAGACCGGGAAAGAGCAGTCTGGGATGAGTGCAGAGCCAGTCAGGAGGACTGTGGTGGCATTGGCAGTGGACAGGGGCAATTGCAGCCAGGTGGACTGACAGTGACTGAAGAGGTGGTACTGGGAGCAGTAGCCACAGATAGGACAGCTAGCACTATTTTTTGCTACACTATAGGGGCCCACGGTCCCCGCCTGCAAAGGGAATTTAACCAGACTCAGCTGAGATTTTGCTATGTCTGAAACCTGTGTTAGCTGGTCCTGGGAGTGATAGTCTGCAAACAAGTGTCTGCTGGTGGTAGAAGAGGAGAGAATGTTTATACTGGAGTGTATATAGTTCAAGTCCCTAACGAATTTCATTGATCAAATGAGCATCCCATATGCACCCTTCCCCATCCAAGTTCAATTCCCTTAATAAAAGGGGTAGAAGGAAGAGAGTTCAGAAGGGTGAGAGGAAGAAAATATTTTTGGAAAATTTTTAAAAATGTGAACAATGTTGGTGACAACTAATTTCCTGGCTTTCATGTCGATCCAATTAATTCAGCACTTTCTGAGTGACTAACCTGGAACAAGTCTGCAGATCAGGAAATCTGGTTCCACTCTGACTTTCTGACCAACAAACTAGCTCCTCATCAAGGACTCAAATCACTGAAGCCCTAGGATCAGCAATCATGAAGACAATCCACATTTATGCCACGTACACACGGATGGATTTTCCGACGGAAAATGTTCGATGGGAGCTTTTTGTCGGAAATTTGTCGGAAATACTGTGTGTAGGCTCCATCTGACATTTTCCATCGAAATTTCCGTTGCACAAAATTTGAGATCTGGTTCTCAAATTTTCTGACAACAAAATCCGTTGTTGGAAATTCTGATTGTGTGTACACAATTCCCAAAGTGCCACACATGCTCGGAATCAAGCAGAAGAGCCGCACTGGCTATTGAATGAATTTTTCTTGGCTTGTCGCATGTGTTGTACGTCACCGCGTTCTTGACGTTTGCCATTTCCAACCAACTTTGTGTGACCGTGTGTATGCAAGGCAAGTTTGAGCCAACATCCGTTCTGAAAAAATCCATGGATTTTGTTGTCGGACTGACCGGTCAGTGTCCGATCGTGTGTACGGGGCATTAGAGTAGAGGTCAGCGATGGAAGCTGACCACATTTCTGTCACTGGTGGCACGTATCTGTCATTAGTCAAGGCAATTCAACTTGCACAATGGGTGAACCTATTGCCTGGCACTTAGTTGTCCATTCTCTGTGTAGCATCTGACTTGGGCTCCTGGCCTTCAAATAACAGCCAGCCTTTACTACAGGCCGCAATGGTTTTCCCCATGCAGGTCCATGGCATTTTCATTAGGCCAGATCTGTGCTTTCTCTGCCTGTCTGAAGCTGCTGCATTTGAGGCAAGACAGACTGATTACTAATACACTTAGTCAAGTACTTGTGAACCTGTCAAATTAAGCCCATTTAGTGAATATGTTGCAGTATACAGCTGGATAACTTGTAAGGGAAGCTCGCTCGCCGACTGAATTGTGATGAATGCGAAGCTCATGAGCTTGACAATAGGCAGTGAATCACTGGAGAGGCAAGGGCACAGTTCCCACTATAGTTAAAAATTAATGGTGGCTTTGTAGCCTCACTCGCTCTTCCATCCAAGGTCTCTTTAACAATCGAAACTGTGTTATAGCGGTAGACGTGCATACTTATCACTGGCAGGGAGCTCGTGAATGCATTATACTGGACAGGTAGGGACCATTTCATTGCTTTTATGTGTTCTAAAAGCCTCTTTTATGTTATTGCATTTTTTATTTTATTTATTTTTTTACTGTGGTTTGATTTTATTCAAGAATACCAAATCAGTGACTGTCCATTAAAGGTCATTGAAAGTCCTACAGCCAGGGCTTTTTTTCTCAGAAAATAGGTGCAGTAACTCAACCACGACAGAAATATTTTTGGAAAATTTTTAAAAATGTGAACAATGTTGGTGACAACTAATTTCCTGGCTTTCATGTCGATCCAATTAATTCAGCACTTTCTGAGTGACTAACCTGGAACAAGTCTGCAGATCAGGAAATCTGGTTCCACTCTGACTTTCTGACCAACAAACTAGCTCCTCATCAAGGACTCAAATCACTGAAGCCCTAGGATCAGCAATCATGAAGACAATCCACATTTATGCCACGTACACACGGATGGATTTTCCGACGGAAAATGTTCGATGGGAGCTTTTTGTCGGAAATTTGTCGGAAATACTGTGTGTAGGCTCCATCTGACATTTTCCATCGAAATTTCCGTTGCACAAAATTTGAGATCTGGTTCTCAAATTTTCTGACAACAAAATCCGTTGTTGGAAATTCTGATTGTGTGTACACAATTCCCAAAGTGCCACACATGCTCGGAATCAAGCAGAAGAGCCGCACTGGCTATTGAATGAATTTTTCTTGGCTTGTCGCATGTGTTGTACGTCACCGCGTTCTTGACGTTTGCCATTTCCAACCAACTTTGTGTGACCGTGTGTATGCAAGGCAAGTTTGAGCCAACATCCGTTCTGAAAAAATCCATGGATTTTGTTGTCGGACTGACCGGTCAGTGTCCGATCGTGTGTACGGGGCATTAGAGTAGAGGTCAGCGATGGAAGCTGACCACATTTCTGTCACTCGTGGCACGTATCTGTCATTAGTCAAGGCAATTCAACTTGCACAATGGGTGAACCTATTGCCTGGCACTTAGTTGTCCATTCTCTGTGTAGCATCTGACTTGGGCTCCTAGCCTTCAAATAACAGCCAGCCTTTACTACAGGCCGCAATGGTTTTCCCCATGCAGGTCCATGGCATTTTCATTAGGCCAGATCTGTGCTTTCTCTGCCTGTCTGAAGCTGCTGCATTTGAGGCAAGACAGACTGATTACTAATACACTTAGTCAAGTACTTGTGAACCTGTCAAATTAAGCCCATTTAGTGAATATGTTGCAGTATACAGCTGGATAACTTGTCAGGGAAGCTCGCTCGCCGACTGAATTGTGATGAATGCGAAGCTCATGAGCTTGACAATAGGCAGTGAATCACTGGAGAGGCAAGGGCACAGTTCCCACTATAGTTAAAAATTAATGGTGGCTTTGTAGCCTCACTCGCTCTTCCATCCAAGGTCTCTTTAACAATCGAAACTGTGTTATAGCGGTAGACGTGCATACTTATCACTGGCAGGGAGCTCGTGAATGCATTATACTGGACAGGTAGGGACCATTTCATTGCTTTTATGTGTTCTAAAAGCCTCTTTTATGTTATTGCATTTTTTATTTTATTTATTTTTTTACTGTGGTTTGATTTTATTCAAGAATACCAAATCAGTGACTGTCCATTAAAGGTCATTGAAAGTCCTACAGCCAGGGCTTTTTTTCTCAGAAAATAGGTGCAGTAACTCAACCACGACAAGCCAACCTTCTCCCCCCCCCCCCCCCCCCTCTTACATACACACAAAACCATCCATCCAGCCCCAATCAAATGGTGTGGTCAAATTTCACTTATGATGTAAGTGTCCTAAACTGCATTAAATACCAAGAGAACATTACGTACAGAGTGCTGAGTTGGGGAGGGCGGGTTTACACACAGTGTGCAGAGTTCAGGGGTGTGCTACGTACATTGTGTAGATGTAAGGGATGATCTGCATACAGTGTGCAGAGTTCAGGGGTGCACTTCACCTTCTTCCAAAGCTATCCTCAGGCTTGATTTTATAATGACCCTGCCCACCTGTGTACCCAGACAGGCTGTAGGCACCTGATAAAATATTTTGCAACCTTTAAGCTGCAGGCCCCAATCCAGGTTTATGGAAGCCAGGAAAAGCCAAAAACACAGCTTATCTGTGCTCTCCCTTGTTAGCAGCACTGCTGCTCTTCCTACCAGTCCCTCTGACTGTGTTGCCCAGATGTCCTGGTTCACTTGGCTCTTAGCCTCTAGGTGCAGAGCCCTGCTGCACAGCTCCTCTGATCCCTGGGTGAGACCTTCTGTCTCTTGACTCCTGGTTGGGGCTCCTCTGACCCCTGGGTGAGACCTTCTGTCTCTTGACTCCTGGCTGGGACTTCTCTGACCCCTGGGTGAGACCTTCTGTCTCTTGACTCCTGGTTGGGGCTCCTATGACCCCTGGGTGAGACCTTCTGTCTCTTGACTCCTGGCTGGGACTTCTCTGACCCCTGGGTGAGACCTTCTGTCTCTTGACTCCTGGTTGGGGCTCCTATGACCCCTGGGTGAGACCTTCTGTCTCTTGACTCCTGGCTGGGACTTCTCTGACCCCTGGGTGAGACCTTCTGTCTCCAGACTCCTGGCTGGGGCTCCTCTGACCCCTAGGTGAGACCTTCTATCTCTTGACTACTGGCTGAGGCTCATCTGACCCACTAGGTGAGACCTTCTGTCTCTTGACTCCTGGCTGGGACTCCTCTGACCATTAGGTGAGACCTTCTGTCTCTTGACTCCTGGCTGAGGCTCATCTGACCCCTGGGTGATACCTTCTGTCTCTTGACTCCTGGCTGGGACTTCTCTGACCCCTGGGTGAGACCTTCTGTCTCTTGACTCCTGGCTGGGGCTCCTCTAACTCTGAAGTGAGGCCTCCTGTCTCCAGACTCCTGGCTGGGGCTCCTCTGACCCCTTGTTGAGACAATGTATCTCTTGACTACTGGCTGAGGCTCATCTGACCCCCTGGGTGGGACCTTCTGTCTCTTGACTCCTGGCTGGGGCTCCTCTGACCCCTAGATGAGACCTCCTGTCTCTTGACTCCTGGCTGGGGTTTCTCTGACCACTAGGTGAGAGCTCCTGTCTCTTGACTCCTGGCTGGGGTTCCTCTGACCCCTGGGTGAAACCTTCTGTCTCTAAACTCCTGGATGGTGAGATCTTCTGTCTCAAACATGGAAGCTGTCTCCAAACCAGGAGCTCTGAGCTATCCTCAGGCTTGATTATATAAGGACCCTGCACACCTGTGTACTCAGACAGGCTGCAGGCACCTGGTAAAACATTTTGCCACCTATAAGCTGCAGTCCTCAATCTAGGTTTACAGAGTCCAGGAAAAGCCAAAAACACAGATTTTCTGTGCTAAGAATTGATAATCTGAAACCTTGCATTGAGCCTTAATGTAAATCCTGTGTCATTTTCTCCTACATTTTCACAGTGGCAGGGCTTCGCACTGTCGCAATCAATAAACTGTCATTCCTCCCTGTCATGTGCTGAATACCTTAACCCTTGGCCTAGGTATTCAACTGTACTTATAAAAATGGATTTGTGATAAGCAATTGGATAAAGTACACATAATCAATAAAAGGACCCCTGACCCCTGGCTCTCTGACTTCTATCTTAAAGTGAACCTGTCAGTAAGAAAACAATTCCCAACAGGTATACCTGCAAAAGAAAAGGGTGAATACATTTCCGCTGCCTGCACCACCAAAACCTTGCTACGTTCAAGAGAAATTCTCAGTAAAGGTCTGCTGGGAGACCAACAATTCAGGGAGTGTTGATCTTGTTTGTCCACCGGAGCAGCCCTATGGTCAGTTGGGCAAACCCCCTAAAAAAATGTCCACACCACAAAAATGATACAATGAAATAAGCTTTATTTCAAATGCCAAACATTGTACAGATACAGAATGTCCCTCAAATGAAACCCACAATTAAAAACATTAAAAAATACCACCAATGTGAGGAACATTCTTCCCACTGATCACCAATGTAAGGAACATTCTTCCCACTGATCACCAATGTAAGGAACATTCTTCCCACTGATCACCAATGTAAGGGACATTCTTCTCACTGATCGCTAAATGTAAGGGACATTCTTCCCACTGATCACCAATGTAAGGGGCATTCTTCCCACTGACCACCAATGTAAGGGGCATTCTTCCCACTGATCACCAATGTAAGTGATATTCTTCCCACTGATCACCAATGTAAGGAGCATTCTTCCCACTGGTCACCAATGTAAGGGACATTCTTCCCACTGACCACCAATGCAGTGAACATTCTTTCCATTGATCACCAATGTAAGGGACATTCTTCCCACTGACCACCAGTAAGGGACATTTTCCCAATAAAATCCAATGGACTAATTTATGGTTTTCTGAGACCTAAAACTTATTTCAACAACTCCTTTGGGGGGTAAAAAAAAGTTGAGTAAGTCTGGTCTAGACAAAAAATCAAAGAGCCTACAATTTCTGCAGGTAAAAATAAACTGTCTTGTTCCTTCCGAAGCTGATACACCACTGTAGTCCCTTCCCATGGTTCAAAAGGGCCACTACAAGTCTCTAGCACAGTGATTCTCAACCAGGGTTCCTCCAAAGGTTGCTAGGGGTTCCTTTGGCATTGGGCAATTTCTGCCTCTCAGATAAGTTCCCACTGACACCATTGATCTTTTTAGCTATCTGTAAGGAGGTTATTCTTCCCTTTGACCACAAGTGTAAGGACCATTTTGACCATCATACTACTGTATCATGAGTTTCATAGTTATTAAGGTTCAATAAAGACACCAGTCCATCCTGAGTGAGTGTCTACCCCTATCCCTGTACATTGCACACTCACATTGGTCCCTGCTCTCAAGGAGCCCACAATCTAAGGTCCCCATTCATATACTATGGCCAATTTTGGACAGAAGCCAATTGACCTACCTGCATGTCTTTGGGGTGTGGGAGGAGACTGGGGGAAACCCACACAGGCACAGGGAGAACATGCAAACTCCAGGCAGGTAGTGTCATGGTTGGGATTATGAACCAGTGACCCCTTTTACTGCTAGGTGAGAGTTCTAACCACTACACCACTGTGCCACCCAAGTTGTAGACTTCTAATTTTTAGTAGGGGTTCCCCGAAACCAGAGAACTATTTCAAGGGTTCCTCTGTGTTGAAAAGGTTGAGAAAGGCTGCTCTAGCAAAAGGTTCAATAAAAGGCATGCATTGAAATCAACATTTTTACAAACGTTAAACTGTCTGAATCATATCTCCAGTATAAAAGGGATTATTAATTAAATACAGATACACTAGGTCCTCTTTAAGATGTCATCAGTTCTCTACCTGCCCTGGGAGAGGTTCATCCTTCTCGTTGGCCGCCCTCACTTCAGGTTTGTGTGCAGAAAGGCTGCTATTGATTTATTTTTTGAGCATTTGATCATCAGAGCTGCAGCGTTGGCAAATGACATTTCATAAATATAGAGGAAGGAGCATGGTGTCTGCTGGGAGTGCCATTAACAATTCAATGGCCCTAGGATAACCTCCTTCCCCGTTCTCATCTGTTATGTGGTAAGTAGATCCACCATGATAGAGAGACAAATAAAGCAAAAGGGAAACCATTTATCCAAAGGAGACATCCAGCGGAGGCTTTCTAATTTAACTATGGATGCCGTTGGAATACAGAACAGCGTGGGGGCCTGGAACCAAACTTGTGTCAATGTGAAACTCTATACCGTTCTCAATACTCCAACAACATTCATGTTTTGTAAAGTGGCTCTCTAGTCATTATTCTCAAGTGTTGTGAAGTGGTAGTGAGTTTCTCAAACATACTTAGCAATGGGCAAAGTGGCAGTCTCTTTAACCATTTCACTTCATTCCCCGAAACATTGAGACAAAAAAAAAATTGGGATCACATTGTCATGTCTACTTTAAAAAAAAAAAAAAAAAAGATCATTTCGGGGATGTTTTACTGTCCTGACATTTTTACATCCATTTTTGATACATTTTATAAACTGCCAGAATTTGAAACTGTTTTTTTTTATATTTTTGGTCTTTTTTTTTTTTTATTTGTATAGCAAAATTAATAAATTTGATTACTAAAGTTAACAAATCTGTCTCCGTCTTTCTAAAAAAAAAAAAAAAAAAAAACAATATCAAATTGATTTGGATGCAGTGTTGCATGACCAAGTAATTTAAAAAAAAAAACACGGCATTCAAAGCTAAAAAATGGCGTGTTAACCACGTCAGAAAAAGACAAAAAATTTTAAAAGATATTGTGGTGCCGGATCTACCGCACTATTAGTAGACAACTATTTAGATAATAAATATAAATAATTACTTCAGCCTTTCACCATGTAGTAACAACAACATGGCGCAGTCCATGCGACCAGAAAAACTGAATATAAGAAAAAAAGGACAAGACCTTCTGAAGGGGACGCAGTAACTGAAAACTGCAGTTTGATTTAATTAAATTTTATTTAGAAAAAAAACACGCCATAATCTCAAATATGACAAACTATTAGGGCTGTTACTGATTAAAATTTTCATATTCGATTAATCAATTTTTTTTTTAATCGATTAATCGGCTAATTTCGATTAATTATAACGCACATGCAGATCCAACTACTTTTAGCTGATCTCCTTGCATTGATAAATGTGGTATACACTATATACAATCACCCGACACTAGTTCGTTTCCACAATCCATGACTTAACTTCACAGTTCACACAAATACGTTTTAAATTCAAACTGTAGCACTGACGTAAGTCTTTTTTTTTTTCACAGTAGTGGGACAATCCCTCCACCTCCGGTCTAACTAATCACTCTCACCTTATGGCATGGACAACAGGTGGTCATGCAAGCAAGGTCCATAAAGACATGGATGAACGGATTTGGGGTGGAGAAACTTGATTGGCCTGCACAGAGTCTTGACCTCAACCTGATAGAACACCTTTGGGATGAATTAGAGCGCCTTCCCATCCAACATCAGTGCCTGACCTCACTGGAAGAATGGTCCAACATTCCCATAGACACACTCCTAAACCTTGTGGATAGCCTTCCCAAATGAGTTAAAGCTGTTAGCCCTTGTACACACGGTCCGAGATTCCGACGGAATGTGTCCTATCGGACCTTTTTGTTGGATATTCCGACTGTGTGTGGTCTGCATCGGACTGTTTCCGTCGGAATACCCGACTGACCAATTTTTCCAACTTGCCGGTAAAATTTTCTGACAAAATGCTCCTATCGGACATACTCCGATCATGTGTAGCCTACTCCGACGGACAAAGTGCCACGCATGCTCAGATCAAATTCCTAGACCAAAGTTATTGGCTACTAGCCTGAACGTAGTCCCATCGTAACGAAATAACGTCATCACGTTATGTACAATCGGATTTTCCGACAACTTAGTCCCACCCTGTGTATGCAACATCACTTCCGGACCTCTTCTGGAATTAATCCGTCGAAATTACTCAGACGGATTTGGTTGTCGGAATCTCTGACCGTGTGTACAAGGGCTTATAGCTGCTAAGGGTGGGCCAACTCAATCTTGAACCCCACAGACTAAGAGTGGAATGCCATTAAAGTTCACGTGTGTGTAAAGGCTGGCGACCCAATACTTTTGGTAATATAGTGTACGTCACCCAGGCCCAGCCAATCAAGGAGGTTGTAGATTGCAGAACATGAAGAATGAGAGAGGATGAAAGTGGCACCAGCAGAGTGATGGGGGGAAATCATGGACACCGCAGCTGGAGGGGGGCACTTTACATGATAAGAGTGCCATAATGTATGAATATGCTATCCACACTTGCACATTATAGAAAAAGCTCCAGGGAGACGGAAACCCCTTTCCTTCCACTTTAAGTCGGTGGATTATTTCCTGAATAAATTCTGCACACTTTTAAAACTGAATTCTGAAGATTTATTCCTAACCTGCCTGCAGAGCCACAAGTGAAAATTACCATAACTAGCGGCAAACCCCCCTCGCATCCAGCTACAGCGCTGCCAATAGTTGTTTGTATTGGTGAAGGCGTATACTTTACAGCCTGAAGTGCGGTTGTTAAGAAATATTTATGCATTGTTGCTTCCCATAACACACCTCATTATTCATATAGTCACATAAAATAATATTATTCAGGTGTCACGACATTTTTCTTAAGCTTTTTTTTTATTTCTTGTATAATAAAATACAGTGATTCGTAGCTCCGGAAGTTTTGAAAAACTGCTGATAATATTTCTTGGCACGTGAAAGCCGTGGTGAGATGGTCCAAGGGGGACCAAAAGAGCCATTCACTAAAAGAGCAAGACATACGGCGGCTCCTTCTTAAAGAGAATCTGTCATTGTATTTAAAAAATTACAACAAAGACAGTTTTAAGCCTCGTAAACGCGATCGGATTTTCGGCAGACAAAACCTCTGACTTTTGTACAAAGGCGGGTGCCTGGATTTTGTCTTGCATACAAACGGCAAGGAATTGTCGGCCAACAAATACGAACGTAGTGACGTACTACGTGGCTATTCAGCTCTTTAGCGCCACCCTTTGGGCTCCTTCTGCTAATTTCGTGTTAGTAGAAGATTGGTGAGTGTTGATTTGCGCTTTTCATTTTGCGCTTTTTCATTTAGATCTTGAACGGCCATTCATCAACCAGACATGTTGCGGAATCAGAGGAGATATGTTATTTATTATTGGCCTTGGAGTTATTGGTTTGACCCAAGTCCAGTCCAGGAACTGGAGGAGGAGGATTTCTTGGACCAAAAATTGGTTGCTCTATTAATCGTGACCAATTATGTCATGTGCCTTTGCTGCGGGAGCTCCAGGAGAATAATCCGGATGATTTTCAGAATTATCTCCGGATGACGGACCCCTGCTTTCACCAACTCTTGGCATTGTTGACCCCCTATATTAAGAAGTAGGACACATGCATGAGGCTTTTATTTTATGTTTTTATTGAATAATTATTATTTGATCTGGTATATTTTCTATATTTTTGGATGCATAGAATGCACTTTTTGGTTAAGTTCTATTGGCAGATAACATGTCTAATTTTATTTGTTTTTTGTTTTTTAATGCACAATAAAAAAAATTGCGGAGAATAATACTTGGCTATGTGTTTTACTTCAAATGACAGTTTGGGAGCAGTTACATTTTAAAAAATACAATGTAAAATTGACAAGGAACACCAACATAGTTGAATACTTGATCTTAAAAACTACGGGATAATGGTGTTGTGGTAATTTCAACTTGCACCAAAAAAATTAATTTTTTTTTTTTAAAAAGCATAATAATATTATTCTTGATATCACTAGGGAAAAAAAGCCTTTGAAAATTTGTTTGCAATAACTCCATCAGTATCACCAGCAAAGCAGCTTCATTATTATCCCATTAAAGAAGAAGAGAATTGTGCGCTGCATTTCCAGATTTCATAATTTGCCACAAATGTTAATTCTCCATTACGAACGCTAGTTTACAAAATCCTGATCTTCCGGCTCGTCCTTGCTTCCGAGCATGCGTGTTTGTACTTTGGACTTTTGTCCGATGGGCTTGTGTACACACGCAAATCCAACAACAAACATTTGTCTGCGGAAAATTAGAAAACCCGCCATCCAACATTTGTCCGTGGAAAATCCGACAACAATTGTCCGATGGAGCGTACACACGGTCAGATTTTCCACCAACAATTCCCTAGGAAAAGCGGATCGTGTATAGGGAGTGATTCTAACTGTAGGGGGAGGGGACTCAAAAGGGGAGGAGACCAATCGGTGTTCCTCTGTACTGGGAACACACGATCGGTCTCCTCTCACCTGACAGGACGTGGATCTGTGTGTTTACACATCCTGCCCTGTTATCGGGGAATCGCGGCCGCCAGGCACGTGCACCGGCTCCCGAGTGACGCGGCACGTGCGTGCGTGGGCCCCCCCCCCCCCGGATGGGAGTGCGGGAAGCCCGGGACGCCATATGACACCCGACCAGGATTGGAGATCCCTCCTGCGGACGTTATATGAATATGGGTGGGATGTGAAGTGGTTAATTAATCACAACACGTGTTTGCATTTATATATGCCTTTTCTTTGGTTGAGCATTTTTATTTGTTGAAAAAAATGTGCCCGTGCATCTGGTGTGAATGGACCCGAAATTTGAAATAGGAAATGTAGAATTTAAATCACGTTTTGTCCCTACAGATAATAAACAATGGTGGTCTTGCGCATAAAGCATGAGGTCCTTGCAGAAGTAAAACATGAGAACTAACATTTCCACCGATGCCAAGCAGAACGCATGCTTGTAGGAAACCAATTTTTGCAATATATTGGAAGTGAGACTCCTGAGCTCAAACAGCTTGCTCATATAATCAGTCAGACATTTGTGAGCTTTCCCGGCTAAGTCTGTTTATTAAAAAGGCGGCAGCGGGCAACAGCTGGTGGGGTTGTCAAGCAGAACACGTGCCAGCTGAATGGAGGTGGCTTGCTAAGTTCTGGCCATACTCAGGCTTGTATCACGGGCGTAGACGCCGAAGAGCGTCCGCCGGTATTAGGGATTTAGGCAGTGGTCCAAGAGGAAACTCCGCATATTGTTCCAACGAAGGCCAAACACATGTTGACACATATCTCCATCTCTCTGCCGGGAGTCTCCGAAGATAAATGAGGCCGTTACCGTCCGGTCGGGGACCTTGCTATCCGGGAAAGGAATCTGCATTGGCATATACCGGCGCTGACTGATGCTTTGTGTGAGCAGGAATGTGAAATGACCCATATTTGTCTTTCCCTAAAGGGAAACTGTAGACATTTTCAATTTTTTTTTTTTTACGCACGTAAATAAGATCAATTTAAAGTGGACCTTCATACTTGCACCAGTGCAACCCACTCCCCTCCGCAATGTTTTATTATTATTATTATTTATTTTATTTTGTTTTGTAAATTTTTTTTTTTTTTGTAAATTCTTGATCCACCTCACCCCCCTTTCTTCATTCTAAACTAGGCAAGAATGACCTAAATATAGGTATATTCTAGGGCTGTGGAAATGAAAAATTCATTCCTCAATTAATCGATTAATTTTTTTGGTCGGTACTCACCTTCCGGGTCTTCAGGGAGTTCCGTCGGAGATCCGGTGACGTCACGGACATCAACATCACCGGACTCCTCCCCCCTTCCCCAAGTGCCTCCGTCTGCTAGGGAAGGGGGGAGGAGTCCGGTGACATTGAAGTTCTGATTGAACGTAACGCGTACGGGGGAGGAGCTACGCATGACGTCACCTGCTGCTGCCCTACAGAACTAACACGTTTGTCGGCTTTACATGCTGTGTTTTTATCATCTTTATATGAGTAGTTTGTGTTTGAACACAAAAATTTTATTTTATACTTAAGCGGTGAGCACTTAGATCTTTTCTTTCTACCCATGACCCTTGCTGAGATCTAAGGAGACGTTGGAGAAGTTTATGGTCCGTGTTAACCCTTTTGATACCCGCTTGCATGACCACCTGTTTGCACAGGGGTCCATGCCATAAGGTGAGAGTGATTAATTAGATCGGAGGTGGAGGGATTGTCACGCTACTGTGGGAAAAAAAATGACGTACGTCAGTGGTACAGTTTAAATTTAAAACGTATTTGTGTGAACTGTGAAGTTAAGTCATGGATTGTGGAAACTAACTAGTGTCGGGTGATTGTATATAGTGTATACCACATTTACCACTGACTTATGCAGAGTTGCAATGCAAGGAGATCAACTAAAAGTAGTTGGATCTGTATGTGCGTTATAATTAATCGAAATTAGTCGCTTAATCGATTAAAAAAATAAAACACGAAAATTTTAATCAGTAACAGCCCTAGTATATTCCCATCCCCATCAATGGGAGCCGACTGTCTCTTCCTGGTTAGGAAGCCTTCCCCCTAATAATGTGCTGCCAGTTCCAGCCTTCTTCAAGTGGTTGTAAACCCTAAGGGCCAGTTCACGCCACATGCAGTCCGGTGCATTTTTTTTATGCATCAAAAACGCATTGGAAAGTAGGTTATATGGTTTTCAATGTCATAGTTCACACCAGTGCTTGCAGTTCCAGTGCGTTCCAGTTCCAGAAAAAAAAAATGGCAGCGGTGGGCAAATGGGCGTACCTGTGCATCCCCTTTAATTGGCAGGGCTATCGAGAGCCACCGGTAACATTACACAGTACAAGTGAAGCAATGGCACGTACACTGTGACCGTTCCCACGGGACCCGCGGACTCGATGTCTGGCGGTCTCCAGGCGAACGTGTCACGGAGCCGCAGAACAGGCAGATGCCTATGTAAACAAGGAATTTCCCCATTCTGCCTAGTGACATGAGAGATCTACTGCTCCCTGTTTTCAGGAGCAGTGATCGCTATCGTGTGAGTTGTAGCCCATCCGCAGTTAGAATCACTCCCTAGGACACACTTAACCCCTTCATCGCCCCCTAGTGTTTAACCTCTTCCCTGCCAGTGTCATTTACACAGTAATCAGTGCATTTTTATAGCACTGATCGCTGTATAAATGCCAATGGTGCCAATAGTGTCAAAAGCGTCCAATGTGTCCACCATAATGTTGCAGTCCCGATAAAAATTGCAAATCGCCGCCATTACTAATAAAAAAAAAACTGATAATAAAAATGACATAAGACTATCCCCTATTTTGTAGATGCTATAACTTTTGCGCAAACCAATCAATATACGCTTATTGTGACTTTTTTCACCAAAAATATGTAGAAGAATACATATTGGCCTAAACTGAGGGAAAAAAAATTGTTTTATATATTTTTCGGGGATAATTTATTATAGCCAAAACTAAACAATATTGCATTTTGTTCAAAATTGGCGCTTTTTTTGGTTTATAGTGCATAAAATAAAAAACACAGAGGTGATCAAATACCATCAAAAGAAAGCTCTATTTGTGGGAAAAAAAGGATGTCAATTTGGTTTGGGTGCAACGTTGCACCCAAAAGTGTCGCAGCGCCGAATCGCAAAAAGTGCTCTGGACAGGAAGGGAGTAAATCCTTCCAGGGCTGAAGTGGTTGACGGCCGCAGCATGAGCACCAACCACTTAGCACAATAATCTCTTTTCTAAACTTATGGAAATGACCTTAAGCAACCCTTAACCAGCGACACGTGCGATAAATTACCGCATGAGAAATTACAGAGTAATCAAAAAATATCACATTCGTTATATAACGCTAAATTCTTAGTGAATTTAACTTTCACAGCTGATTTACCGCATGCAGTATTTTCCCGCATTTTATTTGCCGTTATTTAACTCTTGAATGAATGAATCAACCCCAATTTCTTTAAATGTGATATGTTAGTGAATATAGTATTCAGTGATAACTACACCAGGAGCGGCTTAGAGGCAATTTTCCTATGGAAATGAACTTACGGTATCGGCTGCCGTTTGACAACACTACAGCCAATAAGACATCTGTTTATATTGGACAAACGTATTTGACTAATTGTTTTGGCTGCCATGGGCCACACACAATTCAAATATCATTATGCAAACATCCTTGTGAGAATTTCTTTGGACAAGTTTGTTTATTGGTCTTGAAGTCTGGCTTTGAAGGATTGCTTAAAGGGAAACTCTAGTATATATATATATATATATATATATATATATATATATATATATATATATATATATATATATATATTCACACAGTCCCTTGAAAAAGTATTCATACCCCTAGAAATTTCCCACCTTTTGTCATGTTACAACCAAAAACATAAATGTATTTTATTGGGATTTTATGTGATAGAACAACACAAAGTGGCACATAATTGTGAAGTGGAAGGAAAATGATAAATGGTTTTCAAAATGGAATTCACACAATCTACATCAATGGACACTCCATTTCAAGAGGGAACTGCATTAAAAAAAAAGTAAGATGGCTGCCTTCCCAGAAATCAGACGTGGCGGCATGATGTCAGCACGAATGCCCCGCCCAACGTGTTTCATGCACATGCACATCTTTAGGGAACACACCTATGGGCAATGTAACTAGTACAGTGAGCAAGTGGTTAACACGTCTGTCTAGCAGCACTAGGGTAGTTGGTTTGAATCTCAACTACGGCACAACCAGCATGCAGTTTGGATGTTTTCCTGAGTTTCCTCCCACATTCCAAAGACATGATGGTAGGTAAATTGGCTCTAGTATATGTATGTATGAATGTGGGTTAGGGACCTTAAATTGTAAGCTCCTCGAGGACAGGGGCTGATGTGAATGTATATATATGTGTGTAAAGTGATGGTGCTATATAAGTACATGTAATAAATACAAATAAATATAAGATATCCATAGCTGGAATTCCCCTTTAAGACAATGTATCAAGGTGTCATGTGGACTCAAAATAAAGAGCTCCTGGGAAATCACATTTGTGGCAGAAGATGTTCAGAACAAGGCAATTGTGGCAATATCACCATTATTCTCTGTATTTTTGGTAATTTTTAAGTACCACTTTGATACATTGTCTTAAAGTGATACTAAAGGATCGTTTTTTTTTTTTTGTTTTGTTTTTTAAATAACAAACATGTCATACTTACCTCCACTGTGCAGCTCGTTTTGCACAGACTGGCCCCAAACATCGCTTTCTTGAGTCCTTCGACGGGTCTTGCGGCTCCTCCCCAGATCAGATAACCCCCTTGGAGAAGCGCTCTCCCGGGGGAGGGGGGTTACCCTGCGGGCGCGCTCCCAAGTCCAGCATTCGGCGTCCATAGAGGCCAAATGCAGGACTCAGCCCCGCCCCACGGCCGCATGGATTTCTATGATTTGTTTTTTAGAAGCACATGATTAGAGTCTGAGGCTCTAATTGGCTTCAAAATGGTTGGGCTCAGGGCGCAGAGCCCACCCACTTGTGACATTATCGAATGTTGATTCGCTATTGTCTTCCTGCTTCTCCTCCAGGCCAATCAGGACAGGAGGCGGGTTCTAAGACCAGATTTAGCTGCAGGAGAAGAGACCAGATTGGCCGGGAGGAGTAGCGACCGGATTGGCCGGGAGGAGAAGCGACTGAATTGGCCAGGAGGAGAAGCGACCGGATTGGCCGGGAGGAGAAGCGAACCGGATTGGCCCGGGAGGAGAAGCGACTGGATTGGCCGGGAGGAGAAGCGACCTGAATAGGGTAAGTGTGGGCTAGCAGGCTGGCTGGTTAGCAGGCAAGCAGGCGAGTGGGCGGGGTGGTTTGTTTGCCACCCCCCAAAAAAAATGGAGCACCAGCCACCGCTGCCCTTTAGTTTTTATTGCTGTCTGTGCCCCCGTTACTCATCCTCTCTATTTGTCCTGTTTACCATTATCACTGAAAGTGAAAGTAAAAGAAAATCACAAATTTTGGGTTGTCCCCAGAAAAGTAATAGAGGGGAAATCTTCCAATGGGGACACTAGTTCTGGTGACCTGGGGACCTCCTAGAATTTTTTTTTAATTGGCAGGGATTTCCTCCCCCTTCCTGATTGGCTATGGGACAGGAAGTGAAGTGAAATCTCTGCAATGAGACACAGATAGCAAAAAAAAAAAAAAAAAAAAAACTGACACCTCCTTTGCTCTATTCAAAATGAAAAAAAAAAAAAGTTTTGCCTATAATTCTAAAAACCTTCTGTGTGCAGCAGCGCCCCTAATTCTTATTTGAGCCCCATTGTGATCCAGCGATGTGCACGAGAGCCTCTGCTCTCCAGGAACTCTCCCTTCTCATTGGTCATTGGCTATCGCTGCTGTCAATCACAGCCAGTGAGCCAATGAGGAGAGGGGGGGGTTAGCCACAGCTCTGTGTGTGAATGGACATGCAGAGCAGCAGTTTAGGAGTGAGCCTGCTTGGGTGCCCCCATACCAAGCTGCTTGCTGTGGGGGCACTCAGCAGGAGGGAGGGACCTGAGAAGAGGAGGATCGGGACTGCTCTGTGCAAAACCATCGAACAGAGCGTGTAATTATAACGTGCTTGTTATGTTAAAGAATAGAAAAAACTTGCCTTTAATGTCACTTTAAGCCCTGAGAAGGGAGGATTTGTGGCTCTGAAACATGTTGGTTGTCTCCTAATTTCCTGTTGAAGACATCCCAACCTGCAGAAACTCATTTCAGGGAGGTGGGAGTGGCTTAAACCATGCTACATATTGCGCATGGCCTAACCACTTCCCGACCAGCGCACGACGATGTACTACGACAGAATGGCACGGACAAGCATATTGGCGTACATGTACGTCCAATCTTCAATACCGCCCTGCCATCGAGAGCGCGCCGCCGGCGGCGCGCTCCCGTGCTGGTCGGGACCCCCATGAGTCCGGTCGCGGGACCCGCGGACTCGATCGCTGCGGGCATACCCGTTCGTCTCACGGGACGGCTGAATGGAGGAAATGCTGTGTAAACAGCATTTCTCCATTCTGCCTAGCAACTAGTGACGCTGATCTCTGCTCCATGTGATTGGAGCAGAGATCAGTGTTCACTAAATGAAAGCCCAACCCCCCCCACAGTTAGTAACACACCCCTAGGAACACTTAACCCCTACACTGCCACCCACTGGTTAACCCCTTCACTGCCAGTGTCATTTACACAGGAATCACTGCATTTATATAGCAGTGATTACTGTATAAATGACAATGGTCCCAAAAATGTGTCAAAAATGTCCGATGTGTCCCCCACAATGTCGCAGTCACAATAAAAATCGCTGATTGCCACCATTACTAGTAAAAAAAAAAAATAATAAAAAATTATTAATAAAAATGCTATAAAACGATCCCTATTTTGTAAACGCTATAACTTTTGCGCAAACCAATCAATAATCGCTTATTGCGATTTTTTTTACCAAAAATATGTAGAAGAATACGTATCGGCCTAAACTGAGGGAAAAAAAAGTTTTTTTATATATTTTTGGGGGATATTTATTATAACAAAATGTAAAAAATAATGAGTTCTTTTCAAAATTGTCGCTCTATTTTTGTTTATAGCGCAAAAAATAAAAACCGCAGGGGTGATCACATACCACCAAAAGAAAGCTCTATTTGTGGGAAAAAAAGGACGTCAATTTTGTTTGGGAGCCACGTCGCACAACCGCGCAATTGTCAGTTAAAGCGACGCCGTGCCGAATCGCAAAAAGTGGTCTGGTCTTTGACCAGCAAAATGGTCCGGTCTGAAAGTGGTTAAAAGGGGCGTGGTTTTATAGAGTCTGAGATGACTTAATTGAATGCAGAAGTGCAGAATGTAGTCATGTTAAGTAGGGAATGTACAGTGCGCGGTGTATGGCGGTGGGTAGTATGTGCAGGAGAGGAGTGCGGAGTGTATGTGGGTGGGTATAATGTGTATGTGAGGAGTGTGGAGTGTACAGCAGTGAGTAGTATGTGCAGGACGGAGTCAGTAGTTCTTTATTTTTATTTATGTTTTATTTATTTTTTACAATTGTATTTGTTTACCCACTTGCTTACTGGGCACTTAAACATCCTTCCTGCCCAGACCAATTTTCAGCTTTCGGTGCTCTCACACTTTGAATGACAATTACTCAGTCATGCAACACTATACCCAAATGAATTTTTTGTCCTTTTTTCCCCACAAATAGAGCTTTCTTTTGGTGGTATTTGATCACCTCTGGGATTTTTATTTTTTGCACTATAAATGAAAAAAGACCGAAAATTTAGAAAAAAAAAACGCATATTTCTTTGTTTCTGTGACAGAATTATGCAAATTATTAATTTTTGTTCATAAATTTTGGCCACAATTTATACTGCTACATATCTTTGGTAAAAATAACCCAAATTAGTGGATATTATTTGGTCTTTGTGAAAATTAGAGTCTACAAGCTGTGGTGCGAATCGCACAAAATTGATCACATCTGATGTACTGGTGGCCTATCTCACTTCTTGTGACCCGAACAAGTCAGGAAAGTACAAATACCCCACAAATGACCCCTTTTTGGAAAGTAGACATTCCAAGGTATTTAGTAAGAGGCATGGTGAGCTTTTTGATGTTGTCATTCTTTTCCCACAATTCTTTGCAAAATTAAGATTTTTCATTTTTTTTATTTTTCTCCACAAAATTGTCATTGTAATAGGTTATTTCTCTCACGTGGCATGTGTATACCACAAATGACACCCCCAAAAAAATTCTGCTACTCCTCCTGAGTATTACAATACCACATGTGTGGGACTTTTTCACAGCCTGGCCATATAGAGAGGCCCAACATGCAGGGAGCGCCATCACGTGTTCTAGGAGCATAAATTACACATCTAACTTGTTGACTACCTATGACACTTTTGAAGGCCCTGGAGCACCAGGACAATGACACGTGACACTGATGACAGATGGCACTGATACGTGGCAATGATGACACTTATACGTGGCACTGATGACACGTGGCACTGATGACAGATGGCACTAATATGTGGCACTGATGACAGATGGCACTAATATGTGGCACTGATGACACGTAGCACTAATACGTGGCACTGATGACACGTGGCACTAATACGTGGCACTGAAGACACGTGGCACTAATACGTGGCACTGATGACAGATGGCACTAATACGTGGCACTAATACGTGCCACCGATGACAGATGGCACTAATACGTGGCACCGATGACGTGTGACACTGATGACAGATGGCCCTGATAAGTGGCATTGATGACACGTGACACTGACAACAGATGGCACGTGACACTGACAGGTGGCACTGATGACAGATGGCACTAATACGTGCCACTGATGACAGATGGCACTATGTGGCACTGATGACACGTGGCACTGATGATACGTGGCACTGATGACAGATGGCACTGGGGACAAATGGCACTGACAACAGGTGGCACTGGGGACAGATAGCACTAACAGGTGGCACTGGGGGCAGGTAGCACTGGGGTGGATGGCACTGGGGCGGATGGCACTGGGGCAGGATGGCACTGGGGCAGGATGGCACTGGGGCGGATGGCTCTGGGGCGGATGGCACTGGGGGAGGATGGCACTTTTTTGACTTTTTTTTTTTTTACACTGACGGCCGCTGCAGCCATTCAGCTCTTCCCTCTCACACTCTGTCTGTGTGAGGAGGGAGAGCGGCGCTGAGAGATGATCTCATATGTTTACATATGAGATCATCTCCCATTGGACACGCCGATCGCGCTGTAAACGGCCGCTGTGATTGGCCGTTTACAGCGATCTGTGTTTGCCTGTCCCCGGGGGACACGGCAAACACAGAACTTCCCCGATGCGCGCCTGCGGCGGCGCGCATTGCGGAAGTAAACAACAGGACGTCCAGGGACGGCAACCCGGACGAAAGCGCCTGCTCTACGGCCGTCATTCGGCTATAGGGCAGGCGCGAGGTGGTTAATAATTGTTTACAATTTATTTTTACATTTTTTGTTTTTCACAATGATTGGGGGTGGGGTTAGTGGACAGTGTCAGTAGAGTGGTGTGTCAGAAGTTTTTCTTAGTTTTTTTTATAATTTTCTCTATAGTTTTTTACAATTTTGTTGTTTATTACTTTCTTTAAATATTTTTTTTTTATATTTATTTTCACAGTGCTTCTGGGGAAGGGGTGGGGAGTATGTGGCTGTGACAGTGTCAGTAGTTTTTCTTTGTTTTTATAATTTTCTCTATTTTTATTTACAATTTTGTTGTTTATTATTCTCTTTAAATATTTTTTTTTTATATTTTTTTTCACAGTGCTTCTGGGGAAGGGGTGGGGAGTATGTGACAGTGTCAGTACAGCAGTGGATGGTGTCAGTAGTTATTATTTTTACATATTTTTTTTCATATGTACATTTTTTTTTTAATGCTTTTTTTGGGGGGGGGGGCTGGTTGGGGCAGTGGACAGTGTTGGTAGGGCGGGGGGGGGGGGCTTGGGGGGGTGGTGTCAGTACTTTTTTGTTTTATTTCTTTTTTTATAATTAATTGTTTTATAAGTTTTTGTTTACAATTTCATACTTTTATATTATATAAAAAATTTTTTATATATTATATTATTTTATATTATATATAAATTATATATTATATTTTATATATTTTTTTGGCTTTTTTTTTTTAAATCAACCCTGTTTTTTTTGGGGGGGGGGGGCTTTGGTAAGATATCAGGTGTCTAAATAGAGACAGAGAAAGTTAGGATTAAAGTGGTTGTAAACCTTTACAAACCACTTTGACCTACAGGTAAGCTTAGATTAAGGCTTACCTGTAGGTCCAAGAAATATCTCCTAAACCTATACGGTTTAGGAGATATTTACCTGAAGACAGCCACCGCCGGCGCACTGGGCAAGCCGCAGATCGCGGCGATATGCCGCAAGTGTCGGCTTCCGTGCGCATGCGCATGAGTGATGTCATCGCGGTTACGACGAATCGCAGCGCCGGAGCAGCGAGACCCACCAAGAAGATGGACGCTGGGAACTACAGGGGACAGCGGTGACTTCCCTGGCTCCTGTGTCAGGTAAGTGACACATAATGGACTACTATGCGATGCATAGTAGTCCATTATGCTTTACCTTTGCAGGGAATCAAAGAGGAAGTAAACCCATCAGGGTTTACTTCCTCTTTAAGAAATAATGATTTTTTTATTCTATTCTATTCCTTAACTTTCTATTCTATTTTATTCTCTTTGGAAATTGAAAAACGATTCGAATTAGAAAAAACGAGTCAAAATTGATTCAAAATTAATTTGAATTAGAAAAATTTTAATCAATTAGAAACCGAATAAAAAAATTTCGAACATTAATTAAACTAATGAAACTAATTTAACGAAACAAATTTATGTCAATAACGAATCGAAATGAAACAAAAAAAAAATTATTTTTCGTTGTGCACATGCACAAGTATCAATAAATACCTTTTAAAGGTTTGTCTCTTTTCCAGCTTTACACGAAAAACAGAGCCGAGACACATTTTAAATTGCAAATTAATTATTTTAAATATGTTTACATTAATTATAAAGAATTTTAAAAAAATTACCAAAATCCAAGAAATGTTCCCTTTAATAATTCCTCTGGTTTCTTTTGGATTTGTGAGGTCTCCAGTATAGGAGCGATGATATTCATCGCGTGACTCACGTTTTGCGGTGATGACTGTGCCGCGGCGCTGTTGGGGAATGGAAAAAAAAACCAGCAGCTCCTAGTCCTTATGTTTACATATACGTTTATGAAAGGTTTATGTCTTTCCCTCCAGCAATTTCTCGGAAATTGCTTCTGGGTAATGGCGGTGGCTCTCGGCCCCCCTCGGCATCGCGGCGGATGTTTGACATCCGTCCTTTTTTTCTGCGGCTGGGTCAGTTGTGCTGCGTTTTCCTCTATGTCACCGGCAACCTCCCCCCCCCCCCAATTTAATAATGCAGAGAAGGTTAGTTTGTTCGGTCACCGGCGAGTGCGTGAACTACATCATACTCCGGAATGTTTGCAGACCCTCGACAGAATGTGACAGCCATAGAGAGCAGATGGCGGAGATGAATAAAAGAAATAAATGTGACACTGCCGCAGTGATCGGTCGGAATACTTTAACTCTGCAGGGGCCGAATGATAAGATTGAGATTTCTCCGGTCTATCAGCATCGGGAGATTTAAAGGAATACTCCCAGTTCAACGACATCGCATTCGGAATTATGAGCAAAAAGCCTGCGCTGGATGTTATAAACACATCGATGTTCTTTTAAGACTGGAGGGTTTACACACCTTCATGAGCACGCCATTTCACGGCGTTACTTTAACCACTTCATACCGGGTCTATTCTGCCACTCCTCTCCTACATGTAAAAATCATCTTTATTTTTGCTAGAAAATTACTCAGAACCCCCAAACATTACATATGTTTTTTTGTTTTTTTTAGCAGAGACCCTAGGGAATAAAATGGCGGTCGTTGCAGTTTTTTACGTCACACGGTATTTGCGCAGCAATTTTTCAAATGCTTTCATAAATGATGAAAAAAAAAACAATAAAGTTAGCCCAATTGTTTTTGTATAATGCGAAAGAGGATGTTATGCAGAGTAAATAGATAACTATTCATGTCATGCTTTAAAATTGCGCCCACTCGTGGAATGGCGCCAAACTTTGGTACTTAAAAATCTCCATAGGCGACACTTTAAAACTTTACACAGGTTACACGTTTAGAGTTACAGAGGAGGTTTTGGGGCTAGAATTGTTGCTCTCGCTCTAACGTTCGTGGCGATACCTCACATGTGTGATCTGACCAGGATTCGCATATGTGGGCAGGACTTACGTATGCGGTCGCTTTTGGTGCGCGAGCACGCAGGGGCAGGGGCGCTTTAAAAAATGTTTTTGATTGTTTATGTTACACTTTCTCTTTACATTTTTTTTTTTTTGATAACTTTTATTTCCATTGCAAGGAATGTAAGGCATTTACATATGTGGGCACGACTTACATATGCGTTCGCTTTTTGTGCGCAAGCACGCGGGGGCAGGGGCACTTTTTTTATTATTATTGTTTATTTTACTGTTATTTTTTTTTTTTTTTTTACACCTTCTCTTTACATTTTTTTTTTTTTATAACTTTTGTTCCTATTACAAGGAATGTAAGGCATTTACATATGTGGGCACGACTTACGTATGCATTCGCTTCTGTGCACGAGCACCTAGGTGCAGGGACGCAGGGGCGCTATTAATTATTATTATTTATTTTTTTTGTATTGATTATTTTACAGTTTTTTTTGTTTGTTTTTTTACCCTTTTTTTTACATTTTTTGATAACTTTTATTCCTATTAAAGGGAATGTAACGAGTTTACATATGTGGGCACGACTTATGTATGCGTTCGCTCCTGTGCACGAGCACACGAGGGCAGGGGCGCTTTTAAAAAAAATTGTATTATTGTTTATTATACTGTTATTATTTTTGTTTTATTTTTTACACTTTCTCTTTACATATTTTTTTTTTATAACTTTTATTCCTATTACAAGGAATGTAAGGCATTTACATATGTGGGCACGACTTATGTATGCGTTCACTTCTGTGCACGAGCACGCGGGGGCAGGGGCACTTTAAATTTTTATTTTTTTTATTGTTTATTTTACTGTTATTTTTTTAATTTATTTTTTACACTTTCTCTTTACATTTTTTTTGATAACTTTTATTCCTGTTACAAGGAATGTAAGGTGTTTACATATGTGGGCACGACTTAGACATGCGTTTGTTTCTGTGTGCGAGCACACGGGGGCAGGGGCGCATAAAAGTTTTAATTTTTTTTATTGTTTCTTTTACTGTTATATTTTTTTTTTTACGCTTTCTCTCTACATTTTTTTTTTTATCACTTTTTTTCCTATTAAAAGGAATGCAAACATCCCCTGTAATAGGAATAGTGTGACAGGTCCTCTTTATGGAGAGATGTGGGGTCTAGAAGATCTCTCCTCTAGGCTGGAAAGAGTGAGATCAAAAAATAAATAAAATAAACGATCTCAGCCTTTCCAGCCGAGTCCCGGGCAGTGTTTACATCCGCTGGGCGGACGTGACGTCATAACGTCGCGCCGGGACCTCCGAAGGTCATAGAGATGACTGGGGACCATCTGGTCACCGGAAATCTCTATACTGAACTTCCAGCGCTGGCGGATTCCTTCTCTGGCTCGCCAATTGTAATGGAAGGGCCAGGTGGTGCACCGGAGGGCGGCGGGTGGGGGATGCCTGTAAGAACGATCAAGCGGCTGTAAACAAAAAAAGAGCGTCAATTTTGAAAAAAAAATATTATGTTTTACTATCTGCTATAAAACTTTTGGTATAAAAGCTGATGTCTTCATCAATTTAGGCCAATATGTATTCTTCTACATGTTTTTGGTAAAGAAAATCCCAATACGCTTATATTGATTGGTCTGCGCAAAAGTTATCAAACTATGGGATAGATTTATGGAATTTCATCTCACTGGTGTCCTTTTGGGTCTTGTCACTCATGAGCTTAGCTCCCCACCATGACTGATCTGCAGATCTTGTCCCTTAATGTTAAGGAACGTAACTCCCCCAACAAGCACATTGCTTTTTCGCTACTTTCAGGCTCAGAAAGCATTTTTTTTTCTGCCTGCAGGAAACCCACTTTTCACCCACTTCTCTCACCTGAATATTTTAGCATCTGGTATCCCCTATTAAAGTGGTCTCCAAATTGTGGCCCGAGGGCCAGATGTGGCCCTTTGCTTGCCTTTATCGGGCCCTTGGAACACTTTTCCTCCAAATGACACCAATGATGGGGCACCATTCCTCCTACTGAAATCAACAATAATGGCGTGTACACACAGTTGGAATTCTGGTCGGAAAAAGCTCTGATGGTTTTCCCGGCGGATTTTCGATGGGATTTCGCTCAAGCTGTCTTGCATACACGCGGTCACACCAAATTCCGACCGCCAAGAACGCAGTGATGTACAACACGTATGACGGGGCTAGAAAAAGGAAGTTCAATACCTAGTAGCCAATAGCTTCCATCTCGTAGTTGAATCTGAGCATGCGTGAATTTTTGCTCGTCGGAATTGCATACACGTGATCGGAATTTCCGATAGAAAGTTTTTCCGTCTGGAAAATTGAGAACATGCTATCAATTTTTTTTGCTGGGGGAAATTCGGACAGCTAAATTCCGATGGAGCCTACACACGGTCGCACGATAGCTCTCATCTGTCTTTTTCTGGCCGAAATTCCGATCGTGTGTATGCGGCATTAGACGTTATTCCTCCCAGTAAAACCAGTGATGGGACATTATTTATTCCCACTGATGCTGGGGCATTTTCTACTCCCACTGGCCATAGTCCAGCCCCCCTAAAGCCTGAAGGACAGTAAACTGGTCCTTTGTTTGGAAAGTTTGGAGACCCCTGCCCTAGTATATCAAGCTAGCGCTCAAATTAAATGAAGAGGTGTCTTCATAGAGGGGATCATAGTGACTTACTATGCCCCAACCACTACCTAACATACTGTATATTACATGTTATTAGCCAATACCAGGCAAGTACGCTAATTTTGACCGGAGACTCAAACTCTGTCCTTTTCCCTTTTCTAGACAGGTCTGACTCTCACTCTGCCCCCTCCAACCACTCTGGTCGACTGTTGGCAGGAGTTTCATCTGACCACCAAAGATTACACCTTTTCTTCGCAAAGCACTACTCCAGTGGTACATGGTTCCCACTAGGTTAGCCCGTATCAACGCTAGCATTTTGTGCACTGCTATCTTCTCTGTTTGGAGGCAGGCATCTTTTTCCATATCTGGTGGACCAGCCCAGTGGTGCAGCAGCTTTGGCACCCGGTTTACAACATAAGCACCCTTTTTAATCAGAAACTGCCATTGCATCCACTGGAGGCCTTCCTCAACTGGAAATCAAAGGGACTAAACTCCAAATTATTCTCATGACACATATCCTACAGCTACAAAACAGGTGATCGCGGAAGCTTGGTCTTCGAGGGAACTTATCTGTCTCAAAGGTCAAATCTCAAGTACATTGGACCCTACTTAATGAGAAACGTACCACCAGGCTCCAAGGCAACATCACCAAATTACGGCCATTTTTGGCAACCGTGGGTTTTTACCTATCTTCCACACAGCTTTGACCAATGTCTATCATAACTTTAATAATAACATTCACAGTGCACATGGACCCAAGTGGGCTTGCCCCCCCCCCCCTCTCTTTCATCCCTTTTTTACCCAACTGTTTCCCCCTTCCCTAGCCCTTCTCGTTCGCCACTATCGCCCCTCTACTTACTTCGTTTTGACAGGAATGGAGGCAATTGTGATGTAACTGTCCTATGCCTCATACAAGGTCCCAACCCCTTTTTCCTCTACTTACTGTTAGCCCTTGTACACGCGGTCGGAGATTCCGACAACCAAATCCGTCGGATTTTGTCCGTCGGATTTTGTCCGTCGGATTTTGTCCGTCGGATCTTGTCTGAAACTGTTGCATACACACGGTCGGACAAAGTTGTCGAAAAATCCGATCTTTCAGAACGTGATGACGTAATTTTGTTATGATGGGACTACATTCAGGCTAGTAGCCAATAGCTTTGATGTAGGAATTTGATCTGAGCATGCGTGGCACTTCGTCCGATCGGAATTCTCTACACATGATCGGAGTATGTCCTATCGGACCGGTTTGTGGGAAAATATTTCCAGCAAGTTGGAAAATTTGGTCCGACGGATATTCCGACGGAAACAGTCCGATGCATACCACACACAGTCGGAATATCCGACAAAGCGGTCCGATAGGACACATTCCGACTGAATCTCCGACCGTGTGCACAAGGGCTAAGATGTCTATTCTGTGTAAGGGTTAGTATACCCTCAATGGCCTGAAGTGTAACGTGGGCGGGTGTTCCTGGTGGCCATAAGATGGCAAAGAGTTTCCCAGCAGGTAGGCTCTAGTTTCATATGACGCTTGCAAAATTTACAAGGAACGGCATGACATTCATATTGTCACCCCCTTTAGGGCTAATATATTGCACTACAATGTATTGCATGGTTATGAGTGTCATTCTTATGCTAACAATGTCATGTAAATGAAAGCCTCTGTTACAATATTTTCTTCCCATATGTCCCTGTTCAACATTCTCAAAAATTCCATAACAATTTATAGAAAAAAGGTGAAAATGGTAATAGAAATGTTAAAAAGACAATTGAATCCCTTTAAACAAGCATTGGCGGATATGGCAGCAGGACGCAGAACTCGCTCAGCAGCTGGGAATCATGTGCCTTGGAACGCTGATTGACGTCCCAGCTTGAGAGAACTATCTGGCCTATATTTTGCAAGGTTGGATGCCGGGTGCCAAGCCAGAAACATATTACCTTGGGCGAGAAAGGCCCTGTTGTATTCTAAATTATTCATGGCGAAATGAGTACAAACCTGACGAGGGAAATACACGTTTTTTTTTTGTTTTTTTTCCTTCTTCTCTTCCAAACCTGGCTGTACAACTCGGAGCATCCAAATCCTGATTTAGCTGGTGGTTGCTGAGTATCAATAATGAAAATGAAAACTCAGTTTAATTAAATTGCTGGAGGGAGCTGGAGGTTGTTGAGGTAGAGGGATGTTAGTGAGCGAGCGAAAGAAAAATATCAAATAACTTCCCAGTTAAAGAAGAATTAAACAAAGCGCCATTTGCATCCAAACTGATTGCATAATGCCATTGTAATTTAATTTATTTATTTCTGGGATTTATTTAAAGCAGATATAAAATTACATATTAATACAGCGCTGTATTCAGTATTACATCATTACACGTATACTTACAAATGTCAGTAATTTAAAGCTGAATTATTGGAAAGGCAAGTGTTATATAGACACCTTGCTCCAAATTGGGCCCATGTAAGTATCTACACTATAGTACCAAAAGTATTGGGACACCTGCCTCTTCACGCACATGAACTTTACTGGAATCCCAAGTCTTAGTCTGTAGGGTTCAATACTGAGTTGGCCCACCCTTTGCAGCTATAACAGCTTCAACTCTTCTGGGAAGGCCGTCCACAAGGTTTAGGAGTGTGTCTATGGGAATGTTTGACCATTCTTCCAGAAGCGCATTTGTGAGGTCAGGCACCGATGGGGACAAGAAGGCCTGGCTTGTAGTCTCCGCTCTAATTCACCCCAAAGGTGTTCTATCAGGTTGAAGTCAGGATAGTCAAGTTCCTCCACCCCAAACTCGCTCATCAATGTCTTTATGGACCTTGCTTTGTGCACTGGTGTGCAGTCATGTTGGAACAGGAGGGGCCATCCCCAAACTGTTCCCACAAAGTTAGGAGCACAAAATGGCCCAAAATGTCTTTGTATGCTGACGCCTGAAGAGTTCCCTTCACTGGAACTAAGGGGCCAAACCAAACCCCTGAAAAACAACCTCACAATGTTTGGCCATGGTCCAAATCATTTGGTGGAGGGAGGATTATGGTGTGGGGTTGTTTTTCAGGGGTTTGACCATTTTGTGCTCCCAACTTTGTGGGAACAGTTTGGGGATGGCCCCTCCTGTTCCAACATGACTGCGCACCAGTACACAAACCAAGCTCCATAAAGACATCGATGAGCGAGTTTGGGGTGGAGGAACTTGACTATCCTGACTTCAACCTGATAGAACACCTTTGAGATGAATTAGAGCGGAGACTACAAGCCAGGCCTTCTTGTCCGCATCAGTGGCTGACCTCGCAAATGCGCTTCTGGAAGAATGGTCAAACATTCCCATAGACACACTCCTAAACCTTGTAGATAGCCTTCCCAGAAGAGTTGAAGCTGTTATAGCTGCAAATGGTGGGCCAACTCAATATTGAACCCTACGGACTAAGACTGGGATGCCATTAATCTTCATGTAAAGGCAGGTGTCCCAATACTTTTGGTAATATAGTGTATGGGCCATACCTGGAAGATCCCCATGGAAGCTGGAAATCACTGTAATAGGCACCGCTACTTCAGTGATCTCCACTAGCTTCCAGGTCCTGTGCCGAGCGATTTCCCTGCTGCATTGTGAACACAGGAGGTTGCTCGTTTCACCCTGGGGGCCATTCAGAAAATGTATTTTCATAGGGCCGATTCATACCGGAATGCAAGCAATCCCACGCATTCCATTTTTGCCAGCCTGTTCATTTCAATAGGCTTCCAAACACATGGGAATGTGGTAAAAGTATGGCAGGTGCAACCGGTGGATATTGTTACATCACCGCTTCACCTCATCCAGTCAGAGAATATCTTGCATTTATTGAGAAAATACAAAGTGTTCTCTGAGTGGTGCCCATGCCACTCATGCCACATTTTGTTGTGCCCATCAGAGTGGCCCTTAACATAAAATGTGCCCATCAGCATGCCCCTTACTTTATGTTAAGGTTCACTCTGATGGATTATGGGTATGAATACATTTTCAATGTACCGTATTAGGTCCATAGGTGTGTGCAGCCTATTGGCTTAGGTTGTGTACCCCAAAGCTCAAACACACATGCATGTGTGTGCATCTACATATACATAAACATATACATTTTTTTTTTTTAATGGATGGACTTGTGTTTTTCTTCAGCCTGACTAACTATGTAACTATGTATATATTATTATTATTATTATACAGGATTTATATAGCGCCAACAGTTTACACAGCACTTTACAATATAAAAAGGAGACAATACAGTTACAATACAATAAAATACAAGAGGATTAAGAGGACCCTGCTCAGAAGAGCTTACAATCTAATAGGGTGGGGCAGGTGGTACAAAAGGTTGTGGGGAATGAGCTGATGGAAGTGGTAGAAGATTAGTTGGAGACGTGATAGGCTTTGCTGAAGAGATGAGTTTTCAGAGATCACCTGAAGGTAGCAATAGTAGGGGATAGCCGGACCAGTGGAGGTAGTGAGTTCCAGAGGATGGGAGAGGCTCTGGAGAAATCCTGGAGACGAGCATGGGAGGAGGAGACGAGAGAGCTTGAGAGTAGGAGGTTTTGAGAAGAGCGGAGAGGACAGTTAGGGTGATAATTGGAGACAAGATCGGTGGTGTAGCTCGGGGCAGAGTTCTGAATGGCTTTGTATGTTGTGGTTAGTATTTTGAATTTAATTCGCTGGGTATTGGGAGCCAGTGTAGGGATTGGAGGAGAGGGTTGGCAGACACTGAGCGGTTGGTAAGGTGGATAAGTCTGGCAGCAGCATTCATGATAGACTGAAGAGGGGATAGCCTATGGAGAGGCAGGCCAATGAGAAGGGAGTCGCAATAGTCAAGTCATATATATGACCCCCAGTGTCCATTATTGGGCAGTAATGTCACTTCTATCCTCACCCTGTTGCTTAAAAGGTTCCCCCATGACATCAGTGGTTCCTAGGGAACCAGTGATAGTAGAAAGCTATCCTATATAGGAGCAATTAAAAAAACAGCTTGTATATATTATTCATAGTTTCATAGTTAGTTAGGTTGAATAAAGACACCAGTCCATCCAGTTCAACCTGAGTGTCTACAATTGTCCCCATCCCTGTACATTGCACACTCGCATTGGTCCCTGCCCTCGGGGAGCCCACAGTCCAAGGTCCCCATTCATATACTAGGGCCAATTTTGGACAGAGGCCAATTGGCCTACCTGCATGTCTTTGGTTTTTGGGGGGGGGGGGCCCAGGGTGCCCGGGGGGGCCGTGCGGGTGGTGTCGTGGTTGGGATTTGAACCAGTGACCCTTCTTACTGCTAGGTGAGAGTGCTAACCACTACACCACTGTGCCGCCCCCTGTGCCTTCATGGCTTCCACCAAATAGGGGGCCAAGTGGGCATTCGCCTGAACGCCTAAAAAGCCACAGTTCATTCCAAGCCTAGGTTCAGACTGCACAATCAGCTTATCCCTGGGGAAGATGAGACTGAAGAAATTCTTCCTCCTGCCTCCAACAGACTGATGACATCATCTCAGACTAGGTTAAGTCATCGATTGGCGCTCAAATTATGGCATTTTACCAACAGTTGGAGCTTTAAAAGAAAAATAAAATGCATCGTTGCTATGTATTGTGACATCATGAATATATTCACGCAGACTTGTAAAGTTACTGAAAGTCTGCCCAAGTTGTCAGTATGGGAATACAATATTTTTACTCCACATTATTGATTACAGACATGTTAACACAAACTGGCACTTAATGTTATTTATGGAAATAATAAATTGGAAAGAAAAATGGGACAGCTTCTGGTTTCATGTCACATTAGGGAAAAAAATAGTTCCATTAGATACATAACAGCAAGTAAATATATATCAGAGTAGAAGCCATCACAGTGGTTTTAAATGCAGGGACTGAATGCATCGATGGACAATTTATCCGCTACTTGAACAAGTACCATTGCCGAATTATGTAAAGCGTGTGCAGCTGCTGAAGCATTTGGTATCCTTGGGTTATTATTGTAACATAAAGTTAGATCAGCTGAATTATTTGTGTGCATTATCCGAAGACCACTAGCAACGGGATAAAGATTACTTGTTAGGGAAACTGAGGACAAAGCCATATAAAAGCTTAATTGCTATACATACAAGTGCATACAATATTACGAAATACAGTATGTCCTAGGGGACGCTTGTTAAAAGGTATAAATCTGCCATCTCCTTTGTATCCAGTTTGTTTACAAAACATATATACATGCTTTTTTCCTGCCACCTTCAGGCTGGTCTAGTGACGTTACTGACCCCACCCAACGCATTTTGTCACAGTCAGACTTCAAAACCACTCCTGAAGAAGTCTGGATGTGACAAAATGTATTGGATATAGTCAGTGACTACATTTGAAAGTGCCATTGACCACCAATAAATGTGGGATTTTTTTTAAAGAAGGAAGGGTTAAAGTACCATCGACCACCAATAAATGTTGGGTCTTTTTTTATCCACTTCTGCTCTAGAGTAATTTTTTCATTTTTTTCACACATGTAAAAATCTGCATTTTTGGCAAAAAATTAAAACCCTCCAGAACATTATATATTTTCTGAAATCAGAGGTACAGTGGACATACTGGTGTTGGGTGAGCTGAGATGTGTAATATGTTGAAACTCTGTAAAGGTTAGTACACCCTGAAGGGCCTGAAGTATGACTTGGGCAGGAGACCAATATGTGTTCCTGGTGGCCTCAGGAGGTAAGAATGATTGGTAACCCAAAATTCTTGTATTTCTTGGTTCTACAGGAGGCTTCCAGATGTGGAAACTGAATAACCCACTGCTAGGGGGCCCTCTTACAATGTAAACCATGCAGAAAAGCAAGCTTGGATTGAGCGTTTCATTATTGGGTGAGTGAAGGCATGTCAAATGCCTAATCTGTGTAAGGGTTAGTATTGCCTGAAGTATGACTTGGGCAGGAGACCAGTATGTGTTCTTGGTGGCCCTGTGGTTGAAAAGCAGCAAAGAGTTCCCCAGCAGGTAAAAAGTATTGTAATCCGAACTTCTTGTGTTATGTGGTTCTACAGGAAGCTCCCAGGTGTAGGGACTGGCTGAATAACCCACAGTTAGTTGGCCCTTTTACAAACTTTTATGTAAAGCGTTCAGAAAAGCAAGCTCCGATTGAGCATTTTTTTTTTAACTGGGTGAGCAAAGGCATGTTAAATGCCTCATTGGTGCAAGGGTTATTATTGCCTGGGGGGCCTGAAGTATGACTTGAACAGGAGACTGATATGTGTTTTTTAGTAGCCTTGTGCTCATAAGGTGGAGAGGAGTTCCCCAGCAAGTAAG
This sequence comes from Lithobates pipiens, assembly GCF_037356315.1. Lineage (NCBI taxonomy): Eukaryota > Metazoa > Chordata > Amphibia > Anura > Ranidae > Lithobates > Lithobates pipiens. Next base: position 23,893,041 of record NW_027507789.1, read on the forward strand.
AAGGATCCATAACCCAAACCATCCATGCTTCATGGTTCAACAGGAGGCTACCGGGTGCAGGAACTGACCCACTGCTAGGGGCCTCTCGTACAAAACTTTTAAATAAAGCACTCAGAAAATATAGCGCCAATCAGACATTCCATTATTGGGTTATTGGGTGAGCAGGGATGTGTAACATGTCCACTCTGTGTAAGGGTTAGTATACCCTCAATGGCCTGAAGTATAACTTGGGCGGGTGTTCCTGGTGGCCATAAGGTGGCAAGGAGTTTCCCAGCAGGTAAGAAGGATCCATAACCCAAACCATCAATGCTTCATGGTTCAACAGGAGGCTCCTGGGTGTAAGAACTGACCCCCTGCTAGGGGCCTCTCATACAAACTTTTAAATAAAGCAGTCAGAAAATCTAGCGACAACCGGACATTCTATTATTGGGTGAGCAGAGATGTCTAAGCCCTTGTACACACGGTCGGAGATTCCGACAACCAAATCCGTCGGAGTAATTCCGATGGATTAATTCCGGAAGAGGTCCGGAAGTGATGTTGCATACACACGGTCGGACTAAGTTGTCGGAAAATCCGATTGTACATAACGTGATGATGTTATTTCGTTACGACGGGACTATGTTCAGGCTAGTAGCCAATAGCTTTGGTCTAGGAATTTGATCTGAGCATGCGTGGCACTTTGTCCGTCGGAGTAGGCTACACATGATCGGAGTATGTCCGATAGGAGCATTTTGTCTGAAAATTTTACCAGCAAGTTGGAAAAGTTGGTCCGTCGGATATTCAGACGGAAACAGTCCGATGGAGACCACACACAGTCGGAATATCTGACAAAACGGTCCGATAGGACACATTCCGTCAGAATCTCCGACCGTGTGTACAAGGGCTAAGATGTCTATTCTGTGTAAGGGTTAGTATACCCTCAATGGCCTGAAGTGTAACTTGGGCGGGTGTTCCTGGTGGCCATAAGATGGCAAAGAGTTTCCCAGCAGGTAAGAAGGATCCATAACCCAAACCATCCATGCTTCATGGTTCAACAGGAGGCTCCCGGGTGCAAGAACTGACCCACTGCTAGGGGCCTATCATAAAAACTTTTAAATAAAGCACTCAGAAAATCTAGCACCACCCGGGCATTCCATTATTGGGTGAGCAGGGATGTGTAAGATGTCTATTCTGTGTAAGGGTTAGTATACCCTCAATGGCCTGAAGTATAACTTGGGCAGGTGTTCCTGGTGGCCATAAGATGCCAAAGAGTGTCCCAGCAGGTAAGAAGGATCCATAACCAGGCATGTACTGGCCATTGGGACTACCGGGAGTTTCCCAGTTGGCCGATGGCTCAGTGGGCCACTCTGATGTAAGGGGGCTGGTGATGGGCCACTCTGATGTAAGGGGGCTGGTGATGGGCCACTCTGATGTAAGGGGCTGGTGATGGGACACTCTGATGTAAGGGGGCTGCTCATGGGAGACACTGATGTAAGGGGGTGCTCATGGGACACTCTGATGTAAGGGGGTGCTCATGGGACACTCTGATGTAAGGGGGCTGCTCATGGGACACTGACGTATGGGGGTGTTGATGGGACACTCTGATGTAAGGGGGCTGCTCATTGGACACTGACGTAAGGGGGTGTTGATGGGACACTCTGATGTAAGAGGGTGCTGATGGGACACTCTGATGTAAGGGGGCTGCTCATGGGACACTCTGACGTAAGGGGCTGCTCATGGGACACTCTGATGTAAGGGGGTGCTGATGGGACACTCTGATGTAAGGGGGCTGGGGATGGGACACTCTGACGTAAGGGGCTGCTCATGGGACACTCTGATGTAAGGGGGTGCTGATGGGACACTCTGATGTAAGAGGGTGCTGATGGGACACTCTGATGTAAGGGGGCTGGGGATGGGACACTCTGACGTAAGGGGCTGCTCATGGGACACTCTGATGTAAGGGGGTGCTGATGGGACACTCTGATGTAAGGGGGCTGGTAATGAGACACTATGATGTAAGGGGGCTGCTCATGGGACACTCTGATGTAAGGGGGTGCTGATGGGACACTCTGATGTAAGGGGGCTGGTAATGGGACACTCTGATGGAAGGGGGCTGGTGATGGGACACTCTGATGTAAGGGGGTGCTGATGGGACACTCTGATGTAAGGGGGCTGGTAATGGGACACTCTGATGTAAGGGGGCTGGTGATGGGACACTGATGTAAGGGAGTGCTGATGGGACACTCTGATGTAAGGGGGCTGGTGATGGGACACTCTGATGTAAGGGTGCTGATGGGACACTCTGATGTAAGGGGGCTGGTAATGGGACACTCTGATGGAAGGGGGCTGTTGATGGGACACTCTGATGTAAGGGGGTGCTGATGGGACACTCTGATGTAAGGGGGCTGGTAATGGGACACTCTGATGGAAGGGGGCTGGTGATGGGACACTCTGATGTAAGGGAGTGCTGATGGGACACTCTGATGTAAGGGGGCTGGTGATGGGACACTCTGATGTAAGGGTGCTGATGGGACACTCTGATGTAAGGGGGCTGGTGATGGAAAACTCTGATGTAAGGGGGCTGGTGATGGGCCACTCTGATGTAAGGGAGTGCTGATGGGACCCTCAAAATGTAAGTGGGCCGGTCTGGATGAAGTCCAGGGCCAAATTTCTGTCCCAGTCCAGCCCTGTCCATAACCCAAACACCTTGATGAGGAGGGAAACCATAGTGTCCGTAATTCCTCTGGACATCTCGCCTGGGTACGAGACGGCCAGGCTGTATTCTGCTCTCTTTAAAGATGCTGCCTGTCCAGCAGAACATCACCTCCTCCTCATTATTATTATTAATGAAAACCGTGAGTGTACCCCCTCCCCCCTTGTTCTGTTGCAAACTGTTTTTACATTCTTTCTGTAAGTTCTTTATTGCACCCCTCTGTGTGAATTATTGTCTTCACACCCCATCTACAAGCACGCAAGACTCAAGTGGTTAAAGTTCATATGGTTTTGTAGTAATTGGGTTTAGATCTTCTTTCGGGTAACTCCAACCTTTTAATCCATGGCTTCCCGAGCATTGAATCACGACTTTTGCCAATTAAACTTTTTGCGCGTGCCGTCCTTTAAGAGCCCGGACCGGATGTCCCTCTGGACTCCGTCAGGCTATTGTGTTCAGTAAAGCGCAATGCTATTGATTGGAAGGCGCCAAGTCAAACAGGGATGTCCAAACAAGAGCATATTTTCTTTTTGGGTCAGTAAGCTAACACTATAAACTAAGCCGTGCAGGTCTTTTCTATGGTTTAAAGGTAAAACATATATTTACTGCTTACATGAAGTGTGTCTGGTATTACGCTGTCATTTCAGTAATAATGGTATCAGTTTCCAGCTGAAGAAAACTCTGGTAGAGGAAAAATCTTATTTTTTCCATTGTTTTCACGCAACTAGAGCTTCTGTTTTTTCCTCTTTTTTTTTTTTAAGTATACATTTGAAAGTGACCGGCCTAGGCACCCCTTAAAATATTTGTTGCAATAATGCACCTTCATTTAATAGGATGTGATAAAGTATCAGTTTAAAAAGAAATGAAAAGCAAAACATTTCTGCATATATATAAAAACACATTATAAATACTTTTTTTTTTTAAAGTGATCACATAGACTCTCTTTTCAGCTGCATAGGTTGGCTTAGAGAGCTAGGGGTGGAAAAACAGCAGCACACTGGTGTTCCCAGTGAATAGCTGTGCAGGGTGTGTGTGTGTGTGTGTGTGTGAGCAGAAGCCTGACCATTAGAGGACAGGCAAGTTGTCTTCCCAGCACAATCAGAAAACTGACCACACTGGGATGGATGTGCTTCTATGCATAGCGTGGTCAATTTGAAAAAGGAAAGTGGGAGGACTGGCAGGGATTTCATACAAGGGAAGCAATATAAAGAGAACAGAATACTTTTTACATGGTACAGCAGGCATATATCAGGAATATGAAAAGTTGGGGTAACATATTCTTAAAATTTGAATTTCAAAGAAAGCCTCCACCAGCCTCCATCCATAAGAATGGCCGCTTACCAGCTTCTTGTGACTTCCTAATACAGGAGGTCTTTCCCACTTGTAGCTATATACCCAGCCAGGACCTTTAGTCATCCAAGGGAACCCCTGTCAAGCCTCCACCGCCTGGAAGGGCCGAATCACACATGAACCCCAAAAAGAATTAAGGCCTCCATAGGGTAAAATCTTAGACGTTTATTGTTAAAAAAATATATTGCACTTACACTGAAGGAATGTAAATTAGGCAAAAAAAGATAAGCCGGCCAGCTCAATAAGGCAGCCTGTCCTTCCAGGACCTGCGCCAAACGCAGTGACATCAGCACCTCGCTCCCCCTACGTGTTTCGTCACAGATGTTGTCATCCTGGGGCACTACTTTGGTGAAAGTGTTGAGCACTGAGGGATTCTTTGGACATCACGTCACCATATGGACTTCCTGTAATGTGTTCACTATTGTTTTACTCACAAATTTTGTTACTTTAGCGCAATTTATTTTTGGATTAATTGATGTGTGTTGTGTGTATCTCAGAGGAAAGTTGCTGCTCTTTTATATTCACTCATATTTTATATTCACTCATCGTTGCTTTGTGGCAGTGCAGCAATACCCATTTTTTCTTCTTTTTTTTTATGTGTGCGCTAGTAGCTGGTCTTACCTAGAGCGCAAAATAGTCTAGCACCGGCCCTGGATGCTGATTGTCAGAATGAGGACATCTAGTGGCAGGAAAAAGGACTACAGAAAAATCTTGTGCTTGAAGGTGCACATTGTAGCATTGTAGTTGTTGTGTTATCTTATTCTTTAAAGTGGTTGTAAACCCTTACAAATCACTTCGACCTACAGGTAAGCCTAGATTAAGGCTTACCTGTAGGTCCAAGAAATATCTCCTAAACCTACACGGTTTAGGAGATATGTGCCGAAAGACAGGCACCGCTGTCTACGGTGCATGCGCCGTAGACAGCGGTGTGCAGGCGCACTGAGCGCGCCGCAGTTAACGGCGATATGCCGCGAGTGGCGGCTCCCGCGCGCATGCGTGGGAGTGACGTCATTGCAGGTCTGACAAATGACAGCGGCGGAGCAGCAAGACCCACCAAGAAGATGGATGCTCCGGACTACAGGGGACAGCGGTGACATCGCTGGCTCCTGTGTCAGGTAAGTGACACATAATGGGGTAGTATGCGATGCATAGTAGTCCTTTATGCTTTACCTTTGCAGGGAATCAAAGAGGAAGTAACACCCATCAGGGTTTACTTCCTCTTTAATATGCTATTTATTTTTTATCTTGATCATTTTTGCTTTAAGGTGTGCTTTGTTAAGGCAGTACATTCATCTCGCAGTGCACATTAACACGGGATGAATTTCACATGGACCTGTTTTTATGTTTTATTGCATGTTACTGTAAGAGCCAAATGTGAAGATGACCCTAACGTAAATGGCCCTGTCACTTTTTTAAAAGCTGAACTCCTGACAGATACAAAAACACCATTTCATGCAGGTATGCATTCATTACAAAAAACATCAAAATGTATGTAAGCCCTGACAATGACTTTATATTATTAGTTCCCTTTTGATCTGCTAAGAATAGCATTGGAATGTTTTGTTATATCTGATTGTTATCAATTACATTGTTCTCTGAGGACTAAAGACCTTCACCCTTCTATGTAAGATTAGTGTAGTGTCTCCTTACACTATGTGCATCAATAGAAACACGCAGCCATATGCCTGATGTAAAGCCCTCTACGGCTGCTAAGTAAATAAAAAAAAATGTATTTCACTGTAGTAAGTGAATCAGTAATTGATTGTTTTTGCCTGGTTTTTCCCACAAAACGCGTAGACTCACTATTGACCTCACCATACCTTCGATTGTCTTTTTTGTATTGCATTTTTTTTTTTTTGCCCTATAGGCACTTGTAGTAAATATTTTTAACAGCAGTTTTGTTTTAGTTGTCCAGTTTAGAGTTACAGAGGAGGTCTAGTGCTAGAATTATTGCTCTCGCTCAGACATTTGTGGCGATACCTCACATATGTGGTGCAAACACTATTTACATATGTAAGCATGACCATATGCGTTCACTACTGCACGCAGGGATAGGGGGCTCTTTGAAAAAAAAAATGATCCTTTTAAAAATATTTTTTGATCACTTTTATTGCTATCGCAAGGAATGTAAAGATCCCTTGCGATAACAATACAGTATGACAGGTCCTCTTTATGGAGGGATCTGGGGTCTACAAGGCCCCAAATCTCTCCTTTACGCTTAAAGAGGAAGGAAACCCTAATGGGTTTCCTTCCTCTTTGATTCCCTGCAAAGGTAAAGCATAATGGACTACTATGCATCGCATAAGGGTTTACAACCAGTTTAAAGCAGAGTTTCACCCTAAAGCGGAACTTCCGCTCATCGGAACCCTCCCCCCCTCCGGTGCCACAATTGGCACCTTTCAGGGGGGAGGGGGGGTGCAGATACCTGTATAATGCAGGTATTTGCACCCACTTCCCGGCATAGATAGCTGCAGAATCTGCGGGTATTTCCGCCACTTCCTGCGGGGCCCCGCTGTCTGCTGGGAAACAAACGGAACCCAGAGACAGCGGGGACCGTCCTTATTGCGCAGCGCTACTCACGCATGCGCAATAGGGAACCGGGAAGTGAAGCCGCAAGGCTTCACTTCCTGATTCCCACACGGACAATAGCGGCGTCAGCACCCGAGAGCCGATCGACAGATTGGCTTCAGGTGCCGACATCGCGCTGGAAGGGTAAGTGTCCATATTTTAAAAGCCAGCAGTTGCAGTATTTGTAACTGCTGACCTTAAAAAAAAACGGCGGAACTCCCGCTTTAAAAGCAAAAGATCACAATAAAAAAAAATTGTTATTGGTTTGCTTTAAGAAAAAACATGTTTACATGGCTAAGAACCGGAAGTGATGTCATGACGTCGCTCGAGTCATCCAAGGGCATAGAGATGAGGGATGGCCATCTTGCCACGACGTAAATTCTTGTCATGACTTTTGCATTTTTAAGTGCATTTTTACTTTTGCAGAAACACACTACAGTCCATTTACATGGTTTCCTATGGATGTAGTTCACATCTGTGCATTTTATAGAAAGGGCCAGGGACTTTATTCTGGTTTTTGGTTCCATAGACTTCAATGGATCAAAAATGTGTATTGAAAAACGCAAAATGCACCCGGCATATGCAAACTGCAACCTGCATCCCCAAAAATAAGCGCGATTGATAGCTTGATAGATTGATAGTGATAGCTGTAATATAAGCCCTACCCTCCCAAATAAGCACTACCCTGTTTCCCCGAAAATACGTCCTACCCTGAAAATAAGACCTACAAGGACTACCTAGGGCTTATTTGGGGGGTAGGGCTTATATTACAGCTATCACCGACAATCACGCTAGGTCTTATTTTGGGGAAAGAGGGTAGGTGTGAACCAGGCATCAAGATACTCGGTAGTAGTACTCTACAATTACATGCATAAAGAGATAGGGAAGCCTCTCATAGTGTAGTAAGATTTATTTAGTGTTTAAAAGAAGTATGGAATGCACCTACATTAAAATAGCAAACTCAAGCCAAAATTTGAGCCAGGAAAGTAAGCAGTCTTTTATGTATGTATGTCAAAGATGACTTGTAATAAATAAAAACCAATATTGCACCTATAGATTTCTATGAGTTTTATCTTTGGTTTCCATCGTGTGGTCAAACCTGTGTTACTAAACTACAGAGCAAGATACCAATCAAGTGTGGATATGTGGAGGATTGCTCACAGGTGCTGACCCCCGGCTCGCCACCGCAACGACCATGCAAATAAATGCAATCCAGTAAAACCTTTATTCTTCAAACATGGGACAATAGCACAAGATAGGCTACAGTTGGTGCGTTTCAGATATAGGAGTGCTTGGTCAAACCTGTTACTGACTTGAGCCTGGACTCTTGACCAAGATTTTGCCTGCACTTGGCCAATCTCTGCTCATCTGTGACCTTGACCCTGCTCTTGATTTGGTGCCTTCCTGCTCAACTGTTACCAAATTAAGTTTGCAACCTGGCTCTGTTCTCTACTGGTCTTGGTGAAGTCGGGAGTGCCCTCATTGCTGTGCTTCTGCTTACCAGACACAAGTGTTCAAGTCTGTGTTTATAGCTCCTTGGCACCTGCACCCTTCCATTGTCCTACAAGTCCCTGTCCCACCATCATCATCTCTGTCTCCTCATCATACAGGTACTTGGCAGACACACAGCTACCAATTAAATGAATGCCTTTGATACAATTCTAGCTCAAGAATGAGGGTTTTTCTTATTATATCTTATGAATGGTGTATAATATCATCCACCAAACCCAAAGCCAACCCATTGCCAAAACCCATCGAGGAATCCATGAGCTTGATGACCAAAGCCTTGCTCAAAGGTGACTTGACCACTTTGCTGATCAGGTCCTCAATCCAGTCCTTTCTTCCATTCCTGCAGCCAAGAAGGCGTTAACCGTGGGTACATCGAGCTGATTTATCATCACAGCGGCGCAGCGAACCGGCGTGAAAGATGTAGCACTCAGACGGTAAAAGCCGCCAGTTCTGTCGCAATCAATGACATTTTTATTTGCAACTTATTGTAATGTATGTAATGTTTAGGCTTTGCTGTCTTGTGTTTGTGCGGAGACCTGGAAGAATTAATCTCTTTAAAAACCATGTGTGTCGAAGGTTGAATTTCAATCGTGCAGCATCCACGGCAAGAAGGCATCCCATTATTTGAACCTAAGCTCTCTACGAACCTTCCCCGCCGCAGTTTATTCTGAAGAGGTTCAGTGTCTGCCTTGAAACATGTTGGAGTAGATTAGTACGTAGAAAAACGTGAACATTCCAGGCCAAATTATAGCTTTTTTTTTTTTGTCCCCCTCTTAATGACGAATTGAGCTGTACCAGTGAAAATCCAAGGCAGAATGCACTGAAGATTGCAGTGGTGGTATCACAGTGCCCCCTAGTGTCAGCTATGGTGTACTGGATGCTCATACCTAAAAGCATCAGCTTGTGTATCCACTGGGTACAAAAATACAGTAAGTCAATGTTGATTTACAGAGAAGTGTGGAAGAAGCCTAATTTCTGAACATCCAGCCATAGAAAGGCTGACATCACAAAAAAGCGCTACAGAAAAAAAAAATTCCCTGTATAATAAAAGAATCATAAAGGACTTATTCACAAAGATAATAAAAATCCAGGTAAGTTTAGTTCTATTGAAAGTAAAGTAATCAATCAAAAAAGTCACCAATTGGTGAGTTTTCATTAAAAAATAGGAAAAACAAGCAGATGATGTCTACCTTTTCAATGCAAAAGTGGGAGCTTGAGAAGTGTAACAAAGAGTTTATTAATTATAAAATAAATAATAGACTATCTAATAAATAATTAGACTTAAGCCTCATACACACGATCGGACTTTGTACAAACTTTCCTGTGGATTTTTGTACAAAGGGCGTCGGCCGAGATCTTGTATTGCATACACACAGCAGGACTTTTTCAGCCAACTTTCACCAAATCACGTGGTTTTTCTGCTCTTTACCGCCACCTTTGGTCAACTTCTGTATTGTTGTCTGATCTTTTGCATTGGTTCTGAGCATGCCCCATTTGTACTTTCTACAAAAGTCCTGTGGTTTTCTGTACACACGATCAGACTTTGCTCCATCGGACTTTTGTTGCCAGAAAGTTTGTCCGTTCACACAGCCAACAAAAGTCAGATGAAAACCGAAAAAGTTTGTCCGATGGAGCGTACACACGGTCGGATGTTGCTCCAAAACAGCTAATTTGCATGTTTTTTGTCAAAAAGTCCGATCATGTGTATGGGCCTTAAGCAATACATGCTTCATAATTTATAAAAGAACAATAAACAATAAATACAACATGAAAATAATAACATAAAAAATGGCATTAAAAATTAAACATTACATGTAACAAAAAATGACATGTAATAAAAATAAATTTCTAAAGCCTCATACACACGATCGGACTTTGTACAAACTTTCCCGTGGACTTTTGTACAAAGGGCGTAGTCCACAAGTTTGTATTGCATACACACAGCAGGACTTTTTAGGCAACAAACACGAACGTAGTGACGTCACAACGTACTGATGACACTTCAAAAGAGGACGTTCAATTACTCCAGCGCCACCTTTGGTCAACTTCTGTATTGTTGTCTGATCTTTTGCATTGGTTCTGAGCATGCGTGTTTGTACCTTGTACAAAAGTCCGATGGTTTTGCGTCCACACGATCGGACATTGCTCCATCGGACTTTTGTTGCCAGAAAGTTTGTCTGTTCGCACAGCCAACAAAAGTCCGATGAAAACAGAAAAAGTTTGTCCGATGGAGCGTACACACGGTCGGATGTTGCTCCAAAACAGCTAATTTGCATGTTTGTTGTCAAAAAGTCCGATCGTGTGTACGGGCCTTAAAAATGTCAACAAAGTTTATTTCTTATCAATCAAAAATAAATACAATAATGACGTTCAATAAATGTTCATAAAAGTTGTGACACAGTTTAGTTAAAAAAGTACAAAAAAGTTCATAAGTAGAAATAATCCAGTGGTTCAAGATAGTGTAGATTAAGTTTCAAAAGACTTGAAAATGTATCCAATGAGTGAAAACCGCTGACACCAAACCAATGTGCTCCCAGAACTCTCACCTAATAGGTTAAATGCCTTAAAAATCCAATAGGAACAGTGAGTATCGCTTTCAGAATCCAGGATCAACAGCAAGGTATTACAGATCAAGAAATTTCACCCCTCGTAACCGATATTACGATCCACATGTAAGGTAAATAAGCCTCCAATAGTGTATTTCCATAATAAAGAGTTTATTTAATAAACTACCTGCTTACATGAAAGCAGCAGCAAGCGCGCCAAACAGAAACAAACATTCAGCGTTTCGCGCCACCTCGCACGGCACTTCCAGTCCGCGGTATACTCCGGGCCACGCTCTACGCGTTACGTTGTATCACGTCACGTGACTTCCTGATGATGGATTGTTAGGTCATGCGCAAGATCACTGCAACTTTTTTTGATTTTTATTGGTGTAGCTGTGAACACTATTAGGTTTTGCTGCATTTCCACTTTAGTATTTTTACTTTATTATATCTTAGTTCACTAATAGTAGCGCAGAGGACCACTATAATTAAAGTTTATTTCTTAATCTCTTCAGCCCCGGAAGGATTTATCCCCTTAATCACCAGGCCATTTTTTTTGTGATACGGGACTGCGTTGCTTTGAGATCCCTTTATATTTGTTTGACACACATTACCATTCCAGTGCTCCTTGCTACAAAAGACCAGTCATAGGTGGGGCAGTGGCCACTTTTTTGTACCTGAATATGTATTCTGCTCTATATACCCTGGTTATGGGTATATGGGGTATCTCAGCCAATGGGCAGGGTTTTTTTTTTTTTTGGATCCCTTGGCCTGCTGGGAGAACCTATATATTCGAGTGGAGTCGAGTTCTGTGCCACCTGGACGGCTGTCTGGGTAGATGTGTGTTGTATTGCCCCGGCTGCTAGGCTGGAGATTGGGCCTATCCCGGCTCATCTGGCTGCTAGGTTGTCTGAGGACCTATCCAGAAGCAAGAGAGCAGCGTAGGGTTGGGAGTTCAACCGGAAGTGACGGTTCTGCTGGCCAGAGAACCTGTCGTGGTTGTAGGTAGAGGGGAAGCTGTCGCCACTAAGGAACCATCTGCCTTATTACCAGGGACCACAGTAACAGAAGCAAGTACCGGAGCAATATTCTGACCAACTGAGGACGGTGAAGAATCTGGAAACGTCAGCCGTTATCAAGCCAGGGACCCAGCCAGCGGAGGTGACAATTGCAGAGCAGACTTGTGGGTCAAGCCAGGGACCGAGCAGGCCAGAGGGGTGAAGCTTGAGAGGTATCTTGAGTGCCACCAAGATTGAAGACAAGCGTATAATCATGCAATCAAAGATGGCAGATAGCAAACTTGGATGGCCCCCTCCAGACTTGATGGATGGATCACAGGGTTAACCAGGTACATCAGTGTCAGATGGAACATCAAAACTCACATCAGGAAGTGGATTAAAGCAATTTATATAATTGTTTGATGCAGGGCTGTTTTTAAGGCAGGGCAAAAGGGGCAGCTGCCCTGTGCCCTGTCATTGTTGTGGGGCCCAAAGCAGATGCCTCATACTTGCCAACTATCCTGGTTTAAATTCCCTCATCCCTTAAGGTTTTAGTCCCGTGCTGTGTCCCAATATCTCAGTGTGAAGTGCTGCTATTAATGCTGCCCAGCTCTGCCCTATTGTTGCGTAAAGATGACTCAACTGCAGACCCTGTGTTTACATGTACATTACTGGCATTCAAATGTAAATAGTAGCGGCATTGATATGTAAATAGGGGCACCCAGCGGCATTGATATGTATATTATGCCCCCCTGAGGTCATATCCACAGTAATCTCTAGCAACCAATCAACAAGAAGAAATCATGTGCTGTAACCTCTAGCAACTAATCAGTGAGCCGTAATGTGTGCTGTAACCTCTAGCAACCAGTCAGTGAGCGGTAATGATACAATGTAACCTCTGGCAACCAATTGCAATTGCTGCCTGATCTGATTCAGTAAACTGATTTTGAGTCTAGCTGCTATTTATTGTATGTCTCAGAGCAGGTGGGGTGGCCCCAAGAAAAGCTTTGCCCAGGGTCCAATCAATATTAAAGACGGCCCTGGTTTGATGAATCAGCAAACTGTGCTAGCCGCTGTGTGTGTTTTTTTTTGGGTTAGTGCAGATATTTGTTCACCTTGTTATATCTTGAGTGCCAAGCTAGGGACCCAGCAGAGAGGCGGGGGTGACACTTGAGGAAGATACAACCGTGAAGATTGGAGGAGCTCAAGGGATTCAGTGGCAGTTTAACCAGCGGGTCTAGTGAGAGACCAGGAGCTCAGTAGGCTGAGGAACTACAAGGGGTAATTGTAGTGAGAGTGAAAGAACTGTTATGCTTTGTGTTAGGAACTGTTTAAAGACTGTTGCCATAGGAGACAGCGTTCCTGCACCTGCAGATGTGGCATCTTGTTGGATGCCTTTCCTGCATGGCTGTCCTCCTATTGAAGTCTCAAGTCTGCCAACTGAACTTGCAACTGCTCAAGGGTTTCCTTGTTAAGTTTGTTAAGAAAAATAAAAATCTCTTTTGCATTTAAGAAGTGTGTGGCACAAAATAACTCTATCCACCTTGCACCCACTATGCCTCACAACCCACCATATACAGAAAGATGTCAGCTATCGCTGGCCCTGGAGGTTCTCATTAGACTGAATGGAGCATGGGACCTTGTTACAAATATATATGTCTGAAATTATGCTTTAACAGGTCTAACCCTTAACCAAAATGCAGAAAACTGTTTTGTCTTTGCATACACTTTATTAATAATAATAATTTAACATAGGACATTCTGATTTTTGCCCTTGTACATTTCCACCCTAAACTTGACTAGTCTAAGCCCTTGTACACACGATCGGACATTCCGACAACAAAATCCGTCTGATTTTGTCCGACGGATTTTGTCCTAAACTGGTCTTGCATACACACGGTTGGACAAAGTTGTCGGAAAATTCGATCGTTTGTAACGTGATGACGTTATTTTGTTACGACAGGACTACGTTCAGGCTAGTAGCCAATAGCTTTGGTCTAGGAATTTGATCTGAGCATGCGTGGCACTTTGTCCAATCGGAATTCTCTACACACAATCGGACAAAGACCGATCGGATCATGTTGTCGGAAAGTTTTAGAGCCCAGCTCTAAAACTTTGTCCGTCGGTGTATCGTTTCTAGGCAAGTCCATTTCAGCGGAACCGTCAAAGTTTATTCTGACGGAAAAAACGGTCGTGTGTACGCGACATAATGCCCTGTACACACGGTCAGACTTTCCGACGGAAAATGTGCGATCGAATCGTGTTGTCGGAAAAATCTGATCGTGTGTGGGCTCCATCTGACTTTTTCCATCGGAATTTCCAACACACAAAGTTTGAGAGCTGGATCTAAAATTTTCCAACAACAAAATCTGTTTAAATTCTGATCGTGTGTAGACAATTCCGACGGACAAAGTGCCACGCATGCTCAGAATAAATTACGAGACAAAAGCTATTGGCTGCTGGCCTGTTTATAGTCCCGTCGTATGTGGTTTACGTCACCTCGTTCTGAACGATCGGATTTTCCGACAACTTTGTGCGACCGTGTGTATGCAAGAGAAGTTTGGGCCAAAATCTGTCGGAAAAAATCCGACAGATTTTATCGTCGGAATGTCTGACCGTGTGTACAGGGCATAATTCTACTCATGGGTGTCTGCAGCAGGGGGCAAGGGGGGTCAAGTGCCCCCCCTGGAATCCCCAAGGTGTTGCGGTCGCCACCATGCTGCATTTTTTTTTTTACTGAGTCCGCAGGCGGCTGCATCCTCCCTCTCTCCTCTCTCCTGGCTAGCTCTGTGTTCAGCGGCCGCTCTGTAACACAGTCCCCCCCCCCCAGACCAGCTCGTGTGATAGTAGAGAGAATCAACGTTCCGCCTATCACATGAGGCGGTCTGGGGGGGTGGGGCCGTGTTACAGAGCGGCCGCCGAACACAGAGCCAGCCAGCGTTGTGGTCCAGAGGAGGAGATGCCCATCTGTACAGCCCGCCCTGTGTGCCACAGTGCCTGGATAGGAGGATCCGGGGGGGGGGGGCTGCAGTGCTCTACTCCACCACCACACTCTCCTGCCCCCCCAGTGCTCTCCTCCACCACCACACTCTCCTGCCCCCCCCGCCCCAGTGCGCTCCTCCACGACCACACTCTCCTGCCCCCCCCGCCCCAGTGCTTTCCTCCACCACCACACTCTCCTGCTCCCCCCAGTGCTCTCCTGCCCCACCACACTCTCCTGCCCCCTCGTGCTCTCCTCCACCACCACCACTCTCCTGCCCCCCGTGCTCTCCACCACCACACTCTCCTGCCCCCCTCCAGTGCTCTCCTCCACCACCACACTCTCCTGCCCCCTCCCCCACAGTGCTCTCCTCCTCCACCACCACACTCTCCTGCCCCCCCCGTTCTCCCCAGTGCTCTCCCCCCTGTTCTCCCCCCAGTGCTCTCCCCCCTGTTCTTTCCCCCCCAGTGCTCTCCACTCCCTCCAGTGCTCTCCCCCCCTTTTCTTTCTGCCCCCCAGTGCTCTCCTCCTTCCCCCAGTGCTCTCCCCCTGTTCTCCCCCCCCAGTGCTCTCCACTCTGTTCTTTCTCGCCCCCAGTGCTCTTCAGCTCTCCCCATCACTCTCCAGCCCCCACCCCAGTGCTCTCCAGCCACCCATTCTCCCCACCCCTGTTCTTTCTGCCCCCCTGGTGCTCTCCAGCCCTGCCAGTGCTCTCTACCCTCCGTGCTCTCCACCCCTGTTCTTTTTGGCTCCCCCCAGCACAGATGTATTGCAATGTAAAAAGATGTACATTCTCTAGGCTATATGGGCATGTAACACAGCCGCCAGAGTAACTTCCAATACAAAGTGAAGATGAATTATCTGTTATATAACACATATGTATTACCCGTGGAAAGATTTTCATGAGATTGTCGAAAAGGGGCGGAGCATGAGTGGCCTTAAAATGATGACCCCCCTTGGAAAAAGTTCTGCGGACGCCCATGATTCTACTGGTGTATGGCCATCTTTATACACAGGGGTCGCAGAGGGAGGCTGCAGGTGGGACCCACTAAAGTTCAGCTTCGGAGCCCCATAAATAACTGTTATGCCCCTGCGTGGTACCTAAGCCATATGTCTATATTTGATGTTGAAGCTGGATGGGATTATATAACAGCAGTGGAATGTTGGGAATCTTTACAATCTCTACATCTGTATTGCAGCCTTTCTGCTACATATGTGGGAAAAGCCACCCACAATGACTCCTTCTATGTCCCAGTGCAGTATAAACATAGGCGAGGACGGAGTTTGCTTTTTGTCTCCTTCCCACCTCCTTTCTCTATTCAGAAGATTACAAACTTCCCTGTGACTACCAGCACACGTGACAGTCACAGTCCACCTTGCGTGTTACCTGGAGCTGCTTCCTGGCTCTGTGCTATTCCCAGATCCTCCTCCGCCCCTCCCCGGCCAGGTAGCTCTACTCAGCACACAACCCTTTCAATCGCTGAAATCACTGGATTGACGAGTTTCGCTGTAAGCTTTAACTGATGAAGGTTTAATGACCTCAAGAGCCCTATCATGGCCTTTACGAAGACTGCTAAGGACCCTTTCAGTACCCATGTGGGGCATCTCATAGGTAAGCAATATTAAGGGTTAGCTTGGCGTATTGTCAACCCTAGATAAAAATGCTAAGACGAAGCTTACCCCTGCTTTGAGGGAGAAATCAGTCCCTAGAACTGTTCTTGTTTTTTGCAAACTGACTATTCTTAGTATAACCTGTTATCGTATAAGCGTTTGTTGACTTCTTGTCATCTGTTCATGTTGCTTCAGCACTGAAACCTCAACTCAGAAAATATGTAGCTACCATTAGTCTGCTTCTTCTAAAAATGACAGTAGCCTGGCTGTGATGCTGAGCCAAAGGCTTCGCTAGTTTCTGAGTTACCAACCAGAAATAATTCACTTTGACTTTCTAATCTGTGACTTGCTCTGGATCAGTGACAGCTAACCCATCTATTCATCTCAGGACCAAGGGTGAGCTTGCATTTGTTTCAGAACCGAGTTCAGATCCAAACCTGGAAGTCAGCAGTCAGTCCTGGTCCAATCAGCTACGGGGGGGGGGTGATAATAATATTGACCTACCATAGCCAAATGGTCAACCCATCTATTCATCTCAGGACTAAGGGTGAGCTTGCATTTGTTTCAGAACCGGGTTCAGGTCCAAACCTGGAAGTCAGCTGTCAGTCCTGGTCCAATGAGCTGCAGGCAGGGGATGATAGGGGCCTACCATGACCACATGGCCATATTAGGTCAATAATATTGACCTACCATAGCCAAATGGTCAACCCATCTATTCAGGACTAATGGTGAGCTTGCATTTGTTTCAGAACCGGGTTCAGGTCCAAACCTGGAAGTCAGCTGTCAGTTCTGGTCCAATGAGCTGCAGGGGGGGGGGGGGGTGATAGGGACCTACCATGGCCACATGGCCATATTAGGTCAATAATATTGACCTACTATAGCCAAATGGCCAACCCATCTATTCATCTCGGGCATGGGGCACATTATGGCACATTAGGGCACATTATGGGGCACATCAGGGCACGGGGCACATAGCACATCAGGGCATGGGGCACATCGAGGGAAAATTATGGGGCACATCAGGGCACATTATGTGGCACATCAGGGCACATAGCACATCAGGGCACATTATGGGGCACATAGCACATCAGGGCACATAAGGGCATGGGGCACATCAGGGCATGGGGCACATCAGGCCACATGGCACATCAGGGTATGGGGGAAAAGTTGGCACATTATGGCACATCATGGCACATTATGGGGCACATAGCACATCAGGGCACATAGCACAGAAGGGTGTGGGGCACATCAGGCCACATGGCACATCAGGGCACAGGGCACATCAGGGCATGGGGCACATCAGGGAACATTATGGCACATTATGGGGCACATAGCACATCAGGGCATATTATGGGGCACATAGCACATCAGGGCACATAGCACATAAGGGCACGGGGCACATCGGGCATGGGGCACATCAGGCCACATGGCACATCAGGGCATGGGGAAACGTTGGAACATGGGGGCACATTATGGCACATCAGGGCACATTATGGGTCACATAGCACATCAGGGCACATTATGACACATCAGGGCACATTATGGGGCACATAGCACATCAGGGCACATTATGGCACATTATGGGGCACATCAGGGCACATAGCACATAAGGGCATGGGGCACATCAGGCCACATGGCACATCAGGGCACATGGCACATCAGGGCATGGGGCACATCAGGGCACATTATGGGGCACATAGGACATCAGGGCAGGGGGCACATTATGGCATGGGGCACATCAGGGCACATAATGGGGCACATAGGACATCAGGGCAGGGGGCACATTACGGCATGGGGCACATCAGGGCACATAATGGGGCACATAGGACATCAGGGCAGGGGGCAAATTACGGCATGGGGCACATCAGGGCACATAATGGGGCACATAGGACATCAGGGCAGGGGGCACATTACAGCATGGGGCACATCAGGGCACATAATGGGGCACAGTGGGGCACATAGGACATCAGGGCAGGGGGCACATCAAGGCACATAATGGGGCACAGTGGGGCACATAGGACATCAGGGCAGGGGGCACATTATAGGGCACATCATCATCTTACTAGCCAGTATGCAGAGTAGTGCAGGAAGCGTTTGGCTGTAGTAAGTTCTCCCTCACTTCACTCAGCGCTGTTCGCTCCTCGGCGGCCCCTCCTCTCTTCTCGTCTATCCCCATTGGCTTGTGACATCATCTGGGATAGACCATAGACGAGAAGAGAGGAGGGGCTGCCGGGGAGCGAACAGCACTGTGTGAAGTGAGGGAGAACTTACTACAGCCAAACGCTTCCTGAGCTACTCCGCATACATCTCATTCAGGCAGCTCTAGTCATGCAAAGGGAACGACGTTCCCGCTGTGAAAATAGTGCAGGGACGCCGTTCCCACGCGTTCCCGCAGGACTCGAGCCCTGATCTCAGGACTAATGGTGAGCTTGCATTTGTTTCAGAACCGAGTTTAGATCCAAACCTGGAAGTCAGCTGTCAGTCCTGGTCCAAAGAGCTGCAGGCAGGGGATGATAGGGACCTACCATGGCCACATGGCGATATTTGATCAATAATATTGACCTACTATAGCCAAATGGCCAACCCATTTATTCATGATCTCAGGACTAAGGGTGAGCTTGCATTTGTTTCAGAACCGAGTTCAGATCCAAACCTAGAAGTCAGCAGTCAGTCCTGGTCTAATGAGCTGCAGGCGAGGAATGATATTGACCTACCATAGCCAAATGGTCAACCCATCTATTCAGGACTAATGGTGAGCTTGCATTTGTTTCAGAACCAGGTTCAGGTCCAAACCTGGAAGCCAGCAGTCAGTCCTGGTCCAATGAGCTGCAGGAGGGGGGTGATAGGGACCTACCATGGCCATATTAGATCAATAATATTGACCTACTATAGCCAAATGGCCAACCCATCACAGGACTAATGGTGAGCATGCATTTGTTTCAGAACTGGGTTCAGCTCCAAACCTGGAAGTCAGCTGTCAGTCCTGGTCCAATGAGCTGCGGGGGGGGGTCATAGTGACCTACCATGGCCACACGGTAAAGAAGAAAATTGCTTGATTCCCTCCCGTGGAACCATTGTGTTCTTCCGACAGGGGAAGCTGTCCCTGCCGGGAGAACACACTGATTATTGCTAGCGGCTATAACAGTCACATGTACAATCCAACAGACTGGTTGTACACAAGTTGATAAACCAACCAACTTGAGTACATTTAGCCTGCCCATACATGGTTTGAATCTCGGCTGGTTCAGCAGGAACTGTCTATGGCCAGCTTACGACAGAAAAAAAAAATTCTCATTATTGCACAGCCTGCAAAGAGGATCCTAATGCCGCGTACACACGAGTGAATTTCCGATAGAAAAAGTCAGACGGGAGCTTTTTATATTCCGATCATGTGTATGCCCCATCTGACTTTTTACGTTGAAAATTCTGCCGGACCTAGAAAGAGAGCATGCTCTAAATATTTCCAACAGAACCAATTCCTATCGGGAAAACCACTTGTCTGTATGTTGTTCTGACGTACCAAAAATGACGCATGCTCTGAAGCATGTATGAGACGGAAGCTATTGGCTACTGGCTATTGGACTTCCTTTTTCTAGTCCCGTCGCACATGTTGTACATCACTGCGTTCTTGACGATCGGACTTTGGTGTAACCGTGTGTATGCAAGACAGCTTGAGCGGAATTCCGTCGGAATTCCGTTGGCGAAACCTTCATGCCGCATACACACGACCGGATTTTCTGGCAGAATAGGTCCAACAGAATCAGTCCGTTGGACACTTACCACTTGTGTGTGGGATAATCTGATCGTTTTTCTTAAAAAAATTCAGACGGACCTAGAAATAGAACATGTTTCAAATCTGTCCGACAGACTCAATTCCTATTGGGAAAACCGCTCGTCTGTATGCTGGTCCAACGTACCAAAAACAACGCCTGCTCTGATGCAAAGTATGAGATGGAAGCTATTGGCTACTTGCTATTGGACTTCTTTTTTCTAGTCCCGGCGTACGTGTTGTACGTCACCGCGTTCTCGATGATCGGACTTTGATGTGACCGTGTGTATGTAAGGCAGCTTGAGCGGAATTCCGTTGGAGAAACCTTCATGCCACGTACACATGACCAGACTTTCCGGCAGAATAGGTCGGACATTCCGATCGTGTGTGGGATAATCTGATCATTTTTCTTAAAAAATTTCAGATGGACCTAGAAATAGAACATGTTTCAAATCTGTCCGACAGACTCAATTCCTATCGGGAAAACCCTTTGTCTGTATGCTGGTCCGATGGACCAAATACGAGGCAAAGGAAGCTATTGGCTACTGGCTATTGAACTTCCTTTTCTAGTCCCGTCTTACGTCATCATGTTCAAAACTAACGGACTTTCAAACGGACTTTAGTCCGTTCGTGTGTGGGGTTCACTTGGAAGTCCATCGGAACTACGTCGAAAGTCCATTGGGAAAACCGTCGGACCTTTTCTGCTGGAAAGTCCAGTGTGTACGTGCCATCAGAGTTTATTCCAATGGAAAAGTCACTCGTATGTACAGTACACGGCGTAAGGCCTGGTTCACACTTATGCATTTTTTAGTGCGTTTTCAGTTTTGAAAAAACACACTACAGTACATTTAACATGGTTTCCTATGGATGTAGTTCACGTCTGTGCATTTTATGGAAAGGACCAGGGATTTTTTTTCTGGTTTTTGGTTCCATAGTCTTCAATGGATCAAAAGCGTATAATGAAAAATGCAAACTGCAACCTGCATAGGTGTGAATCAGACCTCATACCGCGTACACACGATCGCAATTTTGGTCGGAAAAAACTCTGACGGAATTCCGTCTGGATTTTGCTCAAGCTGTCTTGCCTACACACGGTCACACCAAATTCCGACCGTCAAGAACGCGGTGACGTGCAACACGTACGACGGGACTAGAAAAAGGAAGTTCAAAACCTATTAGCCAATAGCTTCCGTCTCGTAGTTGAATCTGAGCATGCGTGAGTTTTTGCCGGAATTGCCTACACACGATCGGAATTTCAGTTAGAAAGTTTTTCCATCTGGAAAATTGAGAACATGCTCTTAAATTTTTGCTGGCGGGAATTCGGCCAGCTAAATTCTGATGGAGCACTCACACGGTCGGATTTTCCAATGAAAAGAGCTCATTGGTCTTTTGCTGGCCGAAATTCCGATCGTGTGTACGCGGCATCAGTCTGTACATCTGACTTCAGCTGTTTTTGATGGGAAATGTCACAGGTGTACCGGGTCAGCGTCAATAGCAATCTCTGCCATCCCTAAAAATACAGACATGGATATGTGTTATCATACGTGTTATGCTATCAGATTCTCAGTTTAAATTGGTTCAACAGCCCCCCTGGTGGGGCCCCATCCGTCTCCAGACCGGCGATTGTTATGCTACTGATCAAAAACTTGCTTTTAAAAGTGCCAAGTTTTTCTTTGTGAATCACATGGCAGATATATTGTGGATTTTCACTCTCCGTCTGTTTTCTGAGAGTAATTATGTAGCACTATAGAGCCTGCAAGACGGATTGTTGATTTGATGCTCTTTCAAATACATGAATAGTTCCATTTCTGCTTTTCAATGGATTTTTGTTTTGCCTTTCTCTTTGCGGACCTTTCTCCCCTTTTACTAAATTCACGTAAGCTCCGCATCTCTGCATGCTGATGTGAGGTCATCCAACGCATCTTTTTATATGTTTTTTTTACTTAACCGCTTGCCGACCGGTGTTCTGACATATAGCCGTCGGATACTGTCCTCCCCGTACTGCGCTGCCGCAGCGCTTGCGCAGTATGGAGCTGAAGTAGCTTCGGAAAATCTCCGAAGCTGAACGGCGCCTGCGCCGGTAGTGGAGGTGGTAGCCCCATCATCCAAGAGGACATAGGGCTGCCGATATTAGAGGGTCCCTCGCGGGCTCGCTTTGCTCGCCACGCTTCGGGCACAGCCTCGCTGCGCTCGCTCTTTTTATTCTAACTCTATGTCCACTTGGATGGTGGGGCTAGAACCTGGACTCACGGCGTAGGTGCAGTTCATCTTCGGCTATTTTCGGAATCTGTGTGTGCTGTGTACTGCGCATGCGGGCACTATCCGATGGGGGACACAATATGATAGGACACCGGCTCCTGTAGATATACGTCGGCAGAATGGCACGGCTGGGCAAAGTAACGTACCTGTACGTTACTTTGAATTTCCCGCCGTGTGTGCGTGTGCGCGATTTCCGTGAGCTCCGTGACCGTGGGACCCGCGGACTCGATGTCTGTTGGGTGCCCGCGATCCTGTCACGGAGCTGAAGAACGGGGAGATGACGATGTAAACACAGCATCTCTCCATTCTGCCTAGTGACAGGACACCAATCGTCTGCTCCCTCTTATCGGTAGCAGCAATAAGTGTCGCGTCACTGCTAGACCATTCCCCAGACAGTTAGAAACGCTCCCTAGGACACACTTAATCCCTCCCCCGCCCCCTAGCGGTTAACCCCTTCACTGCCAGTGACATTTTTACAGTAATCAACGCAATTTTATAGCACTGATCTCTGTATTAATGCCAATGGTCCCAAAAATGTGTCAAAATTGTCCCATGTGTCCGCCATAATGTCCCAGTCATGATAAAAATCGCTGATCGCCGCCATTACTTGTAAAAAAAAAAATTAAAGCGGTAGTAAACCCGCTGACCCTTTTTGTTATGCCCCTGCAAGGCATAAGGCATAATGAGCTAGTATGCATGGCATACTAGCTCATTATGAAATATTTACAGTGGTGTGAAAAAGTGTTTGCCCCCTTCCTCATTTCCTGTTCCTTTGCATGTTTGTCACACTTAAGTGTTTCGGAACATCAAACCAATTTAAACAATAGTCAAGGACAACACAAGTAAACACAAAATGCAATTTGTAAATGAAGGTGTTTATTATTAAAGGTGAAAAAAAATCCAAACCATCATGGCCCTGTGTGAAAAAGTGATTGCCCCCTAAACCTAATAACTGGTTGGGCCACCCTTAGCAGCAACAACTGCAACCAAGCGTTTGCGATAACGTGCAATGAGGCTTTTACAGCGTCCTGGAGGAATTTTGGCCCACTCATCTTTGCAGAATTGTCCTAATTCAGTTACATTAGAGGGTTTTCGAGCATGAACGGCCTTTTTAAGGTCATACCACAACATCTCAATAGGATTCAGGTCAGGACTTTGGCTAGGCCACTCCAAAGTCTTCATTTTGTTTTTCTTCAGCCATTCGGTGGTGGACTTGCTGGTGTGTTTAGGATCATTGTCCTGCTGCAGAACCCAAGTTCGTTTCAGCTTGAGTACACGAACAGATGGTCGGACATTCTCCTTCAGGATCTCTTGGTAGACAGCAGAATTCATAGTTCCTTTTATCACGGCAAGTCTTCCAGGTCCTGAAGCAGCAAAACAGCCCCAGACCATCACACTACCACCACCATATTTTACTGTTGGTATAATGTTCTTTTTATGAAATGCAGTGTTCCTTCTACGCCAGATATACTTGGACACACACCTTCCAAAGAGTTCCACTTTTGTCTCATCGGTCCACAGAATGTTGTCCCAAAAGTCTTGGGGATCATCAAGATGTGTTGTGGAGAAATTGAGACGAGCTTTGATGTTCTTTTTGCTCAGCAGTGGTTTTCTCCTTGGAACTCTACCATGCAGGCCATTTTTGCCCAGTCTTTTCCTGATGGTGGAGGCATGAACGCTGACCTTAACTGAGGCAAGTGAGGCCTGCAGTTCCTTGGACGTTGTTGTGGGGTCTTTTGTGACCTCTTGGATGAGTCGTCGCTGCGCTCTTGGGGTAATTTTGGGCGGCCGGCCACTCCTGGGAAGGTTCACCACTGTTCCATGTCTTCGCCATTTGTGGATAATGGCTCTCACTGTGGTTCGCTGGATTCCCAAAGCTTTGGAAATGGCTTTATAACCCTTTCCAGACTGATAGATCTCAATTACTTTCTTTCTCAATTGTTCCTGAATTTCTTTGGGTCTCGGCATGATGTGTAGCTTTTAAGGATCTTCTGGTGGACCTTACTGTGTCAAGCAGCTCCTATTTAAGTGATGCCTTGATTGTGAACAGGTGTGGCAATAATCAGGCCTGGGTGTGGCTAGAGAAATTGAACTCAGGTGTGGACAACCACAGTTATAGTATGTTTTAACAAGGGGGGCAATCACTTTTTCACACAGGGCCATGATGGTTTGGATTTTTTTTCACCTTTAATAATAAACACCTTCATTTACAAATTGCATTTTGTGTTTACTTGTGTTGTCCTTGACTATTGTTTAAATTGGTTTGATGTTCCGAAACACTTAAGTGTGACAAACATGCAAAGGAACAGGAAATGAGGAAGGGGGCAAACACTTTTTCACACCACTGTACCTTAGAATGAGGCCTCGATATCTTCAACGATCCATGCCAAGAGAGCTGACATGTTCCCTCGGCGTGTCTTCCGGGTATCGCGGCTCTGGCGCTGTGAGTGGCTGGAGCTGCGTTGTCGTCACTCCTGCGCATGCGCTCGGGAGACTTCTTTCCAGCAAGGTCCGGCGCTTTCAGCCGAGAATCCCCTGTGCGCATGCGCCGTTGCAGTCAGACGCTCATTGCGAGGGGAATATCTCCTAAACCGTACAGGTTTAGGAGATATTTTTTTCTACCCTACAGGTAAACCTTATTATAGGCTTACCTGTAGTTAAAAGTTACAAATTTAACTATACAACCACTTTAATACAAATGCCATAAAACTATCCCCTATTTTGTAGACGCTATAACTTTTGCGCAAACCAATCAATAAACACTTATTGCGATTTCTTTTTTTACCAAAAATATGTGAAAGAATACGTATCAGCCTAAACTGAGGAAAAAAAAATGTTTTATATATTTTTTGGGGATATTTATTATAGCAAAAAGTAAAAAATGTGTTTTTTTTCAAAATTGTCACTCTATTTTTGTTTATAGCACAAAAAAAAAACGTAGAGGTGATCAAATACCACCATAAGAAAGCTCTATTTGTGGGAAAAAAAGGACGTCAATTTTGTTTAGGAGCCACGTCGCACGACCGCGCAATTGTCAGTTAAAGCGACGCCGTGCAGAATCGCAAAAAGTGCTCTGGTCAGGAAGGGGGTCAAATCTTCCGGGGGTGAAGCGGTTAACTTACACTTCCTTGTTCCTCTGAAGGCACTCTGGGAAGGCAACGTCACCAGTGCGTTCAGAGAAATCTTGTACCTAAGCTGCAGGATCTTTCTCATGTATTTATGAAGCACATGACGTCATACACTTCATCTCACACATGCAATATTCAAGCAGAATAATTCTTTGTGGGATTTTTGAAGGGTGCTGAAATTTGTACAATTATATATAAAACTTCACAGATTAAAAAATGTATTGATTTACTGTGTGAAAAACCATTTAAATTAAAATATGTACACATTTGTTGCATGGTCGTTGGTGTATTCATATTTGTGCGGCGGTATGACAATATAATCTACCAACGTGTTTCGTCCACTGGGGCTTCTTCAGGGGGTGTTGATGGCTGCTAGTGGTCTAAATGCTTTCACACTGATGCCCTGTACACACGGTCGAACTTTCCAATTGAAAATGTGCGATCGGATCATGTTGTCGGAAAATCCGATCGTGTGTGGGCTCCATCTGACTTTTTCTGTCGGAATTTCCAACACACACAAAGTTTGAGAGCTGGATCTGACAACAAAATCCGATCTCTTAAATTCCGATCGTGTGTAGACAATTCCGACGGACAAAGTGCCACGCATGCTCAGAATAAATTACGAGACAAAAGCTATTGGCTACTGGCCCGTTTATAGGCCCGTCATACGTGTTCTACGTCACCGTGTTCAGAATGATCGGATTTTCCGACAACTTTGTGTGACCGTGTGTATGCAAGACAAGTTTGGGCCAAAATCCGTTGGAAAAAATCCAATGGATTTTGTCGTCGGAATTTCTGACCTTGTGTGCAGGGCATTACTGTTAACCAAAAACAGGTTTATAAGCTTGGGGTCAAAAAGTGGAGTTCTGTGTGACCACAGGAGGTACAACGGGACCAAACATGGATAATGCCCTGAATAGTCACATAGGGTGCCTAATTTCTAAACAGGAAGTAATAACCGGTCTTATACAGACTATAAAGTTGTCTGTGTATTGTGTAGGTCGCCCACGTGGCAGTTTAGGGATTAGGCATCCCCACGTGACCATAGTTGCCAACATTGTAAAAAAAAAAATCGGGACACTTTTTTGGCAGTGGGCGGAGTCGTGGTATAATTAGGGGGCGGGTAATGCGTTTATAGGTGTGGCATAGGAAAAGGTAAAAACGCGTCGAAAAATGGGTGTGGTTTACGTAAAATAGTGGGCGTGGCTTACATGGGGCGTGGCTCAAATGGGTGTGGTTAGAGTCTGAGATGAATGCGGGATGGAGAGGGAAAGGAGAGGGATGGAGAGAGGGAAGGGGGGGAGAGGGAAAGGAGGGACAGCAGCCCCCCGATCCTACACCACAATAGCAATATGTGTTTTCCAGAGTTTGACAATCAGCAGATAAAGATACTCCAAATACCTGGTGTTGGCGCTTCAATCATCCCGGCGCCATGATTGTTATGGTGTCAGGATGATTGAAGCGCATTATTTCTATTACTACATTGTAATATAAAATGAAATCATTCAACTCACCATAATGCAGAATCAGTGGGAGCCATGAGCGCGTCACTAGCCACGTTGCCTGCCACCAGATGCCATCAGGTGTCCCAAGCGGAGTCTGTCCTTACATCAGGTGCCCCATCAGAGGTACGTTCCTCACATCTGTGTCCATCAGCGGAGACCCTCCTTACATCTGGTGCCCCTCTGACATCCACAGACCGCCCACCCCACATCCTGCACAGACCTGCCCCCACATACTCCACAGACTGGCTCCCACATCTCCAGACTGGCCCCCGACATACCACTGGCCCCCAACATCCACAGACTGGCCCCCGACATCCACAGACTGGCCCCCCACATCCACAGACTGGCCCCCCACGTCCACAGACTGGCCCCCCACGTCCACAGACTGGCCCCCACGTTCACAGACTGGCCCCCACATCCACAGACTGGCCCCCACATTCACAGACTGGCCCCCGACATACCACTGGCCCCCACATTCACAGACTGGTCCCATCCACATACCATGACTGTCTGTCACTGACATCCGACTGGCCCCCGCCCCGACGTGGATACATTGTAGACTGGCCCCCGACATGCCGCCGTTGCCGCGCGCAGATGACTGTGGCGCCGCAGGTGTAGACCAACTTCTGGTCTTCTTAAAAATGGCGGCCGGCGGAGACATTGTCAAAAAACTAGAAATTAAATTTCCCGGAACAAACCGAATTTCGCGGGACATTTCCCGGGACAAAATTAATTCGGGACAAATGTCCTAATCGCCGGAATGTCCCGCGAAATTTGGGACAGTTGGCAACTATGCATGACTATTCAGGACATTACACATTTTTGGTCCCCTCGTACCAAAGTAGAGCCAACTTTGCCCAACCTTTCACCTGCCCAGTGAGTGCTGCAGGAGCAGAGAGGAGAGGGGTGACTGCTAGTCACTGCTCTCCTCTCCAAGCAGACCACGGATTGAGAGATCAGTGCTCATGTGATCGCTTAGACCTCGGGCTTAGAGCCAACATGGGGCAGCTGCAGCATCACTCCGGTGAGTATCAATGTTAGTTTTTTTTATTTTTATTTTTACAAACCCCATGCTTCTCCTTTAAGTTAAAGGTCTTTTTGTACATAGCCACTTCTTCCTTCTCTTTGTATCTGCTCCGGTTAGGTAACTGATAGGAATTCTGGGTATTCTCCTATCTATCGTGCCAGAGGCAGCGTTTTCATGTCTACACTGTCCATTCCCTGCCTGGGGAAACAAAGGATCATAAAAGAAATCTGTATCAAAACCAAATAAGGTGCAGGAGAGCAGAGCGTACACAAAGAACACAAAGAAAGGCCATAAAATGCTAACGCTACGCGGAAAGGGTGACCCAAGCGATCAGCACCTGTAGTCGGGCTGTGCAGAGTTTAACCGCTTCAGCCCCAGAAGAATTTACCCCCTTCCTGACCAGAGCACTTTTTTGCGATTCGGCACTGAGTCGCTTTAGCTGACAATTGCGCGGTCCTGCGACGTTGTACCCAAACAAAAATTTACGTCCTTTTTTTCCCACAAATAGAGCCTTCTTTTGGTGGTATTTGATCACCTCTACGGTTTTTATTTTTTGCGCTATAAACTAAAAAAGAGCGACAATTTTGAAAAAAAAAAAGCAATATTTTTTACTTTTTGCTATAATAAATATCCCCCAAGAATATATAAAAAATAAATTTTTTCCTCAATTTAGGCCGATATGTATTCTTCTACATCTCGCAATAAGCGTTTATTGATTGGTTTGTGCAAAAGTTATAGCGTCTACAAAATAAGTTAGCATGTAGTTACTATAGTTTTATGGCATTTTTATAATTTTTTTTTTAATTAGTAATGGCGGCAATCTGTGATTTTTATCATGACTGCGACATTATGGAGGACACATCGGACATTTTGGCACTATTTTGGGACCATTGTTATTTATACAGAGATCAGTGCTATAAAAATGCACTGATTACTGTGTAAATGACACTGGCAGGGAAGGGGTTAACCACTAGGGGGCGATCAAGGGGTTAAGTATGTGAGGGAGTGATTCTAACTGTGGGGGGGGTGGGCTTCCACTCACATGACAGCGATCACTGCTCCCGATGACAAAAGTTAAAAATATTGCGTTTTTTTTTTTTCAAAATCAAAAACACTCCTTTTTTGTTTATAGCGCAAAAAATAAAAACCGCAGAGGCGATCAAATACTGCCAAAAGAAAGCTCTATTTGTGGGGAAAAAAAGGACATTGTTTGGGAGCCACGTCGCACGACCGCGCAATTGTGATTTAAAGCGACGCAGTGGCGAATTGCAAAAAACGCTCTGGTCTTTGGCCAGCCAAATGGTCCGGGGGCTTAAGTGGTTAAGCTGGCCATAAAGAGGAATTTCATTAAAAAATTCTTATTTTAAGAATGTTTATTCATTTTTCATAGCTCACAACTGTCTCCGATTTCAAGGAACTGTCCCTGATTTGGAACAATGTCCCTCTGTCCCTCATTCCTCCTCATTTTTCCCTCATTTTGGTCTGATCTATATAGATTTATATAAAATGCACTTTTTATCTATCAAAAAAGTGTTTTCCACCACTAAACCTTCCATCTGATTTCTAAATTGCTGTATTTGTAAATTCCAAAGGCCAATATAAAGGAATAGTAGTTCTAAAAAAGCACTTGTAGGTGTAACCAATCTTGGATTTTTTTGTACAATTCTCCTTTAAGGGGGTGTGGCAAGGGGTGTGTCCTATGCCTGCATACTTTTGCTGATAGGTGTCCCTCATTCCCATCTCAAAAAGTTGGGAGGTATGCATTTTTGACCATCGTGATGAGAAAATTCAACAAATTTCTGAGTTTTTGTGGTTTTCAGAAAAGTCCATTCATTCCAAATTCAAATGATAAATGCAAATTCTTTTCTTAAAATAACTCCACTTTTGTGGAGAAAATATGGGATATTTATTATTTTAAATATGGAATATTTATTATTTTAAATATGGGATATTTATTATTTTAAATATGGGATATTTATTATAGCAAAAAGTAATTAATATTGTGTTTGTTTTTTTCAAAATTGTCACTCTTTTTTTTGTTCATAAAGCAAAAAAATTAAAAACACAGAGGTGATCAAATACCACCAAAAGAAAGCTCTATTTGTGGGGAAAAAAATTATCAAAATTTAATTTGGGTACAACGTCGCATGACCAATTGTCATTCAAAAGTGTGACAGCGCTAAAAGCTGAAAATTGGCCTGGGCAGGAAGGGGGTGAAAATGCCCGGTATTGAAGTGGTTAAGGGGGGCGGGACAAGGGGGTGTGTCCTATGCCTGCATACTTTTGCTGATAGGTGTCCCTCCTTCCCATCTCAAAAAGTTGGGAGGTATGCCATTTGTTGCTGTATATGAACATTCTGGTTTCTATTCCTGTGATTGATTTAAACCTCTTATAAAATAATTACTAAACCATGCAGTATTAGGAGCACTTGTACTCTATTTTCCTTTGAGCTTTGATCCTAGATAAAGGAAAGTGGGTGTAAGAAGGACTGGCTGTAAACAGAACTTTTGGCAGCTGTGGATTTATGTGAGCCTTGTAAAGCTGGGCAGCACAGTGGCTTAATAATTGGCATGTCTGCCTTGCAGCACTGCAGTCTCGGGTTCCAATGTTGGTCAGGACACTATCTGCATGGAGTAATCACGTCCTCCCTGTGTTTGCATTGGCTTCCTCCTGCACTCCAAACACATGCAAGCAGGGTAATAGGCCCCTGTTTAATTTAGACCTAGTACATATACAAAATGGCCATGTATGTGTATTAGTGCATGCCAGTTCCATGCAGTCAGGCCTTGTTCACATCTGAGCATAGCAACTCACTTTCCCGCTCCCGTTTTTTTTTTTTCTTTTGCATGTTTCGGAGCGTTTCCACTTGACGCGCATAGGGCAGCCGATTTATTTGAATGGGCGGTCCTACGCATGACAAACACCCCAAAAGAAGCTCCAAAACTTTTTTGCAGGGTGGGTTTTACATTAGGACATTTTAGAATATGCCTTTTTTAGATCTCTTTTTTAGGTTGCTTTATGCCATCTTGTTTCTCAGCACTGATTGGGGAGTTTTGAGCCCCCAAAACACATATGAGTTAATTTACTAAAACGGAAGAGTGAAAATTCTGGTGCAGTTTCACATTGTAGCCAATCAGCTTCTAGCTTCAGCTTGTCCAATTAGAGTCCATTCAAACAGGAGCAACTTTGGATCTGACTTGAAGTCGTCCCAAGTTGCCTCAAGTTGCGCAACATGATAAAATCCAGGGGCGGACTGACCATTCGGCCACTCGAGGGTCCCGGGCCACTAGGGGGCCCCATCAGAGTTGCCAGCCTCAGTAAAACCAGGGACAGTATGTAAAAATCTGTGTTTTTTTACATCTGTCACTGAAATATAACTTATCGACATACTTTTGGTCTAAAAATCCCGAGATTATAGCTGCCCCACCTCTCCAGTACCTTCTCAGCCAAAAGAAACATGTCTGTGTATACTGTGTGTACATGTATGTGTATACTGTGTGATTGTATACTGTGTGATTGTATACTGTGTGGCCCCATAATCTCCTATTGCCCGGGGGCCCCATGAGTTGTCAGTCTGCCCCTGATAAAATCAATGCAAGTGAATGAGAGCCGTCTTAGTGCACACTACTGAAGTCGCTCCGACTTCAGAAAAGGTTCCTGTACTACTTCAGTCCTGGAGGCAACTTCAATTTGCCTTGTAAGTAGCCCCAAGTCGCGCTGTGATTCATACTCAAGTCGTGTCCAAGTTGCCTCCCAAAGTCTCGCTGGAAGTCGTGTTGCCCCTCTGTGAATGGACTGAAAGCTTTGAGGAAAGAAAAAAACTGGAAGCTGATTGGTTCCTGTGCAGAGCTGCACCAGGTTTTGCACACTCCAGTTTTAGTAAATCAATCCAAATTGGCTTTTTCTTCTTCTTGACCTGTTCAATAAAGGTTTACTGGATCCTGGATTTACTGGATTTTTACCTTATTAGGCTCCATTCACACTAGGTCAACTCGTCTTGCAACTTTGGACATCAAAGTCACATGATAAGTCATTCCCCATATTTTCCAATGATACCCATTCATATATGTGCGACTTAAAGTTGCCGCAACTTCAGGGTAGTTCATGAACTAGTTTGGTCCGACTTTCATGCAACTTGAGGGCCATAGACTTCCATGTTAACCCTCAAAAGTTGCATGAAAGTCGTACCTTAATGTTTTACATGAAACAGTTGTCCATTATCACTGGTAAAAGCCAAAGTCATATCCAAGTTGCACCCATCCAAAGTTATACCAAAGCTGCACTTCAAATTTGGTGCAACTTTGGAGTCAAACAAGTGTAAATGGAGCCTAAAAGCGGACCTTCACCCTCCAAAAATGAATGCTTTCTGTCTGGCTCAAGTTCCCTCCCTCTCCCACAATTGGATATGTTTTTTCAATTTATTTTTCCTCATTTTTGTGCCGCATGGCAATACTTCCTTCTATCTGATCTAGGAGAGATTTAGGCCCCTTTCACACTGATGCATTGTGGTTTGACCACACCGGGAGGCCAGCACAGTGTACCCGCGGGTTTGGTGCTGGATAGCTATGCTTTCCTATTGCCTTTTATTATGTCCTGTGGTTTTGGCGAGCTTTGGCTTTACTTCTTCAAAAAAAACTTCAGAACCTTGTCTTTGGTGCACAGACCAACTGAACAAAATTTAATATACGGTTGTGCTCATAAGTTTACATACCCTGGCAGAATTTATGATTTCTTGGCCATTTTTCAGAGAATATGAATGATAACACAAAAACTTTCTTTCACTCATGGTTAGTGTTTGGCTGAAGCCATTTATTATTTATCACCTGTGTTTATTCTTTTTAAATCATAATGACAACAGAAACGGAGCCAACTTCCCTAAACTACAAACCTTGCTAGAAGGCATAAATTGGGATAAAATCTTACGAATGAAGAACACGGAGGAGATATGGGTTTGCTTTAACCAATTTTCATCTTTCAGCGCTGACGCATTTTGAATGACAATTGCACGGTCATACAACACTGTACCCAAATTAAATTCTTTTCATTTTCTTCACACAAATAGAGCTTTCTTTTGATGGTATTTAATCAAAGATGGAACATTTTGAAAGAAAAGACCTTGTTTCATAGTTTGTTATAAAATTTTGCAAACAGGTAATTTTTCTCCTTAATTGATATGCGCTGATGAGGCGGCACTGGTGGGCACTGATAGGCTGCACGGGTGGGTACTGATAGGTTGCACTGAAAGGCATAGTTAAGGCGGCACTGATAGGCACAGATAAGGTGGCACTGATGGGGACAGATAAGGCGGTACTGATGGGCACAGATAAGGCGGCACTGATGGGCCCTGATGGGTTGGCACTGATGGGTACTGATAGGTACCACTGATAGATGGCACTGATGGGCACTGATAGGTGGCACTGATGGGCACTAATGGGCAGCACTGATGGGCACTGGTAGGTGACACTGATGGGCACTGATAGGTGGCACTGATGTACAGCACTGTTAAGGCACTGGCTGTGGGCACTGATGGGTGGCACTGTGGGCACTGATGGGTGGCACTGTGGGCACTGATGGGTGGCATTGGTGAGCACTGGTAGGCAGCACTGTTGTGTACTGTTGGTGGCATTGGCAGGTGGCACAGGTGGGCACTGAGGAGCTGGCGGCAGCTCTTCATGATCGGGACCGATGTCCCTCTCACAGCCACCGGTGATCGGCTTTTTACCGGCTCTGTTTAGATCACATGATCAGCTGTCATTGGCTGGCAGCTCATCATGTGGTAAGGGGTCGGGTTCGACCCCTTACTCCGATCTGTGATCCAGCGAGTCTCATAGACTGGCTGATCACAGAGTGCACCCTGCAGGAGGCACGCAGGCCACTCGGGCCCAGGAGGACGTCAATAGACATACTCCCGGCAAAGCAGGTCTGCGCTGTAACCGTCATTCGGCTATAGCACGGATCTGAACAGGTTAAGAGCATATTAAATAAGGGCATTAGCCAATGCATTCCATTGGGTAATAAATTTAAAAGAGCGAACCAAAGTCCTGGATGGCTTAACTCCAATGTAAAAATTAGTTGAAGGATCATCATCAGCATTCAGACTTTATAAAGGTTCACAAATGCGTTTTTTAGTGCAGTTTGCAGAAACACACTACAGTCCATTGAACATGGTTTCCTATGGTACACATTCACATCTATGCGTTATGCAACTGGTGCCTTTTTGGAAAGGGTTGGGGACTTTTTTTCAACGTTTTGCATGTAAAAGACTTCAATGGAATTGTACCGTGTTTGTGACGTGATTTGTGATGTGTTTTGCGTGTTGCAGTTTTTATTTTTCTGTATAAACACTGTAAATAGCCGATTGTTAAGGAGGAGGCTGGGAAGTTGGCTGCCGCGTCCTTAACAACCGATGAGTCATTAGCTGTCAGCGGAGTTCGCAGCTGAAAATGAACCATACCAGGCCGCATTCTCTCAACACGGGGGATGGGTGCTATGTGAATGGGTTTCAGGTACATCGCACCCCTACACATTCAACCCAAAAAGCAGTGGTTTTTGACAAGTCCTTTATTAAAAAAGAAGCAGTCTTCTCTCCAAACTGTCTTCTTGTGCTGTCTTCTTCCGGAGCTGTCTTCTTCCTCACCGCCGTTTACTTGCTAAATACAAAAAAAGGCTGTCTTTCTTCCCTGTGTTGTCGCCCGCTGTCTGGCATCTCATATATAGCCATGAAGCGTGGCCATCCGATGACGTCACCTGGAGAGCCCACCCCTTGTGACGTCACAAGACAGCCCAGGGGAGAAGACAGCTCCAGGAGAAGACAGTTTGCTTCTTTTTTAATAAAGGACTTTATTAAACATTTCACTGCTTTTTTGGGGTGAATGAGTAGCGTTACGATGTACCCGATGTACCCCCATTAACATAGGGGGGCTGGGATCTGGCATCAACATAGGGCAAGGTGCTCCCCAAAGCATCCATCCCCCCAGGTTGAGGGCATGCGGCATGGTATGGTTTGGAGGGGGGGTGGCTTGTTTGTCCTCTCCCTTTCCTGACCTGTCAGGTGGCATGCTCAGATAAGGGTCTGGAATGGATTTTTTGGGGGGGGGGGCACACCATTTTTTTTTAAAATGTTGGCATGGGGGGTCCCCTCTCTGAATTCATACTAGACCAGAATGTCCTGGTATGGATCCGGGGGGGGGGGGAGCATGCCGCTCTTTTTCGCGACAGCTGATGACTCATCAGTTGTTAAGCACGCGGCAGCCGGATTCCCAGGCCCCCTCCTTAGCGTCCAGTGTATTTACAGTGTGTTTAAAGAGAAAGGGAAAAAAAACTTTTGTAGCACCCTGATATTTAGTCAGGGCTGCTAGTAAATTTACCTGCCACGTATAGTTGCCTTGGTCAAGTGATAGGAGATCAATTGATTCCACCCTAATTCTGGAATTGCTGCACTTATCTCTTCTGTCACTAGATGGCTGGGTATCTCTTGGCATTAGATAAGACAAAGGCATTGCAAGGACAGATTAGGAATAGATGGGGTATCTTATACAATAGGCCGGGATCTTCTTGGGTCCCTTGGCCTGCTGGGAGAGCCTATTTATTTGGGTGAGGTCAGGTGATCGGGGTTCTGTGCCACCTGGGTGCCACCTGGGTGTGTTGTGCTG
This sequence comes from Lithobates pipiens, assembly GCF_037356315.1. NCBI lineage: Eukaryota > Metazoa > Chordata > Amphibia > Anura > Ranidae > Lithobates > Lithobates pipiens. The sequence goes on from NW_027507789.1 coordinate 23,928,632, forward strand.
TCTCAGGCTGCTAGGCCAGAGCCTGAGGCCTATCCCCGGGGACATCTAGCTGTTAGGCTGTCTGAGGGACTATCCATTAGCAAGGGAGCAGTGTAGGACTGTGCCGCCTTGCAGTCCAACAAGAAATCACTGCTCTGCTGGCCAGAGAACCTGTCGCTGTCAGAGGTAGAGGGGAAGCTGTCGCCACTAAGGGGCCAGCCACCTTGTTACCAGGGACCACTGTGAGTAGCTGAAGCAAGTACCAGAGCAGACTTCTCACCAACCAGGGATAGTGAAGAATTGGGAAACTTCAGCTGGAATCAAGCCAGGGACCAGCCAGCGGAGGTGACACTTGCAGAGCAGCCTTGTGTGTCAAGCCAGGGACAATGCAGGCCAGCGGGGTGATGCTTGAGAAGTATCTTGGATGCCAAGCTAGAGACCCAGCAGAGACTTGGGGGCGACGCTTGAGGAAGATACTGAGAGAGAAGGTTGGAAGAGCTCTGGAGATCCAGTGGAAGTGGATCAGCAAGTCTAGTGAGAGAGACTGGGAGCTCAGTTGAGTGAAGATCTACAATAGGAGATTGTAGAGGATGTGAAAGAGTTCATTGTAACCTTTGTTAGGCATTGTTCAAGATTGTTGCCATAGGAGACAACGTGTCTACACATGCAGATGTGGTGTCCGGCTGGGTGCCTTTCCCTGAATGTTTGCCTACCTATAGAAGTCTTCCAATTAACATTGCAACTACAAAAAGGGTATCCTGGCCCTAAACCCTCACTCCCACAGTTCTAACAATAAATTTCTTTGCATTGAAGAAGTGTCTGGCGCCCATGAATCTACCTTGCATCACACCCACCATGCCTCATAACCCACTATACATAGAAGGATGTCAGCTGTTCCTAACTCTGGATGTTCTCATTAGACCAAAGGGGACCAGGGACTTGGCTACACCTAAAATGCAAAATGCATGAAAACTGCATGCAAAAACGCATAAAAAAACAAGGGTTTAAAAACACACTGTTAAACGTGCCTGAAAAAAACGCTTTAAGCGCAGCCGCATGGATGTGAACCTTAAGACTACTCCCCCAAGGCTACTCTGGTTGACAGAGAGCTGTCTCTAATATTTGGATTCCAAGCCATATCTTCCATACTTTTGGGTCTAGCACTCTACCAACATGCCTATTGTCAACGGAAGTCACTGAAATAGATGAAACCAAATAGAAATATTAACTCCTCTGTATTTTGCACAAAACTAGAAAATATCGGTTACAATAAAGGCTTTAAAACCTTTTCCGACACAAGAAAACACAAGTTTTCCAGCCATGACAAATGGACGTCATTCGGGAATGAGTGGTCAGTGTCACTGGCCTTTCACTATAAATGAAGGCTTTGCTATGACACAGCAGCAAGAGGTAATGATTAACCTCTGACATGGCAGTGTGAGACGGGAGAGGCCGTGTCATCTACCGCCAACTCCATCGATCGGATCATTATCAATAGTTCAAAATGTTCCATTGCATGAAACGACATGAAATCACATCTTGACTTCCTTTTGAATAGAACCTTTTAAAGATATTGTGCTATACCTACTCATGAGGAGGGAGGGCTGTACTACTGCCGTGAGAGAATCAATGGTTGGGTAGAGTTGTAGAGTAAATCTGGTTATAGATGGATCTTCTTTTTTTTTGACCAACCATTCAAGATTCAGTCTGTATTCAGACTGCGGGACCCCTACACTGTCAGAATACACTGATCAGCACTATAGCTGATTGATTGCAATCGCTGATCACTCCTCTCCAATGGGAAGAGCCATAGAAGGATTGAAATTTGGCTGGTCCCTGCTGAACCGGCCAAGTTGATCCCTGCTGAACCAGCCAAGTTGGTCCCTGCTGAACCAGCCAAGTTGGTCCCTGCTGAACCGGCCAAGTTGGTCCCTGCTGAACCGGCCAAGTTGATCCCTGCTGAACCAGCCAAGTTGGTCCCTGCTGAACCGGCCAAGTTGGTCCCTGCTGAACCGGCCAAGTTGGTTCCTGCTGAACCGGCCAAGTTTGTCTCTCAAATCAGAAATGCAGAAACAATATGATTATTAATGAAGGTATAGTATAGATACTATTAATTACTTGAGTAGCTATGGTTCCCAGCCTAGTGCTACATGGGCAATTAAATCTCTCAGCTACTGAGATATTTATTTGGCTGGTCCCTGCTGAACCGGCCAAGTTGATCCCTGCTGAACCGGCCAAGTTGGTCCCTGCTGAACCGGCCAAGTTTGTCTCTCAAATAAGAAATGCAGAAACAATATGATTACTAATGAAGGTATAGTATAGATACTATTAATTACTTGAGTAGCTATGGTTCCCAGCCTAGTGCTACACGGGCAATTAAATCTCTCAGCTACTGCGATATTTCAATCCTAATTCCAGGCTTTTTTTTAAAGTCTCCCTGGAGGTTCAATACTTACCACCTCTCTGGTGCTCTCTCCTGCAGTACCTCTTCTCTGCCACAAGATGTCCTCAGTTTTACCTAGCATCAATCAGGAAGACTGAGGACATACTGTGAGTGTAGAGCAGTGATTCTCAATCAGGGTTCCTTTAAGAGGTTGCTAGGGGTTCCTTCAGCATTGGGCAATTTCTACCTCTCAGATAAGTTCCCACTCACACCACTGATATTATTAGCTACCTGCAAGGGGGTAATTCTTCCCAATGACCACAAGTGTAGGGACCATTCTTCTCACTGACCATCACACTAATGTATCATGAGTTGTAGATTTCTCATTATTAGCAGAGGTTCCCCAAGACCAGAGAACTATTTCAAGGGTTCCTCTGTGTTGAAAAGGTTGAGAAAGGCTGGTGTAGAGCATCATGCACCTGTCCCTTGAGGGAGACTCACCAACGAAATTTTGTACAAAAATTCAGAAGCATAGCAATTCGTATTTCGGATCCTCCTGAATGTACGAATTTACGGAAATTTGTACGAAATCGACTAATTAATCGCACATGTCTAATACAGACCTATTCCCATGGGTCAGCCTTTTACTCTGCATAAGCAATAAAAACCCATCAGGGGTGCTAACCCTATTCCACTCAAATCAAAGCAGAAATAAGCCTTGGCTAGTGTGGATGGCTTAGCTACTTAAAGAAATAAATATGCGTCTTCCACTAACTGCCGCTCTTAGCACATGGGATTCACCCGACGACCTGTAACAGGAATATAGATATAAATGAAATGAACCTAAATTACAGATGAGTAACTCCGCCGATCCTTCATCCACCTCTGTAACATAAGGTGGGTTTTTTGCTGGTGATTTGCACTCCTCTCAGATAAATACAGACCAATAAATATGTTTAATGTCATCCGTAACTGCTGTTTTCCTTTCCTTTCCAGTCTGTGTTTTTATGGCATTTCCCGCTGTCATTCAGAGAATGAATAATGGGCCCGGCCTGAGACACAATAACCTTGAGAAGATAAATAGATCTCCTATTTGGTGTGTTAGAGGGTAACTCCACCTCTGAGTAACTCTTCAGTGACAGCTTTCCCTAATATAATTGTTCTCCTCAATGTCATTGATACAATCGAATTGGAGTTCTCTGATAGAGATCCTCCATTTGCACCCACGGTACGTGTTGGGGTTGGCACTGAGGTGGCACTGATGAGGCCGCACTGATAAGCAGTGGACAACATCCACTGCTTTACTGACAACATCCACTGTTTTACTGACAACATCCACTGCTCTGCTGATACCATCCACTGCCCTACTGACACCGTCCAGTGCTTTACTGACACCATCCACTGCTCTGCTGATACCATCCACTGCCCTACTGACACCGTCCAGTGCTTTACTGACACCATCCACTGCTTTACTGGAACCATCCACTGCTTTACCGAGACCGTCCACTGTTCTACTGACACCATCCACTGCTTTACTGACACCATCCACTGCCCTACTGACACTGTCCACTGTTCTACTGACACTGTCCTCTGCTCTACTGACACCATCCACTGCTTTACTAACACTGTCCTCTGCTCTACTGACACCATCCACTGCTTTACTGACACCATCCACTGCTTTACTGACACCATCCACTGCTCTACTGACACCATCCACTGCTTTACTGACACCGTCCTCTGCTCTACTGACACCATCCACTGCTTTACTGACACCATCCACTACTTTACTGACACCATCCTCTGCTCTACTGACACCATCTACTGCTTTACTGACACCATCCACTACTTTACTGACACCATCCTCTGCTCTACTGACACCATTTACTGCTTTACTGACACCTTCCACTACTTTACTGACACCATCCACTGCTTTACTGACACCATCCACTGCTTTACTGACACCATCCACTGCTCTACTGACACCATCCACTGCTTTACTGACACCGTCCTCTGCTCTACTGACACCATCCACTGCTTTACTGACACCATCCACTACTTTACTGACACCATCCTCTGCTCTACTGACACCATCTACTGCTTTACTGACACCTTCCACTACTTTACTGACACCATCCACTGCTTTACTGACACCATCCACTGCTCTTCTGACACCATCCACTGCTCTACTGACACCATCCACTGCTTTACTGACACCATCCACTGCTTTACTGACACCATCCACTGCCAAATATATGTAGGAGGGTTTTCCACCATCCCTGCAGTAATTTTTTATGTCTTATTTTCAGTATGATGTGTATTATATGGGACGTGACATGAGACCGGTATTGTGGTGATATTGAAGTCTGTTGATTTCCATACATTAGAGGGTTCCACCATTATTGTGGCAATGATTAGTAAATTAGCGCTGCACTTTTTAGTTGTTTTCTCATGCCGACATTTACTTGTGTTACGCACGGATGTAAAGCAGCATGGCCCGACTCTTTCTTTCTGTGGTGCGGATAGGGATGTGCTCACATACACCATACAAGCACTGATTACTGTTAGAAAGATCTCAAAGCTGCATGAGGAGGAATATTTCTAACACTGAATTTCAGCGGAGTACGGTGTGTATACTATAGAATTATGGGATGTATCTACACAGGGCCGTCTTTAATATTGATTGGACCCTGGGCATTAATTTTCTTGCCCCCCCCCCATGCAGTTTCGCTCTACACCTGCTCTGAGACATACAATAAATAACAACTAGACTCAAATTCAGATCAGGCAATTGGTTGCCAGTGGTTACAGTGTATCATTACCGCTCACTGACTGGTCGCCAAAGGCACAGCACACATTATGGCTCACTGATTAGTTGCTAGAGGTACAGCACATGATTTCTGCTTGTTGATTGGTTGCTAGTGATTACTGTGGGTATGACCTCAGGGGGGCATTGTATATATATCAATGCCGCCGGCTGCCGCTATTTACATATGAATGCCACCGCTATTTACATATGATTTCCGGTAATTTACATGTAAATCATCTGTACACCACAATAAGGCAGAGCTGGGCAGCATTAGTAGCAGCACTTCACACTGAGATATCGGGACACAGCCCAGGACTAAAACCTCAAGGGACAAGGGAATTTAAACCAGGATATTTGGCAAGTATGAGGCAGCTGCTTTGGGCCCCACAAAAATGACAGGCCCAGCCTCGCGTCACATGACCACACAGCCGCACATAGACATCCCACGGCAGGACAAGAGCTCACTTGCTGCATGGAAAGCATTTGAACTGTGGCGCCGCCCACCTTCCATAGACACTGGCAGCGGGGGTGGGCGGCGCCGCAGAATCTATATTGTAGACCAGCTTCTCTGGTCTTCTTTAAAATGGCGTCTCCGCCGGCCGTGGACCTCTAGCGGCCGGCAGCAAAATTAATGGGACAACCTGAATTTCCCGGGACAAAATTAATTCGGGACAAGGGTCCTAATCCCGGGAATGTCCTGGGAAATTCGGGACAGTTGGTAACTATGCTGTAACCTATCTATCCTGCTTTGTGCTACTGAGCAGCATGGCCGCCTGCAGAATGAAGGGTGTGATTTATGTTGAAGTGGGCTTGTTCACATTTACATGTACAGGCCCAGTGTACCCTCCCACATTCATTGCAATTTGCAAAGCATGAAGGGAAATGTAGTTTAATGATATAAAGAAGAGGGAAGAGGATGTGACGCAATCACTGTTCTGACAGCTCCTCCTTGGCAGAATACATGATGCATTTTTTGAACTACAGAGAACATTTTTTTCAGAAAATTCAATCAGACTTTTCTCTTCAATGGTAAGGAATTTCACAAATGTTATAACTGTTTAGTGTTTTGTGGGGGAGGGGTGTAAGGGATTTTTTTTTTTGCCGATCCCGGAGTTCTGCTTTGAAGACTAAACCTTTTTCTGAAACTTGTCGGTTCCAAGTTAAAATTATAATTACTAATGCCGTGTACACACTTTGACAGCAAAGGTCCGATGGAACGAATCCGTTGTACAATTTGATCGTGTGTGGGCTTCATTGGACCTTTGCTGTCGAAAAATCAGACGGACTTTAGATTTAGAACTTGTTTCAAATCTTTCCGACGGACTCGAGTCCGGTCGAAAAATCCGTTCATCTGTACGCTAGTCCGAAAACCGACGCTAGCGCAGCCATTGGCTACTGGCTATGAACTTCCTTATTCTAGTCTGGTGGTACGTCATCACGGCCGAATCCGTTGGACTTTGGTGTGATTGTGTGTGGCCAAGGCCATTCATTTGGAAAGTCCATCGGAAGTCTGCCGAAAGTTCGTCCGGAAGACCGTCGGACTTAGGCCGCGTACACACGGGCAGATTGTCCGCCCAACTAAGTTCGTCAGACAATCCGACAGACAGTCCGTCCAACTTTTGAATGAACGGACTTGCCCACACACGATGAACAGACAGTCCGCTGAAAGCTTGCGCGATGACGTGTACAGCACGTACGACGGGACTAGAAATACGACGTCCAATACACAGCAATGCAACCTTCGGCCGTGTAAATCCTTTCTGAGCATGCGCCATACTTAGTCCGTCCAACTTGCCTACTCACGAGCGGACTGTCCGCTGAAACCAAGTTTGGACGGACTGTATTACGGAAATTCCGAAAGACTTAGTCCGCCAGACTGTCCGCTGAAAAAGTCCGCTGAAGCCCACACACGAGCGGATTGTCCGCTGAAACACGTTTCAGCGGACTAAGTTGGACGGACAATCCTCTCATGTGTACGCGGCCCTAGTCTGCCAGAAAGTCCGGTCGTGTGTACACGGCTTTATAACCCCCAAACATTATATATATTTTTTGGCACCCTAGAGAATAAAATGGTGGTTGTTGCAAGATTTTAAGTCACGCTGTATTGCGCAGCTGTCTTTCAAATGCTATTTTATATTTGGAAAAAAAATACACTTTAATGAATTAAAAGAGAAAAAAGAAACAGTAAAGTTAGCCCATTTTCTTTTGTATAATATGAAAGATGATGCCAAACTGCAAGAATCATGATCTTTATTATAAGCAAAAAAAATGTGATTCTCATTTTGGCCAGAACCGTGCAGCTCCACCCTGTATTAGTATCTATTTTATAACTGTTTACTTAGCCAGGCACAAAGTGCTAGACTTGCCAACAGCAAGTAGACGCTGTAACAGCCACACCCTACATACACTATATTACCAAAAGTATTGGGACGCCTGCCTTTACACACACATGAACTTTAATGGCATCCCAGTCTTAGTCTGTAGGATTGAATATTGAGTTGGACCACACTTTTAGCTATAACAGCTTCAGCTCTTCTGGGAAGGCCGTCCACAAGGTTTAGGAGTGTTTCTATGGGAATGTTTGACCATTCTTCCAGAAGCGCATTTGTGAGATCAGGCTCTGATGTTGGGTAAGAAGGCCTTGCTCACAGTCTTTGCCCTAATTGATCCCAAAGGTGTTCTGTCAGGTTGAGGTAAGGACTCAGGGCAGGCCAGTCAATTTCCTCCACCCCAAACTCGCTCATCCACGTCTTTATGGACCTTGCTTAGTGCACTAGTCCAAATCATTTGGTGGAGCGGGGATTATGCTGTGGGGTTGCTTTTTAGGGGTTGAGCTTGGCCCCTTAGTTCTAGTGAAGGGAACTCTTAAGGCGTCAGCATTCTAAGACATTTTGGACAATATCATGCTCCCAAATTTGGTGGAACAGTTTGGGGATTAAGGATGAGCTCCGGCGTGTTCGCACAGCCCACGTGCAGACCCGCCAGGAAGTGGGGATGGCCCCTTCCTGTTCCAACATGACCAGTACACAAATCAAGGTCCATAAAGACATAGATGAGCGATTTTGGGGGTGGAGAAAATTGACTGACTTGCCCAAATCCTGACCTCAACCCAAACACCTTTGGGATGAATCAGAACGGAGACTGCAAACCAGGCCTTCTCGTCCAACATCAGTGCCTGACCTCACAAATGCGCATCTGGAAGAATGGTCAAACATTCCCATAGACACACTCCTAAACCTTGTGGATGGCCTTTCCAGAAGAGTTGAAGCTGTTATAGCTGCAAAGGGTGGGCCAACTCAATATTTAGGCTGGGTTCCCACTTGAGCATGGGGAAGCTCACAGCAGGGGTCCAGTGCGTCACCTGTTCACCATTTCAGGTCCGATTTCCGAATTTTTGGCTGAATTCGGACCTGAAATGGACCAGAAGACGCACAGGACTCCTGTGCAATTTACACTGCTCCAGAGATGTGTGAACCGGCTCCATAGAGAGTCGGTCACAATCTCCTGCAATGCAAATTGGATGCAGGTAAACCTGCATCAAATTCGCAATAGTGTGAACCCAGCCTGAATCCTACGGACTAAGGCTGGGGTGCCATTAAAGTTCATGTGTGTGTGTAAAGGCAAGCGTCCCAATACTTTCAGTAATATAGTGTAGATAAGCCCGTCTTCTGCTAGTATGCTGTAGTGAGGGATCCTTGTTCACTGTGTGGAAGCAGTGGTCCAGCTGCAAAGATCTGCCTGCCCCCTTCTCCACTGAGTCAGACCTATAGCTCTCAAATCAGAAGAAATCATGAGCTTTGCTGATTCAGAGCAGCAGGGCAACCATCAAAGCTCATGCTCCTTACTGATAGATAGAGCTGTGGTTTTACCTCAGCAGTGGAAAAGTTGGACCTCTGTACAGAGACCCCTGGTTCCCCTGGTTCTTCACAGAGAACAGGGCTTCTTTTCTACAGCATACTGGCAGAGAACAGGTTTTTATACTGAATCTGCTGCTGCTTTCCAAAGAAGATTAACTAGGACTTTCAACACCATACCATTTGTCATACATCCGTTATGTAAGGCTTAGCCTATGCAACCTTTCTGCAAGTTCAGGCTTGATCCTGTGTGGATTGAGTCCTGGTTTGGCCCTGTAGGATCTGGCACAGTTGCAGTAGTTAAACTTTTCATTCACTACTCTTGAATAGCTAACGTAGAACCTTTTTCTGGGACAAACAGAGATAATATTACAGCTGACTCATCCCTTCAGTCTATTCAAGGTTACAGAATACATGCTAAATGTTTTTCTTGCTTTTCCATATAAATACATGCGATTAACAGCCGTGTGCAGTCACTTTGATCTCAAAGTTTTACTATAGTGAATGATTAGAGATATTTATGGCAACGTTACCAAAAGATATCTTGAAGGAGGAGTTTCTGAACCCCCGATACACTTTTGATTATTAATTATTGAATGTAAAACTTTACTGGACTCTATGATCTATGCTTTGGTGTGCCACCATTACTACTTTCTACAAAGGCCCAAAACCGGGCTTGGATTTTTTTTTCTGTCATATAGGAGGTGTTGGTTGGACTTGATAACTAGACTTTGGCAGCTCTACCAGAGTGGGACCCTCCAAGGGGTGATGGCCTCTAGAAGTGATGGCCTCTAGAAGTAGACTTCTACAAAGTCTTTGTAGAAGTCTACTTCTACAAAGAAGGGACCCCCCTTCTTCTTAGGAGTATTCTGATGAATGTGAGCAACCTGACCAAAGCGAATCAGCTTAAATGATGAACAGTGTTTTTAATGATCCCTTTTATCATCAATACGTGATCCTGAGATTTTTTTGCATGAATCCCAAGTTTTATTGCTATGAGAAAGTACAGTAGATGTGAGATGCTGGGCTTGGATTTCTTTTTTATCATATAGGAGGTGTTTGTTGGACTTGATAACTAGATTTTGGCAGCTCTACCAGAGTGGGACCCTCCAAGGGTTGATGGCCTCCTTAGTTGAGAAATTCTGTCATATAGGAGGTGTTTGTTGGACTTGATAACTAGACTTTGGCAGCTCTACCAGAGTGGGACCCTCCAAGGGCTGATGGCCTCTAGAAGTAGACTTCTACAAAGTCTTTGTAGAAGTCTACTTCTACAAAGAAGGGACCCCCCCCCCCTTCTCCTTAGGAGTATTCTGATGAATGTGAGCAACCTGACCAAAGCGAATCAGCTTAAATGATGAACAGTGTTTTGAACGATCCCTTTTATCATCAATACGTGATCCTGAGATTTTTTTGCATGAATCCCAAGTTTTATTGCTATGAGAAAGTACAGTAGATGTGAGATTCTGGGCTTGGATTTCTTTTTTATCATATAGGAGGTGTTGGTTGGACTTGATAACTAGACTTTGGCAGCTCTACCAGAGTAGGACCCTCCAAGGGGTGATGGCCTCTAGAAGTAATGGCCTCTAGAAGTAGACTTCTACAAAGTCTTTGTAGAAGTCTACTTCTACAAAGAAGGGACCCCCCTTCTTCTTAGGAGTATTCTGATGAATGTGAGCAACCTGACCAAAGCGAATCAGCTTAAATGATGAACAGTGTTTTTAATGATCCCTTTTATCATCAATACGTGATCCTGATATTTGTTTGCATGAATCCCAAGTTTTATTGCTATGAGAAAGTACAGTAGATGTGAGATGCTGGGCTTGGATTTCTTTTTTATCATATAGGAGGTGTTTGTTGGACTTGATAACTAGACTTTGGCAGCTCTACCAGAGTGGGACCCTCCAAGGTTTGATGGCCTCCTAAGTTGAGAAATTCTGTCATATAGGAGGTGTTTGTTGGACTTGATAACTAGACTTTGGCAGCTCTACCAGAGTGGGACCCTCCAAGGGTTGATGGCCTCCTAAGTTGAGAAATTCAAATGAAGTTGTCAAAAAAAAGCCATTCTGAGACTCCATAATCATTTATTGTGGATCATACAGTAACAACTCGAAGATTAAAGGAAGCAACTTGTTTCAGGGTCAACCATCTCCCTTCATCGAGGCTTAAGATGTAAAGGATAATGTTTACTATAGGACCCTATCTCAAGACTCCTGGGAAACTAAGTTGATTACACATTTACTACAACTATTAATGATCTTTCTTTGATTCAGAACACACACCTGGAGTCTTCGGATAGAGTCTTATGTTAAGTATTGCCCTTTTCAGCTTAAGCCCAGATGAAGGGGATTGTCGGCCCTGAAAAATCATTGACTTATGAATAAGAACCTTAAAGTGATTCTAAAGACAGAAGGTTTACGTACCTTCATCCATTCTGTGCATGAAGGTGAAAAATCTTCCGCATGCAGCTTGAAGCCCAGCTTTTTGTGTCTTGTGATCACATGACCAGGGTAGATCAGAGCTCACCTCCATACTTGACCTCTTACCCAAAACTTCACACAACTAAACCTTCCTATAACCCCTAGGAAAAACCACACCACTAGTGATTGAAGTTAAATGACACAAATCGACCTTATAAGCTTATGAATATCAAAAACATATAAACATATCAATCCAGATAGCAACGGTTCCTTAACGATGCCACATAACTAAAACTTTGTGTCTGTGGCACCTGTTAGCTAAGTTATGACCCCAGCCATAAAACACTGCCTCGAGGGACTAACCCAGCTGACCTCAGACACCCACCGGTCTTACCATTGCCCGGCCAGTATAGATTGGACCGTACAAACTAGAAAACGCCATACCTAAGCCCCTGTACACACGGTCGGACATTCTGCCAACCAAATCCGTCGGATTTTGTCCGTCGGATTTTGCCCGTCGGATCTTGTCCGAAACTGTTGCATACACGCGGTCGGACTAAGTTGTCGAAAAATCCGATCATTCAGAACGTGATGACGTAATTTCGTTACGATGGGACTAGTAGCCAATAGCTTTGATGTAGGAATTTGATCTGAGCATGCGTGGCACTTGGTCCGATCAAAATTCTCCACACATGATCGGAGTATGTCCGATCAAACCAGTTGATCATAAAATATTTCCAACATGTTGGAAAATTGGATTCGACGGAGATTCGGACGGAATCAGTCCGATGCATACCACACACAGTCGGATTATCCGACGACGCGGTCCGATAAGATGCATTCTCCGACCGTGTGTACAAGGCTTAAGATGGGTCCCCACTGTTTTACCAATAAAACCAGATTTAGACCCCCTGTCAAGGACTCCTAACTACCACAGAACAACAAAAGAAGTATTTTAACATCATCTTTCACAATATAAAAAAGAATTGGACTAACTTTACAGCTGTCTTATTTTGTAATGCAAAAAGTGTATTTTTTTTTACAAAAAAAATGTGCTTGTAAGACCACTGCCCAAATACGGTGTGACAGAAAGTATTGCAACGACCGCCATTTTATTCTCTAGGGTGTTCGAAAAAAAGACAATATATATAATGTTTGGGGGTGCTAAGTTATTTTCTAGCAATAAAAAAACTTATTTTAACTTGTAAACAGCAAATCTCAGAAAGAGGCTTGGTCCTTAAGTGGTTAAGCAAACCTGACCTCAGTTTGTGCATTTGTTATATTTAGCATAATGTCTATGTCATTGTGTTTGGCTGTTAAGCAACACAGATGAGGTCACTGACAATGGCACATGTAGAACTTCAAAGTGTTGCTCAACACAAGGAACCACATGCTATGTAAATGATCTGTGGAGAGTAGGTGAAAAGTGTGTTGGGTTTTCTGTTGGATAGAGTGGGGAAGGGTTTGGGCTCGTTCCGACAATCATGTAAGAAAGCACTTATGCATTTTCCTCAAAGCGCACAATGTGTTTTCTTGGTGTTGCGTTAAAATGTATTGTTCTGATCATTTTTGTCATTTCCTGTCTCCATTTTGTGGGTCGTGTCTGTGTTTGTTAGAAATTTGGGCATGTGACTTGAAAAATGCAATAATTAAAACCCACGTTACATTTTTATTGCGCTTTCAGTGTGTTTTCGATGTGTTTTTCCAAGACGCAACGCACTGCCCTCTACGGGCTCATTTACACCATTTTATGTGTAATACAGCACAGGATCACAGCACACTAGTTACCACAACAATCTATAAAGCTCTTCACATCAGTGCATCACTTTGAATGAGTGGTTCTCAACCACAGGGCCTTGGCCCACTGCCTCCAGCCAGCTACAGGTCCCCTAACCACTCAATATTCCGCACAACCTCCTGTGGTGGCCCGCAGTACCAGTCAGCCTTCCAAAGTTCCCCTAGGCCTCCTGAGAGCCCTCAGCCCCAACAGTGCCTCCCAATACCCCCTAGTTTGCTGCAGAGCCTCTAGCCCTCAATAGTGCCCCCGACCTCCAACAGTGTTCCACAGTGCCCCCTAGCCCTCCTACAGTCCAGCCCCCACAGTGCTCATTAAACCCCCCAGCCTCCAAGAGAGACCTCCACCTTCCTTTAGAGACCCCACCCCCCAGAGTTTCCACCAGCTCCCGCAAAAAACCTCATCCCCACAGGGCCACAAAATCTGCTGCACATCCAGACCCCCTATCCCCCACAGTGACCCCCAGCCTCATCCAGAACCTTCCACATTTTCAATACGTATTTTATATTCCCATACTTTTATTGTGTGAATATAAACTTTTTTTATTTCACTGTTGGGGCATGGAAGGTTTTAGAAGAATTTACAAGGTTCTGGTCTCAAGTAGAGAACTACTGCTTGTTGCATCTTTTATGCATTTTTATGTGCATTACATTATAGTCAATGTCTTCAAGATTAAGGCTCCATGCACACTGGAGCTCATAAACTGCAGTTTATTGGAGTTTGGGTGTTTTTTTTAAAAGCCCATAAACTCCACTCTATGTTAGCCTATGTGTCCATGCACACATGGCCGTTTTTTAGCTTTAATGAGCAGTGGAGTTTATGGGCTTTTTCCTGAACGCTAGAAATTCGCGTTCAAAGTGGCGTTTTTCACTGCCAAAATAGTCAAACGCAGATAAACGCTCATAAACGCATGCTAATTAGCATTCAGAGTTCTATTTTTTCAGTGCATTGTGGGAGTTTGGAGTGTCCTCTGTGTATTTTTATTAAAAACGCCCATAAACGCTAACGCTAAAAAACGCTCATAAACGCTAGTGCAAAACGCTGTTAAAAGTATGTTTTCCAACCAGCGTTTTCTGCCAGCAATCTGGCATCCAGAAAAAGCTTTTTTGAGCTTCAGTGTGCATGGAGCCTTACTATGTATGACATCTGCTGTAATTCCCAACCCCTGAAGGAGCTGCTTGATGTGTCGGGTCCTCTCTTTTTGTGCCCACAGAGAAAAATGACACCAAACTGAGTTGTGGCAAAGTAAGTAAGAAAAAGCTATACAGTAAAAAAATCTGCAAGGAAAGGTTATACTGGTGTGAATTTTTTGGTTTACTATCAAAAGTTATAAGTCAGCAGTCAACAATCAAACAACAGAAAATAGTAGTATTGCAGTAGTAGTTAAAGCGGAGGTCCACCCTAAAGTGGACCTTCTGCTCATTGGAATCCTCCCCCCCTCCGGCGCCACAATTGGCACCTTTCAGGGGGGAGGGGGGTGCAGGTACCTGTACAGTACAGGTGTCTGCACCCACTTCCGGGATAGCTCTCTGCGGAAAGGGGCGTAGATCTACGCCCCTTTCCGAAAGTCCCCCGCTGCCTGCTGGGAAACACACAGATCCCAGAGGCAGCGGGTCCATCCTTATTGCGCAGCGCGACTCGCGCATGTGCAGTAGGGAACCGGGAACTGAAGCCGAAAGGCTCCACTTCCTGATTCCCATACCCAAGATGGCGGCGGCAGCACCCGAGAGACGATCGAGAGATCGGCTTCGGGTGCCGACATCGCGGGCGCGCTGGGCGGGTAAGTGTCCTTATTTTAAAAGTCAGCAGCTGCTGTATTTGTAGCTGCTGGCTTTTAAAAAAAAAAAAAAACGACGGAACTCCCGGCGGACTCCCGCTTTAACCTATATCGTTTATGGGCTGCCAATAATGAACACTTAATTGCCCACCTCTTTCTTAAACCTACACAGTTTAACCTAACCAAGGGGAGGACCTATAGGTGGTTACCACAGCAACAGTCAGCAAGAAGACGTACACATATATTAAACATTCTGCTGGCCAGCTCATTGGGGCCCAAATGTAGCACTTGAGATGGTGTCCGTCTAATGCCGCATACAGACGATCGGACATTCCGACAACAAAACTGTGGATTTATTTCTGACAGATGTTGACTCAAAATTGTCTTGCATACACATGGTCACACAAATGGTATCGGAAATTCCGATAGCAGATGTCTGATGGAGCATACACACGGTCGGATTTTCCGACAACAAGCTCACATCGAACATTTGTTGTTGGAAATTCTGACCGTGTGTACAGGGCATATGAGTTTGTGCATGCAATGGTAAAGTGTTCCTAGCTGGAAAATCTGCCCTTCTGTTAGTATTTGCAGTTAGCGGTTGGCCAGCAGTCACTCGTCAGTCCTGTGTAAGCAGAGGCTTTCTGTCCAAGTGGCATGCAAAAGGGTTTCTCTCTCTGGTGGTATCCTCGGCGTGTGGCTCTTTAACTGCTCAGCATGCTCCCTACAGTCCAGGTCTCAATCCAAGGCTCCGGAATAGTGTCCATTCTACCCTTGTGGCTCTCAGATAGGGATCACCCCTTCATCGTCCTTGCTGCACTCAGGTGGATCACAGTTCATCTCAGCCCTGGTCTCCCTGCAGAAGGAGAACCTTCTTCCTCTCTCAGCCTGCGAAAACTATTCCTGTCCCTCCCCTTTAATATCTTTCCCTTGGGTATGTTATTTCCTAGCCAACCAATGGCGATAGCTTAGTCTCCTCAGCGAACTACAATGCCCACAATCCTCCACAATTTTTCTCAGAGTCTCTTGTAATCCATGTCCCCCAGGCACCCCCTAGTGGTTGGAGGGCATAATTAACACTGGCTGTAACAGTTCTACAGTAAGGGTCCATTTACACCAGCTGCTGTTTTGCAATGCAGCAGGTGGTGTGTGGTCCGGCTGAACAAGCGCAGTGTTGATGCGCCAACACTGGCGCATTGCACCATTCTCTTTTCTTTTTTATTTTAAACAAACTTTATAGAAATGTCATGCAGTGACTTTTCATAAAGTTCTATCAACTGGCTTGTGATGACCCATGCTGTGCTTGAAAAAAGTACTTCATATAATAAATTTTTGTGCTTTTCTGCCTCCTTGTAACATCCTCCGTGAGGAGCTCCTGAACCTTTCCTTTTCCCTATCACTCCAAAGGCAATGTATGGTAGATGCGGTCATGACACTGAGGGTGGCTACGTTCCTACATACAGTGGGACCATGCAGAACAGATGTAGCCATCCTCTGACAGGAAGTCTGATCACAGCAGCAAAAAAAAACAAAAAAAACATAGAAATTCAGAGGAGGCTGAGAACCAGTGGTGTATTTAGGTTTTGTGGTGCCCCAGGCTTGACTAAGTGCATGCACACCCTAATTGAAATATGACCCACCCCTTTCTGTCAAGGCCACACCCCTTCCTGTTTAAGACTCACCCTGTCATCTGTAAACCAAAACCCTTCAGTGCCTTAGATCCTTAGATCAGTGCTGCCTTATCAGTGAAGTTTAAGAGTGCCGCCTCATCAGTGCAGCCTATCAGTGGCCACCAGTGCAGCCGATCAGTACGTTCTTATCAGTGGTCATCAATGCAGCCTATCAAACGGCCTCATCATTGACCATCAGTGCAGCATATCAGCACGGACTCATCAGTCACCATCAGTGCAGCCTATCAGTACAGACTCATCAGTGACCATCAGTGCAGCTTATCAGTGCTGCTTAAGAGTGCCGCCTCTTTAGTGGGTATCAGGGCCCATCAGTGCCGCCTTATCAATGCCCATCAGTGCCCAGCCCAATGGTGCAGCTTATCAGTGGCAATCAGTGCAGCCTCATCAGGGGCCACCAGTGCAGCCTATCAGTGCAGCTTAAGAGTGCTGCTTCATCAGTGGCAATCAGTGCAGCCTCATCAGTGGTCATCAGTGCAGCCTATTAGTACAGCCTTATCAGTGACCATCAGTGCAGCCTGTCAGTATGGACTCATCTGTGACCATCAATGCAGTCTATCAGTATGGAATAATCAGTGGCCATCAGAGCAGCTTATCAGTGCTGCTTAAGAGTGTCGCATCATTAGCGGGTATCAGTGCCCATCATTGCAGCCTTATCAATGCCCACCAGTGCAGCCTATGTGTGCCCAGCCCAATGGTGCAGCTTATCAGTGGCAATCAGTGCAGCCTCATCAGGGGGCCACCAGTGCAGCTTAAGAGTGCTGCCTCATCAGTGGCAATCAGTGCAGCCTCATCAGTTTCATAATATCACAGCTTATTAGTGTATATGAATTATGAATTAAGCCCTTTGCAGCACATACATTTTCCCTGAATGTGGACTGTTTAAAGTGGAGTTCCACCCAAACATGGAGCAATAGAAGGTACTTTTCAGAATTTAGAATACATGCTTGAATAGATTTTTTTTTTCCAGAGTTTGGTGTCACTTTAAATGGCAACTCTGAATCTTCTGGGGCTGCTGAAATCACATCCAAGTTTCCAAGATGGCGGCACCCAGCTGCAGTCTCAATACTTTTGGATGTCTTCACAAGGGAGATATACATAACATTTCTAAGATACATTAAATGCACATAATTAGGGTTTCACCGATCCCTTTTTTTATAGGTGCATGTAAGTACAGATACGGTACTTTCGGTCAAGTACTCACCGACACCTTATACTTTGTGGAGTGATTTGTGTCAGTACAAGAAAAGCTGGTGCAACCGTGCAAATCGCACTGCAAAGGATCACATGCGATTTGAATAGTAATGCAGTGCGATTCCTGTCCGAATCGCTTTCGATTTTCCCCACCGCTCCTGTGTGTATATAGAAAAGGATCAAAGCGCCATCTAGTGGACAGTTTAATTTTTTTTTACAACGCACAGTACATATGTGGTAGGCTAGCAAATCAGGACCCGCTGGAGGTGCTCACAGGGCTGGAGGAGAAGTTCCAGAACCCTGTGGGTATAGGGCGAAAGTGATGTCAGCTTGGGGCAGACCGCCTCTACATCTCCTCCAGCCCTGTGAGCACCTCCAAGTGCCCACTAGATGGAGCTTTAAAGGGGTCGTAAACCTTTGTGTTTTTTCACCTTGAAAAAACACCTGTCAGTGACCGGCCCCCCAGCGTTTTACTTACCTGAACCCTCGAACTCGACCCACAGGGACGCGCTGTCTCTCTGCCCGGGGTTCTCAGCTCTTGATTGGATAGATTGATAGCAGCGCAGCCATTGGCTCCCGCTGTTGTCAATCGAATCCAATGATGTGGGCACTGGGGGGGGGGGGGGCGACTCCAGATGCAGAATGCTGGACTAGGGAGCGCGCCCGCAAGGTGACCCCCTCGGGGAAGCGCTTCTACCAGGGGGTTATCAGATGTGGGGAGGAGCCGCGAGAGCCAGGTGTTATCGGATGGGGGGGCGGACCCCAGAAGAGCGGGTTCGGGGCGACTCTGTGCAAAACGAGCTACACAGTGGAGGTAAGTATGATATGTTTGTTATTTATTTATTTTTATTTTTACATGTTTTACCTTTACAATCACTTTAATATATTTCTACACACACACAGAGGAGCGGTGGGGGAAATTGCATGCGATTCAGAACAGGAATCGCACATTTTTGTGCCCATTAATTTTGTGTCACCGCAAAGTATTGTTTTTTTCGGTATCGGGAGAATTTGGCCAAGTACCGATACTCGGTCAAATGCTTGGTATCGGTGCATCCCTACATATAACCTTACGGGAAGATAGGCGTTGAAATGACCGGTCAGGGTCTCTTTAAGGATGGGTCTGCTGTAAAACAACCTAATTTTGATCTACTCATTTCACCATTATTGCCAGGAAAGTTCTAAATGTCGAATCCGTCTGCTGGCACTTCACCTTCTCCTTTTCCAGCCTGTGCAGCTTTCAGTTTGAGTAAGTCTCTTTTATTATTCTCCAGTCAATAGATGTTAAGTCATTTCTCTGGAGATCTAGCCGTAGCCCCGAGCAGCATGTAAATGTATACTCCTCTGTGCACCGGGGACTGCCTCGTCTTGGGTCACTGTCAAAACAGATTGCAGAGTACAGCGCTGAAACACAGATGGACTCCCGGCTTGCATCCGGCTGAACTCGCTCTTACATGGATGGTGAACATCAAATATTACCGCACACGACCACATATACACAATTACTCCCCGCCCTGCACCGCCCAAGATCAGGTCCTTTTGAATCGCTGTGGTCGATTATTAACGCACACTGCTGGATGTGAAGCACTGGCTCAGTTTTGCCTCTCAAAAAAATGAAAACATTGTGGACTTTTCACTTTCTCTGATGGCTTTAGACATATGCATAGGTGTGCGCACAGGGTGTGCCAGGTGTGCTTGGGCACACCCTAATCACCCTGTGTGGTCGCAGATTCCCCCATTTAAACCCCTGAAAAAAAAAATAATAATAAAAATAAAAAAAACGACTGACAACAATCTCTGCCCTACTGACACTGTCTACTGCCCTACTGACACCATCTACTGCCCTACTGACACCATCTACTGCCCTACTGACACTGTCTACTGCCCTACTGACACTGTCTACGGCTCTACTGACACTCTCTACTGCCCTACTGACACCATCAACTGCCCTACTGACACTGTCTACTGCTCTACTGACACTGTCTACTGCCCTACTGACACCATCAACTGCCCTACTGACACTGTATACTGCTCTACTGACATTGTCTACTGCCCTACTGACACCATCTACTGCCCTACTGACACTGTCTACTGCCCTACTGACACTGTCTACGGCTCTACTGACACTCTCTACTGCCCTACTGACACCATCAACTGCCCTACTGACACTGTCTACTGCTCTACTGACACTGTCTACTGCCCTACTGACACCATCAACTGCCCTACTGACACTGTATACTGCTCTACTGACATTGTCTACTGCCCTACTGACACCATCTACTGCCCTACTGACACTGTCTACGGCTCTACTGACACCATCTACTGCTCTACTAACACTGCCTTCTGCTCTACTGACACTGTCTACTGCCCTACTGACACTGTCTACTGCCCTACTGGTACCATTTACTGCCCTACTGGTACCATCTACTGCCCTACTGACACCGTCTTCTGCCCTACTGACACCGTCTACTGCTCTACTGACACTGTCTTTTGATCTACTGACACCGCCCACTGCCCTACTGACATTGTCTACTGCCCTACTGACACCATCTACTGCCCTACTGACACTGTCTACTGCCCTACTGACACTGTCTACGGCTCTACTGACACTCTCTACTGCCCTACTGACACCATCAACTGCCCTACTGACACTGTCTACTGCTCTACTGACACTGTCTACTGCCCTACTGACACCATCAACTGCCCTACTGACACTGTATACTGCTCTACTGACATTGTCTACTGCCCTACTGACACCATCTACTGCCCTACTGACACTGTCTACGGCTCTACTGACACCATCTACTGCTCTACTAACACTGCCTTCTGCTCTACTGACACTGTCTACTGCCCTACTGACACTGTCTACTGCCCTACTGGTACCATTTACTGCCCTACTGGTACCATCTACTGCCCTACTGACACCGTCTTCTGCCCTACTGACACCGTCTACTGCTCTACTGACACTGTCTTTTGATCTACTGACACCGCCCACTGCCCTACTGACACTGTCTTCTGCTCTACTGACACCATCTACTGCTCTACTGACACTGTCTACTGCCCTACTGACACTGTCTTTTGCTCTACTGACACTGTCTACTGCCTTACTGACACTGTCTTTTTTCTCTACTGACATTGTCTACTGCCCTACTGACACCGTCTACTCCCCTACTGACATCGTCTACTGCTCTACTGACACCATCTACTGTGCTACTGACACCGTCTTCTGCTCTACTGACACTGTCTACTGCCCTACTGACACTGTCTTTTGCTCTACTGACACCATCTACTGCCCTACTGACACTGTCTACTGCCCTACTGGCACCGTCTATGTCCTACGGACACGTCTTCTGCCCTGCTGACACTGTCTACTGCTCTACTGACACCGTCTTCTGCTCTACTGACACCATCTACTGCCCTACTGACACTGTCTTCTGCTCTACTGACACTGTCTTCTGCCCTACTGACACCGTCTACTGCTCTACTGACACTGTCTTTTGCTCTACTGACATTGTCTACTGCACTACTGACACTGTCTACTGCCCTACTGACACTGTCTTTTTTCTCTACTGACATTGTCTACTGCCCTACTGACACCGTCTACTCCCCTACTGACATCGTCTACTGCTCTACTGACACCATCTACTGTGCTACTGACACCGTCTTCTGCTCTACTGACACTGTCTACTGCCCTACTGACACTGTCTTTTGCTCTACTGACATCGTCTACTGCCCTACTGACACCGTCTACTGTCCTACTGACACCGTCTTCTGCTCTACTGACACTGTCTACTGCACTGCTGACACTGTCTTTTGCTCTACTGACATCGTCTACTGCTCTACTGATACCGTCTACTGCCCTATTGACACTGTCTTCTGCTCTACTGAAACTGTCTTCTGCCCTACTGACACCGTCTACTGCTCTACTGACACCATCTACTGCTCTACTGACACCATCTACTGCTCTACTGACACTGTCTACTGCTCTACTGACACTGTCTACTGCCCTACTGACACTGTCTTTTTTCTCTACTGACATTGTCTACTGCCCTACTGACACCGTCTACTCCCCTACTGACATCGTCTACTGCTCTACTGACACCATCTACTGTGCTACTGACACCGTCTTCTGCTCTACTGACACTGTCTACTGCCCTACTGACACTGTCTTTTGCTCTACTGACATCGTCTACTGCCCTACTGACACCGTCTACTGTCCTACTGACACCGTCTTCTGCTCTACTGACACTGTCTACTGCACTGCTGACACTGTCTTTTGCTCTACTGACATCGTCTACTGCTCTACTGATACCGTCTACTGCCCTATTGACACTGTCTTCTGCTCTACTGAAACTGTCTTCTGCCCTACTGACACCGTCTACTGCTCTACTGACACCATCTACTGCTCTACTGACACCATCTACTGCTCTACTGACACTGTCTACTGCTCTACTGACACTGTCTACTGCCCTACTGACACTGTCTTCTGCTCTACTGACACCATCTACTGCCCTACTGACGCCGTCTTCTGCTCTACTGACACTGTCTGCTGCCCTACTGACACTGTCTACTGCTCTACTGACACCATCTACTGCCCTACTGACACTGTCTACTGCTCTACTGACACCATCTACTGCCCTGCTGACACTGTCTTCTGCTCTATTGACACTGTCTGCTGCCCTACTGACACTGTCTGCTGCCCTACTGACACCGTCTACTGCTCTACTGACACCGTCTACTGCCCTACTGACACTGTCTACTGCTCTACTGACACTGTCTACTGCCTTACTGACACTGTCTACTGCCCTACTGACACTGTCTTCTGCTCTACTGACACTGTCTGCTGCCCTACTGACACTGTCTACTGCTCTACTGACACCGTCTACTGCCCTACTGACACTGTCTACTGCTCTACTGACACTGTCTACTGCCCTACTGACACTGTCTTCTGCTCTACTGACACCATCTACTGCCCTACTAACGCCGTCTACTGCCCTTCTGACACTGTCTACTGCTCTACTGACACTGTCTTCTGCTCTACTGACACCATCTACTGCCCTACTGACGCCGTCTTCTGCTCTACTGACACTGTCTACTGCTCTACTGACACCGTCTACTGCCCTACTGACACTGTCTTCTGCTCTATTGACACTGTCTGCTGCCCTACTGACACTGTCTGCTGCCCTACTGACACTGTCTGCTGCCCTACTGACACCGTCTACTGCTCTACTGACACCGTCTACTGCCCTACTGACACCGTCTACTGCTCTACTGACACCGTCTACTGCCCTACTGACACCGTCTTCTGCTCTACTGACACTGTCTGCTGCCCTACTGACACCGTCTGCTGCCCTACTGACACTGTCTACTGCCCTACTGACACTGTCTTCTGCTCTACTGACACTGTCTACTGCCCTTCTGACACTGTCTACTGCTCTACTGAAACTGTCAGTATAGATACACATGCACACCCACATACAGTGGAACCTCGGTTAATAAGTAACAAGGTTAACAAGCCTTTTGAAAGCAACTTTTTTTTATTTTTATTATTCTGACTCGTTGTTGTCTCGCAAAAAGAGCAGAATTCAAGCTAATGGGGTGTGCAGTACCCCATTTGGCCAGTGGGGAGGGGGCGCTGGTGACACTTGAAACGGTTCGGAGGCTTTCTGAGTTCAGCCGAGCTGTCCCCGAGTATTTCTGAGGCTCTCCGGTGCCCCCCCACCTCTGGCCACATGCGGCATTGAATGCAATAGAAGTCAATGCAGAACTAATTATCTTAGTTTCGATTGACTTCTATGGGGAAACTCACTTTGATATGCGAATGCTTTGGATTACAAGCATTCTCCTGGAACGGATTATGCTCGTAATCCAAGGTTCCACTGTATATGTTTGAGCTTTGAGGTGCACACCCTAATGCAGTGATGGTGAACCTTGGCACCCCAGCTGTTTTGGAACTACATTTCTCATGATGTTCAACTACACTGCAGATTGCATGAGCATCATGGGGAATGTAGTTCCAAAACATCTGGGGTGCCAAGGTTCACCATCACTGCCCTACTGCAATAGGCTGTGCACACCTATGGACATACGCTAAATTAGCACAATACGTTATTCCTGTGTATGTTAAATGACATATAGGCTTTGGTTCAGTAGACAAGTGTAATGTAGAAAGAAAAAATATATACCAATAACTATCAGTTAGGCCCCGTGAACACTTGGGTGCTGGTTAGGTGAGGGCAGAAGGCCCCACCACGCTGAAAGCTCCTGTGGCTGGACGGGGCAAAACAGTGCACTGAGAAATACAAACATTTAGGGCACATGCCCCCTTTGTTAATTAGGAGCAGTATCTGCTCCTGCTTTACTTTTAGATAAGTGGCGCAAGCTTGTGCACTCTTTGTTAATTGCCCCCCATAAAGCTGATGGGCACTGATGAGCTGCACTGATTGGCACAGATAAGGCGACACTGATGGGCATCGATAAGATGGCACTGATGGGCCCTGATGGGTGGCACTGATGAATGTCACTGATGGGCACTGGTAGGTGCCACTGATGGGCACTGGTAGGTGGTATTGATAGGCAGCACTGGTGATGAGGCACTGATTGGTGACATTTTATAGGTGGCACTGATGGGCACTGGTAGGTGGCACTAATGGGTGCTGGTAGGTGTCACTGATGGGCACTGGTAGGTGGTATTGATAGGCAGCCCTGTTGATGAGGCACTGATTGGTGACATTTTATAGGTGGCACTGTGCTCACTGATAGGTGACACTGTGGACACTGATGGGTGGTACTGTTGGCACTGGTAGGTGGCACTGGTGGCTGCTGGTAGGGGGCACAGAAGCCTCTCCAAGATCAGGACTGATGTTCCTCTCACAGCCACCGGTGATCGGCTTTTTTTTTTCTCCTCACGCTACCAGGAGAAAAAATAGCCGCTTACCGCCACTGTTTACATCACATGATCAGCTGTCATTGGCTGACAGCTGATCACGTGGTAAGGGGTCGGGATCAACCCCTTACTCCGATCTGCTATTAGCTGAGTCTCATAGACTCAATGATCACAGAGCGCGCTGCGCACACCCTACAGGGGGCGGGCAGCCCGCTACAGCACGGGAGGACGTCTATGGACTCCCTCCCGGAAAAGTAGATCCGCATTGTAGCCGTCTTTTGGCTATAGCACAGACAGGAGGTGGTTAAAATGCAAATCAATTTATAGCTTTTTTGAAATGCGTTTTTTTGGATATTTTTGTTGTTATTCTGTCTCTCACTGTTAAAATAAACCGACCATTAAAATAATACATAATTTTTTGGGCAAACGTACAAATCAGAAGGGGATCAAATACTTTTTCCCCTCACTGTATGTGCAGCGTATAAGAGTTAAAGCCTTTCTTCTTCTTCTTTGCAAATTCCCTCCCATTCAACTCTGTTCACAAAGCTAACGCAGCTAACACATCAGGATAAGAATACTTATTTCAAAAAAGTGACAGTTATTTTCGGCTAAGTCCAATGAGATTTGAAAATTACAGTCATAAAGCTAAATCAGAGAGCCTTATCCTTGTGTTAAAGCTTTGTGAATTGAGTCTATTGCATTTATCTTACATCCTCAGTGTTCTGTTATGGGACTTTCTTATTCGCACATAATAAACCAGAAGGCAAGGAATAACACACATTTTATTGGTCTTGTGTCTCTCAGTAAATCAAATATCCAAAGACCAGTTTTATATTGTTTTTTTTGGGGCATCAGTATGAAATTTCCTTTCTTTCATTTTGTCTGTCGTGTTCGACCAGAATTAGAACTTCCAGCGTTGGGGGGGTGGATTGAGACTTTGGTTTCTTTCTCTGAATTAGCAATAATGAACTCTCTTCTGGGATTAAGCCTGAAGTTTCTTGAACACATTTTGTTGTGGCTGCGGCTGAGGTTTAGGAAGATGCTGAGAAAAAGGATATTCCACCTTAAAGGGCGCACAGTGAACTGATATTAGGGAACAGAGTGTTCCTGGAGGAAGATTGCAGGTCTGATTGATGCAGCTAGAGGGAGCCAGAGGTAAGCAGGGAAGGACTACCCACCAAATCCTTCACAATCATTAAAAAAATAAAAATGTAATTTAGAAGAAGGATAGTGACAAAATGAAGGCAAACAAAATAAATAAATTAAAATTAAATTACATTTAAAATAAATAATGTAAAATTTGATATATAAAAAAGTGATATGTCAATGCTTGTGTAGTTTGGATTAAATCAGATACAACACTCCATCCAGAAAAAAATCAGTAAATTGCACTCATATTTATGAGAAATGGACATATTTTAATTCTATATTGAGGCCGCCATTCACACATTGTTGTTGTCCTGGGAAGAAACGCATGTTTCCATGTACGTTCTTGGAAACGTGTGAAAAATGCACCAAAAACAAATATTGCACTTGCAGTGCAATTATTATTATGCCCCAAACGTGGGCAGCAGTCATGCGTTTTGTTGCACATTTGATGCCTCGTTTTAATCCCTCCGCCATCGGCAAAAGTGGGCATAGTTCCTGCCACTGACACTGACAATGAGGCACTAGTCCTTTCACTGACACCAATGATGGAACACTATTCCTCCCACTGACACCAATGATGGGGCACTATTCCTCCCACTGACACCAATGACGGGGCACTATTCCTGCCATTGATACCAACAATGGGACACTATTCCTCCCACTGACACCAATGACGGGGCACTATTCCTGCCATTGATACCAACTATGGGACACTATTCCTCCCACTGACACCAATGATGGGGCACTACTCCTTCCATTGATACCAACAATGGGGCATTATTCCTCCCAATGACAGCAATGATGGGACACCATTCCTCCCACTGATACCAATGACGGGGCACTATTCCACTGATACCAATGATGGGGCACTATTCCTTCCAATGACAGCAATGATGGGGCACTATTCCTCCCACTGACACCAATGATGGGACACCATTCCTCCCACTGATACCAATGATGGGGCACTATTCCACTGATACCAATGATGGGGCACTATTCCTTCCAATGACACCAATGATGGGGCACTATTCCTCCCATTGATACCAATGATGGGACACTATTCCTCCCACTGATACCAATGATGGGACACTATTCCTCCCACTGATACCAATGATGGGGCACCATTCCTCCCACTGATACCAATGATGGGGCACTATTCCTACCAGGTGTCCCAATATTGTGACAATATTGTATATGTGATGAAAATGAAAAGGTTTCACTTAAAAATGTAATTAGCGTGCTGATGAGGTGGGGGAACCAGAGAAGGCAACATAAAGGTGGATTAACTTTTGCTTTAATACAATAGCATGGTTGTGCTTGAAAAATTACCAAAGATCGGGCATTGTGGCCACTGAAACTCTTATTAAACATCAATAAAAGGCTTCCATCCCATTTGCCATCAACAAAGGCTTCATTCACTGTGACCTGGGAAATGTGTGTGCCACTCAGGCTCGGTGGTAAAGGGGTATGTAATCAATGCTTACTCAGCCAATGCTAGAGTGCTGACAGGGGATGGAACCTGTCCTGGTTCCTATAAGGCTTCAGAGAACAATGGGGTGGCCCCTAAAAGTCACACATCTAGGTGTCAAAGCCTTTCACTCTGCCCCCCATGACTAAGAGTGGAACACGTTGGGGGCATAGCCTGGTTGGAGTCCAGGCTGAGGTTGCCACTCTACTCACCACTTCAGGACACCTAGATGTGCGACTTTTAGGGGCCATCCAATTGTTGGGTGTTGAGTACCTTTTGTGTTCAGGCCATGATTGTAATTGTGCCCGCATCCCCACAAGCTGCGCACAGACAGCCTGTAGAAGTGGGTGGAGATGCAGAGGCTGCATGGACACTAAATTTGACATGAGTGGAGAAACGGACAGGTATTGCATCTGTATCCACCTCTATAATATAATAGGGGCAAAGGGGCTGGCAGATGGAACCATACCATGCAGAAGAAGGCAAGGCGTCTGATGCTGAATATTCTTCGGCCATGGTAGCTATGCAAGAAAGAGAAGATCCAAGTCTCAATTCACCAGACAGGTAAGTATTACAGTTCTTCTTTTATAGGGTACATGACTAGGGCACAACAGATGTCATCAACCACTCACTTAAAGGACTGCTATGCACACCCATCAAAATGATCAAACACCAATTTGGAGTACAATTTTGGCGATAGTGCCTATTTATTAACAAAAATATAAAACATTCCTTAAAACAGAAACAATAAGCCCTTGTACACACGGTCGGACATTCCGACAACCAAATCCGTCGGATTTTGTCCGACGGATTTTGTCCGAAACTGTTGCATACACACGATCGGACAAAGTTGTCGGAAAATCCGATTGTACATAACGTGATGACGTAATTTCGTTACGACGGGACTACGTTCACGCTAGTAGCCAATAGCTTTGGTGTAGGAATTTGATCTGAGCATGCGTGGCACTTTGTCCGATCGGAATTCTCTACACATGATCGGAGTATGTCTGATCGGATCATGTTGTAGGAAAATTTTACTGACAAGTTGGAAAACTTGGTCCGTTGGATATTCAGACGGAAACAGTCCAATGAAGACCACACACAGTCGGATTATCCGACAAAACAGTCCGATCGGACACATTCCGTCGGAATCTCCGACCGTGTGTACAAGGGATAATGATAATAACAATAACAATGACATAAATGTTGCCGATCTTTGGAGACACAAAAGAACCAACATCAGGTTTGTATCCGTGTGACCACATAAAGGTCCCTAGGTGCACCATACCAGTTCGGGCACAATCCAAACTCTCTGCAGAAACCAACTTCCAAGTTAACTCACCATTAACTGGGATTCAACAGAGGACACCATATCTTAGATGTGTCCCTAATATGAGGTTCCACGCAAAATTTTTGAACACCTCCGAAGACCCCCAACCGTCTGGTCACTATGACCACCAATAGAACCGATTCAAATGCAGGGCAGGAGGATAGGAAGTTTCTTCCTCAGTTGTTGATTCCAACTGTTTGAAGACTTTTCCAATCACTCCTTGTACCATAGTTCCCAACTGTCCCTGACTTTGAGGGACTATCCGTCTTTCGTAACGAAGTCCCTCTGTCCCTTTTTCCTCCTCATTTGTCCCTCATTTTGGCCATTGGCCTGATCTATATAGTTGTATATAAAATGCACTAAAAGTATTTCCCAGAGCTAAATCTTTCATCCAAATTCTAAATTGCTGAATATGTACATTTCAAACCCCCAGGATAAAGAAATAGTAGTGGCAAAAAAATGCACTTGTGGGTTTAAATATTTTTTTTTGTATAATTCTCCTTTAAGAGGGGTGTGGCAGTGGGTGTGTCCTATGCCTACATACTTTTGCTAAAAGGGGGTCTCCTTATCATCTCAAAAAGTTGGGCGGTATGCTTCTACACCCCCCCCACCACCACCACCACCACCAACACAGCCCCTTCTCTATCTTCAAACAAACTAGCCTATCCTGGTAAGTAACCTCACATCTCCTGAACTCTGAATTTAATTGTATATCTCCTTGATTCCCCAGTCTCCCTAGCCATGTTTGCCCTTTGCCTTTTTTTTTTGCTTTAGGCCTTTTTATAAGATGTGTTACTGATTGTATCAAGCCGTTGTTTCTGGTTGTTATGTTCTGACAATCACCAAGTCCAAAAAATGTTGGTTGGGTGGTCGGAAATAATCAAAGGACCATCCATTGACTTCTGTTGGGAAACCATTTTTGCTTTGATGATCTGATGTTTTCTCTTGTCCTGCTTACACATCAGATATGTTACCATGAACTTTGTGGTTTCCTTTTCAGAGACACACACAGCCGGAAGAGGCAAAGAAGAAGACTGGGGCCAGTTTATGAACATCTGTGATGGGATTAATGCTACGGCTGATGGGTGAGTGCACAGTAATGTGGACAGGAGGAAAAAGAAGAGAAGGTGTGTGCTTGCCACAACTACCAATTACATTTTAGGCCGCGTACACACGGGCGGACTGTTCGCCCAACCTTGTTCGGCAAACAGTTTCATCAAACAGTCCGCTCAAAATTTGCATGAGCGGACTTGCCCACACACGAGCGGACTGTTTGACGAACAAGGTTGGGCAAACAGTTCGCTCAACTTTTGAAATGAACGGACTCGCCCACGTAAGGCGGAGGCAAATCCGCCCATTTCGAGCGCGTGTACAGGTAGGCGGGGCCCGCGAGGGAGACGTCGCGGGCTCCGCCGCCTGGAATGGGCTTAAAGGGTAACCCCAACGCCGAAAAAAATCGGCGTGGGGGTTCCCCCCAAGTCCACACCAGACCCTTGTCCGAGCACGCTACCCGGCCGGCCAGGAAAGGGGGGCGAGCGAGCGCGCCCCCCCTCCTGAGCCGTACCAGGCCGCGTGCCCTCAACATGGGGGGTGCCTTGGGGAAGGGGGGGCCGCGCGGCCCCCCCACCCCAAAGCACCTTGTCCCCATGTTGATGAGGACAAGGGCCTCTTCCCGACAACCCTGGCCGTTGGTTGTCGGGGTCTGCGGGCGGGGGGCTTATCGGAATCCGGGAGCCCCCTTTAAGAAGGGGGCCCCCGGATACCGGCCCCCCACCCTATGTGAATGAGTATGGGGTACAATGTACCCCTACCCATTCACCTGTGAACTAAAGTACAATAAAAAACACAACACAGAGAAAAAATATTTTATTGCACAGCTCCGGGGGTCTTCGGGGGTCTTCTCGCCGGACTCCTCCGCTATGTGTGTGTAGCTCTTTTGCTAGCGGAGGAGTCCGGCTTTCTTCCTCCCCGCCGCCGGCCTCTTCTCCCGACTTCGGGGGTCTTGTCCCCCTCTTCGGTTCTTCTGCCGGGCCACCGCGCCTGGTCCGGTGGCCCGGTCTTCTGTCGCCGTCTTCCGTTCTTCTGTCGCCGCCTTCGGTTCTTCTGCCGGGCCACCGCGCCTTCTTGTAGCTCTTTTACAGGCGGTGGCCCGGTCTTCTGTCGCCGCTGTC
The DNA here is from genome assembly GCF_037356315.1 of Lithobates pipiens. Taxonomy (NCBI): domain Eukaryota; kingdom Metazoa; phylum Chordata; class Amphibia; order Anura; family Ranidae; genus Lithobates; species Lithobates pipiens. The sequence continues at coordinate 23,959,529 of NW_027507789.1, forward strand.
GTCGCCGCCGCCGCAGCCTTCCGTTCTTGTTCTTCTTCTTGTTCTTCTTCTTCTTCTCCTGGAGATGTTGACTCGACGATCTCTCCGGCCGGAATGCCAGGGACACGCTCCGCTGCCACTTATATAGTGACAATGGGGCGGTGTCACATGGTATATGTCACATGGGTTGGTCACATGGGTTGATGTCACATGGGGACTATGACATCGTAAGGGGGCGGGGTCACCATGTGACCAACCCATGTGACATATACCATGTGACACCGCCCCATTGTCACTATATAAGTGGCAGCGGAGCGTGTCCCTGGCATTCCGGCCGGAGAGATCGTCGAGTCAACATCTCCAGGAGAAGAAGAAGAAGAACAAGAAGAAGAACAAGAACGGAAGGCGGCGGCTGCGGCGACGACAGCGGCGACGACAGCGGCGACAGAAGACCGGGCCACCGCCTGTAAAAGAGCTACAAGAAGGCGCGGTGGCCCGGCAGAAGAACCGAAGGCGGCGACAGAAGAACGGAAGACGGCGACAGAAGACCGGGCCACCGGACCAGGCGCGGTGGCCCGGCAGAAGAACCGAAGAGGGGGACAAGACCCCCGAAGTCGGGAGAAGAGGCCGGCGGCGGGGAGGAAGAAAGCCGGACTCCTCCGCTAGCAAAAGAGCTACACACACATAGCGGAGGAGTCCGGCGAGAAGACCCCCGGAGCTGTGCAATAAAATATTTTTTCTCTGTGTTGTGTTTTTTATTGTACTTTAGTTCACAGGTGAATGGGTAGGGGTACATTGTACCCCATACTCATTCACATAGGGTGGGGGGCCGGTATCCGGGGGCCCCCTTCTTAAAGGGGGCTCCCGGATTCCGATAAGCCCCCCGCCCGCAGACCCCGACAACCAACGGCCAGGGTTGTCGGGAAGAGGCCCTTGTCCTCATCAACATGGGGACAAGGTGCTTTGGGGTGGGGGGGCCGCGCGGCCCCCCCTTCCCCAAGGCACCCCCCATGTTGAGGGCACGCGGCCTGGTACGGCTCAGGAGGGGGGGCGCGCTCGCTCGCCCCCCTTTCCTGGCCGGCCGGGTAGCGTGCTCGGACAAGGGTCTGGTGTGGACTTGGGGGGAACCCCCACGCCGATTTTTTTCGGCGTTGGGGTTCCCCTTTAAGCCCATTCCAGGCGGCGGAGCCCGCGACGTCTCCTTCGCGGGCCCCGCCTACCTGTACACGTGCTCGAAATGGGCGGACTTTCCGAGCGGGAACAGTCCGCTCATTTCGAAAGTACAGCGGACAGGCCCACACACGGGCGGACTGTTCGCTCAAACACAGTTTCAGCGGACAGTTTTTCGGAATTTCCGAAAGACTTTGTCCGTCCAACTGTCCGCTGAAACTGTCCGCTGAAAGCCCACACACGAGCGGACTGTCCGCCCAAACACTGTTCAGCGGACAAGGTTGGGCGAACAGTCCGCCCGTGTGTACGCGGCCTTAGCTGTAATTTTTGTATGTGCTTGGGGGTTTTGTCACTATAGGGGGGATGGTGGGCCGGGTTGGAAAAAATTGACAATGCTTCTTTTACAAGAAAGAAGCAATAGGGATTAGCCCAGATATCCTATCCCATCTATTTATTTTTCCGTAAAAGTGGTCACTGACTATTACAGTCGTTATAGACCAATGGTCCCCAAATTGCGGCCAGGGGGCTGGATGTGGCCCTGTGCTTTCTTTTATCCAGTCCTTGGGGCATTAATCCCTCCACTATTAGCAACCATGGGCAAAGATTCTGCCGCTGACACTGACAATGTGGCACTAGTCTCTTCACTGACACCAAGGATGGGGCACTATTCCTCCCACCGACACTAATTATGGGAAGCTATTCTTCTGATTATTACCAATGATGGGGCACTATTCCTTCCACTGACACCAATGATGGGGCACTATTCTTCCCACTGACACCAATGATGAGGTACTATACCTCACGTTGATACCAACCCACTGTTCTCCCCATTGACACCAATGTTGGGGCACTGTTCCTCCCACGGATACCAATGATGGGGCACTATTTCTCAAATTGATACCAATGATGGGGCACTATTCCTTCCACTAACACCAGTGATGGGGCACTATTCCTCCCACTGATGCCAACGATGGAGCACTATTATTCCCCCTAATACCAATGATGGGGTATTGTTTACTCCCACTGACGCTAAGACATTCCACTGGCCACAGTATGGCCGCTTTAAAAAAAAAGCCTAAAGGACAGTACACTGGCCCTTTGTTTAGAAAGTTTGAAGACACCTGTTATAGACTATCATGGAATTTTTTTTACCTTTAAAAAGACTTTTAAAGCACTCTGGTATTTATTAGTAAATAGAGAGAGCTCAGTTGTTCCGTTACACAATGGTTGATTTGAACTACACCTCCCAATACTCTCAGCGCTCTGCATAGAAGTATGGGCCTGTTTAGCTTTGGCTCTCCACCTGCTGGGCGGAGGAGAATAATGCAGTATAACTTCAGTGTCTCAGTATAGGGAGAACAAATTAAAGGGGTTGTAAAGCTTTGCTTTTTATTTTCGAAATAGGTTCCTTTAAGCTAGTGCATTGTTGGTTCACTTACCTTATCCTTCGATTTCCCTTCTAAATGTTTTTTTTTCTTTGTCTGAATTTCGCACTTCCTGTTTCGCCTCAGTAAACTTCACACCATCATCCGAGCGGTGTTTAGTCAGCCAGAACAACTTACTGAACAGCTTACTGAGGAGGAAAAGGAAGTGAGAAATTCAGACAAAGAAAACAAAGAAAAAAAAAACATTTTGATGGGAAATCGAAGGAAAAGGTAAGTGAACCAACAATGCACTAGCTTAAAGGAACCCATTTAGAAAATAAAAAACAAACCTTTACAACCCCTTTAAAGGCAATATCTCTTTCTGCACATTTTTGTAGTCCAGACCTGGCTACAGGTATATGTAACAGACCAAAAGGGAGTAAATAAGATAAAAATATTGTTGGAATTTATATACACTTTAAGGGTAATATAAACACAGCTGATAAAAAGTACAGTACATTTATACAGGTCTAATATATCAGATCTACAATAAAAATTGTACAGGAAAGGGGGACAGAGGGGTAGGGGTCTAATGGAAGACATTGTCAAAGCTGTGAGCCTTCTAAGTGTCAATCACTCTGAGAAGGAGCAGGGCTCAGATGGCCATCTGGAATACATAAAGGCACAGCTATACATGGGAGAATATGGTTGTTATTTCTTTTATAAATATTTTACACTCCATCTGATGAGACATTGCAAAAAACAAGTTCATCTCTAACTGCCTCCTAAAACCATAATACCGGGGGAATAGTCCTGGGTAAATACAGAAATTTCGATACATGAAAAAAAAAAATAGGAATCTAGGGGGAAATCACAGACCAAAACGTCCAGGAGCTGTTCTTGTCTTTCAAACTGTAGCCTTTTAAAAGCTGAACTCCAGCCTTCCCTTCAGTCTTGCGCAGCTGTACAAGCTCCCCTCTTGTATTGAACTGGCTTAAGCCCCATACACACTATCAGATTGTCTGCTGATTTTTTCCTTCAGGTTTACCAAAACCATGTAGTACAAGGGCCTGCCTGATTGCATACACATTGAAACCCCTAATGCCCCGTACACACGAGCGGACTTTTCAACATCCAAAGTCCGAAGGACCGAGTCCGTCAGACTATCCGATCGTGTGTGGGCTGCAACGGACTTTTGATTCGCCAAAGTCTGACGGACTTTAGAAATGAAGCCTGCTTCAAATTTTCCTGAAGGAACTCCGCCGGACCCGGTCCCCTTCGAAAACTCCACTCGTGTGTATGCTACTCCGACGGACTAAAACCGACGCTAGGGCAGCTATTGGCTACTGGCTATGAACTTCCTTATTCGAGTCGGGTCGTACGTCATCACGTTCGAATCCGTCGGAGTTTAGTGTGATCGTGTGTGGCCAAGTCCGTTCGGCCGAAAAGTCTGTCAGAACTCCGTCGGAACTCCGGCGGAACTCCTTTGGAAGTCTGTCGGACATAAGTCCTCTCGTGTGTACGGGGCATAAGGTTTGACCTCATATTATATGGTTTTGGTAAATCTGATGGAAAAAATCAGCAGACAATCTGATAGTGTGTATGGGGCTTTACTCTGATTACACTGCACACTGTGAGCTTCTCGAAATGTGCAGAGGCAGCCTTATTTTTTAGACTGGAAGATGTCCAGCATCATCTAGCCTGACCGTCCCTGGCCCACCTCTTTCATTCATTGGATTTCAGTTCACATGAGGGTTTTAACTTTGGGTGGCCTCCATGTAAATGCTGCCTGCCTATGAACAGCTACTCCTCCAGATTGACATTAACCCATCAAGGCATTTTTATATCTGCATAACTCCTGAACACCTGTCAACCTTTTATTGCTATTTGTGCCCCCGACAAGGAGATTCACCCTCTCTGTATGTCTTGTTTTCTGTTGTCACCAAAAGTTAAAGAGAAGAAAATCCAAAATGTTGGCTTGTCACTAGTACAGGAATAGAAGGGGAAATCTTCCAATGGGGACACTAGGTCTGATGACCCTTGTAACATCCATGGATTCCCTTTACTTTGGATGGATTTCTTCTCACTTCCTGTTTTGGCTTTGGGACAAGAAGGGAAGGACACAGTTTAGCACCCCCTCCCCGGGCCACCCACCCAAATCCTAAAATTACAGCCTGACAGGTCTGTACTCATGCCATGCTTTGCCGTGACATACACTTTAATAAAACATAATCTCTCTCTTTCCAGGCCAAAAGATGCAGTTAAAGCTTTCAAGAAAAGAATTGCCAAGAACTACAACCAGAAGGAAGTAAATCTATGTCTTTCTGTAAGTAAATAAGATCTGCCCAACAGAATTCCCAGTTTTCACCAAACTTCTGCTGCCACTGCAAAGTCAAATGATGGCATCACAACCGATCCCCCATTCTCTTCATATAGTATAAGACTAATGCCGCATACACACGAGCGGACTTTTCAACATCAAAAGTCCGACGGAATGATTCCGGCAGACCATTCGATCGTGTGTGGGCTGCAGCGGACTTTTGATTTGCAAAAGTCTGACAGACTTTAGAAATGGAACATGTTTCAAATTTTTCCGCCAGAACTCCGCCGGACTCAGTTCCTACCGAGAAATCCGCTCGTGTGTATGCTAGTCCGACGGACAAAAACTGACGCTAGGGCAGCTATTGGCTACTGGCTATGAACTTCCTTATTCTAGTCCAGTCGTACGTCATCACGTTCTAATCCGTCGGACTTTGGTGTGATTGTGTGTGGCCAAGTCCGTTCATTCGGAAAGTCCGTCAGAACTCTGTCAGAACTCCGTCGAAAGTCTGTCGGACCTAGTCCCTCGAAAAGTCCGGTCGTGTGTACGTGGCATAAGATTACTGTGAAATCAACACTTTTCTTATGACCTCTGAGTGGGTAAATGGAATCGCCATTTATTTATCAAACATTTAGTTATGATTATCAAAAACATGTATTCTGATTAAGCAGAGGTATTTGTTGCAAATGTCCAGGATGTATGTAACAACTGTCTTGGTTGTGTCCAAGTGCCATTCACACCTCAAGCTGTGAAAGCATTTTCCCAGAGAACCTGGAAGTGATGTCTAGGTGCGAAGTGACCATCTGTTTATCAATGTAAATAACCAACAAATTGATTAGGCCTACAAAGAGGCTCACAAGGTACCTCCACCCCCTTCAGAATGTATAAATTGTATCACAGGATTCTTTGGCATTTGAGAGCAATTACTTCACCATGTGTACTATATACGCTTGCTCCCCTGCCTATGGATAAAACTATAGGCTTGAATATTAAATACATCTTTTAGAATGTGGTTCAGCAGTCAACATGTTATTGGAATCCCCTAAGTTCTGGGATTTCCCTATCAATTGGTCCTTCGAGCCGGAAATCCCTATCACCCCCACAGAGACCATATGGGTTTATGAAAACTAGAGGCAGGAGGGTGAATCAATTTAATGCCTGCTATCCAAAAATAAAGTATTCAATTTGGTGGTAGAAGATGTTTACATCAGAAGGACAAAAACTATTTAAAGTTTTTACAAATGCTACATTTTATATAAAACAATGTGTATACAGTATATATCTGAGGTGTGTCTAAAAAGTTTGTTGAATGGTATCAGAAAACACAATAACAGAAGAGAATTACCTTTCTTGGCCTTCAAAATAATCACCATCCTTCACAATACACTTTCGGCAATGTTCACGAAACTTCTGGAAACTGTCAGCAAAGTTCTCTTTAGGAATCTATCGCAGAACTGCTGTCACACATTTTTGGATTGCCGCCACAGCCGCAAAACGTGCACCTTTCATGGCGCTCTTCAGGCGGGAAAACAGAAAAGTCCGCAGCCTCTAGAGCAAGGGAGTACAATGGATGATCGAGAACAGTTCAAGAATTGACGTGGATGTGGATGTTCCACTGTCCAGTCTGTGCAACTCTGCCCGAACACAATAGATGCGTCGTAGCAAAAGTTTCAAAACTTCCTCATAGAATGCGGCGTTCACGGTTTGACCCGCAGGAACGAATTCCTTATGGATGATGCCATCATTGTCGAAGAAGACCATCAACATTGTCTTGACCTTGACACCATTCCATAGATTGCCGCTTGGATTCAGCATCGAACTGGTAGCACCAGGTCTCATTCCCTGTGATAATTTGCAGAAAGGATGGATCCTGGTCACACATGGTAATGAAATCTCACAGCTTCTGTCCCAATATTTCATGCGTCTCCATCGCAGTTTTCACCAATTTGTAGCAAAACTTAATGTTGCACTGTGACCCTACCTCTCACACTGACTACGTTCAACTGCCTGCAATGGGTTTACCCGGAAGGTCACGTGTGCTACACGCTAGGTTGCACTTCTCAATGTGTCTCTGGATAGCCATGTGCATGTGCGTGCACCTGGTTCATGTTGCCGCTGAGATATTAGACCATGCATCAAACTTTTTAGACACACTTCATACAGTATGCTTAGTGCAGTGGAGGGGAAAGGTATAGCTCCAAACAGATAGTTCTGGCACCAGAGAAAACAAGACACTGGATCGTCACCTAATCCAACCAAAGCATATCTATTGTTTGTGTTGCTGAGATTCTAAAAGACCCAGGGTATCCTTGGGCACCTAGGATTCAATTTGGTGTGTTAAAAAGATATCAGCTAGTCATTAAATGCAAATTGCTCTAATGTATTAAATTATCTACCCATCAAAATTCTACAGAATGTTTGGGAAAATTGAGGCTTTTAATGGAGATTAGAATAGATGCACCAGATCCAAAAAAAACACCCCACAACCAAAGTTCAGCAAAGATTAAAGTATTTGTCTGCAGGATCATTCTTGGGATGGTGGCAACAATTACTGTCAACAAGACCCAGGGCATGTGTCTTGGGTGTCAGGTCATAGCAAAGACCCTGTTGTCTATGCCCCATGGAGTTCACATATCAACACACGGTCGGACATTCCGACGGAAAATGTCCGATCGGACCGTGTTGTCAGATAATCTGACTGTGTGTGGGCTCCATCGGACTGTTTCCGTCGGAATATCCAACGGACAGAGTTTTAGAGCTGGGCTATAAAACTTTCCGACAACATGATCCAATCGGACTTTGTCCGATTGTGTGTAGAAAATTCCGATCGGACAAAGTGCCACGCATGCTCAGATCAAATTCCTTGACCAAAGCTATTGGCTACTAGCCTGAATGTAGTCCTGTCCTAACGAAATAACGGCATCACGTTACGTACGATCGGATTTTCCGACAACTTTGTCTGACCGTGTGTATGCAACACAAATCCGACGGATTTTGTTGTCGGAATGTCCGACCGTGTGTACAAGGGCTCATAGTAGGATTCATAGAAATGAAGTTAGATCTTGTGAATTGCATTTGCTATGTATTAACACTGATTCAAAAAAACATCCCACAACAAAAGTTCAGCAAAAATTAAAGTATTTGTCTGTAGAATTATTATTGGGGTGGTAATAACAATTATTTAAAGAAGATCCAAGGCACTCAGTGGAACACCCAGGGCATGTGTCTTGTGTGCCAGGTTATAGCAACTACCCCGTTGTCTATGCCCCATGGAGGTCACATATCATAGGAGGATTTATAGAAATAAAGTTAGACCTTGTGAATTGTATTTGCCATGTATTAACACTGACGTGTAAGGAAGAGTAAAAGCAAAGAAGAATCTAATCTTGGACCTTAGAACACTTTTGGAAACTAGTCCGAAAGTAGTTTCACCTGTCATTATTAAGGCTCTTCAAAAGTAGATATGTTGACTTACCTTTACAATTGTTTATTTGAGCCTGCTTTATGTAATATTGCTCTGTAATATAGTTTTACAAGTGGCAATACCCTGAATTCCAGTTGGCAGTAATACTTTAAATCAGGTCATTCATTCCAAACCAGCATGTCGAAACACATATGTCATCCTCAGTATCAGGCTGGATGTGTTACAAGTCTTTATGGGAAACAGGAAGAGTAAAGTATTTGAAAAACCACAACTGAGCTTAACGGATGACTTTACATGTATAAGAAACTCCTCCAATTAACCATCTCCAGGCCTCCAGAACTAACCTGCACTGGCCAAACCTGCAAGTGGGTGATTCAGTTTTCATCCATATACGTTTTAGGTTGGCTTACTCTTTAAACATTCAAAAATATTATCTAGCTATGCTATTTTTATTGTTTTTCAAATTCTAATGTCATCTTTACTTATTTGCCCTCTAATGATTTAGCTGCTGGAGATGTGTATGCAGAACTGTAAACCAAATTTCCAGAATTTGGTGCTTCGAAAAGACTTCCTTAAGGATGTGTTGGTCAAACTGTTGAATCCAAAGTACAACTTACCCATCCAAATGCAAAACAGAATTCTCCGCTTCATCATGGTAAGCTTTCTGCAATTCGTTTATTATTGGTTTTTTGTCTGAACATTGACCTTTCAAGAATGGTCATCTCTAAAAATTGTGGAACCTAAATGCCATAATTATTTTGTATGTTGATGGTGTCAGGTAATGTATTATTCAAACCTTTAATCCTTTTGAAAACTATGACTAGCCCCTGGTATCTGTACCATGATAACTGGGCATATTGCCTAATAGCATCCTCTTCCAAAAAGAAGGCCTATGTGCTGTGGTCCTCTTCAAGATGGCAGCTGGAGTTCACACCTATTATGCCGCGTACACACGATCGGAATTCCGTCCAGAAAAAGACCGATGGGCGCTTTTCATCGGAAAATGCGACCGTGTGTATGCTCCATCGGAATTTAGCTGTCCGAATTTCCGCCAGCCAAAAATTGATAGCATGTTCTCAATTTTCCCAATGGAAAAACTTTCTATCGGTAATTCCGATCGTGTGTATGCAATTCCGACACGCCAAAAATCACGCATGCTCAGATTCAACTACGAGACAGAAGCTATTGGCTACTGGCTATTGAACTTCCTTTTTCTAGTCACGTCGTACGTGTTGTACGTCACCGCATTTTAAATGATCGGAATTTGATGTGACCGTGTGCAGGCAAGACAGCTTGAGCCGAATTCCGTCGGAATTCCACCGGGAAAATCATCAGAGCTTTTTCCGATGAGAATTCCGATCGTGTGTATGCGGCAGTAAGTCCTCCCTGATGGGACCTAATAATATTAGTTTGAACAAATGAGAAAATGCAATTACACAGGTCTCTCAAAGCCAAAAATCTCAGATATTCAGGTCCCATAAGAAGCAGTTACTGAAAACTGTTGTGAAACTGGCATTGCTCTTTGTCTAGATTTACAGGAGTCTCCAAACTTTCTAAACAAAGGGCTATTTTACTGTCCTACAAGCTTTAGGGGGGCTGGAGTGTGGCTGGTGGGAGTAGAAGATGCCATGCCATCAATGGGAGTAATCAATACCCCATCATTGCTTTTAATGGGGGGGGGTTAGTGCCCCATTGTTGGTGTCATTGGGAGGAATTGTGCCCCATCATTGGCATTAGTGGGAGAAATAGTACCTTAAGGGCCAGATAAAGGCAAGCAAAGGGCCGAATCCAGGCCACAGTTTAGAGACCACTGGTCTAGAAATTAGGGTTTCTACTCATTTTAGTCCCTTGCAAGGTTTAGGCAATTGTTTTCAAGTAAACTTGTGGGCCCAGCCTGCAATCTGAATGGGTTCTAGGTTCAAAGTCCAGGCTGAGATTCATGTGTAATAAGAAAAGGATCTAGTGAATTAGAGGAGTTTGAAGAGCATGCAGGCTAATGTCTGCTCCTATTTTGATGTCATCTTCAGATTGTCCCAGGATCCCAAAAACCTAATCACTTTTTTGCGCAGATATAGACCACAACTTATATGATCCAGCTCTGGCCACCTGCCCCTAAGATCCTTACCTCTCCATTGGCCAGTGAAGCTATCCATAACATTTGGGGGCCTATTGAAAGGTACAGAGGAAGGAGGAGGTGGGTCAGAGTCCATCCATGAAAGGTGAAGTCTCTGTGGGGGGGTCATGAAGATGGATGCCAACACTTACCTTGAGATTTCTGTTCTTTGGGCCTGGTGGCACTTTAGTAGGTAAAACCACCCTACAGGTTTTCTTTCATTTTCTTGCAGTTAAGCCTCTGTTTCCATGTTCATACACTAAAAAATTAGTCAACGGGCCTCCATTTATTCGAGTGGCCAACAGGCAAAAACTTTCTGTATTGCCCATTGTAATACATTTTTTTAGACTGGAGTTTCTGTAAAGTTTTATTAACTTTTCAGTACATTTCATTTAGAATTCATTTAATATGAATGCAGACTAGTCAGGATTGATTTCTTTCAAAGCAACAGACATGTAGTCCTATGATGAACTAAAACAGAAATAACAAATTACGAAACTGGTGTCTTTTTTAAGTGTATCTTTTGCATATCCTGCTTTATGGTGCTATTACATTTTATGGGAATATGAATGTTTAGATGACAATGGTGCTTTAAAACACTTTAGCAAGCATGCAACTTACTAGATCACTTAACTAAACAAAGGTGCATTTGACATTAAGCCTGTGCTGGCACAACATTTTATATGAGATGCTTTAGTGCAGGGGTGCCCAACTGCTGGCCCGAGGGCCATATGTGGCCCGCAGCGCCCTCCAATGGGGCCCGCCTCATCTTGCTCTGAGATGGCGGGTCAACAAGCTCAGATCGTAGGTTCCCGACCCACAATCTCCGAGCATCAGTGCAAAGAATGGAGTCGATGCTTCCTGTATAGCGCCGACTCCTTCACAGGCAGAGTGATACCAAATGTGGAGGAAGCATGCTCTCTACTGCAGTTGCAGCTGCATGCTTCCTGCGATCTCGGACAGCAGCCAGCAGTGCCAGAGCCAGCAGTGCCAGTACCAGCCACCAGTACCAGTCAGCAGTACCAGTACCCAGCAGCAGTACCAGCCAACAGTACCAGTACCCACCAGCAGTACCAGTACCCACCAGCAGTACCAGCCAGCAGTATCAGTAACCACCAGCAGTACCAGTACCCGCCAACAGTACCAGTACCCGCCAGCAGTACCAGCCAGCAGTACCAGTACCAGCCAGCAGTGCCAACCAGCAGTACCAGCCAGTAGTATCTGCCAGCAGTACCAGCAGACAGTACCCAACAGCAGTACCAGCCCTGGAGGACAGCCAGCAGCAGCCACCAGTTATAAGCACTTGGGGAACAGCAGCAACCAGCTGCAGGAATCCTGAGGAAGAAGTGAAGATTGAGGTCAGTTGAGATGCAAGTAAGCCGCTGGATTTTTTTTCAACTTCTGTGGAAGCCCCCAACTCTGCTGCCCAGCTAAGGTCAGGAGAATAATCAGTTGAATAGGTAAGAACAGCCTTTCCTAACCAGGGTTTCGCTAGAGGTTTCCAAGGGCTCCTTGAGCAACTGGGAAATTCCTACCTCTCAGATAAGTAACCATTGTCACCAATGATCTTTTTACCTGTCTTTAAGGGGGACTGTTCCCAATGACCACAAATGTAAGCAGCATTCTTCTCAGTCACTATCAAGCTAATGTATATTGAACTGTAGATATAGTAATTATAAATAGGAGTTACCCGAGCCTGGAAATTATTTCAAGGGTTTCTCCGAGTTAGAAAAGCTTAAGAAATGTTGGGTTAGAGCATAGCTTATAACATTAGTACCACCAAGTTTATGGGGCACTCCACTGTCTAGCAGGCTCTGAGCACCATTGGGTTGTACATGCATGAATGTCCACCCTGGCACACCTATGGGTTTTTGACCTAACGTTTCTGTATATTTTTTGGCATTTTGAAGTTCTCTGAAAATTGATTTGTTTGCTTTCATAGCTTAACAAATAACACATTTTTCAATTCTTTCCCTCACTAGACATGGTCCAATGGCTCACACGCAAACGTAGATCAGACTGAAGTCAAAGAATTATACTTAGAATTGATTAAGAAAGGGATTCAGTTTCCTTCCCTTGAGCCTACTGAAGATGAAATTAGACAGTCACAAAAGGTAAGAAGAGATGAAGAATTCCACTAGTTATATCTATAGTGAAGTGTATACGGGTATATAGTGTTTCCTTTGACAGGAGAGACATTTAAAGCTACCATACAATTAAACAGTCATAACCCAAATGGTGCTCATGCTGAAAATAAAATTACCATTTAAAAATAAATACCGTACATGTTTTTTTATTGTTAAAGAATTTGTAAATCCAACCTTTGTGTGATATCCCTGGTGTTCCTTCCAGTCGCTCTGCTTTCCTATTAAAAACTGACCACACGAGGCATTAAAACACATCGTGGTCAGTTCTCTAGCTGTATAGTAAGTATACAGCTCTGTAAGTATTCACAAATGTTTCGACAGAAGACAACAAGAAAAATTATAAAAAATCTGCGCTTAGTAAAAAAACTTGAATTAAAATTAAAAAACAGCAGCTGAACACCATAACCAGGATACTGGGCACAACAAGTGCTGCACTTTTATTCTTTATTCACAAATGTTTGCCTTTCATTTCTAATTTAAACTGAATGGGTTATTTTACACGGTGGGGGTTCACATATACTTTAAAGTGGTTCTAAAGTCTGAAGGTATTTTACCTTTCTAAAAAACCTTTGGGAGCCACTGTCAATCACAGCCAGTGAGCCAATGAGGAGAGAGGGGGCGGGGCTGAGCCACGGCTCCATGTTCTAGATTGTAAGCTCTAACGAGCAGGGCCCTCTGATCCCTCCTGTATTGATTTGTATTGTAAGTGTACTGTCTGCCCTCATATTGTAAAGCGCTGCGCAAACTGTTGGCGCTATATAAACCCTGAATAATAATAATAATAATATCTGAATAACCATGCAGAGCAGTGGCTTGGGAGCACATCTGCTTGGGAGCCCCCATTGCTTGCTTTTTTTTGCTTTTAATATAACTTTAACTATTGCCTTTGATTCCCTTTGAGCCTCAGGTGCCTACAAAAATGCATCAGCAGAGGACTGTAGATCAGCTTTTCTCTTGCGGGGTGCCACAACACCCTGGTGTGCCATCTGGGTTCATCAGGGGTGCCATGCTGTATCACAATGTGTGTTTCCATAGCGCAGGCTGTTTGGCAGCACCATGGAAACACATGATCCCAATCCAGGGTGGGTGGCATTCAGGAGAGCTGTAGCATTCAGAAAGGGATGGAAGTCTTCTTCTGTTTAGTCCACCTCCTGCCCACTGCCATAACCATGCTGCGGTGAAGATTGAAAGGCAGGACTCTACTGTGAAGGGATGGGGGGGTAGCATAGAACACTTGATATGAAAGGGGGAGAGGGGGGCTGAGGACTCTGATGTGAAAGGAGGGGCAGACAGATGACCAAGGTGGCATGGTTGTTGGTGCCAGGCTGGCTGGTCTTAGTATTTAAAAAAATGCTGATCTACTGGGATGTTCACACACAATCATCTCTCGGGTTTACAGAGATTAGTCAGAAAAAGAGAAACTATCCAGTGAGTGGCAGTTGTGTGGACGAAAATGCCTTCTTGGTCTCAGAGGTCAGAGGAGAATGGGCAAACTGGTTCAAGATGATAGAAAGACAACTGAAATCACCACTCATTACAATCAAAGTATGCAGAATACCATCTCTGAATGCACATCAAACCTTGAAGCAAGATGGGCTACAGCAGCAGAAGATCACACCGGGTGCCATTCCTGTCAGCTACGAACAGGAAACTGAGACTACAATTCGCACAGGATCACCAAAATTGGACAAAAGAAGATTGGAAAAACGTTGCCTGGTCTGATGAGTCTCGATTTCAGCTACGACATTCAGATGGTCGGGTCAGAATTTGGCGGAAAAAACATGGAAGCATGGATCCATCCTGCCTTGTATCAATGGTTCAGGCTGGTGGTGGTGTACTGATGTGGGGGATATTTTCTTGGCACACTTTGGGCCCCTTAGTACCAATTGAGCATCATTTAAATACTGCGGCCTACCTGAGTATTGTTCCACTTTATGACTACAGTGTCCCCATCTTCTGATGGTTCCTTCCAGCAGGATAATGCACCATGTCACAAAGCTCCAATTATCTCACCACTGGACAATGAGGTCTCTGTACTCCAATGGCCTCCACACTCACCACATCTCATCCAATGGCCTTCACGCTCACCAGATCTCAATCCAATAGAGCACCTTTGGGAACGGGGGAGATTGACATCAAGGATGTACAGCCGACAAATCTGCAGCAACTGAGTGATACTATCATGTCACCATGGACCAAAATCTCTGAGGAATGTTCCCAACACCTTGTTGAATCTATGCCATGAAGAATGAAGGCAGTTCTGAAGGCAAAAGGGGCTCCAACCTGGTACTAGCAAGGTGTACCCAATAAAAGTGTCTGTGAGTGTGTATTTTTCATCCGTGTACTACTGTGCCTGGAGTTTGGCTTTAAAGCGGAGGTCCACCCTAAAGGGGAGCTTCCGCTCATTGGATTCCTCCCCCCCTCCGGCGCCACAATTGGCACCTTTCAGGGGGCAGGGGGGTGCAGGTACCTGTACAGTACAGGTATCTGCACCCACTTCCGGCATAGATATCTGCAGAATATACACCCCTTTCCGCAGAATCTACGCCCCTTTCCGAAGGTCCCCCGCTGTCTGCTGGGAAACACACGGATCCCAGAGACAGCGGGGACCATCCTTATTGCGCAGCGCGCCTCGCGCATGCGCAGTAGGGAACCGGGATATGAAGCCGCAAGGCTCCACTTCCTGATTCCCATAGCCAAGATGGCGGCGGCAGCACCCGAGAGACGATCGAGAGATCGGCTTCGGGTGCCGACATCGCGGGCGCGCTGGGCGGGTAAGTGTCATTATTTTAAAAGTCAGCAGCTGCAGTATTTGTAGCTGCTGGCTTTTAAAAAAAAAAACGGCAGACTCCCGGCGGACTCCCGCTTTAAGCTCCTGATGACTAACCTTTTATTACTGGATTGTGCAAACCCAACTGTCCGCCAAGTCTGCAGGCACCTTAAACGGAGTATTTTACGGATGCTGAACTCTGTTTTTTCACATGAATTGTATTTTATTCTCAGCATTCTTCTCACTTCAGAGGTTATCGAAAAGTTTCTTTGAATTCAGGCTCATGGAAGCACTTAATTATAGCTGTGTACTCGGATGTAATTAGATCCGGTTTATCTTGTTTGCCCAGCTGCTTTGTTTATGTTATGTAATTCATCAGCATGTAAAGACATTGCAGTGCGCGCTCGCTCTCTTACTTCTCTATTCTGCCATTCATAAATGTGAGTTATATTTTAGGCATCTAGTCAGTGTTAACCACCCTTGGGGCCATGTTTCATGTTCCGCCCATACTTATGGTGTAGCATGAAACATGGTCGCGTTTCCCAACCCCCATCCTCAAACCACCCCCAACTTACCCGAATCATGGGGTGCTTCTCCTTGCAATAGGTTAGTGTCTCCGCTCATAAATCTGTGTCATCCATTCTCAGGGATATGTGAATGGGAGGACCACAAGTTCATCCTCCACTGCAGTAATGCAGAGGTTCTCAACCCTGTCCTCAAGTACCCCCAACAGGCCATGATTTGGGAATTTCTCCTAGATAAAATAGTTTTCCAAAATACCAAGCCATGGACTCTGATTTAAAGCACCTGTGCAAGATAAAGAAAAATCTGTAAACGTGGCCTGTTGGGGGTAAGTGAGGATAGGGTTGAGAACAGTGGTGGCTGGTGCTCAAAATTTTTGGGGTGGCACAAACAAGCTGAAAAATTCTAAAAAAAAAACACATTAATTGCAGCCTCACTGTACCATCAATCGCAGCCACTGTACCATCAAACGCAGCCACTCTGTCCATAAATTGCTGCCACTGTACCATCAAACACAGCCACTGTGCCATCAAACGCAGCCACTGTGCCCATCCATTGCCGCCACTGTGCCATCAAATGCAGCCACTGTGCCCATCAAACGCAGCCACTATGCCCATCAAACGCAGCCACTATGCCCATCAAATGCAGCCACTGTGCCCATCAAATGCAGCCACTGTGCCCATCAAACAAAGCCACTGTGCCATATCAAATGCTTCCACTGTGCCATGAAAAGCTGCCACTGTGCCCTATCAAATGCTCCCACTGTGCCCCATCAAATGCAGCCAATGTGCCCATCAAACACAGCCACTGTGCCCATCAAACGCAGCCACTGTGCCATCAAATGCAGCCACTGTGCCATATCAAATGCTCCCACTGTGCCCCACTAAATGCTACCACTGTGCCCCATCAAACGCAGCCACTGTGCCCATCAATTGCCACCACTATGCCATCAAACGCAGCCACTGTGCCATATCAAATGCTCCCACTGTGCCATCAAATGCTGCCACTGTGCCCCATCAAATGCTGCTACTGTGCCCCATCAAATGCTCCCACTGTGCCCCATAAAACACAGCCACTGTGCCATATAAAATGCTCCCACTGTGCCATCAAATGCTGCCAATGTGCCCCATCAAATGCTCCCACTGTGCCCCATCAAACACAGCCACTGTGCCATATCAACTGCTGCCACTGTGCCCCCTGCCCGCTGTCTTCACTTACCCTGTCTCGGTGGAGGTGGGACAGCTCCTTAATGTCTTTTCCCGTCCTCTGTTCCCATCCTTTGCTATAATTGGAAACCTGATAGGCGTACAATCACAGCGCCTGTCGTTTCAGCCAATATGGTGATGAGTAACAGATCCGAGCACCTGATTGGTGGAGAGGTGGTTTATTGTTAGGAAAGCGAATATTCATTCGCTTTTCTAACACAGCTTAGTGACCTGCGAGCGCCAAGCATGGCACATGCAGGTCACTTGGTACAAACTTTTTCGTGGATTTTTCTACAAAGGGTGTCGGCCGTGAACTTGTATTGCATACACACAGCAGGACTTTTTCAGCCAACTTTCACCAAATCACATGGCTTTTATGCTCTTTACCGCCACCCTTTGGTCAACTTCTGTATTGTTGTCTGATCTTTTGCATTGGTTCTGAGCATGCGTGTTTCTACTTTGTACAAAAGTCCGATGGTTTTCTGTACACACGATCGGACTTTGCTCCATCGGACTTTTGTTGCCGGAAAGTTTGTGCGTTTGCACAGCCAACAAAAGTCTGATGAAAACCAAAAAAAGTTTGTCCGATGGAGCGTACACACAGTCAGATGTTGCCTTAAAACAGCTAATTTGCATGTCTGTTGTCAAAAAGTCCGATCGTGTGTATGGGCCTTAACTGGTTCCCTGAAGTGGTCTTGGTGCTCCAGACATTGGTCATAAGGCTCATACACATGATCGGACTTTTTGACAACAACAACAAATTAGCTGTTTTAAGGCAACATCCAACCGTGTGTACGCTCCATCGGACAAACTTTTTCAGTTTTCATCGGACTTTTGTTGGCTGTGCGAACAAACTTTCCGGCAACTAAAGTCCGATGGAGCAAAGTCCGATCGCGTGTACAGAAAACCATAGGACTTTTGTACAAAGTACAAACACGTTTGCTCAGAACCAATGCAAAAGATCAGACAGCAATACAGAAGTTGACCAGAGGTGGCGGTAAAGAGCATAAAAACCACATGATTTGGTGAAAGTTGGCTGAAAAAGTCCTGCAGTGTGTATGCAATACAAGTTCACAGCCAACGCCCTTTGTACAAAAATCCACGGGAAGGTTTGTACAAAGTCCAATCGTGTGTATGAGGCTATACTCTGACATCATGACATACAATGTAGGACCAATAGCCCAGCATTGAATATGAGGACGGCGACTGACCGCCCGCAACCAAGAGAGGTTCATTTACTAAAACTGGAGAGTGCAAAATCTTGTGCAGCTCTGCATAGAAACCAATCAGCTTCCAGGTGTTACAGTCAAAACTTAATTGAACAAGCTGATGTTAGAATCTGATTGGCTATAATGCACAGCTCAGCTGCACCAGATTCATAGTGGCTCAGGTTTAGTAAATCCCCCCCAGAGAGTCATAGATAGGAGGTGGAGAGTTGACACAGGAAGATGATTTGCTTAATAAGAACCCCATGTGTCACCCTACTGGCCATGCAGTGCAGAAAATAGCAGTAAATCACAGAGCTGGCTGTTCAGAATTGCAATTCCTTTTGCTGGTAGAACCGTAAACTTACTATTTGTATTTTAGCTGAGTATTTAGGTGTCTGCCCATATTTTCGATTTCAGGTTTAGAGTCCACCTGTAAATAATTGTTTCCTATTTTCTAACACTATCACAAAGGAAATGTAGTGGTGTTGCTTCCAGCAAGTGCTCAAATGTTTTCCCTTATTTTTACACTAAAAACATGATGGAATTTGATCGCTATGGGCGAGATTTTATAGCAAGTCTCAGTGAAGTGATCTATGGAGTTTTATTTCTATTTTGCTGATGTTAACCATTGTAGGCATCTGTAAAGCCCCGTACAAACGATCGGATTTTCCGACGGGAAATGTTGGCTGTTGGCAGAAAATCCGACCGTGTGTACGCTCCATCGGAACAGTTGTTGTCGGACTTTCCGCTAACAAATGTTGGATGGCAAGTTTTCAAATTTTCCCCTGACAAATGTCTGTTGTCGGATTTTCCGAGCGTGTGTACACAAGTCCATCAGACAAAAGTACAAACATGCATGCTCGGAAGCAAGGAGAAGACCGGAAGCGAGAATTAACATTCGTGGCGTGGCAAATTATGAAATCTCGAAATGCACAATTCTCTTCTCCAACCACTTGACGTACGCGCTATAGCCGAATGACAGCTACAGCACGGACCGGAAATTCCAGGAGGCTGTCATAGGATGTCCTCCCCTTTGCACGCTCCCCGCACGCCCCCTGCAGGGCATGCATGGCGCACGATGTTATCACTGAGTCACCAAGACTTGGGTGAGCACCGATCCGAGTAAGGGGCCAATACCGACCCCTTACCACGTGATCAGCTGCCAGTCAATGACAGCTGATCACGTGTGTAAACAAAGCGTGGCAATTTTTTTTTTTTCCTCACGCTTACACGATCACCGGCTTATGTTCAAGGGACATCGGTCCCTAAGAGGAAGGAGGCACATCTGCCTCCTCCTCTGCCTCCTCTGTGCCAATCAGTACCCCCTGCCGGTGTCACCTACCATTGCCACCTGCCTGTGCCCAAAGTGCCCACCAGTGCTACCTATCAATGCCTATGAGTGGCACCTATCAATGCCCTAAGTGCCACCTATCAGTGCCCACCAGTGGTGCCAATCAGTGCCTCATCAGTGCCACCTAGCAGTGCTGCCTTTCAGTGTAATCTCCCAGTGCCGATCAGTGCCCATCACTGCCACCCATCAGTGTCCATCACTGCCACCTATCAGTGCCACCTATTAGTGCCCAACAATGCCACCTATCAATGCCCTTCAGTGCCACCCATCAGTGCCACCTCTCAGTGTCACCTCTCAGAGCACACCAGTGCCACCTATCAGTGCCCACCAGTGCAGCCCTATCGTTGCCCATCAGTGCAGCCTCATCAGCGTACATCATGAAGGAGAAAAATTACCTGTGTGCTAAATTTTATAACAAAATGTAAAAAAATATAATTTTTTTGTTTTTGTTTTTTATTCCGTATTTACATTTTTTTTTAACAAAGAACAAAAAACACAGAGGTGATCAAATTCCACCAAAAGAAAGCTCTATTTGTGGGGAAAAAAAGGATAAAAATTGAATTTAGGTACAGTTGTATGACTGCGCAATTGGCATTCAAAGTGCGACAGCGCTGAAAGCTGAAAATTGGTCTGGACGGGAGGGGGGTTGTAAAGGTTTGTTTTTTATTTCCTAAATAGGTTCCTTTAAGCTAGTACATTGTTGGTTCACTTACCTTTTCCTTCGATTTCCCTTCTAAATGTTTTTTTTTTTCTTTGTTTTCTTTGTCTGAATTTCTCACTTCCTGTTCCTCCTCAGTGAGCTGTTCTGGCTGACTAAACCTCGCTCGGATGATGGTGTGAAGTTTACTGAGGAGAAACAGGATGTGAGAAATTCAGACAAAGAAAAAAAACATTTAGAAGGGAAATCGAAGGAAAAGGTAAGTGAACCAACAATGCACTAACTTAAAGGAACCTCTTTAGAAAATAAAAAACTAAGCTTTACAACCCCTTTAAGTGCCCGGTAAGCAAGTGGGATAATAAGGAAGCTGCTCAACCAAAAAAATGTCAAAGCAATAACTCCAAGGCCAATATTAAATAACATGTTAGTTCCTCTGATTACGCAACATGGCTGGTTGACGAACGGCCATTCAGAAACAAACAGAAAAGTGCGAAAAAAAAAGTGCGAATCAACACTCACCAAACTTCTACTAATACAAAATTTGTAGAAGGAGCTCAAAGGGTGGCGCTAAAGAGCTGAAAAACAATCTAGTACGTCACTACGTTCGTGTTTGTTGGCCAACAATTTTGTGGCCGTGTGTATGCAAGACAAGTTTGGGCCACAGTTTTTGTTGGCCATCAATCCGATCGTGTGTACGAGGCTTTAGGCTCCATTCACACTTGTGCAACTTAACCACTTCAATACAGGGCACTTAAACACCTTCCTGCCCAGACCAATTTTGAGCTTTCAGCACTGTCGCAATTTGAATGACAATTGCGCGGTCATGCTACACTGTACCCAAATGAAATTTTTGTAATTTTTTTCCCCACAAATAGAGCTTTCTTTTGGTGGTATTTGATCACCTCTACGGTTTTTATTTTTTGCGCTACAGATAAAAAAATACCGAAAATTTTTTTTTGTTTCAGTTTCAAAACTTTGTAAATAAGTACGTTTTCTCCTTCACTGATGGGCACTGATGGGGCTACACTGATGGGCACTGATAAGGCGGCACTGATGGGCACCAATGATGTGGCACCAATGAAGTGGCACTGATGAGGTGGCATTGATGGACACTGATATGTGGCACTGATAGGTGGCACTGATGGGCACTGATAGGCGGCACTGATAGGTGGCACTGATGGGCGACACGGATGGGCACTGATAGGTGGCACAAATTGGCACTGATAGCTGGCACGGATTGGCATGGATGGGTGGCACAGATGGGCATGGATAGGCGGCACAGATGGGCATGGGTGGGCACTGATAGGTGGCACGCATGGGCACTGATTGGCGGCACAGGTGGGCACTGATAGGCGGCACAGGTGGGCACTCATAGGCGGCATTGGTGTTATACTGTACTAATGGATGCCAATAAGTGCCAAACAATAATGCATGCCAATCAGTGATGCCCATTGTGGGCACTGATTGGCATCCATTATGGGCACTGATTGGCATCCATTGTGGCACTGACTGGCATCCCTGGTGGTCTAGGGAGGATTACCTTTTGCTGGGCATCCCTGGTGGTCTGGTGGCGTCCCTGGTGGTCCAGTGTGGGCATCCTCGGGGGGGCTGTGCTGATAATCGATCAGCACAGACCCCCCCCTGTCAGAGGAGCAGCCGATCGGCTCTCCTCTAGTCACGTCTGACAGACGCGAGTGAGGAAAAGCCGATCACCGGCTCTTCCTATTTACACTGTGATCAGGCGTGATTGGACATGGCTGATCACATGGTAAAGACTCAGAGTCTCCGTCAGAGACTCTTTACCGAGATCGTAGTTGCCGGGTGTCAGACTGACACCCCGCAACAACGATCACCGCGATGCTCGCCCACCGGGGGCGCGCAGCGGCTCATAATCCTGATCACGTCATATGACATCCGATCAGGATTATGCAACCACTTTGCCACCATCAATTGCCTATAGGGCGGGTGGCAAGTGGTTAATAATTGGTGCGATTTCCATTGCGACTTTACCACGCTACTTGACGGGACTTTGATATGACTTGAAATGAAAAATTAATTAGGTTCCTTTTATTTTCCAACGAATTCCAAATATTCAGAATGATCGGAATTCGAATCGGTGGAAAATTTATCAACTGGTTCGGATTCTGTGTGAAGAATAGCTGGTTGTTAAGGAGCAGACAGGGAAACCAGCCGACACGTCCTTAACAACCGATGACTCATCAGCTGTCAGTGAGTTTCTCCACTGACAGCTGAATGTAAAAAAAAGAAATGCTAGCAATAAAAAAAATCCATACCAGACCCTTAGCCCAGCAAGTCAGGATGCTCGCTCGTTCTCCTGAACCATACCAGGCCACATGCCCTCAACATAAGGGGGGTGCTTTGGGGCAGGGGGCATGTTTATAAAATCTAATAATCCCCAAACATTCATTGCAGGCAAATCTACTATTTGCATATATTTAAATGACAGTGATTGATTCACCACTAGGAAGGAGCTGGGTTTGGCCAGACCCACAGGAAGACATCCAATGATTGCATCCCTGCCTGCCCAATGAGCTGCAGGCAGGGAGGATTCCACCCTCATTAGTTGCACATATACACATGCTCATGACATCATTGACCTAATTTGACCACATGGCCATTGTAGGTATCACTTAGCTTATTTTGCATTCCGGCGGGCTCCATCCATCAGTGCGCACAGTTCCCCACCAGCTCCAGTCTGTGGTCATGCACTATATTACCAAAAGTATTGGGACACCTGCCTTTACAAGCACATGAACTTTACTGGCATCCCAGTCTTAATCCGTAGGGCTCAATATTGAGTTGGCCCACTCTTTGCAGCTATAACAGATTCAACTCTTCTGGGAAGGCTGTCCACAAGGTTTAGGAGGGTGTCTATGGGAATGTTTGACCATTCTTCCAGAAGAGCATTTGTGAGGTCAGGCACTGATGTTGAACGAGAAGGCCTGGCTCCCATTCTCCCTTCTAATTTATCCCAGAGGTGTTCTATCAGGTTGAGGTCAGGATAGCTAGGTTCCTTCACCCCTAACTCACTCATCCATGTCTTTTTTGGACCTTGCTTTGTGCACTGGTCCCAATCATTTGGTGGAAGGGGGATTACGGTGTAGGTTTGTTTTTTAAGGGGTTGGGTTTGGCCCCTTAGTTCCAGTGAAGGGAATATTTAAGGCATCAGTATACCAAGACATTTTGGACAATTTCATGCTCCCAACTTTGTGGGAACAGTTTGGGGATGGCGCCTTCCTGTTCCAACATGACTGCACACCAGTGCACAAAGCAAGGTCCATAAAGACAAGGATGAGCGTGTTTGGGGTGAAGGAACTTGACCGGCTCTCTATGGAGCCAGTTCACATATCTCCACAGCGGCTCTGGTGCGCCTTGCACAGGAGCCCTGTGTGTCTTTTGGTCCATTTCAAGTCCGAATTCAGCACAAAATTCAGGTTGAAATCGGACATGAAACGGTAAACGGGGACACACCGGACTCCTGCTGTGAGCCGCTGCATACTCATATGTGAACCCAGTCTTAGTCAATGAGTAAATGTAGTGACTCCACCCCTCCTAACGCAACGTTTCAATTAGAGAAAGTGTGTCCAAAAGGAAGCAGCTTCCATCATGTTCTACTAGAAAAGTCATAGCACTTAGGGAAAGGGAATCATTGTCTCCTTTTCCATGAGTGCAGTCTATAGTAAATGTTATATATATGTATACATATATATATATATGTCAAAATAATCAAAAAAATATGTATATATATATATATATATATAATGTTACTGAAAGGTATAAAACATCAGCTTAAAACATAATAACTAAAAAAAAATCTAAATATTGGCCTATAATTTCCCTATAATTCTTCTTTGTTGCATACTCTGCACTCCAAAGCCAGGATACTGGTGTTGAAATCTATAGTTTTGCTGTCCACTGCCATTGCATTTTGCACGGTGTGTAACGCAATCAATAGCTGTGCAGTTAGAGGGTGGGGCTATACTGTAGGGGAGGGGCTTATATATGAGGGTTCATCCATAGACAATGCTGTTCCAGTCAGTACTTATGTAGAAAGCTCACATGCTCGACGTTTAAATCGAATACTCCTAGAAGAAAAAGTGTATTTTGCAGGGTTCCTGCCTCTTATAAGAACGTGTTTAATATTGCATAT
This sequence comes from Lithobates pipiens, assembly GCF_037356315.1. Taxonomy (NCBI): domain Eukaryota; kingdom Metazoa; phylum Chordata; class Amphibia; order Anura; family Ranidae; genus Lithobates; species Lithobates pipiens. Next base: position 23,983,931 of record NW_027507789.1, read on the forward strand.
CGGTTGCCCAGCAAGAACATCCCTTTAAGGCCATCAAATCAGAATTTCCCCACAAAACTGTATATCACGGTGAGTGGGCGCGGGTAAAGAGATCCCTCGTTGTGTATTGTATACTGGAGCTCATTGCAGCTACTGGCCCTTAGCACCAAAGTAATAAAATCACAGCTGTTGGCACATTGACTGTCCTCATAACACGGTCTGGGAGGACCCAATCTCCACACAGCAATCATTCCTGGATTAAATCCTTCACCTTTCTAGACCTATATTTATAGTAGAAGCCTTCTGCAGAAAATTAGATCAGTAAGTAATTTATCGTAGTTGAGACTTAACATTCTCCTCTGTGTCTGCCAATATCTATACGGCAAAGAAGACTTGGGAAAAAAATGACATAGTGTGTGTGTATGTATGTATTTTATATATATATATATATATATATATATATATATATATATATATATATATAAATAAAGTATATATATTACTGTGCAAAAGGCAGGTGTGGAGAAATCAGGGGCGGACGGACCATTCGGGCACTCGGGCACTGCCCGAGGGTCCCATGCCACTAAGGGGCCCCATCAGGGTTGCCAGCCTCAATAAAACCAGGGACAGTATGTAAAAATCTGTGTTTTTAAAAAAATCCCAAGATTATAGATGCACCGCCTCTCCAGTACCTTTTCAGTGTGTGTATGTGTATTCTGTGTGTGTATACTGTGTGTGTGTGTGTGTGTGTGTGTGTGTATACTGTATGTATGTGTGTGTATACTGTGTGGCCCCATAATCTAATGCCTGGGGGCCCCATAATCTCCTATTGCCTGCCCCCCATAATCTCCTATTGCCCAGGGGCCCCATAATCTTCTCCTATTGCCCGGGGGCTCCATAATATCCTATTGCCCGGGGGCCACATGAGTTGTCAGTCCGCCCCTGGGAGAAATGCAATAAAGTAAGAATGATTTCAGAAATAGAAGTGTTCATTTTTTTTAATTTTTTTTTTATCAATTAACAAAATGGAAAGTAAATTAACAGATGAGAAATCCAAATCAAATCAATATTTGGTGTGACCACCTTCTGCCTGTAAAGCACCATCAATTTTTCTAGGTACACTTCCACACGGTTTTTGAAGGATCTAGGTAAGTAGGTTGTTCCAAACATTAAGAATTAGCCACGGATCTTCTGTGAATGTCGGCTTCCTCAAATCCCTCTGTCTCTTCATGTCATCCCAGACAGACTCGATGTTGAGATCAGGGCTCTCTGGGGGCCAAACCATAATTTCCAGGACTCCTTGTTGTTCACACTTCATATTTTAAGTTTTCGTTTTTAATGACATAGGCTGTATGTTTGGGGGTCGTTGTTCTGCTGCAGAATAAATTTGGGGCCAATCACATGCCTCCCTGATGGTATGGCCTGCTTGATAAGTGTCTGCCTGTATTTCTCAGCATTGAAGACACCATTGATCGGGCAACATTAAGGACCGTAGCTGCAGTGGTTGGCCAAGGAAACCTAAGGCAGTGGATGAAAGACACATCATGCTCTCTTCCCTTGGACATCAGAGGATGTAAAGCAGAGCCATCAGCACAAAACTGGCAGTAACCAGTGGGACCCAGGTACACACATCTACTGTCCACAGAAGTTTGGCCAGAAGAGGCCTTTTGGAATAATTGCGGCCAAATAGCCAAAACTTCAACGTGGAAACAAGGCTAAGTGTCTCAACTATGCATGAAAACATAGAAACTGGGGAACGGGAAAATGGCAGCAGGTGCTCTGGACTGATGAGTCAAAAATATCTGGCTGTAGCAGGAGGCAGTTTGTTTGCTGAAGGGCTGGAGAGTGGTACAATATTGAGTGTCTGTAGACAACTGTGATGCATGGTGGAGGTCCCTTGCAAGTTTGAGGTTGCATTTCTGCTAATGGAGTTGGAGACTTGGTCAGAATCAATGGTGTCCTTAATGCTGAGAAATATAGGCAGATATATATTCATCATGCCATACCATCAGAGAGGCTTGTGATTGGCCCCACATTTATTCTGCAGCAGGACAATGACCCCAAACATGCAGCCAATGTCATTAAGAACTATAATTACTGTGCAATTATTTTCTTATAAATACATCCTTATGGGGTGAGTCTCACTCCTTCATCTTGCCATTAATAAAACAATAAAAGGGCGTGGAAGCCTTTTATAATGGCGAAAGGGGACAGAGCTCTCAGTACTTCAAAAAAAATTGTTGCTCTACATAAAGATGGCTTAGGCCAGTGATGGCGAACCTTGGCACCCCAGATGTTTTGGAACTACATTTCCCATGATGCTTCACTACACTGAAGAGTGCATGAGCATCATGGGAAATGTAGTTCCAAAACATCTGGGGTGCCAAGGTTCGCCATCACTGGCTTAGGCTATAAGAAGATTGCCAGTACCCTGAAACTGAGCTGCAGCATGGTGGCCAAGACCATACAGAGGTTTAAAAGGACAGGTTACACTCAAAACAGGCCTCTCCATGGTCAACCAAAGAAGTTGAGTGCACATGCTCAGCGTCATATCCAGAGGTTGTCTTTGGGAAATAGATGTATGAGTGCTACCAGCATTGCTACAGAGGTTGAAGGGGCGTGAGCTCAGCCTTTCAGAAATGCACAAGATGCACGAAAACTGTTTGCTGAAAACAAGCAGACTAAGGACATAGATTACTGGAACCATGTCCTGTGGTCTGATCAGACCAAGATACATTTATTTGATTTAGATGATGTCAAACGTGTGTGATGGCAACTAGGTGAGGAGTACAAAGACAAGTGTGTCTTGCCTACAGTCAATCATGGTGGTGGGAGTGTCATGGTCTGGGGCTGCATGAGTGCTGCCAGTACTGGGGAGTTACAGTTCATTGAGGGAACCATGAATGCCAACATGTACTGTGACATACTGAAGCAGAGCATGATCCCCTCCCTTTGGAAACTGGGCTGCAGGGCAGTATTCCAACATAACGACCCCAAACACACCTCCAAGACAACCACTGCCTTGCTAAAGAAGCTGAGGGTAAAGGTAATGGACTGACTGGCTAAGCATGTCTCCAGACCCAAACCCTATTGAGCATCAGTGGGGTATCCTCAAACGGAAGATGGAGGAGTGCAAGGTCTCTAACATCCACTAGCTCTGTGATGTCATTATGGAGGAGGGGAAGAGGACTCCAGTGCCAACCTGTGAAGCTCTGGTGAACTCCATGCTGAAGAAGGTTAAGGCAGTGCTAGAAAATAATGGTGGCCACACAAAATATTGACACTTTGGGCCCAATTTGGACATTTTCACTTAGGGGTGTACTCACTTTTGTTGCCAGCGGTTTAGACATTAATGGCTGTGTGTTGAGTTATTTTGAGGGTACAGCAAATTTACACTGTTATATAAGCTGTGCACTCACTACTTTACATTGTAGCAAAGTGTCATCTAGAATATAATAGATAGAATAAAATATTTACAAAAAAAAAAATATATATATATATATATATATATATATATATATATATATATATATATATATATGTATATATATATATATACATATATATATATATATATATTTGTTTATTTTTTTTTTATATTTTTTTTCTAAATTGAACTTTTTAACAAATGTAATTTTTCTTAACTTTAGTTTTTATCATTGTAGCTTTTTTCTTAATTTCTTCTCCTTTGATTGTAAAGCTATTTGTACAGTAATTGCAGCTCATGTGTAGTTTGCTCTAAATTTATTTATTGCACGTTTGTAATACTTTTTACTTATATCAATCGTTTTTTGCCTTGTGCGGTTTTAGTACGAGTCCCGAAGTACCTCTGCGCATGCAGTTCCTGATTTACAGCCAAATAAAATGTTTTAAAGCACTTTCCTTCCTGTGTGCTCTGCGATTTGAAGAAGTAAATTCTTTAAAGTGGATACTTTAGCAGAATGAAAAGATTTTTCTCTTGTGTCACTTTATGAAGTTACGGGGAATAGAATAAAAAATAAAAAAAACGAAACGCTTCAGAACAAATAACTTTTTTTTTTTTTCAAATATTTATGTAAAACTTTCCCCATAAACATTTCTCTGGTGAAAGTGCATCATTTTCAGACTTGGTATAAACATGGATCACAGCAGTATTTAAGGAGAGAGCGAAACCAATGGACCTATCAGAATAGATCTTTTACTAATCTGACTACAGGGTATTGTGTACTGGTTCTTGCAAAAAAAAAAAACAGAATTTTTTGATTTGCTTGCGTCTGCCTGGCTAGTGTTTCAAAGTTGTGTTTCGTATTATATATATTTAAATTCAATGGGGATCTTTATGGAAAATCTATACACATTTTAAAGTGTATCTTTACACAGGGCCTGGCTGAGGCACCTGCCTTGGGCAGCACGATGTCAGGAAAAGGGGCATGGCTGGGGCAGGAGCCTTACCCACCTCTGTATTGCCCAACCATGTCCTGGATTGAGCTGGATTCACAGTTTATTCCTGCAGATTAAGGAGAAACTAATCTCCAAAAATACTCTCCTCCACCTTCCAGCAATGCAAGGAAGGAAGAATTTTCCCGGCGCCAAAACTCTGACCCATGAATTGCAAGAAGGTACTAGAAGCAAAAACTGCTAAGAGAGACCGTGGAACCTGGTATGATATGCACAAAAAAAAATTGTGAAGAAGCACAAACACTTCTAGTCAATGTGCCATGGTCAGGGGTCGGACTCACAGACCAGTAGCTATAACAATAGAGAGGCTCCCACTGACCACCTGGATAAGTACAGAAGAAGGTCACCCTGGCAGATAATATGGGCTCACCCAAAGTGCGGAATCTATGCACTAACCGGTGTGCAACAGAGCTCCTGATGGTGGAGATGGGTTTTGCTGCATGTTAGTACCATGTCGTGGTCCTCGGGATCACCCCACCAGGAGATGAGCAAGCTGGAGTCCAGCAGATGTAGCAGGTAGGGGTCAAGCAAAAGGGTATCCAGTAAACAAGCCAAAGGTTAATAACAAGTGGTCGCAGATTGGGATTAAGCAGAAGCCTAGCCAAGGAACAAGCCAAGGGTCGGTAACAAGTAGTACTGGAGATATGGAAGGCCGCAAGATTGAAGAAAGATATTGACTGGAGAAGAGCACAATAATCTGGCAAACAGGAAGTGCAAAGGTATGGCTAAAATAGGAAGTTCATAGGAGGAGCATAGGCTTCAAAGTTCAAGTGAAACAAGGTTCAAGGCAAGATCATTCAAGGAACTGCCTTGGGCGCTGTCCAGCATCCCATGTGGCTCAGCAAGAAGAGACATCTTCAGACACAGCAGAGCTTGCAGGTTCAGACCTGGGTCCTGACACACAGCAGAAATAAATTTGCAAGTAAACTGGAACATATTTAACAGAAGAGGTAATCCCAAGAACAATATTTTATATTGGAGCCATATAATGTAGCCAAGCAGTCTCTCTGGAGCTGGTATAAAAACAGGGACTCCAATTACCAGTAAACCAAACACTTTATTGAATAATATCCTCCTACATGTAAGACCAGCTTTGTGTGCCTGGGGAGGATATCTTTAGTCTGTGGAATGCAATCCAGCCTTCCCATTCTGCTCAAGAGGATAAGCCACCTTACAGTGAGCACACCAGGATGAAGCCACCAGAGTAAAGCCTTCACCACTTCTGAGTCAAACACAGCATCAGGTGGTCTGCATGGCGACGCGTTTAGAGGCTTTGCCTACTTCTTATGCCCTTGTGTATCCTGTCAGAGCGAGCAAGTGCATTTTAGCTTTCTAGATCTACTACTTATCTTCCACTTGGCTTCAGGAGCATTCAGTCTACATGGACTTTTTTGTTTATCTGGCTTATTGGCTTCATTATAGAATATTATTGTTGAGATTACCTCTTCTGTTAAATATGTTTCAGTTTTCTAAGAAGTTTATTTTGGCTGTGACTAGGGGTATTTGCACTTCTTCCAGCAATGCAGGGGTTACAACCCTCATTCATTGGCTGCTGTCATCCTCTCTCCAGTGCCAGGTTTTCAGGCTCTTGATTGGCCAGTGGGGGAATCACATCATCCAGCCATCATTCACAGGCAACCCAAAAAAAAATAAAGACATACTGAGACTTTGCCAAGTGTGTGGCTTGCTGCCTTGGGCTCATTGATAAATAATACAGAGATCAGTGCGGACCTCACTGTATGAAGCACCATCTTGTGCATCATTGAGAATTGAGGACTGCCCACCACTGGAGAATAACAGTAGAGGAAGTGGACTCTGCTCTGTGGCTATTGACTCTCCCAGGTCAGAGGACACACTGGAAAAGTGTCTCCATGACCACACAACTAGGACTTTTGTTGGGCAACAGTACAGGGGGTTAAAAGGGGGCTCAAACTGGCCATCCTTTGCATCATTGAGGGCTACCCACTACTGAAGAAGAACAGAAGGGGAAGCTAAATCTACTCTGTGGCTAATGACTCTCCCGGGTCAGAGGACACACATTGGAAAAGTGTCTCAATGACCACAGAACAAGGACTTTTGTTGAGTAACAGTACTGGGGGCCAAAGGGGGACCCAAACTGGCTTCCCACAGGGCGGGCCCCCCTGCATGTTTTGTCCTCCACTGCCTGGATCGTAGAGTACTAAAACCAGTATGAGAGGATTTTTATGAGCTTTCAATGCTTGATAGCATCATATTTTTATTACTACAGGAAGCAATCCAAGGAACCGAAACAGTAGCTCAGAAGAATTACATTTACGAGTGTTTATTTTGCAAGGACATGAACAGACAAGCTTGATCATATCCTCTCTCTTACACACAGTTGTACATATGCTGATAAAATACACAAAACATTTTTTAAAGTTTATCTAAAGCCTAAACTTTTTTGTTATTACTGTCTGTAACCCCACTGGGTAGATTCACCGCCTGTATTTGTCCCATTATCCACTGGGACCTGGATAGAAAGTGATGTGAAATTCAAAATGTTACAGTTACATAGTAGGTGAGGTTGAAAAAAGACAAGTCCATCAAGTCCAACCTTGGTGTGTGATTATATGTCAGTATTACATTGTATATCCCTGTATGTTGTGGTCGTTCAGGTGCTTATCTAATAGTTTTTTTAAACTATCGATTCCCCTGTCAGAAACCATGAAATCAGGCCAAGACAGAAGTACAGTTAAATCACACTTTTTTAATAATAAAAGTAAAAAGAACAAACGTAGTTAAAACATAGCCACAGTAACCGGAATGGATAGTCAGCCAAGCCAGAAGTCAGGGATCAATGAAGTGAAACAGCAAGCAGGATCTGGAGCCAAAAAGGATGTCAGCAAAGCAAGTCTTGAACAGGATCGCAGGAGTTTCTGTGATGTTGACCAAGGCGAAGGCAGAGCTCCCCTGGACTGGATTGCTTAAGTAGGCAGGACTGACAAGCAGGGTCATCAACAGCTGAGTAACTGTGGAGAGATAGGGGCTGGCAATTAGCCGACAGCTGAGCAGCCAGCTCAGAGAAGGAAGGGCTGAGCCCAGCCCTGACAGCCCCCCGCTGAGACCACCACCTGTGAAAGGCAATTCCACATCCTTACCACTCTTACAGTAAAGAACGCTCTACATAGTTTAAGGTTAAACCTTTTCTTCTAATTTTAATAAGTGGCCACATGTCTTGTAAAACTCCCTTCCACAAAAATGTTTTATCTCTATTGTGGGGTCACCAGTACGGTATTTGTAAATTGAAATCATATCCCCTCTCAAGCGTCTCTTCTCCAGAGAGAATAAGTTCAGTGCTCACAACCTTTCCTCATAACTAATATCCTCCAGACACTTTATTAGCTTTGTTGCCCTTCTTTGTACTCGCTCCATTTCCAGCATATCCTTCCTGAGGACTGGTGCCCAGAATTGGACAGTATACTCCAGGTGCGGCCGGACCAGAGTCTTGTAGAATGTGAGAATTATCGTTTTATCTCTGGAGTTAATCACCTTTTTAATGCATGCCAATATTCTGTTTGCTTTGCTAGCAGCAGCCTAGCATTGCATGCCATTGCTGAGCCCATTATCTACTAGGACCCCCAGCTCCTTTTCCATCCTTCATTCCCCCAGAGGTTCACCTCCGAGTAAGTAGATTGCTTATTATATATATATATTTTTTTTGGGAAGACTCGGATCATTGCGATCCATCTGAAAGTGGGGAACGGGTACCAGTCAAAATCAGGTACCCGCCCCACCCAAACAAAGTGTCAATTATAATGGAGGAGGAAGGGAGCAGTTACCTGATTTTGACTGGTACCCACCCCCCCACTTCTAGATGGATCGCAGCGGAGTGGTGGAAGTTCAGCCCCCCTTTCTTCCCCCCACAGCCTTTGGTGACACATCACAGGTCCCAGAAGACTGTGGCACCATTCATAAAGGGCAGCGTGGCTAGCGCATGCACAGTTGTAAGCCAGTTGTGAAGCAGTAAGGCTTCACTGCTGGTTTCCCTTAGTCAAGATGCTGGTGCCTGGACTCCAAGATAATTGAAGAATCAGATCGGGTGAAGTTCTGCTTTAAGCCAAAGGCTTTTAAAGACTCAAACTTTAGATAAAATCTGGAAAATTCAGTAGCTGCTCTTTAACAACTGTTTTCTTAAGCCTAGATAAAGGCTGCAAAATTTTGCCGCCGAAATGCGTTGAATATTAGGTTTACTACATGTTTGGAATAAAACCTCTTTTTTTTTTTTGCATTTCAACATTTCGGTGTGGGACTCCAATCTTCTCATCCAACTATTACATTTCCTGTTGCGTCTGGAACAGAATATAAAGAGAAATATCCCCAATGGGTTAACAGGCAGCAAAAATAAACTGACTGGGGGGGGGGGGGGTTAACCTTATTGCATTTTATCCAAAACCCATAAAAGTGTTGGATGTACATTCACTTTAATGAATTAGTCTTTGGGTTTGGGTGGGGGTTTCCTTGCCCAGTTTTCAGTTGACAACTAATAAAATGCACAAGTCCATTATCTCTAATCGCGCCTCCATGTTTTGGCGAGATTGCTAAGCTGTAATGTTTTACTATGTGTGTTTTTGTAATTCTCTAGACTAATACAAGTCGTGCAACTGATGCCCCAACCAGCAAAACTTGTCCAGATGTATCAGCACAACAACTAACACCTGAGCAGGTACAGTACAATAAGGCATATGAAACAAAGTCAAGACTGAACACAGTGTGCCTCATCCATCATAGTGAACCAGGATCTCCAAAATTGGGTCCAAAATTTGAATCACATAGTATCAAAAAAATAAATAGAAGTGAAGTTTCAGAGCCAGGCAAGACCCCTTCATCAGGCATATGACCATGCCTGATGAAGGGGTCCTGCGTGGCTCCGAAACATCGCTTCTATTTATTTTTTTTATACTATGTGATTACAATTTTGGACCCAATTTTGGAGATCCTGGTGTGCTGGTGACACGTCCTTCTCAAGATTGTAGCCGGTTCCAGCCCTTGGTCATTTCAGCACCCAAGAACGTGTGCGTTGGGAGTATTGCATTGGTCATCCACCATAGTGTCTGGCATATTGTGCTAGAATATTCTACATACAATGAAGATCTCAGCAATAACATAATGTTAAAAAATTGGAAACAAAGGCTATTCCGACTCCGGCTGCTGTATTAGTGACTTATTTCTCGCTAAGGCCTTTATGCCCGGCCTGTATAAGCAGATACAATCACAGCGGACAGTCTTTATCAGATAGATGAACTCACCAAACACATTTTTCTCATCAGCGACGATCTTTATTGAAGCAGATATAGCAGACAACAAAATGTGGCAAATTAATGAAAAGATGGTATTTTTTAGGTAAAAACATAATACAGTAGTACCTTGGATTACGAGCATAATTTGTTCTAGAAGAATGCTTGTAATCCAAAGCACTCGTATATCAAAGCGAGTTTCCCCATAGAAATCAATGGAAGCTCAGATAATTTGTTCCACTATCACTGCTAGTGTATGCAATACTGCATGTGGCCAGAGGTGGGGCACATTGTATATAAAGGCAAGTACCCCACCCCCCCCCCCCCCCGGGTACAAACGGGACTTTAAGGGCAAACTTTTATAGAAGACACAAATATTGTACAAAAAATAGAAAAATGTATTAAGTAAAAAAACACTGTCATAAACAAAGATAACAGTGATGCATCAAGTAACACACAGTATCCATATGTAGTATATAACCAGAAAACCACTTCTCCTATGGTCCGACGCGTTTCAGGAGATTCAAGCTAAATCCCTTCTTTAGGGGCATGAAGGAGACAATAATTGGAGAGGCTCTGAAAAAAGAGAAAACAGATAAACTCAAGACTTACAGAAAGGGGGGCAATGTCAAACATGGAAAACAGCATGGTCATAAAAAAGTACATACAAGGGTGGGGCGCCGAAGACACTTGGAAACGATCAGAGACGCTCGGAGACACTCAGGAAATGAGTGTTTCTGAGCGTTTCCGAATATCTCCAAGCCTCACCGGTGCCCCCCCACCTCTGGCCAAATGCTACTGGTAACAAACCCCAGAGGCTTGAATGATGTTCGTCTTGTGAGACAACGCTCACAGATCAAGTTAGAATTTTTAAAAAAAATACAGCTTGCATTGCGAAACGCCCGGAAAACGTGTTTTACTCGCAATCCGAGGTTTTACTGTACTGGGTTCCTGGATGCGAGCAGATTAACGTGTCCTTGAGACATGTGCCCATCTTTATCCCCCACAAGACAGTGTAAAGGAACAGGAAATACATCACAAGAATGGATGGGGACAGAAAATAAGGCAGAAAAAGATGGGGCTATACCCAAAATAACCACAAGATGGCAGTATATTAGCCAGTTATACAGAAGCCAAATAATCAATGGCTAGGAAATGAACTACAGTGGAACCTTGGATTACAAACATAATACGTTCCAGGAGAATGCTTGTAATCCAAAGTACTCGCATATCAAAGCGAGTTTCCCCATAGAATTCAATGGAAAGTAAGATAATTTGTTCGACATTGGCTTCTATTACATCTTGCAAATACCGCATGTGGCCAGAGGTGGGGGGAGGCACCGGAGAGCCTCGGAAATACCCAGGGACAGCTCGGCTGAACTCAGAAAGGCTCGGAAACACTTGAGAACAGAGTATTTACGAGTGTTTCCAAGTATTTCTGAGTATTTCCGAGTGATTCTGAGTATTTTCAAATCGCTCTGAACCATTCCGAGTGTCACCGGCGCCCCCACACCTCTGGCCATATGCGGTACTGCACACCCCATTAGCTTGAATTCTGCTCGTTTTGCAAGGCAACACTCTCAAACCAAGTCAGGCTTTAAAAAAAGTTGCTTGTCTTTCAAAGCGCTCGTTAACCATGGTTTCACTGTACATAAATTCTCACAAGTGTACAAGCACAAAGGCTCTCCCAAGAAGAGCATGCAATCTAAGATTCTGTAAGCACAGGCGTTTTTGACATCCTGTGTGCATGAGGCCTTAGTTGTTGCAGAAACCAACCATTGATTAAGCCGCAAAAAGGGCGAAACACGTCTGAGGAGTCCTCTACAGGTAGAAAATGGAAGGTGAAACCATTTTTTACTAATTTCTTTCACGTTGATGCAACTGGAAGTCGGTGTCTGACAGCCACTATTTTGTTGAAAAAATGTTTCTTTCCCCAAAAATGAACAATAAACAGAACAGAACTAAACAGATGGCATTCATTTCTGTCCATTCATATCTGTCTGATTGGAAAAGAATGTTGCCTTGTCCCAGTTAGGACTGGTTCACACCTGAATCGTGCAGGAACCCTATTCACCTACCTGTGTGATTTAGTGTGGTCCAATTTTCAGCCAATCCATTACAATGGTCTGAAATTGTACTGGGCTGCGCAAAAAACTAGTGACAGTGGTCACCAGAAATGGTGGTGGTGACAGTGGTCACCAAGAAATGGTGGTGGTGACATTGGCCAACAGAAATGGTGGTGGTGACATTGGCCAACAGAAATGGTGGTGGTGACAGTGGTCACCAGATATGGTGGTGGCAAAAGTGGTCACCAGAAATGGTGGGGGTGACAGTGGTCAACAGAAATGGTGGTGGTGACATTGGCCAACAGAAATGGTGGTGGTGACAGTGGTCACCAGATATGGTGGTGGCAAAAGTGGTCACCAGAAATGGTGGGGGTGACAGTGGTCACCAAGAAATGGTGGCGACAGCGGTCACCAAGAAATAGAGTGAATCTCCCTAGTGAGGACACAGGTGACAAATCCATTCCACGTAACCCTAACACTCCTCTTTGTCTTATCTCCATACATATAACTGTACATGATGTTATAATATGTTTACCAGATTGGAAAGCTCTACAGTGAGCTGGATGTGGTGAGGATGAATATGAAGGTCATGTCAGCCATATTGTTGGAGAACAGCCCAGGAGCCGAAGTACAAGAAGACATGGAGCTCTTACAGGTTAATATTGTTATATATTGGGGGATATCATACTATGGTGACACTATAATTAATCAATTAAAGCTGAACATTTTTTATCCAACCCATGCAACATATATATATGCGGCAGCAATGAGAGTGGGCTTTAATGCACACATGTTGCACTGTACATACAATATATTGTCAAAAGTACGCCTGCCTTTACACGGACATGAACTTTAATGGTATCCCAGTCTTAGTCCATAGAGTTCAATATTGAGTTGGCCCACAAGTTCCTCCACCCCAAACTCGCTCATCCATGTCATTATGGAAGTTTTTGGCAGGTGTCCCAAAACTTTTGGTAATGCATATAGCCTGTGCGGAAAGCAGAATTTGGATTTCAACATTTCTCCCCTTCTTTTTTGTTCTATTTTCCTCTTTTTTGTTCTATTTTTCTCTTTTTTTCTATTTTCCTCTTTTTTGTTCTATTTTCCTTCTTTTTTTGTTCTATTTTCCTCTTTTTTTGTTCTATTTTCCTTTTTTTTGTTCTATTTTTCTCTTTTTTGTTCTATTTTCCTCTTTTTTGTTCTATTTTCCTTCTTTTTTGTTCAATTTTCCTCTTTTTTGTTCTATTTTTCTCTTTTTTGTTCTATTTTCCTCTTTTTTTGTTCTATTTTCCTTCTTTTTTTGTTCTATTTTCCTCTTTTTTTGTTCTATTTTCCTCTTTTTTGTTCTATTTTTCTCTTTTTTGTTCTATTTTCCTCTTTTTTTGTTCTATTGTTCTCTTTTTTGTTCTATTTTCCTCTTTTTTTTTGTTCTATTTTCCTTCTTTTTTTGTTCTATTTTCCTTCTTTTTTTGTTCTATTTTCCTCTTTTTTTGTTCTATTTTCCTCTTTTTTTGTTCTATTTTTCTCTTTTTTGTTCTATTTTCCTCTTTCTTTCCTTTTTTTTCTGCCCCTCTCTCCTTCTCAGTCTGTCTCTTTCCCCCATTGCTCTCTGTTTTCTTTATCCTTTTGGTGACACGCTCAGCTTATCTCCAGCGACTTCCCTGTAACAATCCCGAATTCATTCTGTCTTATTAAAACAGAGCACCGCCACTAACTCCTACCTGCTCAGGGAGGCCTTTAAATCAATGCTCGTTTTACTGCTTTCTCAGCTTTTACACCGTTTTCCTCCAACTGGCTGTGCCTGGAGGCCCTACAAATGACAATGCCGCACAGCATTCATACCCTGAGATCCTATTTACACTACCTGCCTTGTCAGCAGAGACTCCGGCCCACACCATTGTCAATTCACATCAACACTGTAACCGGCGACATTCTCCAACAAAGGCACCCTGAGTGCGTATCGTGTCACTCATTAAAAGGCTGATTGTTATTGGGATTTTTATTTTATTTTTTTGATAGGAGCTGCAGAAAGTGTGTCAGGAAATGCAAGCCCGGATCTTAAAGCTTGTGGAAACCGTACAAAACGATGAGGTCATCATCGAGCTGGTGCAAGTCAACGACGACCTCAACAATCTGTTCCTGAGATACAACAGGTAATTCGGAAATGTGAAAAGTTCCGAAATGATGTTTTTGTGGAATTTTGAAGTTTTAATTACCATTGGATATACCCTCACCTGCCACTTTGTTAGGCTACGCCTTGCTAGTACTGGGTTGGACCCCCTTCTGCCTTCAAAACTGCCTTCATTCTTGGCATAGATTCAACAAGGTGTTGGAAACATTCCTCAGAGATTTTGGCCCATATTGACATTATGACATCACGCAGCTGCTGCCGATTTACCGGCTGCACATCCGTGATGCGATTCTCCTGTTTCATCACATTTCAAGGTGCTGTATTGGATGAGATCTGGTGAGTGTAGAGGCCATTGGATGAGATCTGGTGAGTGTGGAGGCCATTGGAGGACAGTGACCTCATTGTCCAGTGGTGAGATGATTGGTGCTTTGTGACATGGTGCATTATCCTGCTGGAAGGAGCCATCAGAAGATGGGGACACTGTAGTCATAAAGGGATGGACATGGTCAGCAACAATACTCAGGTAGGCCGTGGCGTTTAAACGATGCTCAATTGGTACTAAGAGGTTCAAAGTGTGCCAAGAAAATATCCCTCACACCATTACACCTCCAGCCTGAACCATTGATACAAGGCAGGAGGGATCCATGCTTTCATGTTGTTTACACCAAATTCTGACCCGACCATCTGAATGTCACAGTTGAAATTCAGACTCATCAGACCAGGCAACGTTTTTCCAATCTTCTATTGTCCAATTTTGGTGAGCCTGTGTGAATTGTGGCCTCAGTTTCCTGTTCTTAGCTGACAGGAGTGGCACCCGCTGTGGTCTTCTGCTGCTGTAGCCAATCTGCTTCAAGGATCGATGTTTTGTGCGTTCAGAGATGGTATTCTGCATACCTTGAATGTAACGAGTGGTTATTTGAGTTACTGTTGCCTTTTTATCATCTCAAACCAGTCTGCCTATTCTTCTCAGACCTCTGACATCAACAAGGCCTTTTCCTCCACACAACTGGATATTTTCTCTTTTTTGGACCATTCTCTGTAAACCCGAGAGATGGTTGTGCATGAAAATCCCAGTAGATCAGCGGTTTTTGAAATACTCAGACCAGCCCATCTGGCAACAACAACTATGCCACTTACAAAGTCACTTAAATCCCCTTTCTTCCTCATTCTGATGCTCAGTTTGAACTTCAGCAATTTGTCTTCACCATGTCTAGATGCCAAAATGCATTGAGTTGTTGCCATGTGATTGGCTGATTAGCAATTTGTGTAAACAAGCAATTGAACAGGTGTACCTAATAAAGTGGCCAGTGATTGTGTATCGGACAGAAGATACATTGCTAGACCCTGGCACCCAGGGCATGTACCCCAGGGCTTTTACTGTGTGACCCAGGTGTCCTTTGCCATCATCCAAAGTACGATCCTTCCGTTTTGGACATCCATTGTTGCCGCCACTAGTAATTGCATTTTTCCCTTTTAATTCTTTATATATTTTTTTTTTCTTTTGCAGACTATTTGCAAAAAATTAAATACAGTAACAGAATAAACCGTAACAAAGACATTAAGTTACAGTGAGAACATAATAAAGTGAGAGGCTTACATAAATCTACAAAATAAATTGGAAGGACAATGAGAATCTAAATACATAATAAAAATACAATTTAGACTAAAGATTACCAAGATCACAAACATCTTGATGTATAATTATAATGCCGATCGGAAATGTCAGTGCAAACGGATGTATATAGATGTACAGAGGTAGATTAAGCGTTGATAGTGATGCATCATATCAGAAAGGTCTGTCGTTAAGAATCCCTTAACATTAGGAAGAAAACAAAGGATAATTTGTCTTGTAGAGTGTAAAAAATTCTCCTCATGAGCATGATGGACTCAATTCTATTAATAATTGTAGAAAAATTGATAATTTTGGATTTCCAATGCAAAGCTATGGCCCAAAGGGTAGCATTGCATATAGTATGGATGGGCTTCTCTTTAGGGCATGAAGTCCCCAGAATAAGGGACAAAGAGAAGACACATAGGGAGGGTCAAGACTAAAGTGTTCCCGGTGATAGTAGAGGCAGTATGTGAGATTCTGCACCAGAGTGATTGGATCTTGTCGCAAAATCTATGTATCACTGAGCCCCTGGAGAAGCAACCTCTAAAACACATATCGGACACGCTAGGGTAGATGGCATGATGTCTACTAGGGGTGTAATACCAAGTAGTGGGGAGCTTGAGGGCCGTCTTTAAGGCTAGGTTCACACTATAGCGATGTGGGAACGCCGCGAATCCGCGGCGTTTTCCCGCATCGCATGCCTCCCGCCGGCAGTTCACACTGCCCTATGCGGACTGCTGGGAGTGTCAATGAAATGTTAATGACACCCCCAGATCCGTCCGCATATCGCAGTGCGATCTGCACACTCGCACAGGAATCGGATCGCATGGTGTGAACACCCATGCGATCCGATTCTGCTGCGGACCAAAAAAAGGGTCCCGTGCGAGTTTGCTGCGGGAGCGATGCGAATTCAGCCATACTATCTGTATGGCTGAACTCGCATCGCTACGGAGATCGGATGTGATTTGCACTGCAGTGCGGTGCGAATCACATCCGGATCTCCCCCCGCAGCAGTGTGAACCCAGCCTAAAATTGTAAGTGATTTTGTGCATCTATGTAAGCTACCTAGCATGTTGGCCCAATCTACTGGGGTGAAGTGAGTGTCGCAGTCTGTCTCCCATCTACTCATATATGGAAGAGAGTCGGAGAAAAGAATTCCAATAAAGGAGCTAAATAAATCGGATATTAAACCTTTGCCTCTGGGAGAGTCTCGACAGATCTTCTTATGTACACTCATAAGTCGGTAGGGAGGTTGGGGATAATGCTTATCTAGAGATGGAAAAAAGCCTTATTTACATAGTTAGTAAGGTTGAATAAAGACACCAGTCCAACATGAGTGAGTGTCTACAATTGTCCCTATCCCTGTACATTGCACACTCACATCAGTCCCAACCCTCAAGGAGCCCACAATGCAAGGTCCCCATTCATATACTAGGGCCAATTCTGCACAGAAGCCAATTAACCTACCTGCATGTCTTTGGAGTAGGGGAGGAAACTGGAGTACCTGGAGGAAACCCAAGCACGGGGAGAACATGCAAACTCCAGGCAGGTAGTGTCGTGGTTGGGATTTGAACCAGCGATACTACCTACCTTTTTACTGCTAGGCGAGAGTGCTACCCACTACACCACTGTGCTGATTTGAATATAACTGAATAGTTCTCATTGAGGGATGTGTTTGTGGTTATGTAAATGATCAATTGAGACAAATTCTGTACCCATCTGAAGGGAAGCTAATGTGGTCGGATTATTTTTGTGCCACCAAAAGAAGGCTATTGGGGAAGAGAATGCGGCATTAAAAGTCGGGTCTCCTAAGAAGGAACCCCTAGGAAGAATGGGAGAGGATAAACTAAGTTTGGACTTATACAGGGAACAAAGCCGAAGAGAGTGGGCCACCAAGGCATTCAGAGGTGCTAGAGTCTTAAAAGGTATAGAGACATAATAGGGGCTATTATACACACAAGGCCTTGGACATAATAGGGGATATTATACACACAAGGCCTTGGACATAATAGGGGATATTATACACACAAGGCCTTGGACATAATAGGGGCTATTATACACACAAGGCCTTGGACATAATAGGGGCTATTATAGGATAATTGGTTTCCCTTTCAATTCTTTGGATGTTGGGTAGATAATTACAGAACTCGGGGCAGTTTTTAATTAAGTAATTGGTTTCTTAGTCTTGGTTACTTAAACCCCAAAATGCATATTTGTTTTCCACGAAATAATATCAGCCCATTTATTAATAATGATATCATTTATGCACATTACACTTTTAAAACATCATTTACTTTGTCAACTTAATTAACTTATTATTTCTTTTTTTTAAGCAATATCATACATTTCATTTTTAGGCTCAGTCATGAGGTATGAAAAACAATTTCAGCCATTTTTTTTATTCTACTGTGCTACAAAACCGTTAAGCATTTTAGTCTAGGTGCCCCATGTCTTTCAGGAACCTAAAATCACCCTGTCACCCTAGTCCCATTTCATACCGTTTTATTTCCTAATTTGTCTTCTTAAATTCTTTGTTCTCCAGTCCAAAATCTATGTAGGAACTGTGGACAGTGAGAAATCCAGCTCTAATAGTAAAGATGCTTTTATATAGCCAGCTAGGCACTGGTCTTCTGAAGCTCAATGCTTCTGAATACATAGGCCAAGGCCTATGATGTTGCATAGTAGATGTTGAAGACATTTCACAGCTTCTCCAAACAGATTCCTGGGTTCGGAAATATATCCCAGCATTTATAGACACAGAAGTAGCACCAACACCTTAATCTGATCACCATGGAATATGTCGAGGCAAATATTGATTGTCCAAAAATAGGATGGGAGATGTGAAAGTTTGTGAAACCTTCCTGTTCCAATTATGTAATCCAATACCCATGGTACCATAAAGTTGGGACAATTGTTAGATGTTTGAGATACATGGCTGAAGGTGAACTGTTGTCCAATCCCCAGGGTAGAGATGTTAAATAAGCATAATTTGCAGTGACAGGTGGTATCGTAGGCCCCCACATATGTTTAGGGGTGGCTGTCTGAGTTTGGGCTTGATGGCCTCTTTCATGCACCTTGCAAACCAGTTTTTCTCTCTGTCCAAAATGGGCGCCTTTCTGTCCTTAAAAGAATGTGCCTCTTCTTCAGGAAACTGCTGAATCCTGACGTGCAGAGTTTACCCCCCTATGTTGGGCCATTCGTTTTGCTGGAAGGATATTTGGTCTTTCCAATGTACAGGTTTTTGCATTCCTCATTACACTTGACTGAAAAGAAACCATCAATTAAAAATCGAGACAACCATCTCTAAACTGGGGTGATGCTCTGCAACATCATTGGTCGTTTTAACATCTTTAGGATGGCGATTTGACAATTCATACCTTTAACTCGAACAATTAACACATGCACCAGACTTGGTAGTGCCAAAGTGATCAAATTATTTGATTAGAGCGGGGGGTCATTTCACAAGCTTTCACACTTTTCTTGTCTGTGGACACTCAACATCCACCTTGACATATTTCATGGCAATCAGATTAGGGTGACTGAGTGTGGCTATTGTTTGGGTATAGTCCTGACACTTGTTAGAGCTAAGGAAGCCACATAAAACACCAAATTTGTCCATGGTAGCTGCAGGGTATGGTGTGAATAAACTCATAAGTGTAAATAAGCACTGAAATGGGGGACTGAGCTATCTGTGGGGATATAAACACAAAAGGACCATGATTGCTTTGGCAGTGAATGAAACCCGGACCTCCCCACGTGGCAGGCAAGAATGCAGCCACCGAGCCATGGCTTGAAATGGGGAGACTACTTGTGGGGCTATAAACACAAAGAGACCATAACTGCATTGGCCAGGAATCCAACCCTGGTCCTCCCCGCATGGTATGCAAGAATTCTACCACTGAATAAAGGCTTACAATTGGGGGACCAAGCTGCCTGTGGGGCTTTAATCACAAAGAGACCATAATTGCATTGGGCTGGAGTCGAACCTGGGCGGCAAGAATTCTACCACTTAATCACCATTGATTCCCGCGTTTACTGTCACCTGACAAACCCTTTCAACATTAACCTCCTCCTGCCCGCCCACCCACCATATAGTAAAATGACAGCAGGAGGGATCTCCACTCATTCTGGGATGACATCATATGACATCACCCCAGTGTCACCACTCTCATGCGCCCACAGTGGCACGCAACGCGGCGATCGTGGTCCTCTTTACCCATGTGATCTGCTGTGTCCAATCACAGCTGATCACATGTAAACATGCAAGTGCCATTTATCAGCTCTCCTCGCCTCACACTGACAGGTTGTGAGGAGAGGAGAGCCGATCAGTGGTATCTCCTTGCAGGGGAGACCTGTAGAGGTGCCAGTCAGTGACCATCAGTTACACCAATCTGGGCCCATCAGTGCTGACTTTCAGTGCCCATCAGTGCCTGCTCATCAATACCGCCCATCAGTACCGCCCATCAGTGCTGCCTATCAGTGCCGCCTATCAGTGCGGCATATTAGTGCCTCCTCATCCGTGCCATCTCTTCAGTGCCCATAAGTGCTGTTCCAACAGTACCGTCTATCAGTGCCCATCAGTGAGGCATATTAGTGCCTCCTCATCAGTGCTGTCTCATCAGTGCACATAAGTGCCATCTCATCAATGCCCATGAGTACCGCCTCATCAGTGGCTATAAGTGCAGCCTATCAGTGCCACCTCATCAGCGCATATCAGTGAAGGAAAAAAATTACTTATTTACAAAATGTTCCGACAGAAATTAAGAAAAACTTTTTTTTTTTTAAATTTGGGGTATTTTTCCTTTTTTTAGCAAAAAAAAAAACACAGTGGCGATTTAAATACCACCAAAAGAAAGCCCTATTTGTGTGAACAAAAATTCTAAAAATTTCCTTTGGGTACAGCATTGCATGACCATGCAATTGTCTTTCAAAGTTGACAGAGCTGAAAGCTGATAAGTGGCCTGGGCAGGAAGGGGGTAAAAGTGCCCTGTAATTGAAGTGGTTAAAGAACTACTTCTAGGTATGCTGGTCTTATGCTTTTTTTTTTTTTAACATGATGCCCTTTTTAATTATATATACCCTGGCAACACTCTGTTATGTTAAAACCATCACGCTCAAGCTTGGCGTAGGAGTTGTGTTCCTTCGGTAATATTTACTTTGATCGTGTTCTTTTCTCAGATTTTCTCGCACTAGAACCAGCCAGTCAAGAAATAACATAAAGCAGGATGGTACAGCAACGGTAAGATGACGCATAACAAAGATCTATTCACGACAAGACAATACAGGCATTTGGCTTACAACTGATTACATTGCAGGTTCCTTAATTCTCACAATTATTTAGAGAGAAGCATTCAATCAAAAAAAGAAAAAGAAAGGGAAAACTATATATACTATATATATGTGTGTGTGTGTGTGTGTGTGTGTGTGTGTGTGTGTGTTTATGTATTTGTGTGTATTTTATGAATATATCTATATCTATATATATCTATATATATATATCTATATATATATATATATAGATATATATATATATATATATATATATATATGTGTGTGTGTGTGTGTATATGTGTGTATATAGATAGATAGATAGATAGATAGATAGATAGATAGATAGATAGATAGATAGATAGATAGATAGATAGATATAGATATATTCATTTTGGAATCTAATTTTTTTAATGTTAATTTTCATTTGAGTCAACATCCACCAAATATTGTCTATATCTCTTTCTTGTAATGGCAACACTATGTTAAGAATTCCTATTTCCATTACCATTAAAAGTAAATGAAAATCAGAATGGGGACACTATTTCTGGTGAAAACCAAGGGATTGCCTCACTTTGGAGGGATTTCCTTTTGACTTAAGGACAGGAAGTTAAGCGAAATCTCCCCAGTAGGACGCAGAGGGCAAAGAAACAACCTGACAGAGGTTATAACCCTTCCTTACTCTATCCAAAATGTAAAAAGTTTGGGATTTACTTCTGTTTTAATGAAAAAGGTGTGATTATTTGGAGAAGACTTCTATTTTAAGTAAACATATTCTCCACCTTTATAGGGTAGAGCTAACCATGCAGATGTTTTTTAGTAATATCTACAGCTTTGTAAATGTGGCCAATTTCAATAGAATCTGATAAGGAAAATATAACCAGACCAGCTCTGCTAATGTGGGCTAAAAGGAACCAACAATTTCTCCGCCAAGCCAAGGGGTTCACTCCACATATTTAGGGCATTGAGCAGCCCCAAGCAAACCATCCCTTTATCCAAAACCACTGGTCTTCCACAATCTGAAAATCAGAGAATTACATATTCACTACAGCATGCAACTTTTACGAATAAGACAAAAAAACTGAAAAGATATGTAAAAATAATGAGTATTTATACAGATCTATTCTATGTTTTTTTTAAAATAAAATGTTGAATTGTACTAAGTGAAATGGGGAAATCTAGACATTCCCCAAAGGTTATTTTACGGGAATTTTTTATTTTTTTATTTCAGTTTAACAGCAATCAGCCGTCGGCTCCTTCAAGTGAGTTGGTTGAACTGAACCTTGACCCCCTGCCGAGCGCCCACAACGCTATGAATGGATACCCACCACCTACTGCCACTGCCAATGCTCCTGTGCCAGTCATCGCTCCACAACCTGTTCACACTTTAGGTAAATCATTGGTTTACAGTTTGTCTCCTATTTTTACTTTTGAAAAAAAGTAGTGGGGCTTGTCATAAGTAGATACGGTATATTCAAATATGGTAAAACAGGGATTGAGATTAATTAGTTCCATTCATTATAATGTATTTAGAAATTTTGATATGTTGGGAGCCACATTAGAAACAACCTCCTATGTTCAATACTATATGCTCTTGTAGCCATGGAACAAGTCTAATCGAGTCCAAACTAGGCATGTGCAATTCGTTTCGTAATTAATCGAAATTCGGCCAAATTTTGCATCTTTCGAACATTTGAAAGATGCAAACTAATGCAACTAATATGAAAGAAATTATAGCAGATATAATGAATGAATTCAACATGATTCAGTAATTAGTTAAAGCTCTAACGTAACAAAAGGTCAATTCAACGTAAATCTTACAGTCCAATCAGCTGATTCATTTTGTGCTGGAGGATGGATTACTGGCAAAGTGCATTCCTGAGAACCGAGTGAGAAGGGTGTTGAATTGTATTTGAGCCGAGAAGAAGATATATTGTCATTCTGTGTGTTAAAAGATTCAATAAACAAACAACTTTCCAAACTACAAATCATTATCACGAATATATATACATACATATCTAATTTCAACTAATACGAAAGAAATTATAGTGGATATAATGAATGAATCCGACATGATTCGAGATTCAGTATAACGAATATCAACACAGAAATAACGAATTATCCAAAAACAAATTAAAGTAACATAACGAATATAACAGAACAAAATGATGTATTTTACGAATGCCAACGAAAACAAACTAAACAAAATTTTCCATTGTGCACAAGCCTAGTCCAAACACTTTTTAAGTATTTTGGCATCCAAGCTTGTAGAAGTTACATCCTGGAAACGCTGTACAGTGTACAAACACTAAACACCAAAGAGAACTAACAAAAGTGTGCTAGCGTGTGTCATGGTCCCCTCCGAAAGAGGAAGGACCTCTCCCTGGCCCACCCCTCTTTTCTCTGGGAGTGCACACTTAGGTCCACCTAACCAAAAAGGGCTGGTGGACACCATTCCTCATGATCAACCGAAGCTTACCAATGCCTACTTGGTGGGGGCTCTCCCAAAAGAAGACCCCCCCCCCACCAAGGAAGGAACATAATGATCACACATCCTCCCCTTAGATTTTAGGGTAGGACCAAAGACCTTCACCTAACCAATTGTAAGCCAGATCTTCTCACCAATGCCAGTACCTGACCTCACAAATGTTATTCTGGCTAAAAGGAGACACACATATTAACCCCTTCCCACTTTCCACCTATTGGCTCTTTAGGAGGCTAAAAATGCCGGGAGGCGGGCATCCCGATCATGTGAATGCTGTGCTTGGCTGTCACATGTTCGCAAAGCTCCCAATCGCAAGTATGCATGGGGAACTTTTCAGTACCTTCTGGTTATTGTGCTGGCGAGCGTGCAAGGAGCGAGCTCTCAGCACAGTAATGTGTTCCATAGGGCCGTATATATGCCCACCCACCGAGAGGTCGCATATATGCGTACGACCGGCGAGAAATGTTACGTGCAGTGACCTGGGTTTGTGCAACTTTTACTCCTACATGAACTGAACAGTTCTGCCTTAGTAGATAGATGGTACAGTAAGAGGCAGGTGTATGCAATTACCCTTATGCCGCGTACACCCGACTGGACTTTCCGGCAGAAAAGGTCAGACGGAATCATTTCATCGGATATTCCGATCATGTGTGGGCTTCATCTGACTTCTTTTTTTTTCAAAAATTCTGAAGGACCTAGAAATAGAACATGTTTTAAATCTTTCAGACGGAATCAATTCCTATCGGGAAAACCGTTTGTCTGTATGCTAGTCCAATGGACCAAAAATGATGCAAGGGCAGCTATTGGCTACTGGCTATTGAATTTCCTTTTTCTAGTCCCGTCGTACGTCATCACGTTCTAAATGAACGGACTTTGGTGTGATCGTGTGTATGCAAGTCCATTTCAGCGGAACTCCGTTGGAAAGACCATCAGAGTTTATTCTGACGGAAAAAAGCGGTCGTGTGTACGCGGCATTAGACATAGCCCTTGTACACACGATCGGAGATTCAGACGGAATGTGTCCGATCGGAGCGTTTTGTCGGATATTCCGACTGTGTGTGGTCTGCATCGGACTGTTTCCGTCGGAATATCCGTCGGACCAAATTTTCCAACTTACTGGAAATATTTACCGACAAAATGCTCCGATAGGACATACTCCGATCATGTGTAGAGAATTCCGATCGGACAAAGTGCCACGCATGCTCAGGTCAAATTCCTATATCAAAGCTATTGGCTACTAGCCTGAACGTAGTCCCATCGAAATTACGTCATCACGTTCTGAAAGATCGGATTTTCCGACAACTTTGTCCGACCGTGTGTATGCAACAGTTTCGGACAAGATCCGTCAGACAAAATCCAACAGACAAAATCCGACGGATTTGGTTGTCGGAATCTCCGACCGTGTGTACAAGGGCATAGACTATAATCTCAGCAAGAGATAGCTGCCAATCAAAGAACGTGAATCAGAAGACTTGGCCTAATGTATATACAAAATTTGTCTTTGAGGTGTTGCTATTGCCTTTTTTTGTATTCTAGCTAAAATTCTAATCCCATGGAGATTTTGAACCTTTTTACCTATACAGTAGATCTATCCAATCTGCTCTAAACTTTTTATAGCTGAAGATTTCACTCCCTGCTGGATACAGCTGTTTCAATTCTAGTTTCTCCCTCACGTTGGTGAGCAGGCGGTAAGGACCCTTTGTTTAAAGTTTTTTTGAGCAGAAACCTTGCAATTTTATCTTTGACAAAAAATGAGCAATATATACAGTAATATATCGGTACTGTCGGCGCTATGGTGACTTTTACATCATTAGTACAGCTTATGGTGAGGGGCAGAAGTGGATGACATCAAGGCTGCAGGGAACAATGACAAACGGGTCCTTGGTGTGTAATTCATCTTGTCTCTGCCAACGGCTTTCATATGCTTAACAGCTTACGCAATGCAAAACGCCGCTTTCATCACCTTGGTATTGTTTAGCATCAACCTGATATAAGCTAGTATTCCACTTTAATGAAAAATGCATCGGGACTGTTGAAATTCTTCATGATGTCCTGTGTGTGTTTTCCCCTAGCCGCGCGCACCGCTATCGATCTATCTGAATGAGCGCCGAAGCAGAATGACCTTAATGTAAATGCACACATCTATCTTTCACTGTGCAATGCGCTGACTGGCTCTCCATCTTCTCCTGTGCGTGTATCTACTTGATAAACAAAGTCCAGGGGTAAAACTTTGTAAAGAAAAATCAATACTGACATTTATTTCAGTTTCACCCACTTCTTAGGAGCGTGCGGATCCTCGGCAGTGAGATGGAAGGATTCTGAACTTGGGCTTTTGGCCATGTGGATTAAAAAACAGGCCTGGTGTTGTCATTGTCACGGGACTGTAATGCCGCGTACACACGACTGGACTTTCCGGCAGACTTGGTCCGGCGGACCGGAATCCGTCGGACAATTCGATCGTGTGTGGGCTCCAGCGGACTTCTTTTCCCCAAAAGTCAGACGGACCTAGAAATAAAACATGTTTCAAATCTATCTGATGGACTCAAGTCCGATGGACTAAACATCAGGAAAACCGTTCGTCTGTGTGCTAGTCTGACGGACCAAATACGACGCAAGGGCAGCTGTAGGCTACTGGCTATCGAACTTCCTTGTTTAGTCCCGTTTACGTCATCATGTTCAAAACGAACGGACTTTCGAACTGACTTAGCCCCCGTACACACGGTCGGACATTCTGCCAACCAAATCCGTCGGATTTTGTCCATCGGATTGTGTCCGAAACTGTTGCATACACACGGTCGGACAAAGTTGTCGAAAAATCCGATCTTTCAGAACGTGATGACGTAATTTCGTTACGATGGGGCTACGTTCAGGCTAGTAGCCAATAGCTTTGATGTAGGAATTTGATCTGAGCATGCGTGGCACTTTGTCCGATCGGAATTCTCTACACATGATCGGAGCAGTTTGTCGTAAAATATTTCCAACAAGTTGGAAAATTTGGTCCGACGGATATTCCGACGGAAACGACGGAAACAGTCCGATGCATGCCCCACACAGTCGGATTATCCGACAACACTGTCCGATAGGACACATTCCGACGGATTCTCCAACCGTGTGTACGGGGGCTTAGTCCAGTCGTGTGTGGCCAAGTCCGCTCGTTCAGAAAGTCCATCGGACCTCTCCCGAAAGTCCGTCGGGGAGACCGTCAGACCTAGTCTGTCGAAAAGTCAGGTCGTATGTGGCCAAGTCCGTTTCGTTCAGACAGTCCGTCGGACCTCCGCCAAAAGTCCATCGGGAAGACCGTGGGACCTAGTCTGTCAAAAAGTCCGGTCGTGTTCATTGATCCAGTAATTAGGCTCTGTTTTAAGTCCTTGGTCACTTCTGTGAGTTTCTGTTGAATGTGTATGGCAGGAGTAAGACTAAGGAGGGTAAAAAAGTCAATTGGATAAGAGGACAAGGGTTTTGCCCCATACACACGATCAGGCCTTCCGCCAACAAAACCGTGGATTTTTGTTCAAAGGTTGTTGGCTCAAACTTGTCTTGCATACACACGGTCACACAAATGTTGGCCAACAATTACGAACGTCGGAACGCGGTGACATACAAGATGTACCACGGGCCCAAGAAAAAGGAAGTTCAATAACCAGTGCGGCTCCTTCTGCTTGATTCCGAGCATGCATGAGCATTTGTGCGTCGAACTTGTGTATACACGATCGGACTTTCCGACAACAAAGTTTTGTTGGTGGAAAATTTGAGAACCTGCTATCAAACATTTGTTGGCGGAAAGTCCAACAGCAGATGTTCGATGAAGCATACACACAGTCGGACTTTTTGACAACAAGCTCAGATCCAAAATTTCCCGTCGGAAAATCCGACCATTCGTACGCGGCATTAGACTTTTGAAAACAAGAAATTTCAGAGTTTTAAAGGCATGTGAAAGAGGAGAATTTTTTATTTTTTTTACCTGTGAACAAAAAAAAAATCACAGAACGCGAAAAAAGTGCACAAGGGTATAGTAAATGGTCTATCCTCTGAAGAGGAAGGGTCTCAATCCGTAAGTGCCAGGGGTCCAAAGACCCAGCCTCTCAAAAGCAACTGTTGTTGCTCCTGTTGTGTTGCGATGCCAAGGACAGCATCTGTTAAAGAGGGGGGAATGTAAGCAGGTCTAGTCTACTTTCTCCACAACGCGTGGCGGTCTTCTGCGGCGGCACTGTTGTTGGAGAGGAAGTCAAGAAGAACCGCGTTCCTCTATGATTTCCTGGGTCACTGGGGAAGCTATTGTATTGGATGCTGCCACCCCATGTGACTCTGGTGGCCATCTTGGGTCAGGCAGAGCCTATTTAGGGCCCTGGCTCCTAGTTTTGGTGCGCATTTACGAGTGGGCAGTGTAGAGAAAGATACCCTGTCTGTTAGAGACAGCAATAGCAGTAGAGTAAGGTTTTTGGTGAGGAGGGAAAGCTTAGGGTCTGCTACTCCTCAGGACAACCTCCTGATTGGGCACAAAGATAGCCAGGTCCCATTGTGCCCTCTGACAGGCGCTGTCAGTCCGGCTGACCATCACTCCATTCTCTTTCTGGAAAACCATGAGTGCGTCCAGTTGGGAGGTCCTCCCCCTGGTCTTCGTTGCGAACTGCTACTGCATAATTTCAATAGAAGTTCTTTATTGCACCCAACTGTGTGAGTTATTGCCACCCCACCACGCTGCACCCACCTACGGGCAGAAAACACGATAAGAGGGGATTAAATGAAAAACAGATTACAGGGACATTAAGTAATGGATGTGTATGGATTATTTTCTGAAAATACAGATATCCTTTAGTGTCACTTTACTGTCATGTCCCGAAGAGAGAAGGATTTCTTTGTAGCTCCTGATATACATCAAGGGGTAAACTCCCCTACAAATTATGGAATATATTCGGCCATTATACATAGGGAAACCGAATGGACCTTTTAATACTGTACACAGGTATTTCCAAATTGACAAGGTGGATTAATAGCCGTTGGTATGGAAACGATGAGCTGGTTAATTATTATCAAGCTACTTCGCAATTTAGTCCATGTCAGCACCACCTTTTTCCTTGCCTGACCCTGGAATTGGTTACTAGGGCAACACGTGCCACCGAATCATTTTCTTTTTATACATGTCCATTAAACTACACATTGTACACACACATGTGATCCGGATGTATGTCCTTATTGTCATGTTCTCATATCACCTTATTGTTGGAAACGACCGTGGAAGAAAATCTGCGATATGATGAGCATCATTCTCCATACATCCCACCCACCGCAATATGACATTATTCCTCTTCCACGCCCCTCATACTTTTTTTTTTTTTGTTTACAGGGAGCAGGTACCTTTTATTATGGGGGTACCGCTCTCACCTTCTCTATTCTCACCTATGAAAGAATGATGCCCATATGGTGATCAGTGAGAAGAATGATCCTTACATTGGTGGCCAGTGGGAAGAATGCACCTTACATTGGGGGCCAGTGGGAAGAATGTCTCTTACATTGGTGGCCAGTGGGAAGAATGCCCCTTATGTTGGTGGCCAGTGGGAAGAATGTCCCTTACATTGGTGGCCAGTGGGAAGAATGCACCTTACATTGGTGGCCAGTGGGAAGAATATCCCTTACGTTGGTGGCCAGTGGGAAGAATGCCCCTTATGTTGGTGGCCAGTGGGAAGAATGCCCCTTACATTGGTGGCCAGTGGGAAGAATGATCCTTACATTGGTGATCAGTAGGAAGAATGATCCTTACATTGGTGATCAGTGGGAAGAATGTCCCTTACATTTGTGGCCAGTGGGAAGAATGCCCCTTACATTGGTGGCCAGTGGGAAGAATGATCCTTACATTGGTGATCAGTGGGAAGAATGATCCTTACATTGGTGATCAGTGGGAAGAATGTCCCTTACGTTGGTGGCCAGTGGGAAGAATGCCCCTTATGTTGGTGGCCAGTGGGAAGAATGCCCCTTATGTTGGTGGCCAGTGGGAAGAATGCCCCTTACATTGGTGGCCAGTGGGAAGAATGATCCTTACATTGGTGATCAGTGGGAAGAATGCACCTTACATTGGCGGCCAGTGGGAAGAATGATCCTTACATTGGTGGTCAGTGGGAAGAATGTCCCTTACATTGGTGGCCAGTGGGAAGAATGCCCCTTACATTGGTGGCCAGTGGGAAGAATGATCCTTACATTGGTGATCAGTGGGAAGAATGCCCCTTACATTGGTGGCCAGTGGGAAGAATGATCCTTATATTGGTGATCAGTGGGAAGAATGTCCCTTACATTTGTGGCCAGTGGGAAGAATGCCCCTTACATTGGTGGCCAGTGGGAAGAATGCACCTTACATTGGTGGCCAGTGGGAAGAATGATCCTTACATTGGTGGCCAGTGGGAAGAATGCACCTTACATTGGTGGCCAGTGGGAAGAATGATCCTTACATTGGTGGTCAGTAGGAAGAATGTCCCTTACATTGGTGGCCAGTGGGAAGAATGCCCCTTACATTGGTGGCCAGTGGGAATAATGATCCTTACATTGGTGATCAGTGGGAAGAATGCCCCTTACATTGGTGGCCAGTGGGAAGAATGATCCTTACATTGGTGGCCAGTGGGAAGAATGCACCTTACATTGGTGGCCAGTGGGAAGAATGATCCTTACATTGGTGGTCAGTAGGAAGAATGTCCCTTACATTGGTGGCCAGTGGGAAGAATGCCCCTTACATTGGTGGCCAGTGGGAATAATGATCCTTACATTGGTGATCAGTGGGAAGAATGCCCCTTACATTGGTGGCCAGTGGGAAGAATGATCCTTACATTGGTGATCAGTGAGAAGAATGCCCCTTACATTGGTGGCCAGTGGGAAGAATGCACCTTACATTGGTGGAAACACAGAGCCATCCCAGCTATCTGACATCATATGTGCTTGAGATGGGCTCCAAACTGGTGTGAGGATACCATCCAGAGGTGTTGGCTCTCCTCGCCTAAATTGATATCTCTATCTTCTGTCTCAGCGGCTCCTGCAGGAGATGATGTTCGTAGTAGTGACTGACATATTGATGAGCTTTACATCTTTTCACTTTCTATGGGGCTTTCCCCTCTTGTCTTCTTTTTGTTAGTAGGAAAAATGTCCGTGGGAAGAATGTCCCTCATATTGGTGGTCAAGTGGAAGAATGTCCCTTAAATTATAATTATAAAAAAAAAATTATAATAATAAAACAAGAAAATTTAATTTCTCTAATGTTTGCTGTCAATGAAATTTGTAAATCCTTCCTAAGTAAAGAAAAAGAAAAAAGTAAAAAAGAAACAAATTATAATAATAAAACAAGGAAATTTAATTTCTCTAATGTTTGCCATCAATAAAATTGGTAACTCCTTCCTAAGTAAAAAAATAAAAATATAAAAAGTAAAATAGAAAAAAATTATAATAATAAAACAGGGAAATGTAATTTCTCTAATGTTTGTCGTCAATGAAATTTGTAACTCCTTCCTGTGTAAAAAAAAAAAAAAAGTAAGAAAGTAATAAAAAAAATATATATATATATAATAATAAAACGACCAGAGAAATGTAATTTCCCCATTTTTGCTATGCAATGTGTGAACTAGGCCCCCATTCGTATCATGGTGCGATTTTGAATCTCGAGCAGATTCGCCGCAATCCTGCCCGCAATTACAAATCACATGGCAATTGCTGCAAAATGCGTGACACGTGTTTGGGTGCTATTGTCCTTCAATGGCTCCTCGAGCGTGATACGAGGCAGACGCGATTGTCGCACGGCAATCGTAACACACTGCGCTATTAAAAATCTTGTGAATCTTGTCACCTAAAAATGAGCAGGAGCTTCTTTTCGAGGAGACAAACGCACATAGGGCAGCCCATTCAAGTGAATAGGCTGGCCCTATGTGGCATGCAGAATCTTGTGAGAATCGCACTTTGAAAATTGCATAGCGGGAACACTAATTTCTGTACATCATTGATCATAAATTAACGATCGCTGTCAATAAAATTTGTAACTCCTTCTGCAGTAAAAAAAAAAAAAAAGTTATAAAAATAATTAAACTAAATAAAAAATAATAATAATAATAAAACACACAGGGAAATGTAATTTCTTGAGTGATTGCTGTCAATAAAATTTGTAACTCCTTCTTCAGAAAAAAAAAAAGTAACAAAAAAAATAAAAATAAATAAATAATAAAACAAATAGGGAAATTTAATTTCTAAAATGATTGCTGTCAATAAAATTTGTAACTTTTCTTCAGTAAAAAAAAACAAAAATAAAAAAATAAAAAAGTAACAAAAAAATAAATAAATAAAACAATTAAACAAACAGGGAAATGTAATTTCTCTAATGTTTACTGTCGATAAAATTTTAACTCCTTCCTAAGTAAAAGAAAAAAATAATAATAATAAAACAGGGAAATGTAATTTCCCCATTTCTGCTATGCAGTATGTGAACATCACTGATCCTTAATGAATGATTGTTGTCAATTTATTTTGTTAAGCGCTGTGCAAACTGTTGGTGCTATATAAAGCCCATATAATAATAATAATAATAATAGACTGCTGTCAATAGATAGACTCCTTCAATAAACAAAGAAAAATAAAAGAAAATAATAAGAATAAAACAAACAGGGAAATGTAATTTCTCTAATGTTTGTTGTCCATGAAATTTGTAACTCCTTCCAAAGTAAAAGAAAATAAATAAATAAATAAATAAATAATAATTAAACAAACAGGGAAATGTAATTTCCCCATTCCCCCTATGCAATATATGAACAGGGCCTAACTTGTGTGCATTATTGATCATAAATTAATGATTGCTGTCAATAGACAGACTCCTTCGGTAAAAAAAAATAAAAAAATAAAATGATAATAAAATGAACAAGAACAAGAAAATCTACGTTTTAAAGGGGCATAATTTTAATAAAAACAACTAAATAAAAAAATAAGTAAAACAGTATTTAAAAAAAAAAAACAGAATAATATAATCAGAATTAAAATAAAATAAGCAAATGAATGAAAAAAAAAAAAAAAAGTCCCATGTGAATGTTAACCACGCAGTGCGAAGTATCTTAGTGAGCACTAGTAACCAATAATCAACCAATCAATAAGGAATAATCCAAAAATGAGCATTGTGTGTATTGGGCTGTCTGTAGAGTCAGAACAATGTAGAAATGAATGGCACTTAATTCTCCACTGGTCTTGGTAATGACAGGTTCTCTTATATTGTAATATGGGCCTTCTGTATTGTATTGAACGCTGGTTCATTTTCACTTTTCAGATTCTGGGATTGCACAGCAACCTCACCAGCAGAACCAGAACCTTTTCCTCTATCCACAGAGGGACCTGTTGGAGCTAAGGGAGGCTGTAAATACTCCGTAAGTGGATTGTATAGCGTAATACCCCCATCTACTGGTCACTTTGACATATGACTCCTGCTGTATCACAGATTATTATTATTATTATTATTATTACTGGTATTTATATGGCGCCAATAATTTAAAGCGATATTAAACCAAAAACAAAAATGGCTTATATTGCAGCTTACCAATCATTAGATGTGGGGTCTGCATTTGTTTTATTTTTTTAGGCTTCTCACCTCTGTTTTCACATGATCTGGCCAGTAACACAACTCCTGTATAAGAACGCCCCCCCACACACACACACTCTGGATGAAGTAGCACAGGGGGCACAGCAGACAGCAGCATTGTCAGTTTGGGGGGGGGAGAGGATTGGCTAGAAAATTACTTAGAACCCCCAAACATTATACATTTTTTTTCTTCTAACACCCTAGAAAATAAAATGGCGGTTGTTGCAATACTTTCTGTCACGCCGTATTTGTGCAGCGGTCTTACAAGCGTACTTTTTTTGGAAAAAATGTACTTTTTTTAAATAAAAAAATAAAACAACGGTAAAGTTAGCCCAATATTTTTCTTATTTATTTTACTTGATTTTTTACTGTTTAAATAAATAAAAAAAAAAAAGATTTTCTTATTTACTTGATTTTTTTTTTTTTTTTTTTTTACTGTTTAAAAAAAAAGGGTCACTTTTATTCCTATTACAAGGGATGTAAACATCCCTTGTAATAGAAAAAAAGAATAACAGGAGCTCTTAAATATGAGATCTGGAGTCAAAAAGTCCTCAGATCTCATATTTGGACTTAAATGCAAATAAAAAAAAATTCTTATTTATTTTACTTGATTTTATTTATTTTTTTCATTTTTTTTTTTTTTTTTTTTTTAAGGGTCACTTTTATTCCTATTACAAGGAATGTAAACATCCCTTATAATAGAAAAAAGCATGACAGGACCTCTTAAATATGAGATCTGGGGTCAAAAAGAGGCCCTGTCTTGCTTTTTTTCTATTACAAGGGATGTTTACATTCCTTGTAATAGGAATAAAAGTGATTCAATTTTTTTTTTTTAAAAGAGACAGTATAAAAAAATAAAATAAAAGTAAAATAAATAAAAATTATTATTATTATTTTTTTTAAAGCACCCCGTCCCTCCCAGCTCACGCGCAAAAGCGAGCGCATATGTAAGTCGCGCCTGCATATGTGAACGGTATTCAAACCACACATGTGAGGTATCACCGCGTTCGTTAGAGCGAGAGCAATAATTCTAGCTCTAGACCTCCTCTGCAACTCAAAACTGGTAACGTGTAGAAATTTTTGAATGTTGCCTATGGAGATGTTTAAGGATCAAAGTTTGTCACCATTCCACGAGTGTGCGCAATTTTGAAGCGTGACATGTTGGGTATCAATTTACTTGGTGTAACATTATCTTTCACAATATTTTAAAAAATGGGCTAACTTTACTATTTTCTTATTTTTTAATTTAAAAAAAGTGTATTTTTTTTCCCAAAAAATTGCGTTTGTAAGACCACTGCGCAAATACGGTGTGACATTTTAGTCTTTAGGGTCTCTGAAAAAAATATATATAATGTTTGGGGGTTCAAAGTCATTTTCCAGCAAAAAAAAGTTTGAAACATAGGTCTGGTCCTTAAGTGGTTAAACAGTATTACTGTATTTATTGGCTTATAACACACACTTATTCACCCTGAAAATCGGGTGTAAATAGCGTGGGTGTTATACGCCAATACTTCAATTTTAGCTGCCTCGGAGGGGACAGGGAGGGGGGCGGGACGAGCACCGTCAGATTATGTACATTATGTACAATGAGAATCTCCTGTTTACTTGGCGGCCTCTGTAATAGGACGTCCCGTCTCCTGGGCCGCCATTGGACTACTGTTCTGTCTACCATAGGAGATTCTCACTGTATGTAATCTGTTGGCGCTCTTCCTGCCCCCCTCCCTGTCCCCTCTGGGCTGCAGATGGGCATCAATCAGGCTGCACTGATGGCAATGGTGAGGCTGCTGCATTGAAGGCAATGGTGAGGCTGCTGCATTGAAGGCAATAGTGAGGCTGCTGCATTGATGGCACTTGTGAGGCTTCAGATGGGCATTGATCAGGCTGCACTGATGGCAATGGTGAGGCTGCTGCATTGAAGGCAATGGCGAGGCTGCATTGATGGCACTTGTGAGGCTGCAGATGGGCATTGATCAGGCTGCACTGATAGCAAAGGTTAAGCTGCTGCATAGAGGAAATGGCGAGGCTGCTGCATTGATGGCACTTGTGAGGCTGCAGATGGGCATTGATCAGGCTGCACTGATGGCCATGGTGAGGCTGCTGCACTGATGGCAATGGTGAGGCTGCTGCACTGATGGCAATGGTGAGGCTGCTGCATTGAAGGCAATGGTGAGGCTGTTGCATTGAAGGCAATAGTAAGGCTACTACATTGATGGCACTTGTGAGGCTGCAGATGGGTATTGATCAGGCTGCACTGATGGCAATGGTGAGGCTGCTGCAATGATGGCAATGGTGAGGCTGCTGCATTGAAGGCAATGGTGAGGCTGCTGCATTGAAGGCAATAGTAAGGCTGCTGCATTGATGGCACTTGTGAGGCTGCAGATGGGCATTGATCAGGCTGCACTGATGGCAATGGTGAGGCTGCTGCATTGAAGGCAATGGTGAGGCTGCATTGATGGCACTTGTGAGGCTGCAGATGGGCATTGATCAGGCTGAACGGATAGCAAAGGTGAAGAGGCTGCATAGAGGCAATGGCGAGGCTGCTGCATTGATGGCACTTGTGAGGCTGCAGATAGGCATTGATCAGGCTGCACTGATGGCAATGGTGAAGCTGCTTCATTGATGGCACTTGTGAGGCTGCAGATGGGCACTGACCCTTATATTGCTTCAAATTTCCTTATTTAAAATTTGATTTTTTTTTTCCTGAAACTTCTCTCTTAAAATGAATGTGGGTGTTATACGTTGATAAATACAGTATTTTTTTTTTTACCAAACTAACAATCAAAGCAGCAGCTCTATTAGTGATTGAATTACCATGCCAAAGTTCACCTTTAAAATGCCATTCATGAAAGAAAAGAAATGAACTCTAGTGACTGTATATCTAACCCTGATGTTAGATATAGAGATCTGTGGCAAAATACATTATTAATGCTCTTTGTCTATTTTATTTGACAGGTTTTCATTTGGCATACAGAATCAGTTGCCAACGCTTCCTCCCAGGCCTCTATATGACAACGTAAGTTAGTATGATAACCCACAGCTAACACTTAGGGGTGTAGTAATAATAATAAAAGATAAAAAAAACGCATAGCAATTTACCTAGTATAAATGCATGTAAATTATTTCTGGACGTTATTAGGCTATTTCCTTTGCTGTTGTTATTATTATGTTTATTTTTCCAAAGAAACTGATTTATTTTTTTTTTTTAATTCTATTTATTTTTTCTATTTTTTTATTTATCTTTTATTTCAGTTTCTGCCACCTACAGTTCCTTTCCCAGCAGCCCAGAATACAACTCAATTTCTGCCCCCATACCCGCCCCCAACACATTTCCTTCCACCGGCGCAGTTCTCAACACCTTTCCTGCCGACCGTTCCCATGCAAGTTCCCATGCAAGCCCCCATCCTACCGACGCAGCCCCCCCTGATTCCGGCTGTCCCAACGCTGAGCCCCACCGTTCTTCCTCTACCAAAGGAGTCCACAAACCAGACGACCTCCAAACCAGGTAGGATTAACCAATCAGCTTCTTCTGAATGCCAACCAGTCTCAAGACTGTCAAAATATTAGGTGAAGACTTTTATTATAAGGCTCATTCATTTGTAATATCTTTATTTTAGATGATTCCAATAACAATCTACCAAATTACTATGCGCTCCTAGAGTTTGATCCTCTTGCTGAGAGCAACGGCACAGAGTAAGTAGGAGACACGGCATTGTAAATGTTCTGTACTTTGTATGTTTATATTAATATAAATCTTGGCGTGAATTGGGATGCCTTATAGGGCGCATCCGGAAAGTATTCACAGCGCTTCGCTTTTTCCACATTTTGTTATGTTACAGCCTTATTCCAAAATGAATTCAATTCATTATTTCCCTCAAAATTCTACAAACGATTCCCCATAATGAAGACGTGAAGGAAGTTTGTTTGAAATCTTTGCAAATTTATTAAAAACAAAAACGTTTTCACATCCTTTGCCATCACACTCATTGCAGCTCAGATGCATGCTGTCTCCACTGATCATCCTTTAGATGTTTCTACAACTTGATTGGAGTCCACCTGTGGTAAATTCATTGATTGGACGTGATTTGGAAAGACATACAAGTCTATATAAGTCCTACAGTTTACAGTGCATGTCAGGACCTGCGCTCAACCCTGGAACCCAGTGGCGGCTGGTGCTCCAAATTTTTGGGGGGGCACTGACAAACTTAAAAATGCTGAACCCCCCCCCCCCCCCCCATCAATTGCAGCCTCGCTGTGCCCATCGAATACAGCCATTGTGCCCATCAAACGCAGCCACTGTGCTCATCATATTCAGCTACTTGTGTCCCATCATATGCAGCCTCATGTGCCCGTCGAATGCAGCCACTGTGCCCACAGATCCTCCCCACTCGCGGCTCTGGCAGCACAATTTAGCCCCCCCCCCCCCCCCCCGCGCGCGGCTCTGACATTGTGGCACTTACCACAACCTCCGCTCCAGCACGTGTCTCTGAGTTCTCCGCTCCTCTTCCTAAGCGGCAGGCATCCAACAGAGTGGCCTGGCTCTTTGGCCAATCAGGAAAACAAGTCTGCCTCCCGATTGGCAGGGAGGAAGGTTAATGTGAAAATAGCAAAAATGTATTTGCTATCGTCACACAATTGGGTGGGATCAGGGTGCCCCGAGCCCACCCTATTTTGAAGCTTCTGGCTCTAATCAGGTGCTTCAAAAAGTACCAGCCCCGCCATAGAAATCCATGCATCCAGCATCCTGAAAGGGGCCGGGCGCATGGATGAGGGGGCAGCGCCCGTAGTGCACGGGTCGCCACTGCTGGAACCTCTATCTGTGTCTGGCATTGATTCTTCTCGCTGAGCTGTCTGGGATGCTGGACAGCTCCCTGCCTGATTCATTGGACAACCCTGCCTTGTGTTTTGATTGCTGTTGAACCTTGACCTCCTTTCTCCTCCCCTGCACTTCCTATATAAGCCTTGCCTCTGCACTTCCTGTTGCCAGATTATTGTGGTCTGATCCTGCACACTACTTGAGCTACTTCTATTGCGGTTTGTAAAGGACTTTGGCTTGTGACCCCGACTACGAAACCCTCCTCCTGCATTGACTTTGGCTTGTGACCCCGACTACGAAACCCTCCTCCTGCATTGACTTTGGCTTGTGACCCCGACTACAAAACGCTCCTCCTGCATTGACTTTGGCTTGTGACCCCGACTACAAAACGCTCCTCCTGCATCGACTTTGGCTTGTGACCCCGACTACGAAACTTTCCTCCTGCATCAACCTTGGCTTGTGACCTTGACTACGAAACTCTTTCCTGCACCAACCTCAGCTTGTGACCCCAACGCTGATCATTGGTCTAGCAAATCAGACTTTTTAATCTTTGACAGGCCTGAGAACTGAGCTTGCCAGACATTTTCGGCCGTTGGTCTCTACTCATTACAGGTATTCTCCTAACAGTGCATGCCAGAGCACAAACCAAGCCATGAAGGCCAAGAAATTGTCTATAGACCCCCAAAACAGGATTTTATCGCGCCCATTGATCTGGAGGATGCAGAAAAATATTCCGCAGCATTGAAGGTCCCAATGAGCACAGTGGCCTCCATCATCCGTAAATGGAAAAAGTTTGGAACCACCAGGACTCTTCCTAGAGCCGGCCACTCGGCCAAACTGAGCGATCGGTGGAGAAGGCCTTTGGTCACGGAGGTGACCAAGAACCCAATGGTCAGAGCTCTTTGGCCTGAATGGCAAGCATCATGTCTGCATGAAACCAGGCTCTGCTCATCACCTGGCCAATACCATTCCTACAGTGAAGCATGGTGGTGGCAGCATCATGTTGTGGGGATGTTTTTCAGCGGCAGGAACTGGGAGACTAGTCAGGATAGAGTGAAATATGAATGCAGCAATGTACAGAGACATCCTTGATGAAAACCTGCTCCAGAGCGCTCTGGACCTCAGACTGGTGCAAAGATTCATCTTCCAACAGGACAACGACCCTAGGTACACAGCCAAGATAACAAAGGAGTGGCTGTAGGACAACTCTGTGAATGTCCTTGAGTGGCCCAGCCAGAGCCCAGACTTGAACTTGATTGAACATCTCTGGAGAGATCTAAAAATGGCTGTGGACCGCTACTTCCCATACAGCTTAATGGAGCTTGAGAGGTCCTACAAAGAAGAATGGGAGCAACTGCCCAAAAATAGGTGTGCCAGCCTGTAGCATCATACTCAAATACTTGAGGCTGTAATTGGTGCCAAAGGGGCTTCACCAAAGTATTGAGCAAAAGTTGTGAATACTTCTGTACATGGGATTTATTTTGCTCTGCTTTTGAATAAATTTGCAAAGATTTCAAAAAAATGTTGTCATAATGGGAAATTGTTTGTAGAATTTTGAGGAAAATAATAATAATTTAATCCATTTTGGAATAAGGCTGTAACATAACAAAATGGGGAAAATGTGAACTGCTATGAATACTTTCCGGATGCTCTATATATATAGGTGCATCTCAAAAAATTAGAATATCATCAAAGGCATTTTATTTCAATAATTCAATTCAGAAAGTGAAACTCATATAGATTTATTACACACGGGGTGATATATTTTAAGCAGTTCTTTCTCTTAACCACTTAAGAACAAAGCCTATTTATTACACATGGTGTTTACAAGTTAAAATTTGTTTGTTTTTTTGCTAGAAAATTACTTAGAATCCCCAAACATGACATTTTTTTCAGACACCCTAGAGAATAAAATGGCTGTTGTTGCAATACTTTGTCACACCGTATTTGCGCAGTGGTCTTAAAAACGCAATTTTTTTTGCAAAAAATATGTTTTTGAACAAAAAAAATCAGTAAAGTTAGCCCAATTTTTTTTCAATATTGTGAAAGATATTGTTACGTCGAGTAAATTGATACCAAACATGTCATGCACCCGCTTGTGGAATGGCAAGAAACTTTGACACCTAAAAATCTCCAAAGGTGATGTTTAAAAGTCTCTACGGGTTACCACTTTTGAGTTACAGAGGGGGACTTTTGCTAGAATTATTGCTCTCGTTCGAACGATCGCGGCGACACATCACATGTGTGGTTTGAACACCGTCTAATGCGTTCGCTTCTGCGCGTGGAGGGACAGGGCGCTTTATAAAAAAAAATTTTTTTTTTCTTATTTATTTTACCTTTATAGATTTTTTTGTTTGTACGATGTCCCTTTAAAAAAAAAAATGGATTACTTTTATTCCTATTACAAGGAATGTAAACATCCTTTGTAATAGAAAAAAAGCATGACAGGACCTCTTTATTGTGAGATCTGGGGTCAAAAAGACCTCAGATCTCATATTTACACTTAGAAGAAATAATAAAAAAAAGGGTCCCTTAAGACCCCTTTCACACTTAGGGCAGTTTTAAGGCATTTTAGCGCTAGACATGGCACCTGTAAACATGGACGTCCGCAGAACTTTTTTCAGGGGGGGCATAATTTTAGGGTCACCCATGCGCCGCCCCTTTTTGACAATGTCATCACATTATCATGGTCAGAGACTGCAGACTTAGTACATTCCCCAGGATAAGTAATGGATAATGGCCAACAGGCCCTCTTACCAGACCCAGTGAAACAACACCAGTGATCCCTCCAGCTTGACGATCGCTCACTCGCCCCGGGGGCGACTCTGGTCAGTAGTGTAGCATGTCTGTACCCTGGCAGTGACTCAGTCTTTCTCTCTCTGGCGGTGCTGGGCAGCATGGCTCTCTCTGGCGGTGCTGGGCAGCATGGCTCTCTCTGGCGGTGCTGGACAGCATGGCTCTCTCTGGTGGCGTGGGGCAGTGTAGTTTTCTCTCTGGTGGCGCTAGGCAGCGTGGCTCTCGCTCTCTCTCTCTCTGGCTTCTGCCCAGCACAATCCTTGTTCTTTTTCCTATAGCACTCTCTCCCTCAGCTTTTTTCTCAGGCTGTAGTCTCTCAATCTCTCTCTTGAATGAGCTGTATCCTCCTCCCTGTGGAAAATGGGGCCGCCATCTTTGGGACTACATGTCCCATGATTCTCTCCTCTCCTAGTCTCCTTTGATTGGCCCTTAGTTATGGCCAATAGGGAAGGAACAGAGCGGGCAGGAAGCTGGGCAAGGAACCTGGTGAGAGCCGTCGTCTCTTCTCCCTGACAGAAGAAAGGGGGGGTGACCAGGGGAAACCTGATAGCACCGCTGCCGAGTTCTCTGCTGGCGTGAACACGGAAAAGAATCCACAAGCACACTACACTGATAGGGGGGCTTGGCAGAACCTTGATGGTATCACCCCACTGGCGGGTTGCTCACGGGCGGGGGCTGCCCGCACCCCGATAGCGATGGAACTGTGTTGAATTTAATATCTCATCCCTGATTCCAAGGGGGGGCACTTGACCCCCCTTGCCCCTACCTGCGGACGCCCATGCCTGTAAATCACCTGAAAACTGCCTCCCATTCATTGCAATGGGTGCTTTCACACCCGTGCTGTCACTTGCGGGATTATAGAAAAAGTCCTGAAAGCAGCATCTTTGGGGCGGTATGCCGCGCTCCCAAAACGCCCCTGCCCATTGCAATTAGGCAGCACTTCCGAAAGGCCGCAGCACGGGAGTTTTCTACCCCTTTTTTGGGGCAGCGACCGAAAGGCAGTGCAAAAGCGGAAAAGCGCCACTAAAACGGGCGGGCCCAGTGTGAAAGGGCTGCTGTCATCCAATGGCAGAGTCGATTGGGCGCTATCATTCCATCACTCAAGTTTCTGTCTATCAGGGGGAAGGATCGGATCGTGCCCACCGCTACCGACGGCTCTGGTAAGCGGCGGAGATGACCGGGACACACCCGGGTGGGGGCACCTCTCCCGTCGCCGATAAAAGGTGATCTTGCAGTGAATCCGCCACAGGGACCACTTTTATCTTAAAGCAGACCGCCCGCTGTTTAAAAAAAAGACTGGGGTTAAGGCAGCGACCTGATTTTTAATGGCAAAGTAGCGACGTGTATCGACGGTGGACGGTCCGTGGTGGTTAATTTTGATGATTATGGCTTACAGCTAGTGAAAACCCCAAATTCTGTATCTTGTGGACTCATGGGGGTAGGTTAACTAAAGGCTCATACACACTATAAAGAAATCGTACCAACATTTTCGTCCAAGGAATTTTTGTACAATTTTTGGAAAGTGCGTACGCAACTTTTGACAGCCGATCCCGATTTTCGTACAAGAAAAATCAGAAAAGAAAGGCTGCGCATGATCAGAAACAATAAACAACAACAAAAAAAGCCTTTGTCGTACGAAATTTTTCGTACAAATTTTCGCTCATCGGTTCCGATTTGCTGTGAAACATCGAGCAAAAAAATCGGACGAATGTTCGCCCGATTTTCTTATAGTGTTTGTCCACTGTGTTTTATCAAGTCCAAAGTCGGTGCAGCCCTCTACCAGGAAATTCTAGAGCACTTCATGCTTCCCTGACCAGCTTTAGGGAGATGCCGATTTCATTTTCCAGCAGGACTTGGCACCTGCCCACATTGCCAAAAGTACCAATACCTGGTTTAATGATCATGGTATCACTGTACTTGATTGGCCAGCAAACTCGTCTGACCTAAACCCCATAGAGCAGGGATATGCAATTAGCGGACCTCCAGCTGTTGCAGAACTACAAATCCCATGAGGCATAGCAAGACTCTGACAGCCACAAGCATGAAACCCAGAGGCAGAGGCATGATGGGAGTTGTAGTTTTGCAACAGCTGGAGGTCCGATAATTGCAGATCCCTGCCATAGAGAATCTGTGGGGTATTGTCAAGAGGAAGATGAGAGACACCAGACC
The DNA here is from genome assembly GCF_037356315.1 of Lithobates pipiens. NCBI lineage: Eukaryota > Metazoa > Chordata > Amphibia > Anura > Ranidae > Lithobates > Lithobates pipiens. Next base: position 24,026,528 of record NW_027507789.1, read on the forward strand.
CAACAATGCAGAAGAGCTGAAGGCCGCTATCAAAGCAACCTGGGCTTCCATAACATCTCAGCAGTGCCACAGGCTGATCACCGTCATGCCACGCCGCATTGATGCAAAAGGAGCCCCGACCAAGTATTGAGTGCATACTATACTGTACAATGGACATACTATTCTGTAAGCCAAATTTTCTGTATTAAAAATCTTTTTTTTTTTTTTTAATTGGTCTTACGTAATATTCTAATTTTCTGAGATACAGGATTTGGGGTTTTCACTAGCTGTAAGCCATAATCATTAGAATTAAAAGAAAGAAATGCTGGAAATATATTACTCTGTGTGTAATGAATCTATAGAATATACGAGTTTCACTTTTTGAACTGAATTTGAATTGAATTACTGAAATAAAAATAACTTTTAATTAACACAGGCTCTTCAAGTAATGTAGAACACTGCATCCGATCTTATCCTGCCCGTATGTGTAACTCCAGCATTGACAAGATATACAAAATAATTGATGCGCCAAACAAAATTGCAAAAGTCCAACTGCAGAAATCACAGATCCATAATAATGCAGGTAAAATAGACTCTTACCACAGAGCCTGGACCCTTTATTATGAAGGGTCAAGCAGGCTTGATGTAATAATCTTTGCAGGGGTCATCAGATGGAGATGTGTCCTCAGATCCAAAAGGGCATTAGCTGGATATTCAAACCAGACTCCATCAACCCCACGATCAGATCAATTATATAAATGAAAGAGATGCCAGATAGTGTAAAATCCCAAAAAGTTCATTAAAAAAAAAAAAAAAGGTATTGCATTTACAGGGGAACCTTGGATTACAAGCATAATCCATTCCAGGAGAATGCTTGTAATCCAAAGCACTCGCATATCAAAGCGAATTTCCCCATAGAAGTCAATGGAAACGAAGATAATTTGTTCCACGTTGACTTCTATTACATGCAATACCGCATGTGGCCAGAGGTAGGGGGGGGCCTCAGAAATACTCGGAGACCACTCGGAAACCCTCAGAGTATTTCTGAGTATTTCCGAATGGCTCTGAACCATTGCGAGTTTCCCCGGCACCCTCACACCTCTGGCCAAATGCGGTACTGCATGGCCCATTAGCTTGAATTCAGCTCGTTCTGCGAGACAACACTCGCAAACAGAGTCAGAATAAAAAAAAAAGAAAAAAGTTGCCCGTCTTTCAAAAAGCTTGTTAACTGCGTTACTTGTAAACCAAGGTTCTGCTGTACATTAATTCAGATAAAAACCAGCGTTGTATGCAAATAGGCAGCCACCATATAGAGCATCTAGGCAATGTGTATAGGAACACAATAACAGGAAACAGCTCTTTTCCTGACCAGTTTAGTCACAAAGAGGACTTCTTCCGGAAGATGCATGTCACTCCTTTCTAATGCACTAGGGCTTGAGAAAGGAGTGTGCATGTTCTGAAATGCGTAGCTCCGCCTCGCCATCGTCCCAGTATGACGTCATCCTCCCAGTAGGTCCTGGAAGGGACATGCATCTTGTCAATGTCGGAGTTACTCATAAAAAGCAGGCAGCCACTCCGGAGAGGTGGGTATAGGATCGGATGCAGTGATTTACATTATTTGAAGAGCCTGTGTTTTATCCATTTATGGGAGTTGCCAATTGACATTTTATTAATAAATATGTTTTTTATACTGCACTTGGAGGTGCTCCCCTATTTGTTTTCTTGTTCAGCTTTAGAGACTTTTGGACTTATCTCTCAATACTACATTAGTTACTTGGTGGTGCCCGAGACTCTGAGTGCACCAATCAGGGCAGCAGTTAGAAATTTTGGGGCCCCTTACACAGCTTTAAGCCTGGGACCCCCCTGGGCTTGGCCACCAACATTTCCCAGGGCTTGCCCACTGGCCATCCCACTGAATTTGCCTACTTGTGGGGGAATGGGATCAGTGGCAGCAATAATAATTCTGGGGGGGGGGGGGGGGATTAATGGCAGCGTTGATGGTGGTGGTGGGAGGGGATGGGATCAGTGCACGAAGTACACAAAAGGTACTGGGTATTTTCTTTTGCTTCCAGTAGCTAAATAGCTTTCCTTTCTATTCCAGGGTCATATATGAAGAAATCGACGCTACATTATGGAAGGCTAAACAGGCCTCCAGCTGCTAGTAATATTATGGACTTGCATTAGACAGCCAGTTGTGTCTTTCTATAGGGTAATCTCAGCCTTATCTCAGGAGGCATCAGTCAACAAGGATAATTTATAAACAGTTCTGCTCTAACACCTATTTACCCCATATATGGGGCCAGAGCAATCCTACATTTCGGTTACGGGGTGACCAATTCAGCACTATTATGATAGGAGGTGATACCTATTTGTCTTCCAGTAATTATGTTGTACTGTACCTTTAGCCAAAACCTTTTTTTATTTGTTTTAGAAGAAGCAGAAATGGTCAGGCTCCCTTGAAGGCCTTTCCAGACTTGTGCACCGCGGTAATGCATTGTAAAATACAATGCATGCTTATCCATGACAGTTTATCTGGGGGGGCGGCGTAACAACAGTAGCGGCCAATACAGCTACGCTGTAGTGCAAAACGACCCACATGCCAATGCATTTCAGGGCCATGTAAGTTTTAAGTCCCATTTATGTGTATTGGCAGCCAATGCAATGGACCACATCTTCAAGGGTATGGCCCCTAAATGAGATTTTGTCCTAATTTCCTGTCCCAGCTGGTAGCAGTAGAGGAAGTGAGGGTAAATCTTTGCTTTCAATAAAACAATTTTCTGTTAGCTAGGAGTTCGTCACATGCAGATGGCCTTTTTTTTTTTGCAATGTTGAACATTCATCATCTAATTTAATAGGGTAATTATAGCCATAGCAGCCTACACAGCTGCTGTAGGGCCTGGAATGGAAGAGGGACCCACTGGCGAGGTTGTTGAGGGAACTTAAAGTAGCATGTTTTTTACCTTAATGCATTCTCTGTATTAAGGTAGGAAATGCCCCATTACCTGTCCTACTCCCCTCTGTCCCTAAACACTTACCTGGCAAGCTCTCCACCATTGTCTCCAGAAACGTTCCCTTCACTTCCTGCTTTCACAGGAGAAACTGAGGGCAACAGAGCCACGGGAGTTGCTTACCACTGCTGTGCACCTCTAGGGACGCACAAGCTCTGCACAGAATCCGAAGGAGGGGAGAAGCCTAAGATGCTGGCAGTAATTACAAGAAGAGGAGGAAAGTGAAGTTTCTGTGGAATATCATTGCATAAAGCAGAATATGACCCATGATGACATCATATCCTGACGAAACGCATAGGAAGGAGCCAGACACACTGACATCACCACAACACATTTAGGACTGTTTCAGCTAAATAGCTAAATTTCTACTTTACAAACATGAGCAACTTTAACTTTTTTTTAAT